>NC_049905.1:4747552-5425052 GCF_001411555.2 Juglans regia
TTGGTTAACTAAAGAAAGAACAACCTAATGTATGCAAGTTCAATATCAGCACAGGCAGTGATGTGAACAATTATAAACTTGATCACATAACAGTTTAAATAGAAGAAGGGGGGCAACGCAGCTTATGGGCAGATAAAAAGGGAATGAGAAGAGAAATATTTAAAATATGACTTTTTGGTTGAACTATGTGTCAGATTCTAAGTTGGTTTACTCTAATTTCTTTTATAAACCATCATTTTCTTCTTCGGTTGTGTCGCTAGAGTACTAAAGACGCCTTCATATTATCCTTACCTCATCTTACAGTTACTGTGCGAGCAATAGTTATTGAGGTCACAATGTTTTGTGTAAACATACCCTTATAAGCCGGGTATGATTCCTTTGAGCACAAACTGGTCACAAATCATAACCTATTGAGATACTTTTTTTTTTTTAACAAGTCATAACCTATTGAGATACATTACATGGACATTGGAGATCACAATGTATTTTTTGGTGTCAGATCCCAAACTTTTCCTGAAACAATGAATTGTTTCAATTCAGTCCTCACAGTTTTTAAAAATGCCTCTACTATCTGACTGTCATGATGTGAGCGACAATTGTTCATGCAATAAAATATTTGGTGCCCATGCCCTAACAATGCTGACCTGGCATGCTTCATGATATGAGTCTTATAATAATAAATGTATGGGGGCATGTGTTGGGGACACGTGACACAGATTTGGGATCCATATTGATTTTATGCATTTCACCAACGAATCCATGTTATCCACCTCTCTCCAAACCCACATCTCCCTAGTAGGTAGAGAAGGAAATCACAGTTGACATGATCGTACGCCTTCTCCATATCTAACTTACAGATGATCCCTGTTGAGCCTGCCCTCATTTTGCTATCTAAGCATTCATTAGCAATAAGTGCCGCATCTAAGATTTGTCTACCTTTTACAAAGGCATTTTGAGGCTTTGTTATAATCTTCCCCACCACCTCACTTAACCGGTTTGCTAACACTTTGGAAATAATCTTGTAAACTCCACTTACCAGACTAATGGGACGGAAATCCTTAACCTCACTTGCCCCCACCTTCTTTGGAATCAACGCGAGGAATGTATTATTTAAGCTTTTCTCAAATTTACCGACTACAAAGAGTTCTTGAAACACCTTCATAATGTCTTCCTTAATAACGTCCCAACATTCTTGAAAGAAACCCATAGAGAACCCATCTGGCCCTGGAGCTTTATCCTTAGCCATTTTCCTCACTACTTCAACAACCTCCTCTTCCTCGAAAGCCCTCTCTAAACAAGACACATCAGTCAGACCAATAGAATCAAATACCAAGCCATCAAGAGACGGCCGCCAACTAGCGGGTTCAGTTAGTAGTTGCTCATAAAAGCCAACTATATGGTCATGAATAACATGGTCTTCTCTGCACTCCTCACCTTCAATTCTCAACATCTCAATGTTGTTGTTTCTCCTATGGGAATTTGCTACACGATGGAAAAACTTTGTGCTGCGGTCACCTTCTCTTAGCCACAATGCTCTTGACTTTTGCCTCCAAGAAGTCTCTTCAGATAAGATAATTCTCTCTAACTCCGCATCCAACAAAGTCTTCCGAGCTACTTCATCCGAAGTAAGGGATCTAGTTTCTTGGAGTCTCTCAAGTTCTTGTATCTCTCTCAACTTGCCTTTCTTGTTTTCACCTACATCACCAAAGAATTGCCTGTTCCACAACTTCAAATCTTTTTTCAACATTCTCAATTTACCCGCCAAGATGAAGCTAGGGGTACCTTGAAGCTGATACGAGGACCACCACTGCCTTACTCTTTCAACAAAACCATCAGATTTTAGCCACATGTTTTCAAATTTAAAGTACCTTTGCCCTCCTCGGAGGCCACCACAGTCAAGCAAAATAGGCCAGTGATCTGAGCTAATACGAGGCATATGCTTTTGCCAAACATCTGGGAAATGACATTCCCAATCTGGCGAAATTAAGAAGCGATCCAGCCTAGACCAACTTTGGTTGTTAGCCCACGTGGCAGGACCCCCAGCAAGAGGCAAATCTACCAAATTCAAGTCAAAGATGCATGCTGAAAATTCTACCATAGCTGGACGTCCTCTTCTATTTCCGGATGACTCACTCGGGAATCTAGTAACATTAAAATCGCCCCCTATACACCATGGGAGGTTCCACCAGCTGTGTATTCCGGCTAATTCTTCCCACAACAATACTCTATTACTGTCCATATTTGGGCCATATACACCTGCAAATGCCCACAAGAAGTTATCTGCAATACTCTTAAAAGAGCACGCTACTGCATACCTTCCTATGAATTCCTCTACTATCTCCACTACTCTTCTATCCCACATTAGCACTATACCTCCTGACGCCCCATTGGAAGCCAAATAAACCCAATCAACGTGTGCACAACTCCATAAACTTCTCACAAGTCTCCTATCGATAATCTTTAACTTCGTCTCTTGTAAACAAACAATATCCGCCTTCCACTCCCGAAGCAAATTTCTTATCTGAAGACGTTTGTTAGCCTCATTGAGCCCACGAACATTCCACGATATTATTTTGGGTCTCATGGAGACATGGTCAGCCCCTTCCCTTTCGACCTACTCCTACTAGAACTCCCCTCAGTGTTCAACGACCACATCAACCTCTTGAGTTCCCGCTGTTTTTTTGTACCAAGTTTCCTATGTTGCTAGTGCCCCACCTCAATAGCCGTGAGCAAGGCCATGAACTGATCTTCATATCCTTCATATTCCAATCCCACAACTTTTTGAATTTCAGTAACCTTCCTAAAAACCCAATCTGAAACTCCAGTGTGCATAGGGAACATAAAATTTAACGGAACTGGTTCACCCTCCCTGTGATCCATTGATGTACCTCGAGTCTCTTCCACCCCCGTAACTTCCACCATGTCTACTATAGCCTGATCATTTTCATCATCAGAAGACGCCCCATCCTTTTCAGATGGAGATCCTTCTGTTTCACAGTCAGTAAAAGCCCCATCCTTTTCGGTATCCTCAGAAATAAGCGTGAACGAGTTCGTCGGAATCTGGGACACCTCATTTCCCTTCATCGGCGTTGTCTGGCCCCCAATCTCCCGCGGTGACCCTCCCGAGCCTATCGCAGGACCTGTCGCAGAACAACCCACTTCGTGCCTAATTTCCCGCGTCTGCACACCTTCGTCGGAGTTAGCTATCGTCATCGGCACTCTCTGATCGGCCGATATCCCCCCCTGCGACGGCGAGTTGCGCGGTGTACAGTGCGCACCAGACGCACCAGTAGGCGAAGCCCTAGGACCGTCTTCGCAAGGCTTCGGGTCTCTGGGTCGCGACCCATCCGAAACTGAACCAATGGGCTGAGGCCCATTTTGGCCCAGCACTTTCGGCCCATTCACACGCCTCCACCTACGTTTACCAACGTTGGGCTTACCAGCAAAGCCCGGCCCCTGCAGCTCCTTCCCCCTACAAATCCCCTTCATATTACGCCCGACCACCCTACGTACGTCCTCCATTTCTCTCTACAAATTCCTCATTTGGCCCTGCAGGTCTTCAACTACCCAGCGTAGTACTTGCACCTCGTCTCTGCCACGATCAGTCCTTTGTATGTCGTTTGAGACTCGAGGCGCGCGACTGTCAGAGGTCCAACCCCCACCACCTTCTCCATTCTCCTCACGCCATGGTCTCGAGTGTAACAGTGCCTCCTTGTACGAGTGCCTCGTCTCCACCTGTGGTCTCCGATATACTCCACCGTAATGACCACCCCTCAAACTCCCCTCCTGCACACATTCCACCAGAGCTTCCTTCACCCTTCTCCAACCTCTCCCTTCCTGACCTTCCGGAATGAGAATGAAGCTTCTCCTCCCCCCCTCCTTGTATTCAGCCACCACTAAGTAATATCCCTTGCTGTTATAACACTTCTGTGCTAAATAACAACAACCACCCTCTCTAATGGTACTATAGAAGACCTGCTTCGTCCCACTTGAACATGCCTCCAAAGACTTCACAAGCCATTGGGCTGTACTCTTCTCAATCAGAAGTTCTTGCTTCCTCTTTCACCCCTTCTCTGTAATGCAAACAGAATCACATTCCTTAACTAACGTAAATAATTTGGACTCAACCACCACTTCTCTTTTAAGACCCATCACAGCTTCACCATACCAACAGGTTTTTTTCATAGCACGCGAGGTCTGAGACAAGGCGATCCGTTGTAGCCTCTGTTATTTGTTGTTGTGATGGAAGGACTAGGCAGGATGATTTCGGCTTTGACGAATAATGGCTATTTGGAGGGTTTTTCCATGGGAACCCCGGATAGAGGGGTCATCAACATATCCCATTTATTGTTTGCAGATGATACTCTAGTGTTTTGCGAGCCAGAGCAAAGTCAGGTGCGTACGTTAAAGGCAGTACTATTGTGTTTCGAAGCAGTTTCCGGGTTAAAAGTGAATTTCGACAAATCCGAATTGGTGCCAATTGGTATGGTTCCAAATGTTCGACAACTGGCGAGTACGTTGGGTTGCAAGGTAGCTTCTCTACCGTTGACGTATTTGGGGCTTCCGTTGGGGGTAAGAGCACGGACACCCTCCTTATGGGAGTCAGTGATTGAGAAGATTGAGAAGAGATTAGCAAGCTGGAAGAGACTGTATTTGTCGAAAGGCGGTAGACTCACACTGATTAAGAGTACACTCTCAAATCTACCAACCTATTTCCTTTCATTATTTCCTATACCTGCAAATGTGGCGCACAGAATTGAGACACTTCAACGCAATTTTTTGTGGGGAGGTTTGGGGGATGAGTTCAAATTTCACCTGGTCAAGTGGGAGATAGTATGTCGCCCTATATCTCAAGGTGGTCTGGGCATTAGAAATGTGAGGACCTTCAATAGAGCGCTACTCGGTAAATGGCTGTGGAGATATAGTCATGAACCGGATGCATTGTGGAGAGAGGTGATAAGGTGCAAATATGGTGAGTCAGGGGGGGGTTGGAGCACAAAAGAAGTTAGAGGAACTTATGGAGTGGGCTTGTGGAAACACATTAGAAGAGGTTGGGAGGTTTTTCTTCGACAAACCCGTATTCAGTTGGGTGATGGCTCTAGGATTAAATTCTGGAAAGATATATGGTGTGGTGATAATGCTTTACAAGATCGTTTTCCTCCTCTATTTCAAATTGCAAGTGCTAAAGAAGCTTTAGTGGCGGAGGTTATGGAGATGTTGGGGGGGCAATTTCAATGGAATATTAGCTTTAGTAGGGCAATACAGGATTGGGAGATGGACAGCTTGGCAGATTTTTATAGGCTTTTGTATTCTGTGAAGCCAAGCAATCAACAAGAAGATGGGTTATGGTGGTTACCGGATGGAAAAGGTGCATTCTCGGTTCGGTCTTTTTATAAAGCTCTCTCCCATGAGCCAAGTACTCAATTTCCGTGGAGAAGGCTTTGGAGGAATAAGGCGCCCCCTAAAGTTCTTTTCTTCGTGTGGACAGCATCGTTGGATAAAATACTCACGATTGATAATTTGAGGAAGCGGAGGGTTATTTTAGTAGATTGGTGTTGTATGTGCAAGTGTGGGGGTGAATCGGTAGACCATCTTCTGTTGCATTGTGTGATTGCAGGGCTTTATGGTATGAGGTACTTAGTAGGGTTGAATTGGCGTGGGTCATGCCGGAGAAAGTGGTGGCAGTGCTGGCTAGTTGGCCAAACATTGGAGGTATACATCAGATTAAAAGGGTTTGGAAGATGATCCCAATGTGTATCTTGTGGTGTCTATGGCAGGAACGAAATGCGCGGACGTTTGAAGACAAGGAGAGATCGCTAGAGGAACTGTTAGCATTATTTTATAGCAGTCTTTGTACTTGGGCTATTGCAGTTGATTTTAATGGCATGGTCCTTCATGATTTTCTTGTCTCTTTGGCGCCCTCTTAATCAGGGTCCGATATTGTAAATACTGGGCTAGGCCTATTCTTTGAGCAATATATCTTTTTAATTATCAAAAAAAAAAGTTGAATCATGTTGATATATTTTGATTTTGTGAGAACAAAATGTGACAATACATTTTGCCAATATGATAAGGATATATGTATAGCACGTTTTCCCTATCAGCAACGGCCATTCACATGATGAGAATATGGTAATGAAAGAGTAACTCAATTACTTGTACAATTATAAAGACTAATTCAAAATAACCGATAATTCAAGGATGAAATAGGAATCTAACACAATTTAGGGACTAAAATCATACTTCAGGTACGAATAAATTGTAATGCAAAAGCTGTAATGCCATGCACATGCGCACCAACCTAAATATGAATATAGAATGCTCTTACAATCAAATTGAGACAAAGAACACATGGATAGTGCAAACCTGGGGTGCCATTGTTGGGTATGCAGGCTTTTTCAGACCAATTGTTGGCAGGGGAAGAAACTGTATTTGACTCTACAGGTAATTGAACTTCATTTATTTTGAGCTTTTTATTGGGTTCTGAAGAATTTTTGTCACTTATTTGATTGTCCAAATCAATGTCCATGTCGAAAGCTGAGGAATCACTATGGTGTTCAGAATCCAGTTTTCTCTTCTGGGAAGCACTTCGGGAGCAAGAAATTCCTCTATTCTGTTGCATTTACAAGTTTTGCATTAGAAATGTTGGATGATAAAGAAAGTCGTGAGATTCTGAGATATATGGCACTTCAGAAAATGTATTTGTGACCCACTTGACGACAAACTAGATTTATGTGCGCTTATTAGTCCAGACTTACAAAAACATTCAGATAAAATATTCTATCACTACTATGGAAGTTGAACCTGCCTTGTACAGGATGGTGGTCCACAATAGTGTCACCTTTTCTATTTATAGTTTCTAGGACTTTCATCTGATAAATGTATCTTAATTATTAAAAAATGAAAGAAGGTCGACCCACCCACAAAAAATTTAAGTACTAATTTGGTTCGGTTCTTGGAAAAGCCTAAAAAGCCATTTAAAGAAGCACCAACAAACCTCCAGTTCCTTCAATAATTGACATGCTGCTTCTCCTTTAGCAGCTTTTCGGCTCCGCTCACAACCCCGTCCAATCAAAAGGGCATCCTTCAGCTGTAAACTAAGCTCGGCATGCACCGTATCTCCCTTCTTTATGCACTTTTCTTTTATAAAATACCCAAGAGAATCACATAGTTCATTCAGTTTACGTAGTGGAGGCAGTTCAAGTTTATCGGGGGTCACAATTGGAGATAACAGTGGCTCGTATATTCTCCACACTTCATCAATATTAAGCTTCGTGTCAATTAGTATTGCCCCTGCAATGCTTTCCACCATGTCTCCAAGAGCCTGTCACAGCAAAAGATGATCATCAATAAATTATTCGCAAGTATAAAAATAATGGCCCTCCTGTGCATTTTGCAGTGTGTTTCTATATAGTATCACACCATTCCAAAAGAAAAGGATGTGACAGGATATAAAGTATACAAATTGTACTCATCCAAATTGACATTTAAAAGAAAGAAAGGCTAATATAATAAACATAAGAACTAACCTTAGGACCTTTTGTGCCTTGGAGTGATCTACTGGTATGAGGTTCAGAAATAAACTTTACATATTCTGTTATCTGACTTAGAAGTGAACCTGAGTGGTGTTGAAGATGCTGTTGAAGGTTTCGTCTGACAGCAACTTGAGCAAAATTTTCGTTATTAACTGAAGCTGAACGCAAGTCGGTCAACTCTCCCGGATCAATATCTGGGTGGCTCTGAAAGAGATGCCATGTAATGAGCAGATCCAACACCGAGTCACCAAGAAATTCAAGCCGCTGTCAAAAACTTGAGTTAAAAAGACAGAATATATATAGAACTCTTGCTTATTTCATGTTCAATATCTTGTCATACAAATGTATTTTGAAATCCACTACAATCAGCAAATGCTTTCAGATATATTAGTGTGCCAGGAAAATGGGTTCCAAAACTATTAGTGAATTGCTGACTTCAAAATTTACAAATACACTTTTCTACAGACATTTGAAAAGGATATTTTAAGAAGGCGTAAAAGGGGGTTATCGAGAAGATAGTTTAAGAGGATGGCAAAAGAAAATGAATAAATACAATCAATTCTGCTGGGAACTTCCATTGGTACCTGGTAACAGTAGCTAACTCCCTGTTCTTGCTCAGTTGCATGTGTTATAGCCTCTTGTAAAAGACCCTTGACAGAAAATTTATACTGAAGCTTTGACTCTAGGGTTGCAATCTCATTGGTCTTTGGGACATATGCTCGTAGAGATGCAGTAGTGATTGCTTGAGCAACCAATGAGGGATCAAGTTCAGCATCAATTCCAAGCCATTTCATTATATGAACTGCAGCAACTAATCCACCGCCATAGTAGTATGCTCCGATAAGGGCTTCAACACAATCAGCAATGGTTTTTGAACCCATCCATCTATGTCCCCTATCACAGCACTTTCCAACCACAATCTTTGGGTCTTTGGTTTGGAATTTTCCATCCAAAGGCACTTCTAAAGTATCCACCCCGCACTTACAAGGAACAGGCCGTAGAGAACGCTGTCCTGGAGCAACCCAACGGCGAGGATCAAATGCACTGTCACGTATATATCCCTGCATTGTCACTCAAACTCATCATGGTGTGTAAGCCAGTTTGAAGTCAGCAAAAGCCTCAGATAGAAATGGCAAACCAGTTAAAAACAAAAAAACTCACAGGGTTAAAAAAAAGGGTTCACTTGCACCAAGTAAGATGTGTCAATTAGTTTTGGGTTTGATAATTATATTAGCTTTTTTTAAAGGGGGGGAGGGGTGTTGACCTCAAACCCAAAACTATTTTTTTTTTATAATTATCAAACCCAAAACTAATTGACATCTAAATAGTCTTTCACTAATACATAACCATTTTTAACATAAAAAATAATGAGATATTATATAGGACCTTGCCATAACGTGAGATTTCAAGTTGGTCACTTGTAAAAATGGAAAAGAAAAGGTTGTCTAAAAAATCTTCTGATACAAGCATATAAAAACTGATACTGCACATATTGTGTAATTAAAGAGAGGCCAGAAGTTAAGTTCATTTGTACTAGTAAGTGTTATAGAAACACGTTAAACAGACATAAAGAATAGATGCAGATATATGTTCAAATACCTGCAACTTGTGAGCTGTTCCCAATTTATGGAGGGTTGCATTACAAACAGCCCATGAGCGTCGAGCAGTTAATTGTCCCTCATGTTTCTCAGGATAATTAAGAAAGAGGTGACAGCTCACAGCATACTTCAGAACTGAATCCCCAAGCAACTCTAAACGCTCCATTGAAAAGTTCTCACAACATCTTAGTGTTGTTAGAGCTTCTAGAATCTAATTACAAAAATGTTAATTAGATTAAACATACCATAGGATTCAAAGTAAATAGATAAATTGCGGGAATAACCAACTAATGGCGCAGACCAATGTGCTTGAAATATGAAAGTTGCTAGAACATCTATCAATCTCTCCTCTAAGCTGGCTGGCTAACATCAGGGATTCTAGACGGTACATCACAGATGGTAGTAAGTAAAATGATCTCAAAACTTCTCTGGAAAGATCAATTCTGATCAAAAGCTCTGGTGGCATATGAACATGTATGTATGGCTTTTTGATAAGCACACCAGCTTCCAATGTATTGCCATTAGTGCCTGCTCAGTTGCGAGAAAATATCAGAAACTGACCATACAAAAAGTGCCACAGCATTGCTAGATCGGATGCGACAGATCTACTGAAGCAAGTTCAAACAGAAATCCATGTGATCTTTGTACTATGCCAACTTGTCTAACTTACCCAGCCAGGGGAAAAAACCCCTGATGGCATATGACCCAGTTCTCCAAATGGAAAACCTGGGTTCGAACCTACCAAAAAAAATAAAAAAAAAAAAGGTAGTAACTTGTGTGTAATTTAGGTATGCTGATAAAAGCTATTGGATTATCAAATCTCAAGCAAGCAAAGTAGCAAACCTTCATCACCAAAGTTCACAAGAAGGTTGTGTGGGTTATGACTTTGTTTTAACTGCAACAAAGGCTGTCCTGGGTACATCAGCGCGATCCCATACCTGATCAGGATAAGTGTTATCTATGAAAACTATATACAGTGGAGAAAAAGTGTGATCATCACAGAACATCCTCCAGGGTGGTGAATAACCTACTTTTTGTTGAAGTACTCAGCAAAACTAGTATATTCTGATGGGGCAGTGTCAGTGCTTCCATCAAACGGACTCTCAGCAGATGTATTACTCATAATCTTAACAACAGAGTAGATTTTTCCGGTGTGAATTGCCAGAACTACCATATCTTTAAGATTGTTTATGTCAACCAAATTGTTAGCCAAGTGTATAAAATCAGCACTGTTGCGTTTTGTCTCAAGAAAACCGTTTATACAAGGTGCTAAACTTCCTGTCTCGCCATTAAAACGCTCAGCACCTAACAATGCACCTTTCTTCAAAATTTCAACTGCAGAAACACAAGAGTTTATCCCCATCCAATTTATTCGGTAAGGCTCAGGGCTTGAAGTGTTTTCCAGAGGTAAAAGTAAATACATATTTGATGTGTTCCATAGTGATTTTGTTTCTTTCTGAAGTAAAAATTCTCTCTGTGCTCCAGCTGATTTTGATCTAAAAAAAAGCCTTCCAAACAAACCATTAAAGAAAAATTCTTGAAAGAGCTTTGCTTTCATCATCTGGGACGGAAAAAAGGGAAATGGCATTAGAAGTATTTCCCAGAAAAAGAAGAAAACAACGCATAGATTATCAAGCTAATGCCTGCACCTGTTCTGGTTCCAAACGCAGTTGCCCACAGAAAGATACAGAAGACTTTACCATCTTTGAGACCAAGTAAAGTTCCAACTCAATATTTCCCACATCATCATCAAGCTTTGTCTCAATCAAAAGAACAAATCCAGAATACAGCTCCCAAGGAATATTACAGCAAAAGTCAAATTTATAGACCTGAAAAATGGCTTCATCTTTTTCTCCCCAAGTTCCAGATAGTGCATGAATGAAAGTTGTTCCATGTAACTCCTTTCTCTTTGTTGTTCCTTCAAACACCAAAAACAAAGAAAAAAGGAAAATAAAATGAGAAAAACAAAATGACTTGGTATATATTTTGATAGAAAAACAAAGTTCACAACAAAATAGCAGACACGCAGGGCCATTGGTGTCTAATAAAAAATATTTTTTCCAAAACATTAACTTGAATCCAAAACATCAACCAAATGTATATTTTCAACCCATTAGATGCTACAATAAAAAATTATGAAAGGTATATCAAAATAGCTGAATCATTTATTTTTGTACGTCCAAGGGCAAATATAGCAAACAATTTCATCAAGAAGTTTAAACCTGTAAACAAGTGTTTTACCTAGGGTCTACTTTACTGTTCTCTATGCATTCCACTTTGAGTGGATTCAAACACAAATACATGTCTTTCAAGAATATAAACTACCCCCAGGGTACCCTTGAAACCATGGAATAACAGAATCTTTGTGACCAATATACCTAACAACCAAAAAATAATTGGTCAATAGTTTCATGCACATACCTGCACCTGAGGCTGATTCTTTGCTTTTTACAATTATATCTCGTTCTGAAGGTAGTTCAATGGATGGAAGAAGATGATCATCCAAAGCACCCATTTGATGCAGCTTCTTACATGCTTCCAAGCATACAAGCTGCTTTGCTAATTGAGAATTCCGACTTATGGGACCAACTATGGTTTGAAAAGCCGCATTAGGAGGTAATATCATTTTACACTCATAAGACCCTCCGAGATAGGAAAACTGAAAAGTTGGCTTTGGGACAAAGTACCTAGGCGATACAGTAACCAATTACTGACTGAATATGAAATAAAATGATCAATGAATCAGTGCATTAAATTCTTTTACATATCAAATTACTTCATTAGAGAATTAAAATGAAAGAAATTATATTTAAATTGTTTAAAACATTTCCATACTTGTCACCAGGAAGCTTTTCACAATATCGATGAATGAGACTGACACTAGAATCTGCAGTAACTGAGGCCCCAGTCGCATCCACATAATAAGCATTTGTGTCCTTGATAGCACATGCTTTCAGAATGAATGCATCCGGGTCTCTATTTATGGCCGCATCTGTCATTGAACGCTCACTCCTGATTATGTCAAACAGTTGATCTCTTTGTTTCACATTTCCCCTTTACACATACGAGTAGTTAGCACAATGATATATTTAAGAAAACAAAATAAAAAAGATGAAATCTTCGAAGGTTGACGAAAATATGTAAAGCAGAGAAGGCCTCACCTCTCCAGCATCACAATAAATTCAGAGTTATTCTGTCGAGCTCGTCCCCGAGATTGAACATAACTACGAACTGTCTTGGGCAGGTCAAAACGTATCACACAGGAGCAATTTGGTACATGAATTCCCTCCTCGACTACGTCAGTTGCAAATAATAAATTGACCTAAATAGAAGGGTTAGCTCATTCAAAATTGGGTGATTGAATAACAACCCTAAAAAAGTCAAATCCTATGATGTAACAGTTTAGACACCTTTCCGGAACGAAATGATTCCAATGTCTCCTTTTGCATTTTTGGCGGCAGTGAGTCGGCCGATGTACTACTCCCAGTCAAATATGAAACCGTGAAATGAGATAAAGAGCTAACTTTCTTCACAAATCTCTCAATTACCTTAGCTGTAACAATTCTTTCTACAAAAATCAGGCAAAGCACTTGACCAGCTCCTCTGCAACCGCAAAATGTGATGGTAAATTACACAATGCTATAAATAAGAATGGCAGGTTAAGTAGTTATATTACCTAAGTGATTGGAAAATTAGAACAAGTTCATATAATTTAGGAGATACATAGCCCAAATCTACTGCCTCCGAATAATTAGAGCCTGAACCCAGAAGATTTTCATCACCTGAAGAGAAAGAACTAATGTCAAATATCTTTTCAAAACAAAGAACACAAATCAATCTTTTGATATAAAAAACATAAGTGCTAAGGGAAAAAACAAATAAACAAGAAAATAATGACATAATACAACATGTAAGTGACTCCATAGATACCAAACTAGGTCTATCTAATCATTATTGAAAAGGAGGTTCTCTTTTAGGAAAGCAAGGAAATAACATATAGTGTATATAAAAGCCAATGATGGTGTACAAAGTCTTAATACTCCAATGAGTTTTAATTAACCATTACTTACCCCTAGGGGTTGGCTCAAGCGGTAAAGGCCCTGGGCTTAGGGGTATGCTCCCCCTAGGTCTAAGGTTCAAATCCCCTTGGGTGCAAACAATCTCTAGGGGCCATTGGACTGGGGGATTTTCCCCTTGAATTACCCGAGGTGCACTTGCGGAAAACTCCTAACCAAGGGTCTGTGCAACCCCGGGAATAGTCGGGACGCTGTTCCGGACACCCGATGCCAATAAAAACTAAACCATTACTTTTTTATATAGGTAGTTTAATAATCCATAACTCACCAGCTTTTACTGCAAAATTTTGAGTAAGGAAATCCTACTACAGAATGTTATCAATTTATATCACATAACAATAAACTGTTAAAACTTATGGGTCGTGGAACTTGATGAAAACAAGTATATTTGTGACAGCAGCAACATCAGAAATTTTTTTTTTTTATAGATAACATCAGAAATATTGAAGGTAGGGAAAATGTGATATGGACATGATATATCACAACCAGAAGTACACAACAAAGAAACAAAAGTTTTTAGCAGCAGGGTTGTAAGAAAACCAGATAAAGCTTATGGTACTCTTTAACCCTGGATTGAGGATAAAAAAAATAAAAAGAAGAAAGCTCGCAGATGGAATACCTTGTGGGAAATATTCTCCAATTATACACAAGACTGCCTCAAGAAAATATCTGTACTGCAAAGAACTTTCTCCATGAACCTCACACTCTTCTTTGGTGTTGGGGACTTTCTCTAGACAGACTTTTACAGCCTACATAACAAATAAGATAATATATAAAACGTAAAATTAGAGGAAAAAGATAGTTCCATGAACAATAACCATCTTGAACTCTAAGTGACCTTTTGCCTGCACTCCTATAGAAAGTTGAAATAATATAATATACAAAGAACCAACATTTTGACCATAGTATAGAAAGAATAAAACTAGAACCAAATGCATGACAAAAAAGTACAGTAACCCCATACAACGACAGTAATAATTCATTAATGCTAGCATGTCTGCCAACTAGGAGAGCTTGAGTTTCAAAAAATTGGAGGAAACGTAAGTGCAAGGGTATTCCAAAAGATCATGTACATTTCTTTTCCAACCCTCTTTGCTCATTAATACATTTTTAGAGTCTTATCATACCTCATAAGCACAAAGGAGACCGAGATCATCAAGGCAATACAAAATCTTTGAATGGGCATTGGACAACCGCTTTTGCAGCATCTTAAATTTTTCATCCGTGTCTTTGTATCTACTTTGCAAGGACTGTTGCAACTCTGACAAGGAAGCATCATGCTGTCAACAAATATACTCTTTTATTAGTATCCTGACAAGTTTAGTGCCTAAAAGCTAAAAGCTAAGAATGAATGAGATGTTTTTCTGTGGGTGAACATGCATGCATATAAATGCAAAAATACCTTGGACCACAAGGCTTCTATTTTCGCTTTTAAACCTGGACTGGGCATCTGTGCTTTATCATAAAATCTACAAGTTTCTTTTGCAGATGGCACATATACTTCCATTTCTGTCCTGTCTTCAACAGTATAAATCTAGACCAGAAAGCATCAGTATTCTAAGTTTACCCCATGATTAAGTGCAGAACAATCACCATTGAGAATGTAAGTACCTGGGAATCCAAGATCATTTCAAGTTCTGATATTTGATCCTCACAGTCCGCTGTAGAAGAGACACCTGATATGCAATAATACAATAATTGATCTCATGACCAGACACTAAATAATGAACAATTAGCAATGAACCACCAAAACTTTTGGACTGTATTTCTTACACACCAGCATTGATATAAGAAAGTGACATATTATTAAACTCACAACAGATGTGAAAGATCTAAAATATGCAAACTATTTAACTGCAGCCAAAAGATATATACAATGAATAGAAAGTGATGCGGAGAAACTGAGAAATTGTTAAGCTAATTAGCTTTCCAGTGACAATAACGTCAAAGAGATGCACAGTATCAAGCAAGTCGAATAATATAGAGAAACTGCACCTACCTACATTGTCAAATGACATAGAGGTAGACAAGATCATTATATTTTACCTTTTCTAACTACAGGGGATGCCGTCATACCAAAAATCTTTGGCTTTCCATTAGATTTGTGGTAAAATTCCTTCAGCAAAACAAAAGATTCATTGAGATGTTTCTTAATTATAAAATAAAAATGAAAAGTCTGCTTAAGATAGTTCACAACAACAAACCGGATAATAAAAGATATTGACCTTCATTATTTTTGTATAAGGATGGTTACCAGTAGCCCGATGACATTCATCAATGATCATCAAGCACACCGCTTCTAGACTCAAGAATGCCTTTCTTAAGACATCCAGAAAAACCTGGGGTGTCATAACTAGTACCTATAAGATAAACAAAGGATATGCATAAACATGACACGGTAAATGTTTAATTGAGAATAAAAGTGTACATCTAGGAGTTAAATAAAATTTACAGACGTGTAGCATGATTCAAGTAAGATCGAATTTTTCGAGAACTTTGGCTTGCTAAATATATTTTGGCAAACAGAAAAACCAAAGTTCACAAGACATTCAATTTACTGATTTCTCATGAGTAAATGGTAAATATTGAAGAACTTGTGATAAATGGCAGAGCATCTTAAGCACAAAAAGAAAGAACAATTAAAAAAAATTAAAACCGAGAAGCTCAAACTGAGATTTCAACTTAAGGCGCAGAGATAATAACTGGCCGAAGAGAAACGAAAGTTAGTATTTCAATTTACAGGTAATCAATATTATGCTGTGAGCTGTTCAAGAAGCAAACTTACATCCTGCTTAATCATTTCCTTCTCCCAGGACTTTAAACTCCATTCGTCAACCCCCTTGGCTCCATAGTAGTCTCCCACTTCCAAATTTGTATGTATTTTAATATACTCAAATTGCTGCAGACGCAAAACCCACATTTTTCAGATGTGTCAGCCAGATTGCATGTGGACTCCCTAGGTTAGCAATAAAATTCTTTATTTAATTTTAACATGAGAGAGAGAGAGAGAGAGAGAGAATAATTGATAAATCTCCATCATATGAAAATATGAAATATACCTGGAGGGAAACAAGCCAAAGGGAACTAGATTAAAATAGCATGCCTGATTAACAAGATGAACGGTGGGAGCCAAGAAAATAATCAACTTTTTATTGCCACTAGACTTGATGGCTTGAGCAATGTCTTTGATAAGCATCACGGCTATCATGGTCTTGCCAGCGCCTGTCTCCAGCACTGCTATTGTGTTCCTCCTCATTGCAACTTCAAACATCTTCGATTGGTAACTACAAAACATATGCGGTCCTCAAAATTATGGGTCCGAGTTTTTTTTATTCACCCAAAAAAACAAAAGGAAAAGAAAAACAGAAACCTTCTGGGTTTATAGCATTTGGAAGAAAAGGATGATTCTTGAAGAGAATGATCATCCTCAAGAGCATTAGAATCCCTGGTTTCATTCATGTTACTGAAACTCCGCCCAATAGGATTATGGGTCTGAATCTGCCGCTTTATCAATGGAAGTCGATAATCCACTGCTAATAATATTATGATCAAGAGATCCCCTCCCTCCCTATATTTTACGGTTGGAGAAAATTTGACTGGACCTTTAAAGAGTTCAAGCACAAGAAGCAAGAAAACCTGAAAGATATATTTACTGAATGTACCACTGGTAAAAGGCGGTCAAGCACATTCAACAGCGAAGTCGAGCGAGTAAAAAACATCAGAAGGTACGGAAACAACAACAAAATTACCAAAGCACCCAAAAGTCTAGGTTTTTTTTTTTTTTTTTTAAATGAATAATGTCACTAGAATAATTCTTGTTGATTGCAAGCTTAATGAAACGCAGTGTTTCATTTAAATGAAACACTGCATTTCATTAGAGGGAAATTGAAAACCCCACCCAGCCTACATATCCCTCCTGAGTTCTGAAGATCCGAATCCTTCCGAATCCTTCCCCTTCTGAGTTCTGAAGTCCCCTTTTCAGTCGCTGTCTCAAGTTCGTCTCCACCAATTTCACTGTCGTCGCCATCGCTGTCCCCTTGAGAAACGATTCTGAACCAGCGTACAAATTCTCAATGAACCAGAGACTTTTACATTTCTAATCCCTCTCTCTTCTGACTTCTCAGTATCAAGGTTCGGAAAAGTGAGTCATATAATGAAGCAGGGAATCCATGCAACACTGGTTGTTCTGGGAATCCATACACAGTCCAAAAATTGCGGAGATACTTTCATTTTCTGATTGAAGATTAATGCTTGTACCATTAATATCAACGCCTAGCGGGATTAATTTTTCCCTTTGGAAGGCCGAATTTTATCTTTCTTTGAATCCTCTGGAATCTTCAAGTCAACAAATGACTCTTCCCAATTTCTTTGAAGTTCCAAAAGCTGTTTGAGAAGGATGGGTATCGGCTTGAATAGGAGGCTCGATTGTTCCAGGTCTTGGACCATGTTGTGGTGGGGATTCTTGGAAATTTGGAATGCAAGTGCTGAGATTTGAAAGCAACAAATGTACAGAAGATGCTACCCAAATCTTACGCATATTTTCAATTTATATATATTTCATATTTTACGCATATATTTTCAGTGTGCAAGAAATTTATATATATTTTACGCATATATTACGTATCCAGATTAGGTGATTATGAAATTTTATGAGAATTAATGGCCATTGAATAGGATTTGAGTTGGATGTTAATTCGTAGGATTTGAGCACAAGTTTGCGAGAAATGATAACGAGAGTGAAGAGCTATAAACAAAATTCTTACGTGCGGATGAGGCCAGCAAGGTTGTCCCGTTGATGTTGGAGGAACTTGGTGGAGGAGGTGGTTGATGGTGGAGGATGGAGTTGACAAGCAGAGAGAGGGAAAACAAATTTCAGAAGCCTTGAATGAAACTCTTCTTCTGGGTTTAGTTTTGATTTGAGGGCAATTTAGTCAATTTAAGACTTCACTCGTGCGGACTGCAAAGGAGTCCCAGTTCTGGGACTGTACGTAGCACGACCCATGTCACTATGCTCTACATAGGAGCGTACAGGAACCGGCCGGACTGACCATCGTTATTGAAGACTGGCCACAGAATTCAAGAAACGGCTAAAATTGATTGACCGGCAAGAGAAAAAAGCAAAATCGACGTCGGCTAAAACGGCTGATATAATTTTTTTTAATATATTTTTTTATACAAAACGGCGATGTTTCACGTAAATCGGCATTGTTTTTATTCTTAACTGTGTGAAAAAAATTAAATGAAATGACGACGTCGTTTCTGGACTAGAGTTAAGAATCGTTTGATTCCCCCCACTTCCTTCCTTCTTCGCCGTTTCACAGTTCACTCTCCTCTCTCTCTCTCGTGACCTCGTCTCCTCTCACTCTCAGACTCTCTCCTCTCTCATCGTTGACGAATCCCCACACCCCATGGCAGTTGTGTCACAGCCAACGCCTCTCGACCCTCTCTCCTCTCTCAGATTTCCAGTTGGTCAGTTCTCCCGTCTCCGTCTCTCCCCCATGACTTGGGAGTCTCTGTTCTTATAAAGAAATCTTTGTTCTTATATTGGGGAAATATCTCAAGCTAGGTTAGTAGAAAAGTGTAGGAGTCATGTTCCATGCATAAGGATTTCGGTAGAGTGTTTTCCCATTTCTATGGACTCTGAAAGGTTCCAGTTCTTCCATGTTTATGTATCTATATATATGAATTCGATCCTTTGCTTTTCTTTGTGGACGGACCCCTATATACATATATAATTATATTTGATAGATACTAGCTAGCCAACTAGGCCTTGTGTTAAAATTGATGAGCACCGGTTTTATTGATTAAGACCATTCAATTGGAGCTGGAGGACCACCTTATGGCCTCAAATTTTATTATTCCTACACCTTTCAATCTTTTTGCAAACATCAGCTTACTCATTTGCACACCAAAATCAATTTTTCTTTAGAAATTGAAAATAAACAGTAAATGAGACTGAGATGAATGAAAAATGAATGCTAATTTATGATGGTACTAGTTCCTGAATTATACCCTATTATATAAACTATATGGGTTTGGATATTTTACTATTTTTGAATTTTAAGATAAATTTATTTTATAACGGAAGTTATGTAAAGGAAAGAAAAAACTTCATGAATTCTTGATTTTTGCATAAATTACATGAAGCATGCTTCTCCTACATACATTCATTATGATTGTGTGTGATAATTTTTGTGAAATAGTTTGATATAAATCGAGGAAAGATGAGTAAACTAAACCTAGATTAGAGTCTTAGACATGTGATGTTTGCCATGTTGCAAACTCGCTGCTGTTTAGTTATAATTTGTGTTATGCACTATATATAATATACATGTAACATTTATGTTTTGTTTTATAAATTAGATGGATTCTTCTTCGACTCCGATTAATGTTGATTCAAATGAATCAACCATTAACTTGGGAGATGATTTGAGGGAGACCCAAACATCAAAACCCCCTAGTCCCTAGTAGTAGTACCTGGCCATTACCTAAGAAATGGAAAGTGAATGATCCATCGATTGTTTGAGACCATTTTACAAAAGTAGAGGGTTGTCTTGTAGATGATCCGAATGCAAAATGTAATTATTGTGGCAAGACATACGCTTGCCACTATAAGAGTAATGGAACTTCAACAATGCAAAATCATTTTCCTTCATTTCTTAAAAATTCTCATAAACGTGGGCCTTTAGATAGGTACAAAAAATTATTGACAGGTGAAGCAAGATATGAGGAGGGGGTTGGAGAGAGTAATGGTAATATATTAAGGAGTCTTGTAACCCACAAATATAACGAAGAGACTGTGAGGTTGGCGATTGCAGAAATGATAATTATTGATGAGATGTCATTTAGAGTTGTTGAATGACAGGAATTTAGGAAAATGTGTTGATCTCTTGAATCTCGATTTAAAGTGTCATATCGTGTCATAGTTGCAAGAGATTGTATGAAATTGTATAGATTAGAAAATGGAAAATTTGTTTAAAGATGGTGGAATGAGGATTTCGTTGACGATTGACACATGGACATCGGTACAGAATTTGAATTATATATGTCTAACTACACACTTCATTGATAATGATTAAAAATTGAAGAAAAAAATCATTAATTTTTGTTTAATCCCTAATCATCGAGGGGATATTATTAAGAGATATGTTGAGTCATGCTTGCTTGATTGGGGCATTGATAGAATATTTACAGTGACTGTTGATAATGCAAGTTTAAACGATATTGCAATTTCATATTTGAAACAGTTTGTGGCTGGGAATCTGTTGGGGGTAAGTATATGCACATGAGATGTTGTGCTCATATATTGAATCAAATTGTGAATGAGGGTTTGAAGGAGTGCAATGACACTATCAATGGTTAGAAGTGCAGTTAGATATGTGCGTTCATCCCCCTAAAGATTAGACAAGTTTAAGAGATATACCAAAAAAAAAAAATGATTGTAAGAAAATGTTATGTTTTGATGTATGGACATGATGGAACCTAACCTATATAATATTGGAGGCGGCTAATAAGTTTGAGAAAGCTTTCAGGTAGATGGAGAGTGGGGGTTATAATTACATCTTTTACTTTGATGATGGCCTTGGGCCTGGGCACATGGGGCCTCCTAAAGTTAGGGAGTGGGAGACAGTGCGAGTGTTTGTTAAATTTTTTAGAATATTTTATGATGTCACTAATAGATTTTTTGGGTCTTTATATGTGACAGCCAACACCAGTTTTCTAGAGATTTGTGATCTCCAAAATGAGTTAATTATATTGAGCGAGAGTACTAATAGTTGCTTGAGAAGTATGGTCATAAACATGAGAATAAAATATGATAAGTATTGGTGGTCATTAGACAAGATGAACTTGTTCATGTTAATTGCAGTTGTGCTTGACCCACGAAGTAAGTTAGGGCTTTTTACTTTACACCTGAAGAAAGTTCATGTTGAGTTTCATGCGAAAGAGTTGGTGTCGAGTGTGAGACAGGTATTGGTAGATTTGTATACGGAGTATAATGTAGAATTCGGTTCCACCACAAGTACCCAAGAATATGAACCCCCTCAAATATCTAGAACCATGAATGATGGTGATGGAAAACATGAGACCAAATGGTTCTACGAGTGGTATAAAGCATCTTCCGCCATTGGATCTACTATTGCCAAAACAGAAGTGGATCGATATTTATCAGATGGATGTGAGGCACTCAGTACATCGTTTGACTTGTTGACTTGGTGGAAAATTAATAAACCTAACTATTCTATACTCGCGAGGATTGCAAGAGACTTATTGGCTATGCTTGTTTTCAATGTTGCATCTGAGTCAGCATTTAGTACAGGAGATTGTGTGCTTAATCCTTTTCAAAATTTGTTGGCTCCGAGAACCATTAAGGTATTTATTTGTACTCAAAATTAGTTAAGGCATCCGACAACAACTATTAATATTTAGGAGGCTAAGGATAATATGGAGAACTTTATAGTAGAATCGGATAATATTTTCTTTGTTTTCATTGTAATTTAATTTTAGTATTTTTATAATCCAAATTCACTAACATTTGATATTTATTATTATTATTAATATTTATTAATGTTTGTATATAGAGTTGTGCGTACAATCAAATGTGACAACTATTGAAGATTGAATGAAAAAAAGATAAGGGTGCTTCTCACAGTGAAGCCACAATGTAGTTATCACATTGGAGCTGGTCATATTGAGGACTGTTATTTAAGTATGATTTTCTTATTTGTTGGTTGTTGGTTTCAGATGCATTTGGAGAAAAGGGTAAGCCAGCTTCTGGTGGTGACGGTGCAGTACTGCCAAATGCTACACTACAGATAACTCTTGAGTTGGTATCGTGGAAGGCTGTAACTGAAGTTACAGATGACAATAAGGTTATTAAGAAGATCTTGAAGGAAGGAGAGGGATATGAGCAACCAAACGATGGAGCTATTGTCCAATGATAGTGAGAAATTTTAGAAATAAACGTTTTTTATATGTTGGAGTTTGTACAAGACCTGAAAAATTCCATCATTTTGTATCTGGCAGTGAAATTGATTGGTAAACTGCTAGATGGTACAATATTTTTAAAGAGAGGCCATGATGATGGAGTTGAGCTATTTGAATTCAAGACAGATGATGGTAAATATTGGAGTAAGCCTTTTGTTGATTAGTGATTTTGTTTGATTTCTCAATGTATTGATCTACTGGTGGATTGAACTTGTTCGGCAGAGCAAGTCATTGATGGGCTTGATAGAGCTGTGATGACAATGAAGAAAGGTGAGATTGTCGTATTGACTATTGCTCCAGAATATGCATTTGGCGACTCTAATTCCCAGCAGGAGTTGGCTGTGGTTCCTCCCAACTATGAGGTTGAGCTGGTATCTTTTGTTAAGGTTAGTTCATCGATTTGGCCTTGGTTGTAGATTTTGTAATGCATTTGCTTTTGGTTATAAATTTATCTGGTGGTTGAATTTAAGTATATTATAATGGATTCTTTCAGGAAAAGGAATCATGGGATATGAACACTGTGGAAAAAATTGAAGTTGCTGGTAATAAGAAGGGAGAAGGAAATGTATTGTTCAAGGCCGGTAAATACGCCAAGGCTTCCAAGAGATATGAAAAGGTAAAGAGATTGAGGAATCTGTCAGAAGACAACAACCAATTTTATTATCTTTACTGTTGTTGGGTGCTTTATGCCTCTGAATAGTACTGTCTATTGTTTGTGTAGGCTGTGAAGTACATTGAATACGATTCTTCCTATAGAGAGGAGGAGAAGAAGCAAGCCAAGGCAGTGAAGGTTGCCTGCAATCTGAACAATGCGGCTTGCAAGTTGAAGTTAAAAGAATACAGGGAGGCTGAAAAATTATGCACCAAGGTTAATAGTGGCTGGTCCAAAGTTTTATGGCTGTTTGCGTATTGTCTTCTAGGCCATATTCTTTTATGACTTAATTGTTTGTGAATTGCAGGTGTTAGAGCCTGAAAGTAAAAATGTTAAGGCTCTTTACAGAAGGGCTCAGGCATATATTCAGCTGGCAGACTTGGATCTGACTGAGTTTGATATTAAGAAAGCTCTTGAAATTGACCCTGACAATAGGTATGTGTCATCTCCAGATAGTTTATGTAGTCGATTTAGTTCTCCATTCCCCACAAAGCACAAAAACTTGTAATGTAGGTTACTTTTGTTATGTCTCACACAAACCAGACTGAAATCAACACAAGTCTATATATCTGGCTAATTTGTTGATTTTGTTGTGTCAAAATAGGGATGTGAAGATTGAGCACAAGACCTTGAAGGAGAAGATGAAGGAATATAATAAGAAAGAGGCCAAGTTTTATGGCAACATGTTTGCCAAGTTGAATAAAGTTGGAGTCTCATGAATCAAGAGTAAGCGAATTCTAACATTCTTTGGACTGGCTATGTTGAGTATTTTGGGACTGACTGCGTTGCTTAAACTTGGCTTGGTTCTGATATGCAGAAAAAGAAGCTTTGGAAGCTAAGCCTGTGAATATAGAGAGCAAGGCATAAGTGGGCTGCAACATAGACTTCTAACTTCCTGATGTGAAGATTAGAGTAATTGCCTAGTTTTCAGGGTTTGACTACTCTTTGTTTTCCTTTAATGTGGGACTTCTTGATATTGGCATTGAGAAGTTAAAAGACATTACAATCTTATTTACGAACCTAGTACTAATAGAAGAAATTTGTGACGAATCCGTGTTTTTACCAGCTGTGGTTCCACTGACGATTGGGTCATATCTATCTTGTGTCTATCTTCAGTGGTTAGTGTTTGGTTGATAAATTACCTCCTCTCATCTACCCATCTCTTTTTTGGACTAATTTCTTTAAGAGTTCTGGTCTGAATTTTAGGATCCAGAGGGAGCAAGAGATACGCATAGGGTAATGATAGCATCTAATGTTGCCCATGTCAATCTTTTGGGATGTTGTAAACATTGTAGAACTATGTATCTATGTTTTTCCCCATCTAGAGGCATAACCTCTGAAGGGATTCAGATCCATCTTTCTTGTCTATAATAGACATGTCAGGCCGGGGAATGCCTTGGTGCTTGAAAGAAAATAACCCCCAAGTCCATTATGATAGCTAGAGACAACCCTTGCAATGCTACAAAAGAAAAAACATCAACACACTGGTCATTCAGCTTCTTTATATCTGGCCCTCTCCCCTCTTGGAGGTAGAAAAACTGAAAACATAACTTAACCTTCACTCTGCTGCTCTCATATGACTAATTATGTTCTAGTGACATTCTTATAGCTGAATAGGAAGATTATCAACTCTCTACATCCCCTTGGGTCTTATTCGTATCAGCTTTGTGGTTACAAGCTAGTCTTCTGGGATATCATTTGGTAAATCGGGTTTCGCATACAAGTAGATGATGCAAAAACCTTCTCTTTTGTGGCGGTCTCCTTTGCTTCATATTCTCCATGCTTTAATTGGCCTGTTTGGATGGAGAACTCCATTCTCTTAATGTAATAATCTATCAATTCCTGCCTCGCTTGGCTTGGCTTGGGCGAGCAAGTTACCTGGTACCGTACGATCCGTACCTAACAAAGAGGCTGAATATGATAATTACTTCCTCTTCGCTATTTTTTGAAGATCATGTGACTTTGCCATCCTGAGACAACTTTAAGAAATGCAACTTTGAGACAACAATCATAAATTAACCCTTTATTTAAAAAGATAAAACATATGAAGAGAGTACTACAATTACAAAGAGATTTATAAAAGTAAATCTATAAATTAACGTGACTTATACGTTAGATCTACTTTATAATAAAAGTAGATCTTTAATGTAGCGTACTTTGTAGAATCTCTTTATGGTTAAAAGTAATTTTTCAAAACATATATTCCCAAAAAAGCAAGTATGATTTCCTATTGGTTGCATGGTTATACCTTATGAAAAATTTTAAACATACACTATTTAAAAACATGTTATTTTATTTTTTTTATCTTCATATGTTATGAAAAAAAAATGTGATTTTATCATTTTATTCTCATATTTTATATTTAAAAATAAAATCACATATTTTTAAGTATTGTGCAGGCCGATATAAGCCTTCTGTGTAGCACGTCTCATACTTTATTGGTTGCATGGTTATACTTTTAGTTATTGGATTTTTGTACCCGTAAAAGACATTTCTATGCTAAAAATGAGAGTTATTAATAAAATTTGAGGTATCATTATTTTTTATATGAAAAATAGAAATAAATGCACAAACCGACCTGATTTGGTAAGACCATTCAATATTTCTTGCACTTAAAAAAAAAAATTCTAATGATCTGCTCGATCCGCGGCATCCGCCCAAGGTAAGTAGAATCGGCCAGTCAAAATCCTGGGAAATGGTTTCCAACATCGCTCAAAACACAATGTCCTGTGTCTCCGCTCAAAGTGAGCTGATTCCCAATCGTAAACCTGGGAAATAGTTTCCAACATTACTCAAAACAGTGTCCTAAAAGTCAACTCACCTGCTCGTCTATGAATTCTAGACCGACAACTAAGAAATTAACTGACCCCTTGAAATCCTAGGGTAGACAACATGCTTCTCTCACTCTTGAGGCAGTACTAAACAAACTGAGCGCAAGAGCGAGTTCCTTCCCTATACAAACGGTTTCTTCCAGTTTTCTTGGAAATTTCTAGTTTGCTCAGCTCTTCAAGACCTGAATCTGAGGACGACCTATGAAGACTATTTCCATGAGTGGATCAGATCATTCCATTCTCAAAACATCTTCCCAACTTATTTGCAAACTCTCACTAGCTCACAAGAACTTCCAAACAGAAAACAATCCAGATATCGCATTAAAGTTGGTCACAGAAATGGTGTTAAGGTGATCAGGAACTACAAATGGGAATGACGGGTGCATGAATGGTGGTGCTGGAAGGATACTCTGATAGACATGATTCCAGGAACATATAGCAAACAACCCAAGCTGGAAGCTGAGCTTCTGGCAGGAACATGCATGGTCAGGGGAAGAAGGACGCAAAAGAGAGTGAATGTATAAAATGGCATCATGAGGACAAACATCCATAGAAGAAAGAAATTAAAGAAATATCAAGCTGGCAGCTTTATCGATGAACGTATTGTAACATGTTTTAATATTCATATCAACTTTGACCAAGTTAAGCAAGTAAAGCTAGAAAAAGACCTTGGGCCTATGTCTTTCACTTTTGAAATAGATAGTCATGTGCATGCTTGCTGTGAGATCAGCCCAATTGTAGTCTACTCGGCAATAACTTTTTTTAGGGGGAATTGTTTTAAACAACATACAAATTATAATCTTTCCGCATGTTAACATACCACGAGATACATTATAACTTTAAAAAATTAAAAAATTAATTATTTTTTTAATATAATTAACGGGGAGAACTTATAAATGAGACTTACTTTCAGAAAATTACATATGCATGACACAAAAGCTACGTAAGAAGTTAACATGCACCGTCCAAATTATACAACTTTTTTATGCACGTAATTAGTGGCAATATATTTTACGTAGTTTTTGGTAGACAATGCAGTACGTACGATGAACCAATCAAATGTTGTATCGTGCTAACAAAACTTTTTGTATTATCTCCCGACAGAAGCCACCAAGCTCGATCGATCGTAGTACGTATATTTAATTTTAACTAGGGATTAATGCATGCATTCAGTGTAACTCATGCGAAACAGCTAGCAAGGATCGAGAAGAACAAGACGTATTGTTTAGGATAAAGAAAAAAGGGGTTTCGATCGTCAAGTTTTCCTTTGTTCCATAATTATAAGATAAGTGCATGTCCTTTTCTTGTGAAGTTCATATTAATGCAGCAGCAGTACTGCATGCTTGTTTGACCACGGGATTAGTTTTTTATCCTTCATGACGATCGATGAGGGGAAAAAGTCGCTCTCGGAGTTTTGATCCAAGGACTCAGATCAAGTTCCTGATCTTGGTATGTGCGGGACCCAGAGAACGCGTCTCACATGTTGAAGCTCACCTCAGAAAAAACATCATTTTCTCTGTTTTTTTATTTATTTTTTGGGCAGTGAGCATTCTGTCTCTTTGATTGTCTACCTCATCAATAAATTTTTTATTTTCCACCAATATCTCAATGCGATATAGATCAGAGGAAAACAGACAGGAGTGATGGCGATCGATGCATTCAGCTAAACATATGGATGGATGGATGGATTTTGGCTTGTGATTTGAGAGGGAGCCTTTGAAATGCAGAAAAACAAAACACACGCTTACAGTTGGAGAGCATGAAAGAAATTAATAATGCATATGGTAGTTGAAACAAATGATGGGTTCTCTCAGCACAGCCTGTGTGTTCTTTTTTTCCTGATCCTCTACAAAAGGAAAGCACCAACCAAAGTTGAAACCAAACCCCCACCCCCCCAAAAAAACCAAAAAAAAAGGTTTAATTCCTCTGAGGAAAAATAAAGAAAACGACCCAAATGAAAAGCTGGGAGATAGACAAAGCTTCTTCCTGAGGCAAAAGAAACAGAACCTGATGCAAAAGGAGGGATAGAACAGTGACAGATTGGTTAATCAGATGCCTATATATCTCAATGATCATTATAGAATAAACAAAAAAACCACTCTCTGTCCCTTAAATCTGCCCAAACATCCTTTAATGGTAGGGTCTTATATTCTCATCGTTAGGTAGAAAAAAAATATATATATATATATATATATATATTTATATGATTCGCGGAGAGTCGAAGTTTTTATGTTCAATCAAGAACGTGGATTTCAGGACTTGATTGTGACAATTGACCTGAAAATTCCCTGCTCTAAGAAGCTTGCTAGAAACATCATGTCTAACACATAGGACCTAGGTTTAGATGATATTAACTGAGCTACACTTTCACTCGGTTTAGTTTTTTGAAAAGAAAGGGTGAACCAGATAGGAGTTTTTTTGAATAAGTTTACAATATTTCATATGTGTGACTCTTCTCAAGTTTCACCACCCGAATTCTTGGATTCAGGATCATTTTACAGTAAAGTTCAAAGAGAGAAAAAAAAGTGCAAATTAAGAGGACGAAACTGCTATTGCTCATTTTGCATTTAAAGAAAAAATCACTAGCTAGGTTACGAATGAATGAGTTGTACACCACTGCAGACATGTGTAAAACTAGACAAGTTTTGCTAGCAGATGATTAGGGTGTTGAGTAATAATTCTATATTGTCTGTGAACAACGTCTTAGATATATTTATAAGGAATGAATAATCATTTCTTGTAAAACCGGTTTTATGAAATGAGTTAGGCCCACGAGTTTCTTCATGGTATCAGAGTCTGCCACTGGACGAATGGGGGCTCACACTACTTACCCCGTGACAAAGGACCAAGAAAAATATTGGCCTCCATGTGAGTGAGGGTGTTGAGAAATAATCTCACATTGTATGTGAACAAAATCTTAAATATGTTTATAAAGAATAAAGAATCTCCTCTTATAAAATCAGTTTTATGATATGAGTTAAGTTCATAAATTTCTTTCGAAATTCAAATTTTAAAGATGAGGGTTGGAAAAATAATGCCAGCCAAGCCTAATTGACTTGTGCTTATGAAGAAGGCTATATTAATTTTTCCAACCACTCCCCAGTTTTTTCCTGCAAAATCTCGAGGAATATCAATCCAGCTTAGGCCTCCAGGGCATGAATAAAACAGCCAAAGAATATTAAATTAGGGGGTAATATATTACAAAATACCAATCCCTAGAGAGCTAGCATCATGATTGGACATTTCTAAACTTTTTCTGAGACAAAACTGTCAGATGAGCATCCATTAATACTACTATCTTTAAAATTTCTCTTATCATTCATTACTTCTGGAGATATTATAGTTTTTGTTTTGGGTGTACTAGCTATGTATTTATTATTGAATAAATTGGTATGTAAATATTTTACACACAGCTCCACATTCAAAGCATCTTTCTGGTAATTAATATATTAATACACTAATTTGCAGACCAATAATGGAACCTCAGTATAATAATGGTTAAGGCTGCAGTGCATAAATCTTTTGCTGAACCCCAGAAACTGGATTTTCAACTAACAGCCTCTTATAAAAATATTAGCCAAATTTTTTAAGGGTATCTTTACAAACCTGAATTCCACTACCTACCCTTTTTCTATATTCACAGTATATTTTAAGAGTAGGTGAGGTAATAAAAGTTATTTGATTCAATGGCCTAGTCAGAATCTCACCACTGCCAACCTGGGATTCTTTTTGATGCTCTTTAATATTCTAAACTCATTTAACTTTTGTTAAAGGAGTGGTTCTACCTTCTAACCTTTTCCTGGATTTATTTTTTAATTTTTTTTTTTTTTTTTGTAATTCTGGACTGTGAGAAGGGAACAGAAGCTTCTGCCTTTGGTTAAGTATGAAAATTACAGGAGCCCAAAATCAGGCAGAAATTATGGTTGACCCCATCTGAAGATAACCAAATGTCCTAATCATTCAAATTAGACTTTTCTGAGTGCAAAGTCCCACTTACACAGCTGGTTACAACCAAATCAGAATCAAATCTACCAGATTTATATGATTTAACTGTTAACACTGTGCAATTGACATGACCCAGATGCAATTTATGAAAACAATCGTCAAATTTCTTGTCCAAGTGGTATAATACTTCTGATACAAACGACAAGATGCCAAACAGGATTGAAAATGAAAGCTGGTAGAAAACCTTTCCTCTAATTAGCACTGCAATTAATATCTTACATATGGTGCTGTGTGACTTTTGCACCAAAAGACAGAATTGGTTATGGGATTTTACACTGGATACTTCTAAAGAAAAAAAACTTATCCAGGAAAATAAGACAACAAAATCACATTGACATGAAAATCAAAAAGAAAACAGAGAAAAAAAAAAGTTCACTTCATTTGACCTAAAGATGAATGGTTTAGTAGTAGTTCATGTAATGGTCTGAAATAAATATCTTTGTATATACAGCAGCCTCTATCAATCTCGGGGCCTTGAATTGATGATTGGTGCAATCAGACCTCAGCTTATACATATGATGCTTGATCTGAGCTTGGATGATATCAGTACTTATCTTGGATCACAACTTTGCTGTTATTAAAGTCATTTCCAAGCAAAACTTGATTTCCCCATTATTTTTTCCTAACCATGGAAGCTTTGTGGCTGCATTGCTGTTTCCTGGCTAGGATTTTGACCAAAACCCATCTGTACAATGGTTTGCAGGTCATCTTCACCAAACATTGGAAACTGGAAATGATCAAACAAAGGGAGAGTTACATAGAGTAATAAGTTTTTGCAGGCTAGAGGAAAGAGTCGAAAATGACTTCGTTCTTTACCCTGAATACTGTGGAAAATTACTTACTTGAGAAACGCTCTCTCTATATCCATTGAGTGGAGGTAATTGCACGCTGAGACTTTGGCATAGTGCAGTATCTAAGGGGTCCACTGAGCATTGGGTCGCTGTCCCATTAGATATGTTGCTATGCAGTGCTGGATCTTGCTGGGCCTGGTGAGCATAAAAAGCAGATGCTCTGGAATCTAATCGGAATATTGCGTGTGGCAAAGGGTTGCTTGATTGAAATATCTAAAAACCAAAAGATGAAGAGAGATTCCAGTTCAGGAAAATCGGAATGCAGAGAGAAAGGAAAGCTCTTGCGTAAAAAAGAATAAAACTTACATCTTTAGATATCAGAGTATCCATGTTCAAATCCAGCCTGGTATTGACAGAAGACAATTTCATGGAGAGGAACTGCATCAACAAATACAGAGTACAAAACCCAATTAGCAAGAAAACTTCAATTATCAAACACCTTTCACGAACTGTTGATTGACCAAATTTTAACTAACCTCGACTTGACGTTGCAACGATTGGACGTAGTTTATAATTTCGTCAAGCATAAGTGCTTTTCCTGTTACCTAAAATGGGGGAATCATAGCCAATATTAATAAAGGAAAAATTCAAGTAATCAATCCTCTGTATTCAAAGTTGGGGATTTTCTCAAAACCTTATTGCAACCAGGTACAAGATCTTGCAGAAACTTCATCCTTTCGCTAATCTTCTCTCTTCGGACCTGTCGAAAACAGAGCAATGTAAATGGGAAGCTTGGCATGACATAATATGAAGATCTGGAGAGAATTTGATTCATAATTCTTACCCTTTCGGCGAGACTATGGCTGTCAGTAGCCTGACCCCTTCTTGCTCTGACATGAATGTAGTCCTTGGGAGGCTCAGGAGGCTTTGTATTAGTTTTGCTCTGTTTCTCATCCCCTGAACTGCTACTACTGCCTTTGGCTTCCTCCTCTGCTTTAACAGGGCCATTTTCCTTTCCATTAGTCTCATTCGGCTTGCATCGCTTCGCATTCGAATTACCATTAGCTTCAGCCACCTGAAATCAAAGCAATCCCAGATTTATTAGATACTCGACCAAATTGAAATCGGAAAACTGGATGAGATTTGACTTCTCTAGTCCATACCTTTGTACTATTGGCAAATGGTGATGATTTCGGCTCCTTTGCTTTCCCCTTGGAAGCCGTTTTTCTTTTCCTGGGATTCAAATCATTGGAGCCTTTCAATCCCGTCTCCACGTCTGGAATTTGTTCAGAGATTGTGGATTCCTCTTGAGAACTTGCCAGTTCAGTTCGATCCTGCATTGGAGAACTGTAGTTTTCCTGGCCACGCATTTGAGATCCAACTGCTTTCAGAGAAGGACTGCTTGAAACTCGGGAGAGGCTCTCAGTTTCCACTAATAGATTCGATCTATAAAGTGCTTCAGCGTTGTTTTGCCCGAATTGGCTCGTCCGATCATTGAAACTCCGGCTGCCAAAGCGGGAGAACTTGGCCGCCCTCTCTGCAAACCCAGGATCAGCAGAGAATTCTGCCACACTGGAACTCAAAGGCATTGATTTTCCCAAACTGGGTAAGTTTTCTTTTATCAGGTGATCCATCCTAGGCACGTTTGGCTTAGGAGGAGAATTCAGAGGTGTACTATAACAAGAAGTGTTGGCACTGTTATTTCCACCAATGTAAGAAGCCAATAATGGCCGAGAATGCGGCGAGATGTCACCGGAGTTGCCAATGTTTCCCAGCTTTCCAATCAACTCCCTGATCACAAAGCTGTCATGGGACAAGTTGGTATTCGACGCTGCAGGGGAGGACACAATTGAACTCAGGGCTGAATCAAAGTGGATGCCATGATCCGTGGACTTTTCCCAGCTGGGATTCCGAAGGCAATCTGGGGATTGGTCGGACATGCAATTCAGCTCGGTCCCTCGAGTTTCCATGGCCGATGATGAAAGAGAATGCCAAATGGATGACAATGAAGCTGAGGATTCAAAATGCATTCCTGCATTTTGAAAGAACTCGTTCTCCATGGAGAAACAAACAAACAAACAAATAAATAAAAGAGGCTAAAATCCAACAAAGTTGAGGGCTTAAAACTGATGGTTCAGCAGTTAAAGGTCTAAACTTGTTGAAAGGCTTGGGGGGGTCCTGCTTTATTTTGGTGTTAATATAAAGCAAGGTTTTGTGGCAAACACAAGAGAGGTTGGAGAATGATTGAATGTGGGCTCAAAATGATTACATTTAGCATTTGAGCTAATTAGGAAGAGTTGGGTGAGAGAGAAGGAGGATAAGTTTGGTCAAGAAAAGCTAAGCAAAAGCTCAGAGAGAGAGAGAGAGAGAGAGGTGGGGGGAAGGGGATGGGTAGTGTGGGGATGAAGATAAATAGCCAAGAAAGAACAGAAAAAACAAAACAACAACCAGAAAAAAAATAATAACCATGAAAGAAAAGTCTGTATTTGACCTTTTTTTTTTTTTTAAGTTCTGTTTTGATATTTCTTTCATAATGGTAAATTCTTATTTCTTTCTCTCCCTCCGCAAAAGGTGGAAGGACTAAAAGCCAGGTGTTGCTGGGCCTTGGACGTCACAACAGTAAGTACCTAATGTCCTGCCCAACTCCTCTGCACAGATAGATGATCAGTACGTCGACCATGATTCATGAAACTCTTCAAAGATTGGTCTGAGAATCGTTTCTCTGTTCTTTATCTAAGCAAATAGATTAGCAGAGCCATCCATAGAAAAGAGAGCATGGAATGTTAAAGTCAATGGAGCTTGAAAGCATTGGTGCAACATGTAGCAGAAAAAAAATACCAGACGAAATCCTGTACAGAAGAATTATGCATAACAATGGGGATGTGAATTGGCGAGCATTACAAAAAGCATGAATTGGGGGTTGAGAGTCAATTCTTGAGGTCCACAATATCTAAGCCAAAGAAATGAAGATAAAAGGAAAAAGTCCATAACAAGTGGCCATGAACATTGAATTGGTCCAGACTAAGCTACAATTCTACCGATTGCTATAGGAGAGGTGCAGAACAGAAGTGCTCCTTCTAGGATCGCCTCACTCATTAAAAAGAAAATCAAAATATAAATATATATATATATATATATATATATTAAAATAATTTTAGATACCTTCTTAAGATAGATAAGCTTCGGCACTCTCTTTTTTTAAAAGAAGTATGTAATGATGAAATTTATAGATCTAACTCATCTCATAAAATCGACTCTATAAGAAATGATTGCTCATTCTTTATAAATATGTCTAAGATCTTGTTTACATACAATGTGGGATTATTCCTCAACATCTTCCATCACGTGCAGACTAGTATTTTTCCTGATTCTTGTCATGGGATAAGTAGTGTTGGCCCCCATTCGTCCTGTGGCAGGTTCTGATATTATGAAAAAATTCATAAGCTTAATTCATCACATAAAACAGGTTCTACAATAGATGATTGTTCATTCCTTATAAGCATGTACAAGACTTTGTCTATAGGTAATGTAAAATTATTCCTCAACACACAAAATTTACATATTCTAAAATTACAAATATAATTTATCAATTTTTATGGTAATTGTTCCGATAAACTTATATATCAAGGACACGCGACCAAAAACAAGCTTGAAAATAAGATATTTTCGGAAGTAAATGAATGTGTCGACTTCACATAAGAAGCCGACTGGTTTTCATGTGATGAGCAGAGCTTAGTTTCTTAGAACTACAAGCAAAGAACACCAGTCCCCTGCCTGTGGCCTTGGATATTATTGATGGTACTTGTTTCCCAATCTAAAGGCAAGGAAGAACAAGTTTTCTCAAGTTTTTAATACCCCCATCAGATTTGGCTGCAGCGTGCACAATTTGGCAACTTCATGAGGTGATTGTGGTAGCCTACAATCTTTGGTTTTGTGCCATGACCAAGGCAATATTGATGACCATAGATGCATTGGGCGGTGCATTTACATGTTCATGACGTGGGCTTGAGAAGATTAAGTCAAACAAAAATTTTATTTGCCTGGTGTAGAAAGAAGAGTAGTTTTTAAATTAGCGCGTTTGTTTTTGAAAATGAGATAAAGATGAGATGTGTTGAGTTTAAAATTTAAAAATTAAATAAAATATTGTTAGAATATATATTTTTAATATTATTTTTATTTTAAAATTAAAAAAAATTAAATTATTTATTTTATTTTATATAAAAATTTAAAAAAATTGTAATCGAAGAACTATAATGTATGTTTGAGTAATGAGATGAAATTAAAATTTTTCATAATTTTTTTCTCAAACATCACTCAAACACAACATATTTATCAATTCAAATATTCAATTTCTTAATCTAATCATTACGTAATCATCATAACTTTTACAAATTTATAAACAAAATATAAAAATCAATAGAACTTTTTCAAAATTAAAAAAAAAAAGAAGATTATATTCAAATAATTTTTTAACTTTATAATAATTTTATTCAATTATCTCTCTCATTTCTCAAAATCGATAAAACATTTCAAGTTTTAATACAGATAATTTTATGTGATTCAAGTTTTGTTTTTTTCTAAAATCATATATAAAGCCTAATATTTACTAAATAAGTATTCAATAAGTGATCCATCCTTTCTAGGTCTATCGCCTTTTTAAAAAAAAAAAAAAAAAATCTTTCATGCACTGTATTGACTGAGATTAATACATAGTCGATTAAAAAAAAATATGTAACTAAATCCGTTTATGGGTTGAAATTAAAAATATTTGGTCTATTTTATAATTGATAATGTGAGTCAATAATTTATTTTCCCAAGGAAGTCCATTTTGGTCTTCTGTGAGAGTTTTTTCTTTTAATTTCTCAATTTAATAATTTAGAACATTTAAACTCTTCAACAAAAGAATAAAATTGTGTTTCGATATAGAGCAATGCTCGTCGATACTTGGCATCAAAGTCCTACAGTAGTGCTACAACATAATAGATTGATCATTATAACATATATTTGCTCTAATATCACGTTAAATTACTGTTTATTTAAAAAATTTAAACTGATATAAAGAGATAAATTTAATTATTTAAATTATATTCTAACCCTAAAATATATAATGGCTATGTCCTTCTCCTTGCTCACATACGACGAGCTTCAACACTATTATATATTATTCTTATGCTTATTTTAATTTGGCATTGGTGCACGCCCCACGAATCCAAGATCATGAACCATTTTTTCCAATTTTATAAGCTTCTTCCCAATCCAAGCCTATGCAAAAGAATGTATGGCCACGATAAATTGGGTACTGGCTAAGAGATTGGTGGGAGAATGGACTTCCTGAGTCAAAACAAAGAACTAGGGCTACATCAATGATGATGAAATTAATATGAAATTAGATCTGATCTATTAATTAGTTCTATGCAATCAATTATATAGCTTGATATCTTATAATTAGATCATGTCCAGCATATTGTTGTCAATCCATCACTGACTAATTATCTATAGTACTACTGGAATATTAGCCAATAAATATGGAAAGCTACTGATTATAAGATTGCATGCATTTTGGAGGGCTCATGATAATTATAATTACCCTTTTTCTTTGCTAAATCCGATTAAGAAATAAAGGAGTAATGATACACTCCCAATATTATTTTTAGATGATTTCTAAAAATAATTTTGTAGAAATTTGAGATTTAAATTAGATTAAAAATTAAAATAGAGTATTGATACATGTACAGAGAACTCTTTATACAATTATATTTTAAAATGAAGGTATTTATAAAAAGTAATAATACTTTTATAAACTATTTTATAAAAATGACCCTTATAATTATATAAAAAGTTGTAAATATCATTTTCCTTTTTATCTTTTAGATAGATAAAAATATATATTAAGATTGTACGCTACGGAATAAATGAAGGATTACTGCCTTGGATGTAAGGATAACAACGTATTGAGAAATGATATTTATAATAGTGGTGTGTGTAAATATCATGTAATTTTTTTTAAAAAAGTGAAGAAATACGGAACTTATATGAAAAAATAATAATTTTTTAATCATAAATCTCTTTTTTTTTTTAAATAATTATATCAATATTTACCCTCTAGCTAGCTACGACTGTATATAATATTACTCTTACGTATTAATAATTGATGTCTATCCGACCAAATTTTAAGCCACCGACAACCTGTCTTCGGAAAAGTCTTGGAAGGTAATTAAGATTGAAGGCACATGAATACTATTGGTGGGAAAAATATGATATTATAAAGTGGGTTTGTTCAAGAAGATAACCATCTTCAAATTAAGTTCTCTATAAATTGAGCCCAAGTTTGAAAGAAAATGATCAAGTGCAAGTTCAAAACTAATCCTAGATTATAAGTCTCAAAGTTCAAATATCGTTTATCGTTCTTTTAATCTTGAGAAATGATGCTACTCTGTCGCTCATGTCTGCCTACTGCAAATTACCTTTAGACCAAAATTAACTTTTAATTTTCTTTTTAATTTTTTTATTCATATTTTTTTTAATTTTAAAATATTTTAAAAAAATTAATAATAGAGTGTGCTACGAATGTGTTTGGCTTTTGTTCTTATCGAGATTTTTGTTAGGCGGAGAAGGCGGCGAATTTTGTTGTAGTTGGCGAAGAGAATAGTGAAGCTCAACTATAAGTGGCGATGGAGAGAGACAGAGTCATATGTTGGATCGAATTGGGTACTCAACATATGAAAAGCAATGATGTGTCACTTGTTTTTAACAAGTCCGGATCAAAGATGAACTCATTTTCCCCACCCACAATTTGGTGACGGGTTCATTCCAAATAATCAACTTACGCTTTACGGACAACTTGAAATCCCCATTGAATTTATTGAAAGTATCTAACTAAATTAAACTAGGAAACAAGAAAAACAAGAACCAAACTGAATTAATGTATCCTATTCATGTTAGGTACAAAAGAAGAAAGTCCAATGTAAACTAAAAGAGAGTCGACCTCAATTTATTGTCATCATCATGTACCTTTCAAGTTGAACAAAATAGAAACATTATCCATTACTGTGTGTAGCATTTACGTTATGCGGCAAGTTCTGATCTTTTGGACTTTGATAGTCCAATATCTATGAACTATATATCATCCCTAGCTAGCTAGGGTAGCCCTACAATCTAAATTTTGTAATGAATATATATATATATATATATATATAAAATTTTATACATCAGCTATTATTCACTTTCACACTTTATATTTATATTTTTTTTATAGAATGTGAGGTTATTTTTCTTAAAATGTGAAGTATAAAATAGTAAATAATGACTGATAAGAAGAAATTTTTTATATGTATATATATTAATTTTCTTTACCAACCCTAGTGGGACACATTCATGATATACGAGGGTCATAATGGCTTGAATGATCATATGCCAAGATCATAGAAAAACTTACTTAATCATGGTCATGACCATGATGATATTGATGATCCTAAGCCTACACGGGCCGACATCTAAAAAAAACATCATGTTATTAGCTTCTAATTTATGATCAACACTGACTAATGGTAGTGGTATTTCACATGGGATTTTCACGTTGGGAATTTATATTCAAAAGTCTGTTGATAATTATTGTGGTAGTTATAGAGCATATATTTATTGAGTAGCCCTGAAATCTGGTCAAAATCTGACTTCCCAACTTGTTCTGCTTGATCATTTGTTTCCTTGGTATTGCTGTCGACCGGGCAACTGCACCGTCCTCCCTACCAACAAGATTGCTTATTTATTTCTGGCTGCTGCTATCAATGTTTAGTTCTCTATTGACCAATTTCTGACACATAGATCTCACGCATAGGTAAAGTTGATGAGTGTTCTTTTATTACTATAAACTTGGCTGATAAATGCTGATGAATCTTATTTTTTTATGATTTGACGTGATATATATGTAAAGTTGTGAAATTATTTTTGTTATAAAATATATTTAATATATTATATAAAATTATATTAATTTATAAATTTATTTTTATAAAATTTATTTACAATTATAGCACCTTTCAATTTGGCCATTTGAGCTATCTTTCAATCTATGTTACCGTTTTCTTTAACTGTCATGAAGAAGAGAATGTGGGCTACTTCATCAGCCAATCTAGTGAAGCGAAATGCAGCACCTCACGGTTTATAAAAAAATTTTATTTATCATCTCTTACACCAAACACCAACATGTAATTTATCATTTTTGTCATTCTATTTAAATACGCATATTTACACATAAATATGCGTGTTTCAATAGAATGATAAAAATAACAAATTACATATTTGTGTGCGGTATGAAAATGATAAGTAACATTTCTTTTATTTCTAACTTTGTCACTACAATTTGTCAGTTTTATTGTCTTAAACCACCATTCAAGGTGGTTACGATCTTTTGATATTCGCGGGGAAGGGGGGGGAGGGGGATTCATGAAGAAAATTAATTGAACAAGATTCAAATAAATAAGTCACTCGCAAGTATTTGTAAAAAAGTAGATCTCATTTTTAAAAAGTGCAAAAAAATTTATTTTTTATTAGTGAGACTCATTTTTTTACAAAAGACTTACACGATACTTGTTTATTTAAAATTTATACATAGTATTACTCATTTTTTAATACCATTTCATTGGTCTCGTATTCTTTTTTTTATTGGAAAATGCTAGGTTGTGCCGTCAAATTGTCTCCTCAAGTGTACCTCTAGTGAATTTATTTTTAAAATATTTTAAAAAAACTACCACTAATAGGTTTGTATTATTTTTAATAATTAAAAAAATTAAAATACATTAACAGTACATTTTAGGGTGCAAATAGAGGAGCTGAGTAGCACCATTTATTTACTCCCGAGTGTCTTACTAATTATAATAGTTGTTGGGTGGCTTAATGAAATGCTTACTCTGCCCCATAAAGGGGGGAAAAAAACTACACCTATTTAGAGTACAACCAAGTCGGATGACATTACTTTCATGACTCAAAACCCAACCAGAGTGGTTGTAATTGTTTCAACACATAAATGCATGTTTGATGAGGGAACAAAAGGAAAAAAAAAAACATGAGAGAGAGAGAGAAGTGCAGGTTCTGGCCAAAAAGAAATAAAAAGATGAAAATTTTTTCTGCTACTATTTGAAGAAATTCATGGAGCTAACTCATCCCATAAAACCGGTTATATAAGAGAGGATTGCCCATTGTTTATAAACATGTCCAAAACCTTGTCCACAGCCAATGTAGGACTATTTCTCAACACTCTCCCTCACGTGCAGGTCAGTATTTTTTCTGATCCTTGTCACGGGATAAGTAGTGCGGGCCCCTATTCGTCCTGTGGCAGGCTCTGATACCATGAAGAAATTCTTGAGCCTAACTCATCTCATAAAACCAATTATACAAGAGAAGATTGATCATTACTTATAAACATACCCAAGACATTGTCCACAGCCAATATGAAATTATTTCTCAACACTATTTACTATTCTACATTTTATAAAAAAAAAAATCTCAATATTTTGTGAAAAACACTCATATATCCTATAAAAAAGTTATAAGTGTGGGATGTGAGAATGAATAGTGATTTATGCATATTAAATCCCTTAAAAAAAACAAACTGAAAACTGAAAATTAATATTTTTTGGGGGAAAACAAATAAAGAGTGCAGGTTGCATTATATATTTTTTGTCGTTTTTTTTTTTTTTATCAATACGTTGTGTTGTACGTACATGACCCATGCAAATAATATTCATATAGACCGAACCAGTTTTGAATTAGGTTGTCTGTTCCTTGTCTTGTCTTGCACTTGACATGATCAATACAACTTCAAAAAGTTATCAAAATATTATAACCGCATTCGGCTTCAAGAAGAGTACATGACAATAATTGTGTCCCTCCAATTTCCGTCCAAATGCAAAGTGCCCAGACAAATTTCTCTCTAAACTTTGTAACCTTGATGTTGACGACACTCACTCTCCTCCCAAATAATACATCTTACTAAATGTTTTTCCTAACAACTTTATATTCTCCTTATTCACATTCAACCTACCAACTATCATCAAGGTTTAGTTGCCAAACTCAGTATCTGAGTTTTTACAATTCGAGACTTCATATTTCGGTATTTGAAAAATTGATATATGAATTTTCACATTTTTACAATTGAAAATCTCCATCATCAAGAGGGCCGAGTGCTATTATGCTTATTAATTTGGAAAAAATTACTGTGCCCTCCCAAGCTTACCGCTCTATTTGACCGCTTGCTATTTATTTATTTATTTATTTAGTAATTAAGGAAGTGATTTTAGTATATTGAAGTATTTTTTTATTTTTAAAAAATATTTAAATATATTAAAAATGTGAAAATAAAAATGAAAAAAGAAAAAACCAAAAAGTGAAGGGGTAATAACTTTGAGCGGATTACCCTAGGCGGCAGAGTCGCCCGACTCTATTAATTTATCACTCACTTTGCCCTCTTAATATAGCACCACAATGTGTGATACAACGTGGTTTATTAAACAAATTTAAAAAATATATATTCAAAACAATTTGATGCCCAAAAATACAAAAGGATGAAAATTAAAACCCTAAATTCCCTTTTTATGTTTGTATTTTTAATTTTTTAAATAAGCCACGTGACACAATATTGTGGTGCCACATTAAATAGAACAAAATAAATATTGAGGAATAATCTCACATTACTTGTGGACAAGGTCTTAGGCATGATAATAAAAAAATGAGCAATCTTATCTTATTAAACCGATTTTATGAGATGAGTTAAGTCCATAAATTTCTTCATGGTATCAGAGTCTGTCACAGGATGAATAGGATCTATACCACTTATCTCGTGACAAGGATCAAGAAAAATAATGGACTATATGTGAGTGAGGATGTTAAGGAATAATCTCACATTGCCTATGGACAAGGTCTTAAACATGTTTATAAGAAATGAGCAATCTTCTTTTGTATAATCGATTTTATGAGTGAGTTAGACTCATGAATTTTTTCATAGTATTAGAGCCTGCTACAAGACGAATAAGGGCTCACACTACTTACTTCGTGAAAATGACAAGCAAAAATATTGGTCTACAAGTAAGAGAGGGTATTGAGGAATATTCTAATATTACCTGTGGATAAGGTCTTGAATATATTTATAAGGAATTACCAATCATCTTTTGTTGAAGCGGTTTTATGAAATATAAATAATTAGGTGCATACACTGCATAGTAACATTACTCTTAACTAGAAGGTTGTCACGTGATCTTAGTATATCACATGTAAACTTTCGATATGCTGATGTGAATATTGATGCCATGTATGAACCAATCAAATCTAAGGTGATGACATGTATGAACCAATAAAATCCAAGGTGAAAAGTAGCATTGCTTGTTATAATATTTTATTATTCATAAACGCATCCCGTGATTGTGTACAATCATATTCGTAAGGATAACATGCTCTATTTAAATGATTGTTACCCTCTTTTTTTCTGAAGTTGGTCATAGCTGCAAAATCATATCTTTCAATCATACTTCATCTTGTCGTTACTCTTTGGAAAGTTATTTGTCTTTAGTTTGGGAAATGTCCATTTTCATACTGATCCAAAAATAAATACATAAAAAATGAATTCTTTCTTTTTTTTTTTCCTAGAAGAGAAAATGATGAAGCGTGAAGGACATAATATTCAAAAATTTGTCTTAGAGTGAGGTTTGAATAGTGAGTTGACATAAAATAAGTTGACATAAAAATTAAATGTTAAATAAAATATTATTATAGTATGATTTTTTAATATCATTATTGTTTTGAGATTTGAAAAAGTTAAATTGTTTATTATATTTTGTGTAAAAATTTAAAAAAATTATAATGATTAAATGATGAATTGAGATCAACTCCAAACCCAAATAGGACCCCTTAATACTATTAAATTGGGAATATCAATTGGCAAAGTAAACAAGAAATAGTTTGCTACTTAAGCTATCTTGTATGTACATGAAAACACATTACACTAATTGATACAATTTTCTTCTATTGGTCTTAATCTAAAGTTGTATAATTCCATATATTAAGATAGATATATAGGAGAATATACAACTAAGCTTACGACATAACACGAACATAATTGTACTTTGTCATCTTAAGACAATTGTAATTTCTTTTTTAACTTTGCATATTGCATTTAAGTTTTTCTATTTGTAGACTGGTGTGGAGATACTGTTATACATCAATTTCTCTATTCTCAAACACAATCTTTTTTTTTTTTGGCACGTCACATATGATGATTAAATCCGTAACTTTTCACTAAAAAAGAGAACTTATCCACGGGAATTGAAACTAGGGAGCGGGTACCCCATTCCTGGATAACGGGGTGCGGGTGGGGGGGTCATTCGTCTCCCTGGGGCCCAGAAATTATTGAAATGGGCCTAAAATAGTCCAGAAACAACTTCTGAGCTATTTTAGACCCATAAAATTAGAAGTTTTTTTTTTTTAAAAAAAAGAATTAAAAAAATTGATTGAAAAAAGAAAAAAAAAATTACATGAATAAAAATAATATATACATGATACAAATTTACTAATTTAGACTCTAATGAAGTACTAGTACAGGCTAGAAGTCTACTACCTAATAAACTAATAAATAATAACAATAATTAAGCTATTACAAAAATAAAATGAAAAGTCTAAACAATTACAAACAAAAAAGTGTTCAAGGGACATTGTATCAACATTACAAAATTACAAATCAAATACATAATACGTATAACTGATTCAACTTTTAATATTCTAAGAAATTAAAAATCGAAAGATAGAGGCGAGCTGTTTGGGTCTTTGATTGTGACATTTGGGGCGGCTCGGATGGGTAGTCCTTTTTAGGCTTAAGCACATATTCATATTACACTGGAGGTAGATATTGTCTGAGTCGACTCATGTGTTGCTACAACAATCAATACTAAAGTTAATACTGATGAAATCGAAATGAGTATAAAGAAATCAAAATAATAAAATAAAAATAACAATTACCAGATGGTCCAGATCGAGACTGATCATCACCCTCTCTGTCGGTCTCTTTAAAATCTAAAACATCTGGAACATAAATATCATTTCTTATCGTCCAACTCTGTGTACATATCAATGTCTCCATAGTTGTAGGAGACAATGAATTACGGAAAGAATCAAATATATGTCCTCCGGTACTAAAGGCTGACTCCGAGGCAACGATACTAATAGGAATGACCAACATATAACGAACAATCTCAGAAATCATGGAATATTTCTTTGATGTTGCATTCCACCATCATAATATGTCAAAACCATCATCATCTTGAATAAGATCTCCTGAAAAATAGTTGTCTAACTCTGAAACCACCTCCTTAGATTGACGGACTAGTGTGAAATTATGTGCGAGGGTCTTAGTCCATGCCAATCTACGCTTATTTGTTGCCCAAGTGTCTGGAAGATGTGTTGGGTTAGGTGTAGGTGTATTAGATGCAGTATCACCCTTAATTGCATTAAACTCATCATATAATTTAGCCAAGGTATCTCGGGCTATCTCACCAATAAGATCAATCCATGCATGATCATGCGCAAGTCTCAAACTATATAACGTGCCTAAAATTTTCAGACGAGGATTATGAATAACAGCCACATAACAAAATATTTAGTCTAATCAACCAATACTTATCATATTTGACCCTCATGGTCAATATCATCTCCCTTATCCTGAGATTGGAATCCCTACACATGTCGTCTAATTCTTCTTTCACCCTACATATTTGTTGACAAAATTCATGGGATGTAAGGTACAAAGAACTAGATAATTACTTCAATGTGACATCGTAAAAAAGTCCGTGAAAATCAACAAAAGTATAAACTACCTTCCGATCATCATCTTTAGGCTTTCCTAATCCCCCGTGCTCATCAAATTATTTGACATATTGAATGTCTTCATCACCCAATAATTGAAAGATTGCCTTATATTCTTGGGTTGCCTCCAACATCAAGAAGATTGAGTTCCATCTGATATGAACATCAATACAAAGACCCTTCTTTGATGTTATGCCCACAGTATTCGCAGCAATCTTGAATTTCTCCAATCTAGAAGGAGAATACCTCACAAATTTCACAGTCAATCTAACTCTTGCAATCGAGTCATCAACATCTTTCAATCCCTCAGTCACAATCAGATTCAAGATATGTGCAAAACATCTAACATGCAAATATTCACCACCCAATAATGTCTTATTTACCTCTCTAAGATAAGTTTTCAGATATCCCAAGGCGACATCATTAGATGATGCATTATCAACCAAAACTGTCAAAACCCGTACCAACCCTCACTCCTTTATTGAGGCCTCCAAGGTTTTTCCAATCGTCTCACCTTTGTGATCAGTTATTTGACAAAACTTAATAATCTTTTTATGAAGAATCCAATCAGAATCATTAAAATGAACAGTCAAAGACATATAATTGAAATTTTGGACAGAAGTCCAAGTATCAGTAGTGAGGCAAACTACCAAACCCGCCAATTGGCCCCTCAAAACATCTTTATTTTTCTAGTACATTTTTTTTAATATCTTTTGCCATAGTGTGGCGAGAAGGAATCGTAAATCTAAGTTTCAATTCTTTGACAAATTCTTGAAACCCTCTTTCATCCACAAACTGTAAAGGTAGCTCGTCTATGATAACTATATAAGCTAACTTCCTTCTACACTCATCAGCATTATACTTCGTATGCCCCTTCAACGTTGGACCCCCACTACTCTCATCCGCCATTTTTTTTACTCTAATTTCTAGTCTACATTGACTCTTCTTCAGTAAGGATCTTAATTGGACTCTTCTTGCATTATTCCTCTAAATGGACCTTTAACTGGTATTTATCATGTTTCCTATAGTGACATCCATATAATTTCTCATAATAATTATATTTAGCTTGTGATTCATTGGGGTCACAACTCTCTAGTTTGGTAAAATGAGACCAAACTACGGAAACAACTATCTTACTTTGTGTGGGTTTGGGGGCGGGGTAAGGTGTACTCCCACTCCTAGGTGTTGGAGTATGGTTAGGTTTTGGGCCAGGTGTACTGGTAGATGTAGGAGAGCTATCAATGAAATCCCTTTGACAAGACATTCCTAATTCCAAAACATAATAAAAAATTATAAAATCAATCAACACACAACATAAAAAAATCATAATAATACACAACATATGAAAAAACAAGGCAAAGTACAAAACCAACACAATTTAGGATTTTTGGATTGAAACCCCTAAATAAATTGATTTAGGGGTTTCAATTAAATTGAAATTTCAGTGGTTTCAATCGAAACCCCTAAATCAATATAGAGTTTCGGATTGGAACCCTAAATTGATTTAGGGGTTCAATCCGAAATCATAAATTGAGTCAGAGGTTTCGATTCCTAGAAAAAGTAAAATACAAACTACAAAAAAAAGAAAAATAAATAAACAAACAGAGAGAATATATAAATTTCAAACACATGCACAAATCAATCTACAGCACACAATTTCACAATCATTCTCATCCTCCATCTCCGATTCAACCCATCTTTCCTCCAATCTCCAATCCAAAACTCAAAAAATAAAATCTAAGGTTTCAGATGTCTTAACTTTGGAGTGACGGCGAATGCGAAATTCAAACGACGGTGGAGTCCTGATGGTGCTCGTGCAAACGTGCGAGAGAGAGAAAAGATCAACCGAGAGAGACTAAGAGACTGAGAAAGCGCGAGAGAGTGAGAGACAGAGAGAGTGAATTTGAGAGAGAAGGGTTTCAGATTGCGAGGGGAGGGAAGGGGGAACTTAACTAAAGTTGAAACGACGCCGTTTCATTTACTTAAGGGTTTATATATATATATATAATTTTAATTATATATATATTTAAGCTGGGCAAGAGAAAAGCGAAGTGGGGCTTAGCCTCCTCTGTCTCCCACCTCTACAGGTCTCCAGGGGTGTAGGCGGGGCCCTCCGCACCCCGTTTGAGCGAATGGAACCCTTGCCAACATGGGTGGGGCGAACAGGGCAAGGCAGCGGGGGGTGTGGCCCTGGTTCCAGCCCTAATTGGAACTCACATCATCTTCTTGTATAGTTATTACAAAACGATAACATTGCAATTGAAGTGTGAATTAACGAATAAGACAAGTTGTTTTAAAAGCAATGGTGGAGTATTAAGCTTTCCTTTTTATTTTGCACTTTCTTTATTATAAATTAATTATCTCAATTTTCTAATATATCTCTCGTTGCTTTGCTTTGGTTTGTCGCTATTTGTTATTAAATTGGAGATTATATTCAAATATTGGTCGGTGGGTGCGTTGTCCAAACACAGAGTTCCCTAAAACCAGCGGCGTTAAACCGCTCAATTTATCAATTTATAAACAAAACGTTCTGTGTTTGCGGGCTCACCACAAAATCACTGTTACTGAATATGACATACACGTAGAGTTGTTCCGGTCAATAAAGTGAATTGTTTTATCAGCAAAGAGATTTTATAAAAAATAATTTTATAAATTAATATAATTTGATATAATATGTTAAATTGTAAATTTATTTTTATTATAAATATAGATCTAATATATCATGTGAGGCCGTAGCAATTTTGAATTTTACTTAAGGCTATATTTGGTTGTTAAATCAAACTCAGCTCATCTCAAACTAATCATTGATGAGACCCGCTATTTTTTTTAATTTTTCATAAAAAATTTAAATTCATCTCAACATACTTCATATATTTCAACCTAAAAAATTAAACTCATCTCAATTGGACCCATAAAATACTGTTATTCACAATTCAACTCAATTCATCTCAACATCAAAATGTAACTTTTAATTGATTTTTTTGTGATTACAGCAGTTATTATCAATAAAACACAATGACATTTAGGCCTTGTTTGTTTTTCAAAAACATCTCATCTCATCTCATCTCACCTCATCTTACAACTTTCCCAAATCCCCACACAAAATAAAATAAACAATTCAACTTTTTCAAATCCCAAAACAACAATAATATTAAAAAATATATTCTAACAATATTTTATTCAACTTTTTAACTTTAATCTCAACTCATCTCATCTCAGTGTTAGTTCTATAGGTTTTTTTTATTGGCAATAGGTCTCGGAACAAATTATGATTAATTGCGGAATGCATTGACTTTTGGCATTGAGTTTATTATCCAAATATGCTTTAGGTAACTCAAAGAGAGAATTTTTCAAGTATGAAGGTCCATAGAAATTATTTGCATTCGAGGATCCGAAACTTAGACTTGAAACGAGCACACCATCAAGACCAAAGCTCTTATCTTTTGAGCATTGATTACATGATTCCAAAGTTTTATCTTTTAATTGTGATATCTCTCTTGTGTATTTTCCTCAGTTTAGACCCAATGCCAAATCCATCATCAGAGTTTTTATTGATCTCTTAAATTTACTTGTAACAATTATAAATGTTGTAAATACCCATCGACCAACTTCCCCTAAATTGTGAGAATCATGGGATTTCATGACAGTAAATAAAATTCAAAGCGAGTCTACTAATTTTATACTTTAAGAAATGGTAAAAAATAATAAGATTAGTCTCGTTTACTTTCACAAAACTTTTCATTCTCATCTCATCTGCAAAACAAATGAGACGTAAGTTCATATGTCTATCTTTCTATCATTCTAAATCGGAAAAAAAGATAAATATTTGTCACTTCTCAATTGTCGAATTTATTTACTTATTTTTAATTTTTTTTTACGCTGCTGGGGTTATGGAAATTAACCCAAGAAATCCTGCATAATCACATACAGATGGAAGTGTTGTCATGATGCTAAAGATCATTTTGCCTTCATTTGTCAACATTACATTAGAAATCGATTTGAAAATGCACCTTGGGTTAAGAGTTATGACCATTTGGCATTTAGTAGGCCCATATTAAGTAACATTGGCCCAAAGAAACAATACTCAATAGGAAGGAATATCAATCGGGTTGGTCTAGTTGGGCCAAATCAAGCACAAATGTTGTCTAAAACTCAAGCACTCGGCCCAAAATCAAAGTGGTCCACCATATATAAATATATATATATATATATATATCATCCTAAGGAGTGATTTAAATTTTGAAATGAGTTGAGATACTTTCTTAATAGTAGAATAAAAGTTAAATTGTTTGTTATATTTTATGTGAAAATTTAGAAAAGTTGTTTTAGAATTTGATAAAGTTGAATTGTTTATTATATTTTATGTGAAAATTTGATAAAATTGTAATTATGAGATGAGATGAGATTAGTTGAGGTAAGTTTTGAATTCAAACAAAGCCTTATTAGTTTTCTTGGATGTCGGATCCCTCCATTTACGGGGTCGATCCAGTTGGCCACCCTGTCTGACTATGAGTGGATCTTGTAACAATTTACAAAAAAATGCCACAATTAAAATATGAGAAATGCTACATAAGATTGTAGAATGCGTAAGCGCTGCACAATCGTTTTGAAAAAAAATAATGTCTATTATTAAAAAATTAATTTTTTTATTTAAATTTCATATTTTCTCGCTTTTTCAAAAGATTGTATAATACTTACACTCACAACTATAAATATCATTTTTATATTCAAAATTCTTGTTGTTAAGGAACATATCCAGAAATGCTTTTTTTTTTTTCACTTATAAAAAAAAAAAAAGAACATATCCTTATCTGAAACGTTATTAGCAATATAATTTTAATAAGACTTTCTTTTTTAGCAAACCAATATTGAAAAATCCTCAAACTTAAGATGGACTAGCCACATCCATCAATAATATTTTACAATTGATGGGATTCCCTCTAATTTATTTCTTATCTCATATTTATTTTACAAGTTATAAAGAGTCAGAACTGGACACATTGTATCCATCTTATAACATTTAATATTGAGATCCATACCATCTCCAGACAATAATAGTAATGCAAGTATTCAGAATCTCTATCTCTTAAAAACATACAGGAAAAAAAAAATACTTATAAATAAGTTTCATCCCATAATTATTACGCTTTTGCTATTATAAAAATAAAAATAATATTTACAATTTTAAAATGTGTAAGTTCTTCCCTCACACACTCTTTTTGACAAAAGTGAATAAAAATAGGACTTACATAAAAAAATTATTTTTTTTAATAATAGACAACTTTTTTAAATAGGATACATGAAACTTGCACATTTTATAATTGTATATAATATTATTTTTAAGAAAATATATGAATCGGGTATCATCAATCCTGTTTAAGTTGAAAAGAAATGCTAATATGCCTCCTCATTTTATCCTCTCATTCGTTCATATATTTAATTTTTTTTAAATTTTTATTCTTAATAGTTAAGAAATTGACTATTAATTTATTGATATATTTTTTCTTTTCTAAAAATATTTAAAAAATATATGAAATAAAAAAAAGTACAAACTGCACTGGACGACATATAGAGCGCCCGAGCGACAAAGTAGCACAGCTCTTAAATTGAAATGGATAGAAAGTGAAAAAAAAAAAAAAAAAGCTTTAATTTTAAGTAAATATAAATAAAATGAAGGAAAAACCAGTTGTATGAATTAAATTTGTATGAAATTACCATTTGGGCTAAATTAAAAAAGAAAAAAAAAAAAGAAATTACTATTTGGGTTGGAGCGGAAAGAGGGTTGAAATTGGAAACTTGACTTTTTTTTTCTTTTTTAAGAAAAATGCTAGAGAGTTTGGACTCTCTTTTTTTTGCCTTTTTTTTAAAATTTTTTTGTTTAATGATTAAGAAAATATTATTTAATAATATTATGGATTAAAAAAATATATTTAAAAATATTAAAAATGATATAAAAAAAGTACTAAAATTATTTTTTTCACATTATTTTTTAATATTTTTAAATATTTTTAAAAAATTAATAATATTATTAAATAATATTTTTTTAATCATTTAAAAAAACAAATGGGCAAAAAAAGAGGGGAGCCCAAATCGGGCTCGCATTTCTCTTTTTTTATTTATTTTTTATTTATTTATGGCAGTGGGCCAGCGGCCGAGCACCGATTCCACGTTTCCTTACCTTCCAAGCAAACCCCCCCCCCAGTATCGCACCACCTATATATAGCTACTGAACTATTCAGCATAAGCATCGCCGAAAGCGAAACCCAAACGATTCCAGTGCTGAAGACTATGGATCACCTCCATCAATCTGGGGTTAGGTTTAGGGTTAGGGTTTGCGTTTGATCTACCAAAAATCCCCCTAGTTTTGGCCTAGCTTTTGCATTTCTCATGGCTCGAGTGGAAAACGTCTTTGCTCTTTTGGGGGATGGAGACGGAGACGACGACGTTTCTGCGCTCCTCGAGCGCGTTGCTGCTGTGAAGGCGGAGCCTCCGCCGCTGGAGAAGAAGAAGAAAGACAAGCAGCAACAGCACCAAAAGCAGCCCGTGGAGAAGGAAGAGTCAGACTGGGGTCTTGACGACGCCGTGTCGATGAAAGCAAAGCCTATTGTGCTCCCCGATTACGGTGATTGTTTGCAATCCATTTATTTTTGTTCATTTTATTCTATTGTTCGTCTGCTGTTATCTTGTTTGTCATTGGTTTTGATTGGGGTTCTCGTCATCTTGTTGCGTTTTCTTTTTGGCTGCTGAGAAATTAGTTGAGAAGATGGGAAATGCATAGAAAAGGCTGGATTGTTTGTGCTAAATTGAAAATATATAGATTGGGAGTTACTTCGACAGCCCCTTTGTTTAAACTTTGTAACTGTTTGTTCAATTACGATTGTCCGTGCATCATTCGCATTATTTATTTTCCATGTTTATACTGCAACGGTTTCATTGATACTCTTCTTTTTCTATTGGCAGTTACAAGAAGAGATATTGTAGTTAGAAAGAATGAGCCAGAGGGGCGGGAGCGCCGCCAGGGTCGTGGCTCTGATAGGTCTGAGCCAGGTGGGAGAGGTTATCAACGGAATTTTGGAGGATCTGATGGCTATAAGCGTAACAACGGAGGAAGAAATGGTAATCAACGGAAAAGTGACGATAATGGAGGGGGAAGTGGTTATCATGGGAATAATGGGGGTGAGAATGATTTCCAGAGGAACGTCGGAGCTGAATCAGGAAATGCAGTTGGGGATGATTGGCAGGAGCAGGGGCGGGGGCGTGGTGGTGGAGGTAGAGGGAGAGGGAGAGGGAGAGGCCGTGGTGGAGGCAGGGGATTCAATCAGAGTAAGGAGTTTGGAAGTGAAAGCCAACTTGATGTGAACAATTATCAGACTGAGAAGCAGGGACATGATGGGAATGATAATGATGGTTGGGAACAGAATGAGTTTCAGGGAAAAGTAAGTGGAAATGAGACTAAATATGATGTGAGGCCAAGAAATGTGAATCGGGGCCGCGGCGGTGATGGAAGAGGCTATGGTGGGGGAAACCGCAGTTTTGGTGGACAAGAAGGCCGCTTCTATGATAGGCAAGATGGAAGGAATAATAGAAGGGGTGAAGTATCAAATGAATCTGAATCAAAGGAAAACATTACTGGTGATATTGAGAATGCAGTGAAAATTGATGACTATAGTGGTGGAGCTGAATGGTATATGCTTTCTACCAACAATTTTTATGATCTGTGCACTTGTTATTGTATTTATATCTTATTGTGCTAATTGGAATTTATTTGAGATCTTATTTTCTGCTTGGAACATATATTGTGGAAGTACCTTTTTCTCCCATTACTTTTCTCAGAGAATTTTCCTTGTATGAAATATGAACACAGTTCTCATGGATTCTGAATGATGTTCAGTGACATACATATTGTGTCACAAATGCTTAATATCACTGAAAACTTCTTTTAGCGTTTTTGAGGGTGGTGTGGCATTATAAGATTCTAGCATAGAGAGGTAAGCTGTCCTAAAAACCAAAGTTCTATAGAACATATTGAAGGATTGTGCTTAGCTGACGTTTTCTGAGGCTGGAGGCCGTGTCCATGGACAGGATCCAGTTGAATTCTATTGAGACATTTAAATTTTTATCTGTTGGCTTTTAACAGGGATGTTCCTGTGACTACTGAAGGAACAACTGATGTGGTGCATGAACAGGAGAAGCTTGAAGCTCAAGATGATTCTGAAAAGAAGGCCAAAGATACTGACGAGAATGAGGAGGATAAAGTAATGATAATTTGTCGTCAAATCTTTTGAGAACACCTCTCAATTGAAAAAACAATTTAATGAATCTTTTGGTTTTCTTATAGGAAATGACACTTGAAGAATATGAGAAGGTGCTTCTTGAAAAGAGGAAGGCTTTGGAAGCATTAAGAAAGACCGAGGGGAGAAAGGTCACACTAGATAAGGATTTGGAGTCTATGCAACTCGTTGAGAAAAAGAAAGATGATAGCCTTTTCATCAAGCTGGTGTGTAATCTTGTTTGTCATCTTTTTCATTTTTCGTTGACTGCGTATTATGTATGTAGTTCATTTATTTTTCTGTTATTGTTTCAGAAGTCTGAGAAGGAGAAGCTTAAGAAGAAAGGTAGTCTTGAAAAGGACGACAAAGTTCGGAAGGTAACTTTTGACACGCTCTTGCATGCAATTTATTCTTGCTTATTTTTGGGAAAATCTCCACTCAGTAATATTTTTGTTTGCAACCTAAGTTAAAGTTGAAAAAAAGAGTTTTTGTTAGATTTCTTTCTTCTCTTCTGAACTGTATAAATATGTACTTGCATTGTTAATTTAGGTGCGGTTTGGATAGTGAGATGAGATGAGATAGTTTTAGATGAAAGTTGAATAAAATATTATATTAGAATATTTTTTTAATATTATTATTGTTTTGAGATTTGAAAATTTTGAATTGTTTATGATATTTTATATGAGAATTTGAGAAAATTGTAATAATAAGATGAGATGAATTATTTATCTTCTATGTTTGTAACTTTTCATAATTGATCCACATTAATCCATGTTAAATATCTCACCGAACTGGTATTTTCCACATGTTTGCTTTTGAGTTGCCCTATGTCACGGTTGAGATCTATGCCTTGCTTCTTTGCACCTTGTAATACTTGTGGATAGCTTAAGGGGGTATGTTTGGCAGTGCTACTTATAGCGACACATTCATGTTATATGCATTTGTGCTAATATTTTGGTCGGCTTTTGACTTAATGGGCGGGAAGAATGTTAGGTTCTTCTATTCTTGAATTTCTACTAATACACCAGAACTTATAAAAAGAAAACTAATACACCAGAAGTCCTTGTTGGTTTACCTATGCTGTTCTTGATACAATCCCCTCTGGTTTTCTTGCAGTCGATGACCATTAATGAATTTCTGAAACCAGCTGAAGGTGAATTACATGTTGCTGGTCGTGGTCGTGGTGGTCGAGGTCGTGGACGTGGGGGCCGAGGTGAATCTAGGGGAGAGTTTTTGGGCCGGCGACGTCAGGTCGAGGCTGGCCCTGCACCTAGCTTTGAGGACCCGAACCAGTTTCCTGTTCTGGGAGGAGCTGCAGTAGCCTCATGAATTTGTGGCTCTTTGGAATTGCGGTCTGTTTAATGTATCACTGTTTATGACTGGACTAGCTCCTAGCTTTCGAGTAGGGCATAAGTCTGGATTAGTCTCTCTATGGTTTTGCAGTTGCATTTCCTTTTCCTTTGATATATACTGTCTTATATTAGTGGGAGCACGTTCTTGCTTCTTCTCGGATCTTCTTCTTTTTCTTTGTTAACACAACTTTTGCTTCAGGAGATACGGTGGAAATTTTTAATGTGCATTATATATTAATATATTAGCTTTGCTACTCATCATTCTACACATCACACACTATATTTTTTTTTCTTTGGTTTTATTCCTCTTAAATTAATTGAGTTTTTCTACTCGTCATCCATACACCAGATATTTGGTAACGGAAAAAATAAAAAAATAAAAAATTATATAAGGTGTATGGTGTGGAGATGATGAGTAGATTTTTTATAATATATACTGGTGTTTCGTTTCTTAGATTTTTCTTGCAAATTAAATAATTTAATGTTACCAGTAGTATCTACGGTGTGTAATCTATGCCAACTTTCGGAAGAAAATGATTCTATTTTATTTTATTAAATTGAGATTGTCATTTTGTTGGCTGTAAGCCCGTAGAAAGGTGCCCCCACGGTTCCCCTTCTCGGTTGTTGGACTTTTTCTTTCGAATGGAGGCTTTGTATGTAGTCAAGTCACTCATTATCCATGCGAGATTCCAACGTCTGAGGTTAGCTGCAAGAGTTTTGCCAAGTTTGTGTATTAATCTGTGTATTAATATTATTATCATTATTTTTTAAATTCATTTTAATATTTTTTTTAATAAAATCTACTTTATAATCAATTATATTGAATGAGTATGCGTATTAGTACGCAGAATTGTTTATAATTAAATTTTTTCTAACTGCAAAAGTCACGCAATGAAGAGTTAGATATAGGGAAGATGCTACACCCACATGGAATTTTTACAGAATCCTCACCAAAAGGCAATTTTTTTTTTCTTTTTTTTTTCAATCATTTTTTTAAACACTTTAAACATTTTTAAAAAAATATAAAAAAAATCACAAATTCATTTAAAAACACTTTATTAATCATTATGTAAAAAAATTAAAAAAATATGCAATTCGGTTGAAAGGGAATAGTATTTTCCTAGATATAGATATTGACGTGTCAATATATCATCTCTATTGTTAAATCTTCCTTAAGTGGCCCAACACATGAAGTGTAGAGTGACAATTCCAACAGAATTTCTATTCTGTAAAATTATTATTTGTACCAAAAGTTTAAATTAATGAAAAAATATAAATTTTATTTTTTATATTTTTATATAATATCAAAATAGCAGTTCTAAGCTCAAATATGGCTCTATATTTCACTAAATTAATTAAATATTATACGTATTAAGCACATTTATTAATAAGGAAATTGGCCTACACATGCATTCAAAATATAAATAATAAGATCTATATCTTTCTCATCAATTTAAAATTTTGGAACAAATAATTTTTTGACATCGATGATAATATGATTGGGAGAGGTGTAATAGTTTCAAAAAAATTACTACTGGCAAGGATAATCACGAGCCGTGACTGAGAAAGTACTCTCTCTCTCTCTCTCATTTTACGATATTGGGCATGCATGTCATCTTTTTACAATAGTTAGATCGAGGAACTTCTTAGTAGTCATATGTATAATCTGTTTTTAGTTGAAAATAGCTCTCAGGTCCTCTCTTATTAGACATGTATGAACTTTTCATGCTCGAGAATGGAGAAAAACATGTACACTAATTAGGATGTTCAAAAATTTGATTATGGAACTGACTCTACATCGTTGGAGTCGGAGTCGGAGTTGAAGCCGTTTTCTGACCAACTTCGACAATGATTCTGACCTCCGACTCGGACTTTAGCTTTTGATTCTACACCAATATGATCTACCTCTGACTTCAATATTATTATACATAGGTTATAAAAAATCTAGAACTTATATCATTAAATTCAATACCATATTAGTATGTTAATTATTATAGAATAATATACTTATATATTATATAATATAAATAGACTAATAGCCTACTATATATAAATATCATAATATTACTATCATACAGAGTCAAGTATAGAAATAATATATTAGACTGGCTAATAGTGAGTAATATGTTATAGTTTTGTATAAAAACATGTAATTAGGAAAAATGGGGCAATAGTCTAGTATGATAACATGCAAAAGTCTCATATAATATGTTAATAACATGCAATATTATAGTATAATAACATGTAATTAGATGGTTGAACAATCATTTTATTATTTTTAGTTTATTTGGGAGTCTTATACTCTAATAAGAAGGATAGTATATCAAGGATAGCCAAAAGGGCCTATTGTATATTTAAATCTTTTTTTGTAATATTCTTAGTAAAATTGAAACATAAAAGCCCACAAAAAATGTTCTAGTAACATGTAAAGTCTTGTTTAAAATTGGACTAAATAAAGAAGCCAGAGCAAGTTAAAATGGGACCTAAAAATCCGTGGCTTAAAAAAAAAAAAAAAATCCGACTTTGTACCACTCCAATCCATTTTAACGGAGTTAGAGTTGGATCGGATTATGAGTAAATCAAATTTTGGAGTTGGATTTTCTAGATAGCGACTTTCACAAAGTCATGCTTAGTCCTAATGTCAAGTCACGCGTTTTATCCTTTTTTTTTTTTAATCTCATAACCTTCGAACCTCGTCTCAACTTTCTCCCCAAAACAAATTCCGACCCCTCTACATTAAATTCCGGTTTTGTCCAAGAAAGGAATGGTTTACTGTCCTTTACGAAGAAATCATATGAATTTGTCGTGCATTTCACATCTCTTTTTTGTTTTTCTCCTTTGATTTCAATTTTCACATGCGTGCGCACACACACACGTGTTGACCTGAATCTTGATACAAAAGAAAAACTCTATTTGCACACGGGAGGAGTACCCCCCGCGTACACGGCCCTCCACGTGGATAAATGAAACACTGCGTTTCATATGCAAGCTCTTGTCACATGCAAGCAGATTCCTTTCCCTTGGTCACGGACACAAAGCAAGCTCTGCTTCCTCACCCACGAATCTGCTTCCTACAAGCCACGAAAACAGGTTATGCTTCTTAACTTCATCTTCTCTTCTTCTTCGTTTTTTGTCTTTGCATTCGTGGATCCAACCGAGCATATCCCTGCCATCGTCTTTCCCAATTTTTGGAAGCCCAGAACCCTAACTCATGAAGAGCTTCATTTCGGCGAATGTGAAGGGTGAATCTGCTTCCCACAGGCCACGAAAATTACACAATATTGACACTCCTCTAGGTAGTAAGCGGGCGAGGGAGGTTGAAATCAAGTATTGTTTCTAAAATAAAAGTTCTGAAGGACTCACCGTAAAGGGTTGCGACGGGTTGGGGTGGCTTGGGTCTGTCCGGCGGCCCTTTTCGTGCAGGTGGCGACATCTTGGAGCGGCTCGCGAGGTGCGGTGGTTCGGTGGGTAAAAATCTCTGTTTTGAGTGAGAAAAACAGAGGTGCTGGTGCTGCCGACGCTTTGGCTGGGTAGTGGCTTTCGGTGGTCGTCTGAGGGAGGAGCAGCGACGGTGGCTGGCTTGGCTTCGGGGTGGCGAGGCAGTGGCTCAAGTGGAGGGAGCGGTGCTCTGTTTTCGGGAGCCAAAGTAGAGGAATAACGGTTGGGCAGTGCAACGGGGCTTCTCTGCGGTGGTTCTTGGTTTGGTGGCAGCGGCTGTTCTCAGGGCTTCTCTACGGTAGATGCTAGGGTGGCAGCGGCTGTTGGTGCGTGCATGCAAGAGTGGCGCCGTCGATCGATTGGGGTCGATGGTGGATTTTCCGTGATCGCTGCTGCATGAAGCTTGCTGTGCATGCATGCGGACATGGGTTGTGAGGAAGAATTCGAATGAGGGAGAAGGAGTGGGACGTGGGTTGGTGCTTATCGGTGAGGTCTGTGCAGCATTTGGGCAGTAAGGGAGTGGGCAGTAAAACAGAGCATAGTCAATGAGGGAGTGGGCAGTAAAACAGAGCATATCCATGCTGTCACTCACTTGATGCTCGTTGCTCAGATGGCCAAGGAAGACAGCACGAAGATGATGGAGGCAAGGTGAGATGATGAAAACGTCCTCACTTTTCTTTCTGAGAGCGCAAAAATTGGTTCATGAAATCGAGTTTGGCGCCTAGGTGAGGTTTCTGAAATCGATCTTCCGCCTCTCTTTTTTTTTTTTAAATAATAATATAAAACATACGTGGCATGATCACGTCAGAGGATTCCGCGACGGGTACCCTAAGACGGGTACCTGTAGCAGAATTGATTTTCAAACTTTGAAGGAATGACAATTACGATGTAATTACTTTGAAGCAATGCCTTCTTTGCTTGGTGGAGTATTGTTGGAATATTAATTCTTCGTACCATTTGCAACACTAACTGAACAGCAAAGAAAAAGGTGTTGGATAATCTCTACTATTTCAATATTTACCATTCATTTGCTTTAAGAAAAAAAAACGTTTATTTATGATCAATTATTTACTATGAAGACAATATTTTTTTTTATTTTTATAAAATTGAGTCTGTTATCGTCACAAATAATTCGTTACAAATGCTCATTTTTATATTTGAAACATTGAATTTAAATTTCAATATGGTAAAGAATTACTCCCTATTGTCTAGGTTAAATTTCAATATTTAACATTTTTTTATTTATTTTTTTACTTAATAGTTAAATAAGTAATTTTTAATATATTGATGTATTTTTTTACGTTTTAAAAATATTTAAAGATGTATAAAAAATATATAAAAAAATGTGTAATTTGTATTAATAGACATACCCAGCAGTCAAAACTAGCTAGCACACTAACAACACCCCTATAATGTTGCGGGTCATTGAAAACGATGAACAAACTAGGGTATGTAGTAGGGACCTTTGGAGACGGTGGTGCACTGGCGGCTGTGGGTGGGGGCAACCAAGGAAAGACAGGTAGCTCTAAATGCCACATAATTCCTAGCTACCCACATGATATGGGACAGGAAACACCATCTTGCCATTTGGATGCAGGTAAGATTTAGCTCCCGTTTAGATATAAAAATAGTTTCATCTCATTATTATAATTTTTTAAAAATTTTCACATAAAATTTAATAAATAAATTAATTTTTTTAAATCTTAAAATAATAATAATATTTAAAAATAATATTCTAATAATATTTTATTCAATTTTTATTTAAAATCATCTTATCTTATCTTATCTTACTATTGAAACGGATCTAAAGGCACCTAATCTCTTCCTTACACTTCTACAGCCAGTATGTGATATGGATGAGGAGGACACATGCATGCGATCGACTAATCAAGCCTTCTTGCTTCCATTTCTATTACTTTAATTAAAAAATATGTATTAAAAATAACAAATTTATTTATATTTTCCCAAAAAAAAAAACTCTTATATATTAAAAAAAGACAACCAAATAGATTCTATATTGTTCATGATCACAATGAGGTCTTCTAATGATTAAATGTGTTGGGACACAAATAAAAATGATTAATATATATGATTTCATAAGGTTTTTTATTTTTTATTTTTTTGTTATTTTATAGATTTTTTTTAATGAGTGATTCCTATGTATTTGTTGTTTTGCATACAATTAAAATGGGATAATTTGGACGATCTCAATTTGTTGGGGGACCGAAGATGGACATTTTTTCTCTCTCTCTCTCTCCATGCACATGGAGGTAATAGTCATGCATGCATTATCCCCACATATATCATGCACTTAATTATAACATCCAATAATTGAAAGGCCTTTCATCCTAATTGTGTTATCCCAATTATCTTTATTGATGTGATAAATTTGTACGTATTTAACATATAAAGCCACTTAAAGCGTATCACATCAGCAGTTATATAACTGATCATAACGACATAATCATGACTTTATAATATGCATGTATCATTCGTTTAGCAAGCATACAAATTAAGATCCCGTTTGGATTGCAAGACAATCTCATTTCATTTCATCTGATATGATCTCATCCAATCTAATCTCAACATCCAAACATCATAAATATAAACTATTTTCGATTTTAAATTTTTAACTTTTTTATCTAATCATTACAACTTTTCTAAACTTTCGAGTAAAACATAAAAATAATTCAAAATTTTCAAATTTCAAAACAAAAATTATATTAAAAATTATATTCTAATAATATTTTAATTTTATAATATTTTTATTCAACCTTTTTTTTCCCTTTTTTCAAAATTCTATAAAAATCTTAACTCAAATCATTTCGCTATTATTCATAAATTTTCTCAATACTATTCACAAATTTATCATTTCATCTCAATATTCAAACGAGGCCTAATCTTCGATCTTTGGAAGGTAGAACTCAGTACTTATCAATATAAGAACAGCATTGGTAAATCATTTAGCTTTGTTTGTTTTCGCATATGAGATGAGATGAGTTGAGATTATAGTTAAAAATTGAATAAAATATTATTAGCATATATTTTTTAATATTATTTTTGTTTTAAAATTTGAAAAAATTGAATTGTTTATTTTATTTTATTTTATATAAAAATTTAAAAAAATTATAATAATTAAATAATATAATACGAGAATTTTTCGATAAACAAAGTAAGTTTGTGGAAACTTCTACTTCCTATGTTTAAATCTTAATTATTTTTCACTTATTTGTCTTAATTCCACATGTTTGGTAACATGGCACTTTTGGGCAATGGCCAGTGCACCACACTGCCTAGCTACTACTCATGTACAGTACTCATCAACCAGAGATTATTAAAAGATGGAATACCCCCTCTCAACTATAAAAGTTTGGAAAAAAAAGCTGTTTAGGTGGGTGTAGAGCTGATATCGTTTAACACTAGCTTCTTTGACTTTATGTAACGTTTGATGAGACTTCCGATCCCTTGCATGAAACGTTTGCAACATTTTCTTTTTCCATAGTTTTTTTCAATCCCAAAATATTTTGAGTAATGCTACGTATAATTGTAGAATGTGTAAACGTCGTACAGTCGCTTTGAAAAAAAATATGATCTACTATTAAAAAATTATTTTTTTTTATGTGAGTTTCATATTTATTTACTTTTTTTAAAATGACTGCACAGTACTTGCACACTCACGACTGCAAATATCATTTCTCATAACTTCAATGGTAAGATTTCATTTGTAAGATTTAAGTTTTAAAATTTATTTTTTAAATTAAATTATGTTTAAGCACTTTACTATATACACTGACTTGAGAATATAATTTTTCTTTATTAAAATAGTGCATAATTTGAAAAGAAAATTATACTTAGCATGAATACATTGAGAATAATATTTTAGCAAACCAATCAAATTTCTCTGTCAACGTTTTCCAAAAATATTTATTAAATATAGTAAAATATAATTACCAATAATAATAACAATGGATGATGAAAATAGTTATGAAACATGGAGTTATTTGCTTGCATCTGCATGCATGGCTTTATGAGATGTAACGCATCCTACAGATCCAGATAATGTCTTTTGTAAAGCTTCCCAAAGGACACATGTCCTACATTTTAATGCCACCGCTTAGATTGTGTGATTTCATTTAATATGCACATTTATTTATTTTTTATTTATAATAAATAAGTTGGGAAACTCAACCCTCTCTGTCTCACACAACTGTGTGAGTAAGGAACAAGTTTTGCCCACGCGTTATGCCAGCTGTTTCGGCCATTAGCTAGTTTCCGTGATTGTGTTGAGCCTATATATACTAACAAAAATGTTTGTAAAATGATATTATATCGTAGTTTATTTTTTTAATTAATAATTAAAAAAATAATTATTAGTGTATTGATATATTTTTTTAAAATATTTAAAAATACTTGAAAGAAAAAAGAACAAAAATGCAATTTGCCGTAAGAGGCACACCCAGAAGTCAAACCTGGGCGACATAGTAGCAACACTCTAAATGTTTTAATTACAAAAAAATTTCACAAAAATAAGTTCATGACTTTATATGATACGTTAGATTTAATATATAATAAAAATAATTTTACAATCTAATATATCATATCAAATTATGTCAATTTATAAATTTATTTTTATAAAATTTCTTTGCAATTGTATCACTTTTCAAATACTCCTTTCATCACACTACACTCTTAAAAAATAGAATGTTCTACGAGATTATTAAAATTTGCTTATATTTATTTAAAAAGCTTTAATAAATATTTTATTACTTACTCTACGTCTTTTTTCTGAATTTTTAGATTTGAAATAAATTTTAAAGAAAATGATATAGACTTCTATCCCGTTATTTTTCACTAAATGAATTTATAAAGAAAATAAACGTTTCATCTTAATCAATCAATTTCATCTGTTTATTTTTAATAGAATTATTTTATTCTTAAGTCGGTTTATAGAATACATTATTTACATAAGTTAAACAGTAAGATTTGATTTGTAAAATTTAAAATTTAAAATTTATATATTAAATCAAATTATGCAATATAAATATTTTATTAAGTGAAATCTACGTACCGGTTTGAAAATATAATTTTTCTAATATGATATATTTAAGAGAAAAAGTCAAACTCAAAAACATATATTTTTAAATTCTTTTATAACTAATGATGCATTTACACCGACTTGGTAACTAGTAAAATCCATTGTAAAGATTAGATCCCCACCTTAATCATCATGTTCGTGAGTCTATGGTTTTGTCCAATTTATCATCATATGCATATTTATTATTTCAACATTTGTGTAGTCCCACGCCATCTCATCATATCCAATAAATCATTAGGATTCATTTTCAATTAAAAAAAACCCTTATAAATCATTCACGGATTTAAATTGAATGTATGTCGCGAGTAACTTTTAAAATGATTAGTTGTTTTCATAGAAAGCCTATATTTAAAAAAAAATAAATAAATACATTGAATTAAGAATAATTTTAAATACAAGTCTTAAAATTTATAAGGGTAGAATTTTAAAATATATAAAACATTTTTTTTATATATTTTTTTAACGGTAGAATTCATATTTTTATAAAAAATTTACGCGAGTCTTTGCACTTTAAACTCGTATAAAACTAATGTATTATTTATTATTATTTGTATGAGTTTTATCAAGTAATATTAATTATTTAATAATTATTATAATTACATATGTTGATATTATAATTTAAAGTTATAAAAAAAAAACCTAAAAAATTACTATTCAAGTAAACTATCAGATTTTAATTAAAAAAATGGAAAGATTAGGAAAAACCCTTTTGAGACGCATAGCAAATCAAAAGGTAATTAATGGGCCGGTGTAAAATAATAATTTAAAATATGGTATTAATTAAAGTTTGTTCATGCATGTCTGACGTGGCAAAGTTATACCAAGAAAATAAATGTCAAAGTAGAAATGGAAGGATAAATAGGAAAGGAACTGTGTGGGGGAAAGGAAACCTCAAAAACCGGTTTTAGGATCGAAGAGAACAAATTACTGAGAGTAGAAGCACACAAACTGGAGACCCCTTAGAGAGAGAGGGAGAGAGAGAGGAAACGTTCAGAACAGGAGAGAATGGAACAGAGCATTCCCGTTTCCATACTCATTCTCTGGCTTCGCATCGCCTTTCTGGGAAAGCTTTCAATGTGAGGGATATTGACTTTCGGCCGGCGGCTCTGGGTTCTTGTGATCGGATGGCTAAGACGGGTGTTTTTGAATCTGATCCGTCGGTGATGGCGAAGGCCACTGAGTTGAAGAAAGAGCTGCAGAGACTGGTGCGGGAAATTCTAGACGTTGAGGATTACAGCAACGAAACCATTGATCGGGCTAAGGAGAATCTTTGTGCTTTGAAGGAATTGAAGCTGACGGGGAAGCGGTCGCCCTCGCTTAAGCTCCTCGAGACGCTGGCCTGTCCCGATGAGTTTCGGTGCCCCTTGTCCAAGGAGTTTATGACAGATCCTGTTATTGTGGCCACTGGTCAGGTGGGTATGCATCAGAATTTGGATGGGATATTATTTGCTCTGTTTGTTTTGTGAGAAAAAATGTGAGAAAATTAAATAAATTTCCAGCGTTGGATTTTATTTTCAAATTTTGGGTCTTGAATTATTGGCAAGCCAAATTGAAACAAAGAGATAAATTTAACAACCAGCATTCTTTTCTTTTCCTCTGTTTTTCATTTTTTTTTTCAGTCGGCACACTTTTTAATAGTTTTCTCATTTTGGATTCCTTGTGTTGACTTTTTCTTCAGTTTTTCTCTGTTTGGTGGCCGAGAAAGTACTCCTAGAAATTTCTTTTTCAAGTGGTTGTTGGGATTACAACAATGGAAGTACTTTTGTTGTATGTACTTTCGCCAAAAAACTTGGGACCACGAAATAGTACTGGTTTGATGCCTAAAAGAACTTTAACTTCCGGAACCCTATCTGTATTGTTATCCTCCTATGTTTAATTTTTGAGTTTTTTTTTTTTAAAAGAAACATCTCAGAATGATGGATCTGATTGAGAAACTGAAGGTGTCGATATCGGTACAAACTCAATATTAGTGATATTATTCGAGGAGTCTTTACCACGATCCAATGTGTTAAAATTTTGGTTATCTGACATTGTATGCATTGTGCAGACATATGATAGGCCCTTCATTCAGAAATGGCTAAAAGCTGGCAATCAGACATGCCCTGTAACCCAACAAATTCTCTCACACACAATACTTACTCCGAATCACTTGGTACGAGGAATGATATCACAATGGTGCAAGAGCCGGGGGATTGAATTGTCGGATCCTGTTTACCAAATTAATGAAGAAGGAATGACAGAAGCAGATCGTGAACATTTTCTTTCTTTGCTGGAGAAGATGTCATTGACACTTTCTGAACAAAAACAATCAGCCAGGGAGCTTCGGCTGTTGACAAAGAGGATGCCCTCCTTCCGGGCACTCTTTGGTGAGTCTTTAGATGCCATTCCCCAATTGCTCAATCCACTTTCTGAGAGCAGGCCTCAAAATGGTATTCACCCAGATCTCCAAGAAGACGTGATCACAACACTCTTGAATCTCTCAATCCATGAAAGCAACAAAAAGCTTGTTGCCGAAACCCCAATGGTAATTCCTCTACTTATGGAAGCGTTGAGGTCGGGAACCATTGACACAAGGACCAATGCTGCTGCTGCCCTTTTCACGTTGTCCGCCCTTGATTCAAACAAGGCACTTATTGGTAAATCAGGTGCCCTGAAACCACTCATCGACCTATTAGAAGAAGGGCATCCACTTGCCATGAAAGATGTTGCTTCAGCAATCTTTACCCTATGCATGATCAACGAGAACAAGGCAAAAGCTGTGCGGGATGGTGCAGTGAGAGTGATTCTGAAGAAGATCACAGACCGTATGCATGTAGATGAGTTGTTGGCTATCCTTGCAATGCTCTCAAGCCATCAGAAGGCCATTGAAGAAATGGGGGAACTTGGAGCTGTTCCTTGCTTGCTTAGCATAATTAGAGAGAGCACTTGTGGACGAAACAAGGAGAATTGCATTGCCATCCTCCACAGCATCTGTTTGAATGATCGAACGAAGTGGAAAGAAATGAGGGAAGAAGAGAATGCCCACGGAACAATCTCCGAGCTTGCTGAGAATGGAACTTCAAGAGCCAAGAGGAAGGCTTGCGGCATTCTTGAGAGACTGAATAGGATTGTCAATGTCGTGCATACTTCGTGATGAGTTAGCCAGTGCAGCATCGCAGAACACAATACTCTGTAAATTCTGCATCTATTTCCAGAGCTCATGGTCTCTAATGAAAGCCCCCAGGCTTCATGTGTGGTCATTCTCTATTTACCCTTCTGTACATTCTCGTTTTCTCTGGAGTTTCAGGTTTCTTGTTGATGAGGTAGTTACTGTGAGTCTGTCATTTCTGTGAATCAATACAAAAGAAGCTTTATTTTTAAGGTCGTCTTTTCTTTTGTTTTGTAGTATTTGTCTTGTCTTGCCTTTCTCTGGTGAATGATAGATGTTTGAATCCCCATCCCCGCCACAGAAAAAGTGAATAATACTTAACAAGATTGTCCAAGAATAAACGTTTGATTCATCGCTTGGGGAGGAGTCCTTTTCCCTCATTCATCCTATATCAAAATAATTGATGTTAGAGAAGAGATTCCCCCCACCTCCATTGTTGCGTCTTCAGTCCCTCTCTCTCACACAGACAGATTGAGACCCTCCATACATGTGATGAAGTTCCATTTCTGTGGCATAGATTATAGAGAGGTGCAAAAGTAATAATAGTGGGATTAAAATAATAATCCACGGTATCCACCCCATTTTTGTACTTTAAAACTTTATTTTTTTTTTTAAAACGATTGATGATTTGATATAATGGAGGTGACCAAATTGTCGGTAAAGATTAAGATAAAAAAATAAAGGTGGTTTGAGATGAGAGACCAAAAAAAATAAAAAAGGATGAAAGGGAGAGGGAATCGATTACATGATAAGTAATCTTTTATTTGGATTGGGTTCCATTTTCTAACCGAAAGAGTCAAACATGGGTGAAGGTCGGTGGGAGAGCTAAAGATTTCACAAGTGCAGCAACTCATGTTTCATGGAGCTAAAAAAGTTATGTGATTTTATTTTATTTTTATTCAAACCCTCAAATAAAATAATAGTTCATGCAAATTGACAGCCCAATTAACGCCCGGGAGAAGGGGGGAAGGGGGGAAGACCAGACAATCATGGAAAAGATGCAAGAGATATGAAACTTTCATGATATAATATTCCTAATGGGGGGATGCGAGAAAAAAAAGTGTTATCCACTTTATTCTAAATTAGATATAAAGAAAATAAAAGAAAGCGTTATTAAAAGTGAAAATTTATTCTAAAACTTTTGAAATTAAAAAAAAAAAATCTCAAACTTATTGATATATACTTTAGGGCTGCAACCCGACCAACCCGGTTTGTGTTTGGGCCCGAGCTGACCCGACCCGGCTCCAAGACAAATCAAATCGGGCTGGACCCGGCCCGGCCCGACCCGAGATTGGAAGCACGCGAAGGATAAATTACAAATTAGCTGCAGAACGAAACGCCCTTGTCCTCGACCTCGATGACGATGAGTCACTTACTTATCCCTCGCCCGCCGGTTGAGATGAGGTGCCCTCTCCATCATTATTAGCCGCCACCTTCGGTGACTTCATCGACCATGCCCTTGTAAAAAACGCCCACCGCTTCGATTTACTCATCTGGTCCGGTTTCTCCATCCTCCTGTGACTCTTCCCTCTGCTACTCCCTTCCCCACCTGCTCGGTATCCCGCCTCGAACTCCCTTCCCTTGGCAAGAACACCATACTCGTGGCCCGGTTTAGTTTCGGGTTCATTATCTATTTCCTCACCTCCACTGGCAACCTCAACGTGAATCGTTCCGTGTTCTAACTTCTCTTCCGGTTGGATCAACGAGTGACCCGTCGAGTGTGAACGTGGAAACAGGACCATCCGGGTGGACCAACGACTCGACCTTGACCCCCGGATCCCATTCGGATTCAACGTTTGCTTTACGCCTATAACCACCGTTTCTTCAGGTACTCTTTGTGCTCATTCTGTTTTTGCATTTGATGATTCGACGGTGAAAGATTTTGGTCTCTCATACGCATTTTGAACCACCCACAAACCCCATCCATATTCAAAGAAGAATAAAACAGAGAGAAGCTCTTCATTTCAGCGGAGTGAGAACGGTGTAGACGGTTTCAGTGGGTTCGACCCGCAAGTTACTTCAACCCGTTTTCTCGGGTCGGGTTGAGTCGAATCTCACAAATGGATCGGGTCTGAACCTTTTCTGCACAGCCCTAATATACTTTACAATTATATTAATTTTACATAAAAGTATGTGGCATTAGCTAAACAAATCCAGCATCATTATAATGTATTCAGTGTTTGAGGACAACAAATAATAATTAGGTTGGTTTGAGTTTTCAAGTGGATTATATTTTAAAAATTGATCAAACCTTTTTTTTTTTTTTTGTTGGTAAAATAGTGTTTGGTGGCTCACATATAAGAAAGGATAGGATATAAAATATTCACTTAAAAATCAAATAGCAGGAATACAAAAGGAAAAATCAAAACTCTTTGAAAAGTCAAAAAACAGAGCTTCTATTACCTAAGCTTGGTGCGGTTGGCATTCTAATTTCTAGCATGTATTTGAAATGCCCTTTTTTTTTCCAAAAAACACTCAAGCCTTGGAAGCAATCAAATAAGCCGAGCTAGTGTTCCATTTTTCTTTTTCTATTATCACTAGGATCTGGTAAACAATCTGTACAAGCTAATGACCAGGTGGTTAGGACAATACAATTCAGAAAGCGGGGGGTGGTCTCAAATGACTGAAGAATCAAGGCATCATGATTCATACATTCAAGACAATGCAGAGGGATAGAGATAATGATAAATAGAGATGAATTCAAGTTTTACCTAGTTAAGTGGAATAAGGTTTGCTCTCTAATCTCCTCCGGTGAGTTGGGTATCAGAAAGTTAAAAACTTTCAATCGAGCCTTCCTTAGGAAGTGGATGTGGAGATACTTCATGGAACTGGAGGCTTTATAGAAGTCGGTGATTGATCTTAAATATGAAGGTATGTCGGGGAGTGGTGCACTAAAGAAGTTCATGGGCCTTATGGAGTTGGAATTTGGAAACACATTAGAGGAGGGTGGGGGATTTTTGTTAGGCACATTCCGCTGGTATTGGGTAATGGGTCTAGAATAAAATTTTGGACTAACCGATAATGTGGATATCATACTCTAAAGGATTCTTTCCCTTCAATTTTTAGAATTGCACGTGAGAAAAATGCATCAGTGGCTGATTGTATGGAGTTCTCTGGAGACCTAGTCCAATGGAACGTGAATTTTACCAGGGCGGCTCAAGATTGAGAAGTTTGCAGCATTGAGGAGTTTCTTGGTCTTTTATACATAGTGATACCGAGAACACAAGGCGCTGACACGATATGGTGGATACCCACCAATAGAGGTATATTTTCAATTCGCTCTTTTTTATAAGACCCTTACACAACCACAGAACACTGAGTTTCCATGGAGAAGAATTTGGCAAAATAAGGAGCCTTTTAAAGCAACATTTTTTGTATGGGCAACAATATTGGATAAGATCTTGACTTTGGACAACTTACGAAAACGAAGGGTGATCATAGTATAATAGTGTTGCATGTGTAGGAAAAATAGTAAAACTATAGATCACTTGCTATTGTCATTGTAAGGTTGGTAGAACATTATGGAATGAAGTGTTTAACAAGTTGGATCTTGCTTGGATGATGCCTGTCACAGTGATTGAGCTCATGGCCAGTTGGACCAATTTACGAGATCTCCCACAAATCCCAATGGTGTAAAAAATAGTTCTGATATGTATTGTGTGGTGCCTATGAAAGAAATGAAATGAACGGATACTTGAAGATAAGGAGCGTTCTTTGAAAGAATTTAGATTATTTTTTGTTAACACTCTTTTTCTATGTGCCACAGCAGTGGGTTTAGGTGCCCTCAATTTTCATGATTTTCTAGTTTCTATTTCCTCTTTGTAAATAGGTGTTGCTTTTTGTATACAGTCTTATGTACTTTGGCTATGCCTATTCATACCAATATCAATATAATCGTTTACTTGTAAAAAAAAAAATATGCATACAAAACGCCTAAAATCAGAGACTCCACCCATCGCATACTGATACTGCAGCAAGAACCCATCAAGGTCCCCACCTATCGTGCACAGCTATCAATTCTATGACTTCCCTGATTAAGTTCAATTTTCAGTCCGTCTTGTAGGCCCATCCGTGTTTATCTAGAAATGCCTGCACTGCTTCCTTTATGGCCAAATTTGGTATCAGCTGGGATTGATTAAGTGGTTCACGAGTGATTGGATCAAACTTGCCCACCTGAATTGAGTATAAGTACGATGATATCAGCGCGGATAGAGGAAAGTATATCCAAGAACTCTATACTGACACAATACAGCTAAAAGCAAAAATCACCTTCTGAAGATGTTCAAGAATCACTGCTTTCTCGTATGTAACCCCACTTGGAGTGATGACAGGATCGCGCAAAATATCAAGCGTAATTTTACAACATAGATAGTCTGGCACCTTATGTACGCAATCAGAGTTCCCACCACAAAGCCGAGAGAGAGAGAGAGAGAGGAAAAAAAAGGTTCCCACCACATAATTAAGTAACAAATAATCAGAAAAAAATGAAATACCATTAGAGAGGGTTCCCAAGTCCTCACCTCTGTTGGCGTGTCAGCTTCTGCAGCCTCTCTAAACACTCTTCTTAAAACCTTTAATTGTTCCAAGTGAGAGGTATCAAATTCATCCACGAAACCTTCTGTTTGAGTATCATCAAGAAAATGTTTTTCTTTAAGTGCAGCTTCACAAGCCTCTCTGAGACCAAAACAGAAATTGTGTATTAAAAACAGCAAATAAATAAAATAAATAAAAAAAGAGCCACCCTTTCCAACTTCAATTTTTTTTTAGAGGTAACTTTCCAACTTCATAGGTGAAACTCACTGGGACAACATACTTTAAGTTTTGCAATTCCCATGAACGCTTTGAAGATGCATTCTCCCACTCCACGTATTTTGCTTTGGCTACTTCCTGCCAGATCTCCTCCACCATGTTGCTCTCAGGGTTGGCTCTTCCAAGATCCAAAGCCTATACAGGTGAATTTATCAGATCCCAATAAATTATGATGTTTGCAAATTTCATGTACATATTGATTCCAAAAAAGAGAAGTAACAGCTTTAGACATATTATGAAATTTCCCGCTGGTAGAGGGGGAACGAGGATATGTCCACAAACTCTGCAATTTCCTGGACCAGCATTAAATGACTTCAAAACTCAATGACAAGTTTTTTTTTTTTTTTTCCTTCTATTTTCTCTCCTTCCACAAAGTCTCAACATTTTTGAATCTCACCCATACCGTCGTCTGTCACCTGCTTTACGGGCAACAAACCCAACCAGTACATACATCCACTAATACAGCCAACCTCCAATTCTTTTTTTTTTTCCTTGACGAGTAAGAATTTTATTAATAGCAATCTAGGCAAGGTCCAAGTACACATGAGGTATACAAGAGAAGACACCTAGTTAGGAAGAAGAGGAAACAAATGATCAACCTCCAATTCATCAGGCACATTAGTTGCAGTAACAAGTTCGAATGCAACAAGCTTAAACAAGAATGGTAACAAGCATAGAATTGGGGAACGAGATGTATCTGGCCTATGAATCCACAGTTAAACGAGAAGTAAAATGTTTGCATAAAAACATGGTAAAAAAGTTCACCCAATGCTTACCAATAGAGAAAAATTGTCAGGCCAATGGCAACTGCAAATACAAATATTCAAGAGCAAAAAAGGACACAAAGTAATCGTTTTGTATAGTTGTTACCTTTTGTATACCATCTTGTGTACTTGGGCTATGCCTATTCATATCAATATAATCGTTTACTTATAAAAAAATAAATAAAGGACACAAAGTACTTCATACCTTCTGCAGCTCTTTGATTCCTTCAACAAATTCTTGTCTCTGTAGTAATGCAAGTCCCAACATATAATGAGCCTGTGATTTAGCAAATTGTCAATGACCTCTCTGAGATCATAAAGATTCGGGCCTTGTTTGTGTTACAAGGTATTCTCAGATATTTCCTTTCGAAACATCACTCAAACACAAAACACTTTTCAATTTCAAATATTCAACTTTTTTATCTAATCATTATCTAATCATTACAACTTTCTCAAACTTTCAAACAAAATATAAAAAACAATATAACTTTTTCGAATTTCAAAACAAAAATAATATTAAAAAATTATATTCAAACAATATTTAAACTTTATAATATTTTTATTCATCTTTTTCTCTATCCTTTCCCAAAACTCAATAAAACAACTTTTTATTCAACTCTTATACTATTCACAAACCATTTCACTACTATTCACGGATATTCCGAGATATTCTAAGTGTCTAAACGAGCCCTCAATCGAGATAAAATATCTTAATACTAACAATAAACTAAAAAAGCATATAGCAATGACATTAGATGGTCTGTGCAGCCAATGGTTGTGGTAATATATTTACAATCTTATCATCAGGATTACACTGCTACCAACAACTTTCCACACCTTGCAAAAGAAGACGAGTTGCAGAGAATCTCCACCATCAAAATGTTTTCAATTTGTTCTCTCCCTGACTCAATACCTTCACACTATAAAGAGAGCCCTCATTATGAGAGCCATAAAAAGAAAAAGATTATGAGATGCCTAGATCCTTAGTCAGCAACAGCCCCTTCTTGTCTTTCATACCAATCATCATCAGTAGAAAAGAAGGAATTTCTTATATTCTTTTTTTTTTGATAAGTAAGAATCTTTATTGAAGAGAATGAAACCAGACAATGCTCAAGTACACAGGAAGTATACAAAGTGAGACACTTAATTACATTCTATTGAGCTGAAAAGAAGATAGAAACCCATGGACATTCCCACCCTTCACTACAATAGCAGAAAACCACTGTAAAAGAGTGAATACAAATAAATTCCAGATTTTCCCCACTGCACGCTCCTTGTTGTTGAAACACCTATCATTCTTTTCAGACCATAAACACCACATTAAGCACAAAGGTATCATTCGCCACACTGCTGCCAGTTGAGTGCTATTGTGCCTTCTGTTCCAGCACACTAGTAGTTCCACCACACTCTTAGGCATTACCCAGCTCAGCTCAGCTCTATTGAGAATACCAGCCCATAACTCCCCAGCCACCTCACAATGTAGAAGCAAGTGATCTATCAATTCCCCATTCCTTTTACACATGATGTAGCACCATTCCGTGACCACCATACCCCGCTTCCTTAGGTTATCTATCAACAGTCAATATCTTCCCAAGTGCAGCTGTCCAAGTAAAAAACTCACCTTTAGACAGCATTAAAACCTTCCAAATGCTCTTCCACGGAAAGAATGTGGGCTGTTAAACTGTCAAAGCCTTATAAAAAGATTTGACAGTAAACTTTTTTCCCCCCGTGAGTATCCACAACATACGATCACCTCCATTACCTCCTAACTTTGCTAAATACAGGTAGCTATAAAAATCTGCCATTTCTTCAAGTTCCCAATCTTGAGCATTTCTAGTAAAAATGACATTCCAAGTTACCATCCCATTTGCACGACACAACAAATCTGAAACTGCAGCTTGCTGATTTTCTGCCAAATTAAAAACAGCTGGAAATGCAGTGTAAAGAGGGCTCTCCTCACTCCAAGCATCGAACCAAAAGCGGGTTCTTGCTCCATCACCCACCTCAAACTTAATATGCTTTTCAAAAGTGTTCCACCCCTTTCTAATAAACCATTAACTTACTCCATAAGACCCCCTACCCTCCTTAGAGCATTGGCATTGGGTTCATCAAAAGTGTAGCTAAATGTAAAATTTGATGAATTTAATTAAAATTCAACTGCATTGGATTCATCAAAGGAAGAGATGGGAAGTTGTGAGCTACAGTAAATTCATAGTATTCTTCAAATTTGAAGTGTTACTATTCAACAAGCAAATATATTTTTTTATTGTCTTTTAATCCCACAACGGCTTTTTTTTTTCCCCTCTCTCTCCTTTTTCCTCCCCGCGTCTTTTCTCCCTATTTTTGTTCTTTGGAAATCGCAGTACCCCTTTCTCTCTCAGTTTCTCTCATTTTCGCAAATCACCATTTCTCTCTTTCTCTCGTTCTCGCGAATCGCAGGCTCCAGCTCCAGCAAATCACCATTTCTCTCGTTCTCGCGAATCGCAGGCTCCATTTCTCTCTTTCTCTCGTTCTCGTAAAACGAAGGTACGAATGATCTGATTGTTAGGGTTCCTGGGTTTGGTTGTTTAACTATTGGGTATTATAGTTTTTCGATTTTCAATGCTAAATGCTTGGCTGAAAATGCAAATCTGTGTGTTTGTTTGGATGGAGGTTTTTGCAAATCTGAACTCTCGGTCCCAATAAGAGATTTAATGAATGTTTATGCGACTAATACTAATAGCTTAAGGTGATTTTATATCAGATTTAAATCCTTCTCAACTCAGCCTCTATAGATGCTTTCTTGCTGTTTTCCCACGCCCCAATGGCAGATAGCTTCTTATGAGCCCTTATCAATAATTTCAACTCGGTTTCAGGCCATGATAAGTAATACACCTCAGTAATTTCAACTCGGTTTTAGCATATAAGTAACAGACCATGATAATGAATTAGCAAGAATAAAAATAAAACCGAAAAATAATCAATACACCTCTAAAGCAGCTACAGCTATTGTGCACAAAGCACATCAGGTCTTTTGGTTAAGTTAGACTTCAATGTCATGCAAATATTGATAATGAAGCTTTCAGAGCTAGTAAATTGTATATCTGTCTATAGGTAACAAATATTAGTTGGGTGATGAGTTTTCTGGAAAGATATTTTCAAGCAGAGGCACGTTATGCAAACTTTTTTTGAGCTAAACCAAGAATAGGTTAAGATGAATGCATTTAGAGAAAAACTCTGAGCAGTGAGCATCTCAATCCAGTCAATTCACAAACAAGACTTCAGTGTAATGATACACCTCAATTTGTGTCTTTATCAGTTTGATTAAATTAACTTTCAAGTTGCACTCTAATCCATTTTATTGCAAATCTATTTTGGAAGTATTTCTCAAGACCAATAGTACAGGTTTTGGTCAAAGCATGCCTCTCATTTTCTTTGGTCAGTTCTCTCAGCAACAACTAGGCAACAAAAACGGATAGGAACTCTCCTTAAATGCTTATAGTGTTACAATCAATTATATTATTATATATTTCAGGGGTTAATGATAGGAACGAATCTAAGGGGATACTTGGGGCTGCATAAAAAAAATCCAATTGAGATTTTTCTAGGATTTTTTAATCTTTGGTTTATTAATTGTGGTGTCCCATTCAAATCCAAGGAAATGGAAAAAATAAAACATCCTGACGCCAGCAATTCAAACCAAAGTTAGAACAATTTCTAAAATAATTTCTATGGCATATGCAGAAACTTACTTTAGGTCGCATGAATTATGAATATTGATGGTGATGGGAGAACACCTCATTAGACTTTAGCCAAAGATAATATTAACAACAATTAATGATACTACAGGCCAAATTGCCACCGCCCTGAGCTCTCACCTTTTGCCTATATATATTACCATTTCTTTTTGCAATCGGCTGTCAGCAAAATTTAACTTTTGATTTTTTAATCTTCTTTAGAGTTAACAAGTTATAGATGTGCAAACACTGGGGAGACAGATATTCCAAGAGATCTAGTCCATAGATATTGGAAAAGTAGAACATGTTAATATCATGTTATGCTTGTGTACAAATGGAAAGCTCACCAACATGTTGTAACATCTTTTCCCTACCCATTTACCTCTTCTTGGAGGAAATAATAAGAGGAAATAATAAATTGGTGGGCTTCCCAGTTTCTGTTTAAATGGGTGTTGTGGCTTTGCAATTATTGCTTTCATGGTAGGAACTCCCCTGATTAGTGATATCCTTTTCTCTGCTGCAACTCTTGCAAGCACAGTATCTAAAGTAATTTTGCCGAATTTTGCAAGCACTGCTAATTGTTTGCTGAATTTGTTTGGATACTGCTAATTGTATTCTGTATTGCTAATTGTTTGGTTTGATATATTTTTTTTCAAATGTGCTGCCTTGTATCTATTTTCTTGTGATGCCTGGTATCTATTTTAATGTGATGTATTGTCTCTATTTTCTTGTGGTGCCTCGTCTAACAAGTTAAATATTACAATTCTTAAAGGATGGACACTCCATCTGAGGATGATCCCTTCTTCACCACTCTTTTACAAAGTGGAGGAGAAGGCTGTAATGACACTCCAACATATGAGCAATATTCTAATGTTTTGGTCCAAACAACTCCCCTTCACGGTGAAAAGAGGCCTCCGGCAAAAAAAGTTCAAAGAGGTGCATCTTTCACTGTAGAGGAGGATAATGTACTTGTCTCCGGTTGGCTCAACATTAGTATTGATGCCATACGGGGTACTGATCAAAAATCCACTCAAATGTGGGACAGAATTTCTGAGTTTTATCACGATTATAAAAAACTAAATACTGTGAACCGTTCGATAGGGTCATTGATCAATCGTTGGTCCATGATCCAGAAATGCACAAACAAGTTTTGTGCATTTCTAGTGCAAGTAGAATCATTGCACCCAAGTGGTGCGACCGAGCAAGACAAGGTATGTACCATTTTCCTTTAATAATGTATTTATTTATCTAAGATTTCTTTTCTGACAATATTTCTTCACTTTTTCAGATTGAAAAAGCAAAAATAATGTACAAAGAGATAGAGAAATCTAACTTCACACTAGATCATTGTTGGTGTCTTTTGAGACACCAACCAAAATGGCAGCAACACATGATCTCACTGAATACGAGGAGAAGACCACATGATAAACGTCCAGCTAATGAGCAATCAAGTGAAGTTGTCGACAACGTTGTGGAGGAGAACATTGAGAGGCCTCCAGGCAAAAAAGCTGAGAAAGATAACTTGAGGAAGCGGAAGGCCCAACAATCATGTGATGCTAACTTCAACGGTGCGTTAGAAAAAATGACCGATGATAGACGACTGTTCATGGCCGAGAGCAGAGCACAAGTGACGAAGTCTGATCAACTTAGAGTTGCACAACTAGAACTTGATAAGAGAAAGTTTGAGGCGGAGATGATGAGTAAGGATCTTTCTAACATGACTGTCATGCAACAAGCATATTTCCATAATATTCAGAAGAAGATTTATGAGAACTCTTTGAATGACGAAGATCTGTTCGACACATCTCCATCCACACCTCATGGAAATGTGTAACTGTTGGCAGTCAAGCAAAAAATTTCCAGCATTTAGTGGCTGGGCAGCCACATGTTTTGGATAAACATGTGGCTGGGCAGCCACTATGATATCTGAATTTGTTTTGTTTTAAATAGATGACTATATTTTTGAAAGGTTTCTGTGGAATTGTGACCTGATTTTGTGGAAGGGAATTGTGATCTGGACAGCTGCAGTTTAATATGAAATTTAGTTTATGTGTTTGTGGATTTGTTGTCATTTTGTTGGGGGGAACTGAAAGTTGGACAGCTGCAGTTTAATATGAAATTTAGTTTATGTTTTTATGGATTTTGTTGTTAGTTTGTTGAGGGCAACTGTAAGTTGGACAGCTGCAATTTAATATGAAGAAGATTTATGATTTTGTGGATTTTGTTAGTCATTTTGTTGAGGGAAACTGTAAGTTGGACAGCTGCAGTTTAATATGAAATTTAGTTTATGTTTTTGTGGATTTGTGACTCTCTTTTGTTGAGTTGTGTATTTGATGTAATCATTCAAGCAAAGTCATTCTCTCTTCATGATCTGGGCAGCCTATATGACTACATGGTGTCATTCTCACTTGATGATGTTGGATAGGCATGAATCTGAATTTGCATCAATAGGCAGAGTTTTGTTGGCATATTATATAAAAGTACTTGTGGTCTCTCTTGTCATTTTGCATATCCAATAAAAAGCAGGCAATAAAAAGCTTTAAAACAATATTTCAATAAAAAGGTTTAAAATAATAATAGTTGTCAAAATGTATTTGTTGGATAATTAAGTTGAGGAAAAAAATTAATTGAAAAATAATAATTTAAGTATCAAATTAAATTATTAATTAACATATGATTAGTGTAATTGTAAAATATGAAAGAAAAATAAAAAATAATATTTTTGAAAAAATAATATTATATTATTATTTTGATGAATCCAATGGCTAATCCAATGTGGAGTTATGGATAAAGAGGTTTTAGATATATGGAAAACATGTACTTTTCATCAAAATTTGAAGATGAATTTGATGAACCCAATGCCAATGCTCTTAGAGCACCATCTCCCCCACACACTACCATACTTGTGATCAATAATCGCTCTCCACAACGAGTTCTCTTCCATTTGATACCTCCACAACCACTTCCCAAGGAGTGCCTTGTTAAAAGTATCAAATTTCACACCCTTAGCCCACCATTTGCAATTGGACAGCTCACACTTGGCCATCTTACAAGGTGAAATTTAGTTTCCTCTCTCATGCCATCCCACAAGAATGCTCTAAATAACTTTTCAATCCGGTTTGCCACACACACCGGTAATGGGAATAAAGAAAGATAGTAAGTGAGGAGGTTGGAGATGGTACTTTTGATAAGAGTTAATCTCCCCCCTTTTGATAGATATAGCAGCTTCCACCCCGATAGTCTTTTCTCAATCTTCTCTACCACCCCATCCCAAATGTTTTTGTTTTGAATGACGCCCCCAAAGGAAGTCCAAGATATTTCATAGGAAGAGAGACAATTTCACAACCCAACAACTCTGCTAGAGAAGCAATATTACTCACATCCCCCACTGGTACTAACTCCAACTTCCCCAAGTTCACCTTGAGTCCCGAAACCGCTTCAAAGCATAACAAAACTGCCCTTAGAGTTTGAATCTGTTCACTAACGGCATAACAAAAGATGAGTGTATCATCTGCAAAAAGTAAGTGGGAGATGGAGCTGACACCATTACTATTGTTTCCCACAGAAAAACCTGCAAGATCCCCCCCTTACCGCAACCTCCACCATGCGGCTAAAAGCCTCAATCATTATAACAAAAAGGAAAGGTGATAGCGGATCCCCTTGACGCAAACCCCTCGAAGTCTGAAAAAAACCACAAGATTTTCCGTTGACTAATACCGAGAACCGAGTGGTAGAAACACAATGTTTAACCCATTCACACCACCTATCCCCAAAGCCACATCTTCTAAGCATATAGAAAAGAAAGTCCCAACACACATGGTCATAAGCCTTTTCCATATCTAGCTTGCAAAGGACCCCCAGAAGGCCTTCTCTTAACCGGTTGTCCAAACACTCATTTACTATCAAAACTGAATCTAAAATTTGCCAACCCCGAACGAAAGCATTTTGAGGTTTGGAAATGAGTGTGTCCATCACCAAACTCATACAATTAGCTAATACCTTTGAAATGATTTTGTAGATCTCACCTACCAAGCTAATAGGCCGGAAGTCTTTCAAGTCGTGGGTGCCGACTATCTTTGGGATGAGTGCAATGAAAGTAGCGTAGCGTTTAATGACTTCTCAAAGCTAAGATTAGAATGAAAAGCATGGAAAATCTGCATCTTCACTATAGCCCAACACTCTTGAAAGAAAGTCATAGAAAAACCATCCGTCAATTTTTATATTGCTTCTAACCTGAAAAGGAGGAGAAAAGTTGAAGAGATTCTCCACCAACAATGGTTTGAATTGATTCTTTTCCAACTCACTATGTTCAAGCTATATAGAGGGCCCTTTGCTGTTTCTTAGGAGAGTCATAAGAAGACAATGAGATGCCTAGATTCTTCATCAGAAACAAGAAATAACTTTACATTTCAGATTCTTTCTCCACCATAATATGCTTATATTATTAAGTACCCCTTGTTTCTAATGATGCAAAAAGTAACCCCAATCAGAACATCTAGTCTACACCCATGACTAAAAAGGCCAAAAAAGAACGGAAATTGAGCCTGCAAATAGTGTAATTCCATAATTAAGGCATTACAAAAAGTTCAAGACGAACTCTCCCCCTTATTATGATCTTAACATTCTCAAAGAGAGGGAAAAATACCTCCTCACACGTGCACTTGCACATAAAACCCATAAGTGTCCTCTTCCACAGAATTATCCTAACTCGATTACATAAGGTAACATGACCCCAAAAGTCCAGAAATGTTACGTGTGTAAAAGCTACGGTACCATACCACATAGCATGATGCTACAATTCTTTTACAAGAGCATGAAAGGATCTTAAAATTTAAGTTCATTCATGCATAGAGACACAGACACAAACAAACACACTCACTCACATATTAGCCATGAGGCCTCCTCCATAGGATGATATGATCATCCTCCAGCATGATCATATTGTACTTTACAACAGGAAAAGAAAAATTGCAAAATCTCCACATGCAAAACCCATCCCAATACTTCTATGATACCCCATATGATATGGATAAGGGTAGGTGGTGTATGAGATCACACATTGCTTGGGAAGGAGAAGTTCTTGCTCTTTATAAGGTTCTAATGGGGCTCCAATTGTATCATTGACTATTCCTTTTGGAGCATAGGCCATGTTGTTTGGGCCTTCCATTGGGGCGTTACAACTTCATATCATGATGTTAACATCTTTTCATGACATTAAGTGCATCATCCTTTATGCAAGCACACAATTGCCCATGGGGGAGGGAAGGTGAGCAAACCATGAAAATCATCCACAACATCGCTCTGCGCTGTCAGACACGCAAAGAGACACAATTACACATGATCTTAGCATCCTTTTGATAGGGCAAATGAGCTCCAAAAACACACGCATGAATTTGTGTGCACACAGATCCTCGAAATGCCTCTGGATCATGATACTATCAATTGTAACAAGAAGGGAAAAGCAATTCCAGGATCACAGACAGAACATGACCCTATCATCCTTGCACACATGCTGAAACATGCACGCATACATGCTTTTACAAGATGAGAAGGAAGCTCCCATTTGTATATATGAGATATAACTCAGGTTTCTGAAGTTGAAAGAGCATGAGAAACAAACAAGACGAAGTGAAGTAGCAAACCAAGCATGGATACAGCACTGTCGAATGTTTGAAAACCAAGGCCCCCATTTACCCAAATGGATGATCATAATAAATAAAAGAACCGCTAGCTGAAGCCATGATAAACATCATATTAACCTTTTTAAAAACCTACTAAGTGATAATTTGGAAGGCATCCTCTCAAAACTAATAGTTCTAAACTTTATTGTGAATCATATATAACTACTTACAACATCTCAGAATAATTGACGCACAATCTTTTTTTATATAAGTAAAAAGTACACTGGACGATAATCAACGCATAATCTAAGCTCCAAATGAATTTCTCAACACAACTTAAACTGCTCTTTCTAAATATAAGTCTACATTGGCAGCACATTCAACTATCAACAAACACAACCAAAGCACCTATAGAGAAAATATCATGAATGGGCAATTGACCCGGTTGGCTATAACACTTTCCTCTTTACATTTGATTTTTCATTGTCAACAGTCAATTATGATTGACATCTATCAAAAGAGAAGAAACAACGTGACAAGTTAAACTACAAGTCATGAAGTCGTTAAAGGAAAACAATTCCAAACCTTGAGAGAATTGTTGTCAAGCTCAATAGCTCTCCGACAGTCCTCCTCGACTTTCGGCCAATCACTACAGAAATAAACCAAGCACCCAGTGGAATCCAGACCAAAATCAAATTAAAAGACATAACTCAATAGAAAAAGAAAAAGAAACAAAAAAATTAGCCAAAAAAAAAAGAACACAGAGATAGAGGGAGAAAATGAAGAGTGTTCATGACCGTACATACTTCCGCTTGCGATGGCACAAAGCACGATTCGTCCAATACACAGAAACCTTAGGGCATAGCGTAATCGCCTTCAAATCCGACCCAACCACCCAGAAAAATAAAATGAAAACAAATAAGATGAAGAACAAAGATTGAAAACGGAAATGCATAGAAACTCCAAAATTGATCACCAATCCAAGAATTGAATAAACAAACCAAACCCATGGGTAATAGTCGCACATCATTTGAACTATACCTCGGTATAAGCATCGATGGCCGCTCCAAAACGATCTTTCTTGAAGTACAAGTTGCCATCTTGCCTACACTGTTCCGCTTGTTTGGCCGATGAGAAGGCCGCACTCGCCCTCATTCTTCTCTATGTCTCTGTCTGTATCTCTCTCTCAGCAATCTCGGTTTCCAGAGATTTCCCAACACTGTATAGGGGTGTATATAAACGTATATAAATGGGTAGGAAGAGAGACAGACGGAACTCGTTCCGAAGGTTACAGAGAATTCGGAAGAAGTAACGCGAAAGGGAAGAAAGCGACCTTTGGAGAAGACCCTTCGAATACACGGATTGACCCCTTTCTCTGTCTCTCTCTCACAAAACAAACAACTATTGAAATTTGAAACTATGCATCTTCTGTAACTAATTATTAGGTAATTCATGGATATGTGTTTTTGTCGTAAATGTTTTTTTTTTTTTTTTGGAAAGATTTTTGTCGTAATATTGGATTATTTGCATTCAGACGTATTGTGATGCATGGTTCAGTTTGGATACTCAATCCTCTTGTCTAGTTTATTTTCAGAAAATATCTCATTTTATCTCATCTAATAATTACAACTTTTTCAATTTTTAGTATAAAATAAAATAAACAATTCAACTTTTTCAAATTTTAAAACAAAAATAATATTAAAAAAAATATATTCTAATAATATTTTATTCAACTTTTTAACTTTAATCTTAACTCATCTCATCTCATCTCATCTCCGAAAACAAACAAGCCCATCTCATCTCATCTCAATCATTATAATTTTTCTAAATTCTCATACAAAAATATAATAAACAATTCAATTTTTTCAAATCTTAAAATAAAAATAATACTAAGAAATATATTTTAACAATATTTTATTTAACTACTATTCAAAACATCTCATCTCATTTAATCTCATCTAATCTCATCTCATCTAAACTGTCTATCCAAACCCAACCTAATAGTTTTTTGCTTATTCTTCAATAAAATTATAAAAAAAATTATTTTAAATCTATTTATTAACATATTTTTATCATGTATCTCTTCAGTTTCTTATCAGATTTTAATAAATGGTGTACCTTCCTCATCATTTGTTCCCTCACGGGGTATGCGGCAAGGAGATCATTTATCACCCTACTTGTTTGTCTTGTGTGTGGAAGGATCATCTGCTCTTATTCAGGATGTCGTGCAGAGGAGGGTTATAACAGAGATTAAAATATGTAATGTTGCACTAGTTATTAGCCATTTGTTCTTCTCCAGTTATTAGCCAGTTGTTCTTTGTTGATGATAATTTACTATTTTGCAAAGCTAATGTGGCTGAAAATGAAGTGCTTATAAGGTTGTTATAGATTTATGAAGGGGCTTTTGGACATCAATTAAACCTGGAAAAAACTGAACTATTGCTAAGCAGAAATGTGAATCTTGCAAAAGTGGAAGCTATAAAGGATATATGGCATGTGGTCACAATTCGAGCACATGATCGTTATTTGAGATTACCATCCATCCTTTGTGGGGCACTCCAAAACAGTAGCTTTTCAAAAGTTGAAGATGGAATAAACTGCAAGGGTGGAAAGAAAAATTGTTATCGCAAGCGAGTAGGGAGATATTGATTAAAACTATGGTCCAAGCTCTTCCTACTTTTACTATGAGTTGTTTCAAGCTGCTCAAAGTGTTGTGTAAAGAATTGAAACATATGTTTACTCGTTTTTGGTGGAGTCAAAGAGAATTAGAATGTAAAATGCATTGGTTTAGTTGAAATAAATTGTAAACTTCTAAATTGCATATGGAGGTATGGGATTTCAAGATTTGGAACTATTTAATCATGCACTTCTTGTAAAACAAGGATGTGAATCATGACAAATCCATATTCATTGGTGACAAAGGTGTTGAAAGTAAGGTATTTCCACTTCTTTTTTACAATTTGATTTCCGTGCTAATTCCTCTTATGTTTGGAGGAGTTTATGTACAACAAAGGATATCTTAAAAAAAGTGTGTTATTGGAGACTTGGGAGTGGGGAGAGCATCAATGTGTGGTCTGATCGATGGGTTTTTGCTAGGGCGGAACCTCTTGGGGTTCCATGCTCTAATTTACTCCCTTCAACGCTTCAGTATGTTTGTTATTTGATGCACAAGCTAAGCAGTGCATGGTGATTTGATACAAAAAGTTTTCCCCCTAACGTGGCAGTTTCCATTTTACAAACTCCCTTGCATTTTTGGACTGTGGATAAGTTTGTTTGGGGAGAAAATAAGAGTGGACAATACACTGTCAAATCTGGTTATCATTTTGGGTTGGGCCTTCATTCAGAATCTGATCAGATGGAAAGTTTGGAGTCTAGAAGGTGTTCAACTTTTGGAAAAAAGTTGTGGCATTTGGATCTTCCTCTAAAGGTCAAGAATTTTGCATGGGCTAGTCGAAATAGTCTACCCACAAAGTTAAACATGTTGAAGCAGGGTGTTTTGACAGAATGTGTGTGTGGAATTTGCAATGTTGAAATAGAGAATCAGTTTCATGCCTCGTGTTTATGCTCAAAGGTAACTCAAATTTGGTTATCTCGTTGTAGCCAATTGTTTTATTTATTCTCTACTGCTACATGCTTTGATGGATTAGTGTGGAATCTTATGGAAAATAATATGTCTTTGGTTCCATTATTTATTACAATTGATTGGGGTCTGTGGAAGTTTAGAAATCAAAGCTTATTTGAGACCATAAATGGCTCCATTGAAGTATGTATTGATCATTGAATTGAGTATGCAGCTAGCTTTAATTTTATCAAGCAGTCAAGAGAAGTAGTGAGAAAAGAAAGCGCTTTGTCATGGAAATCGCCACCAATCAACTATGTAAAACTCAATTTTAATGGAGCTCTCTTTAGGGAGATGGGAGCTGCTGGAGTGAGGATAATCCTTAGAGATGATAAAGAGACTGTTTTGTTTGCTTCAAGTAGGAAGGAAGTTAGGAATTTTTTTCAGTGAATAATATTAAAGCTTTAGCAGCATTAAGAGGGTTACATATGATTTTACACATGAGATTTACAAAGTTACAACCGGATGGGGACTCTTTGATGATTGTTGAAGCCATAAATTCTCAAGGTAGAAATTTAACATCTCAAGGACCTTTGATAATGGAGATTCAGCATTTGTTATACTGTTTTCAGATGGTTGATGTCATTCAAGTGGGAAGGAAAGGGAATGAGGCAGCACACCTACTAGCTCAACATGCTAAATGGATAGATGATACATGTCAATGGTGGCATTCTTATCCAGATTTTATTTCTAATAGGGTGCTTATAGACTTTGAATTGATGTAATTAGCCGTTTTTTATTTGGTTTATGGGACATGATATGTATTTCTTCTATTATTTGATCTATGAATGAATTCCGTTTATCAAAAATAAAAATAAAAAGCATATCAAACACACTATTAATATAATTAACATGAAAAAAATTATGTCATCAGAATTTTTTTAAAGATTGTTCTAGGTCTTATAATAAAGAGAATAGATATATACATTATCCAAATATACAAATCTCGTCATATAAAACTAAATATACAAGTCTCGTGCAATCTTTTTGTTACCCCATCATAAAAAGTATAAAAAAATTATTTTTTTAGTGCCTTAGTGGGATTTATTTTTGAGTCCTACTATGTACATTTCACCCGCAAAGTCACCATCCTAACGTGGCGGGATGTCACGTCATATAATTTAAAAAATGAGAAAATATAGAAGTACCGCTCCAAGAATCTCATTGTGCATTTTTGTAGCTCCAGATCGTCTCGACTCCACGACAAGCAAAACGGTGACTCCATGGCGAGGAAAAGCAAAATTGTGAACGATTGCCCACATCACGACCTAGTTCTAGATCGCCTCTCCTGCCTGAAAAGGAAGCTCGGGCTCAACACGTTAGATCAAAGTCTTTTAGGAAGTTTCATGGACTTTTTATGAGACAAGCTAGCTAGATTAGGAGAAGGGGGAGGGAATCTAAATGACATGAAAATATGCAGAGCGTAGTGAACAAAGCTTCATTGATATTTGTTTGAGAAACAGAAACATTGGAAAATATCATGGATTCTTCTTTTAGAATTTTCTCTCTAACAAGGGATGCCTTTATGATCTTCGAAGTAAACAACAATTGGCTTTTGTACTCTTTGCGATTATAAAAATATAAAAAAAAATAAATCGAGAAGGTATTGTCTAATGTTTTCACGCTGAAATATACAATTTTGTTCTTCCTACCCTGGTTCTTCGCTATCGGAGTGGGTGACTAATCTTGACTGCTACATTGTTGGTCGTTTGATCAGCCAATCATCTAGTCCTCCATTGAAGAGCTCGAAGACTTGCTATTTGCAGTCTTCTAAGACGTAGACATTGTTGCTCTGTTTTCTTTGAACCGGTCTAAGTAGAATACGGATCTAAAAATAAAAAACAAATTTGAAAACAGAGAATGCCTCGTTAATAAGTCTGGTGATTCAATCAATATGAAAAAGAAAGGGGGAATCTGTCGCGTTGTGTTGGTCCTCTGCCACCCAGTTTCATGGGTTCCCGCCCAACGAGTTGAATGTAAAACAGTAACTCCTGCCCAAGGCTTCATTGAACACTCTCTCCTTCTCAAGAAATGAACGCTCCCATTTCATTAATAGACTTTTACCCAGCATTACTCAAATAAATTACATGTTTACCTATCGACCTATAACTAACAGAACTCAATATACAAGTTTCCTTTAAACTACCACCCAACTTACAATCATCTCTCAACTATTAATCTTGACAATTTCTCCTCAAACTATTAAAAAATTTCTTACAAAATATAATTAGTGTTACTCCATCCTTTGGTCTCCCACCACCATGTATAGATCATATCCCATAGATTTATATTGTTTAGTGTCTATATATAAATGATCTGATTTTGCAGTTGACAGGCACAGTTTTTTCTTCATGAACACCATGATAAGATTCACGTTTAACTATTATTATCCTTGCTCATAGCTTAATGCCCACTTTATCCCGTGGGATTGAGATCAAATCGATGATTCAAGTCTGTTTGGACGAACATTTAACTGACCTTTTGTCGTCTAGGCCTCTTCTGATAGTACAAAATCTTATCATGATCAAGACTCAAATAGAGGGTACCAATCTAGTCTTCCAACCCTTACCAGTTTTGCCAAGAAAAGGAGAAGAAAATTAATTTTAATAATCGGTATTTTTTAGCACATGAGCATATAAATCAAGTAATAATATATCATCATTTTCCGCCTAGGAAAACAGAATGTCTTTTGCATGTCACGTTGGCCGGGTAGCTCATTAGTCGATTCCCTAATTTCTGATGCAAATTGTCTCTCTAAATCAATGTTGTTGGTTTGTCCAAAATCACAAACTGAATCACATTGACAAGAGGTTCTAACAATCAGGGCACATCGAACCCAAATCTTGAAAGTATGGTAGGCTGATTTGCTCATTTTGACTTGGATTTTAATGGACTGTGATAGATGTCAAACACTAATAAAGACTGGTCTCTCCAAAAAATGCAGCAGAAGAGACTAAATTTCACTTTCATTGATTAGTTCCTTAAACTCTATAATTAAGTTTTGAGAACATAAAACACAAATAAGACAATGAAAAATTCATAGCAATGGCAATATCAATAGCAGTGAGCAGTTTCAAGTAATAGCTATTAAAGCGAAAGCCATGCAATTCAAGCCGAAAGATCTCATATTATCTGCCTGTCTCTGTGTCTCTGTCTATTTTGACTGTGTACATGTGTAAAACTTAACACGATTTATCACAAAATTTACATAACTGAAAAAGAAACAGAGACAGAGTACTAGGGCCTATTGCTGCAAATCAAGATCTGTATATATGCAAAAAGGCACATACCATCATAGCATAAATTACAACCGCATATCAGGATGACACTAATTTTTAGCAAGAGTAGATCCTCGATCGTTGACATCTTCAGTGTTTCCCGCTGGCGATAGCTCTTCTTGAACACAATTGACAAGTTTAAAAGTATTCTGGTCCAACTTTAGGGGATGCCTCCTCAAACTCTGCAAATCTTTAACGTTAACATATCTCTAATGGAAGTTGTCTCTTCCAGGATTAACATATATGAACAAGTGATGAATACCTCGGAAGGCCATAAGCAGTCTCGTGCTTTACGAGGAATGATATGAATATGAGTCTGAAATTTCCATATCATATAGAAATATTAGCATGACCATTTTCCTAGGTGTACTTTAAAGAAAAAGTCTCGCTTAAATAGTAAAAAAATCAGCATCCTCAGTGATAGGCACAACAGCGCCCTGTCGCATTCAGTTGCGAAGAGATACATAAAACTTCAACCTTTAACTGATGATAAATCATTACTTGACTATATATAAATAAATAAAATAAAATAAAATAAAAACAACAGTACTTACGTGAAATATTACTTGGCCAGCTTCTGCACCATTGTTAACCAACAAGTTGAACGAATCTGTATGGAAAACTCCCAGTTAAGTTTTCACAGGGTTACAATATTCATACAAATAGTATAAACAGTTAATTATTGACATTATGCTTCTGTGCCTTTACTAACAAGTAGAATGAATCTGCATGAAAAACTTACAGAAAAGTTTCTTAGAGATACAATATTCCTCTTACAGTTACATTTGCAGTGCATTGGAGTGATCCAGCATCATTTACAGTTTGACTTTTTGAATCCAGAGGAAGGGCAAAGGTGTCCGCTCCCCCAAAACCCAGAAAGTCATTTTTTTTTTTTTTTTTTTTTGTGGAAGCAAGTTGCTTGAATGTTAGTAAGTGGTTTAAAACTTTATACTTGTCAACATTCGATGAAATTATAGATTGGCTCTCTACTGTCTAATATATTGCCATGAACTTTTAAAGAGTGCTAGAGAAATATTCAATAGATCTTGGATAGCCCACTCAATTTTTAGCACAAACTCTCCATCAATGAGCATTGTACATGATGTCTGCACTCACTTTGAATAGCTATTCAGTTGCTTTATTGAGTTCCCACCATAATTACATCGTTTTAGAGAGGTAAATCCAAAGTAGAGGACCACTTTTACAAGGTTTGTGTCAGTAAATGTAAGCAGTACCAAAGTGTAAAATTGCACAAACAATGCTTTAGAGACTACTTCCTATAGGTGGTGTTACATATAACTTCCTGGATTATATCATTCAGGCCATCGAAGTGAATTGTTAGCTCTCCCCTTTCAATAGGGAAGGGCCAGGTTTGGGCAGGGGAACCATCCTTTGGAGTTGGATTTTTGCAACAATTACAAAAAGTAACAAATAAATAAACTAAAAGGATCTTATGACACATACATAAAACCCAAGAGATAGATATATGAACTACATCTGGTGTCAAATTGAATGGAGCACCCTATGGTGTAGGACATATCGAGTGTTTGGATCTTTATAATTTTAGCGTTTAGCTTTTTCTGTTTTAATTTTATGCTTCTCTTGTACCAGGCTTTTTAACAGGTTTCTATCTGGTACTTTTTTATTACATATGCTCTTCTGATTTGAAAATTTTCTTTTAATGGTATTATAAGAGTTTGGGCAACTATCCACAGAAATGTACAGCTGTTATACATAACATCTGCATTCCTTTTTCTTTTCCCCCCTATAGATGAAAAATGGCTAATTGAAGGGGCCAGAGACCTATATAATGGGTTGAGAAGCCAATAAGATTAGTAAATCCTTATAGGTATACTTTATTCCAATAATGTTGTTTCTCATGTATCATAGTAATGCCCTCTCACAAGAGCAAACATTAAAGAAACTAATAGAATTGTTGAATCTAACATGAGTGAACAACACATGGCACTCAAGGAGTTTTTCGTTTTTTTTTTTTTTTTTTTTATAGTTAATAAGAGAAATTTTACTCCAACACATGGCACTCAAGGAATTTAATCGTAGTATTTCCCTTTTTGCGTCATGCAAGTTTTTAGCATTTTTTTTACAAGCAAACTAATCAGTGGAAAAGTTATACTAGTGATTAAAATCATTCTTTACTAGCGTGATTCTATTTTGAAGTTCTTTATGTTTGACTTTTCAAGAGAAGAACATGAAAGTTCTATTGTTTTTAAGTGAACAGCTTATAATATGAGTACATGATTAATAGAGATCATATATATGGATTTCTTCATGGCTTCATTTAATAATAAATCTTTCCAAACCAAAATAGATGGGTCATATTTGGAGTTAGGTCATGGGCCTAAAAGATTTATAGACAGTCAACCTGATGGGCCAAAACATAGCAACCACCAACCATTTCTAATGAACAATCAAATTCACATAGGCTGGGGGTACTCCAAGCAGCAAAAGCATTATAGAAAACATTATAGAAAAGTAATCATGTAGGTGACAGTTCATCTTTGGATCAATGAAAAAAATAATACATTAATAGTAATAGCAGTGAAATATAAATACACACCACAACCGGTAGCTTTCATTATTGCACTGCTGATAAATGGCACTTTCGAACACATTGCAGCTATCACCTGCACATAAGTTAACCAGGAGACATACAAGAAGAATTTCAACTTGGACTCCCCCCACCCCAAACACACGCACAGGGAGATATATTTATGTCTATATATGAGACAAATTTGGGTAGAGCCGTACTGTTTGTGTAACGCATTAATAGATTTCTCAAGCAACTTCAGCAAGTAAATGTGCAAAAATTGAGAGTTGAAACCTACCAAGAGGGTCAAGCTCCAAACTAACAATTGTCAACCTCCTCTCAACAAAAGTATGGTTCTTAATTAACTTTACAAAGGTAAGCAGACATGCATCATAGTAAAAATCCCCACACATTTCAGTGTATTCAAGTAACTGAGTGATTGATCATCAACAAGTACCTACCCAAAAGGGGAGAGAGGAGAGGACGAGGGCGATGTGGATCATATTAGAACTTTGTTGAGACTATAGTAAAAATATAATCTATGTACGAGCTTCTTTCTTTAGCAACTATCTAAACCATGAAACTGGAGGTGAAGTATGCATATCTTCACAGTGATTTTGGTAAAAAAGGCAGATTGGAAACTTTGAAAGTTCTGTTACAGACTCAGGTCATCACCTCCTGTATCATTGTGACAAGAAATCCAGCATATCTGATTTTGGTTTGCCAGAACTTTAATAATCATTATTACTATTAAAAATTTCTTAGAGGAACCATGAATTATATAATCTCTCCAAATCTGAAAAGGTAAAGGTAAAGTAGGTGAAAAGCATCATAAATAAGAAATGCTGTGAAACAAACTCAGAGGCCAGCTGCATGTTGATGCTTCTTATGTAAACTGGCTGTGAAGGGCCTTCTTTTATATTTTTTGTTCCTTAATGTAGTTACATTATGGTTGTGTAGTAAGCAGAAGCTGATATATGATAACCTCCTGTTATATTATTCACATTTTTTCCTACCAACTACACAATCCTAAATAGAGTTTCCACATGCTCATGTCTCACAACCAAACTGCACTAATTGTTGGTCAAATAAGGTTCACCAAACTTGTAATTTTGGCTTCAATTTTTTGGGGGGTTTTTAACCCTTGATTTGCAACTGTGATTACAAATACTGTGTTTTGGAATATATGTCAGAAAGATTAGCCATGTACACGATCAAATGTGAAAATGTTCTGTAGGAAGGCACAGTGGAAACATTGTGTTACGGATATCTACTATACACAATTCGGGAAGGTGTTATACAAATAATGCAAACTGGTTGTACCATGTACTTAATAAAAACTCTAGATCATTCATGACAACACTTTATACATAATGCAGACAGATTGTATCCATATATGCTTATTACAACATGATTAACGGCACATTGGCTTAATACAAACCGAAAGCTTCCATTGAGAATTACTTACATGTGGTGGAGTAGCTTTTAAGGAGCAGAAATGAGATTTTGGAATGATAAGAGAATGCCTGGGGAACAAAGAAAACATGAAAATGCAATAAATAAAAAAAGAATGATGTCAAAACTCAAGGACAATGCAAATCTTTGGCTTTAAAAATTTGGCAATAAGAATACTTTTGAATCCAGGTACCTAGGAATTGCAGAAACTTCAACATACCTTTCCTATACTAATATTATTATGTATCTGATATGGATATATATATATATATATAAACAACAAAATAAAGTGTGATATGGCACACTGTTTTGGGCATAATTTTTATTTTTTGACAATCAATACTTAGCATCCTTTTCCCACAATTTCAAGTAGGTATCCTCCACCATTATATTTCCTATTTCTCGAGGGAAAACCAGTGTTGTCATCTCTTGCGAGCTTAAGAAGAGGTTATATGCTTATATGATGCTAGGTTTGTCCACAGAGTTTCTAGCAACCAAAAATATCTGAGAACTAAATAAAATGTTAAATTTGATAAGGTATCCAACAAAAGTTTTTAGACCAAATAAGCATCTTAACCTTGCAACCATACCAAGTGGGTCTTTATGTACTTAACAATGTAAAAGGGTCAATTTTCAGCCATCTAGAGGTTGATTCTCCTAATAATCTAGTTAGTTCTAAAGCTCTACTTTAATCTCCAGATAGGAATATTAGTAGACATTATAATTATGTGCTTTGCATTATGGTATATTTACTTTTAGAAGTTCAGATTTTTCCTTAGAAAAAAAAATAAAGGCCAGTGGGCATATGAGTTAAACAATAAAATGCAGTAATCTCCCATCTTTCTAAGCCTCAATCCTTTTTATGTATTTTATTTTTTGTTTTTTATTTTTAGGACAGGGAACCTTGGAGACTGTGCAAACACATCATGTCTTTTGCCCAGTTAAATCCAGGACCAATGTAACGCACCCAAATCACACCGATTAGGTAAATCATTGACTTTTCACTATTAGGGCGTGGCCCCTAGAAATTTCTCACATTACTTATAAAAAAAAATTTACTTACACCCAAGGAATCGAACCTAAAACCTCGATCCTAGTTATAACACCAAAAACTTTTACTGGCTAAGCTAGCTGAAACCTTCTTATAATTACACTTTTCCAAAAACAAGTTTCTTTGGACTTTGGTCCATAGAGTTCCTTTATTGGCTAGAGATTTTCTAAGCCATTCAGAAAGTCCCATTTTACATAGTTATTAAGCAGTATTAGAGCAAATGTATTATAGAAGTTGGACCAATTTTATTTTTATTCCACTTGCTAAGACAATGACCCCACTTAACCTAAACTGCTAACCCAACATAAGCATCTGGCAAAAACCTTGCCCTGTATCTCAAAGTTTTAAAATTGATTCGCATGTTCACCTTATGTCAAAAAATAATGTCAGCTAGGACCACTTACACAAGAAGTGTCTCAAATGGATTAGTTAATTACCAAATTTTAAACAATGTGGCATATATTGGGTGGAAGCAGGAAACTCTATAACTTGGGTCAATTGATAACCGTTGAGATTAAAAAAAAAAATTATCATGGTTTAAATCAAAACGTATAATCATAGAAAACCTTCTCCAAGCTATCTGTAGGAACAAAAGTTACTTTGCATTGAATATTAAAACAGTCAGGATTGAAGAGACAGCATAAGTGCTAGCATGGTATACATATTGAGTATACTTAGAGATTTACTTTAAGATCTCCATTAGGTAGCGCATAGGGAAAAAGTGAAACTCTACAGCAATATCCCTAAGAGTTACTTCATGATTAAAACAGTATGGCATTGGTATGTATGCTCATAAAAGTATGTGGACTAAGTTGAGGGGTGAACATTAAACCACGGTGAACCCCAAAGTAGCACGAAACACACCTAGCAATAGAATGATTAATTGAACCTTGGATGCATGATACCTTACCCATGACTCAGAGGACTTGTATCCAATATGCATAGGCACGCATCATCTTCATAGAGCTGTGAGAATCAAATTCAACAAAGTAACAAAAAGTGGAACCAAAGTGAATAGAGAATGTATTTTCACATCATAACATGTTATGAAGAGACACCTTCAGTTCATGCTGAGCACAAGATTAGGTCTTGAGTCACGTCCGCAGGCTATACTAGTTTTAGCAACTACAAGTGCTTGAAGCATCAAAAGTCAAGAAACTTGCCAACTTTTCCAAACGTTTGGTGTTCTTTAGAAAACTCTGATTAAGCATATTAAAATTCCTGTAGGGGACTTAGGGTTCAAAATCTTATTCTTCCCCGCTTCACAAGAAAAACTTCTAAGTAATAATAGTTAGCGGTTTCCCAGCAAATAATCAACAATATTTTCTCAAAATGCAGAAAAACGTAAGAGGATTTCACAATGACGAGATCACAGTGAATTTTTCACGCAGATAAACAAAGATAGTAATTAATGATCCAATGACTATGGCAAAAAAATTTGACCACTTGAAAAAAATGTTAAAAAAATGGTCCACAATGCTTAGAGATACTACCAGGAGACTCTTAAGTAACAAAAATAATAAGTAGGCAAATGTTTGGTAACTAGGAAAACGTTGGACAAGGAAAATACATATATGCGCACGACAAACAGATATTCAGTTTGTGTGTGTTTTATATTTACACATTAAATTTCAATTACCAAATTGTCTTCTCAACTTAGCTCTCTGCATACAAGCTCTCCAAATTGCGAAACCCAAATCACGAAAAACCGTGAAAATAGCATTTCAATTTTCTTCCACTCTTCATGAATTTTCTCAGCATCCAAACGAAAAGGATCAAATAAGCCGAATTACCTTGAGAGCTGGTGATTTACCGCACACAATCTTGCAGAAAACGCAGTCGTTTTGCTGAACCTTCTTCTGTGAATCACGCAACCGCTTAGTCTCATCCGAATCAGAAGCGCAATCGGAAAAGGAGAGGGTTGAAAAAAGTGGGATGCGAGTCCGACCCCGAGGCTGACTGGAACCGAGAGGGCAGATATGGGAAGAGAGAATGGCGAGCCTCCGTGCCTCCATGTCAAGCGAAACCGAACCTTCTGACAGAATCACTGGCTGTGGATGTGGCTATGCCCATGATTTCCAGAACTTTCTAAAGTGAGATTCTGATCTGAGAAGGCAGAGAAACAAACCAAAACCGTGGGTTTTTCCTCCTTTCTGTTCGAGTATTCAGTAATTTCTTGAGAGGATGGAGGTTTAGCGTGGCCGTGGTGGCGCTGTGGTCGAGATAGGGGGCGTTTGGTTAGCCCTGCTTTGCTTTATTATCCATACGACACACGTCGTATAAATAAAGCAAGTTTGCCGCTACGTATAGTCCCGTTCGGAGGACTCCTTTGCAAGACTACGTTCGTTTGCACGTGTGTAGCATGCAAATGACTAAACTACCCCTAGTTCATATTTCAGAAACAAACAGCGAAAATTACGGAAAATCGAAAGCCCTGTCATCAGTCTCTGTCCTCTGCCCATCGACGGCCTCCTCCACCATCGACGGAGTTGCATACTCCACTATCTATCGCCGGCCTTCTCCACCTTTGACGGAGTCGCAATGGTCTTGTCCTCTACTGTCCATCGACAGAGCACCTAAGTGGGTCTAAGTGGGTAATGGCAAGAATAAAGCAACTGCAATTCACATATTAGGAAATATGCGGTCTGAGTGGGTAAGTTCTTCTATACTACCTATAATAAATGCAGCCAATTCACCTTTTCGGATCATTCTGATCAACTTTGAAGCTTTAGTGGAAGCAAGAATTTATTAATTCATAAGAAAGACAAGAACGTCGATTGAATAAAAAAGAGAGGGAATATCCACTACGGCCATATCTGTGGCGGTGAGCTTTGTTAGAATGTACACAGCAGCAGCAGACATCAGCAATGCAAGACACGGCCCTTCACAGCTCAGCTGTACCTCATCAGCAGAATGTGGAATCAAGAGAAGTTTCTAGATTAAATCCAAATGGATGAGCTGTCATTCTGTTATGATTTTCTGTACTAAAAGTTTGTTAGGATCAGATTCTTTTATTCCTTTTTGCAATGTATATATATACATGCGTCATTGTACGAGATACAACAATTTTTCATAATATACACAGAAGCATTTTCTGCATCTTCTTCCTCTGCTTCATTTGCTCTATTATTTTTCTGCTTTTATCAAAACCGACATGGTATCAGAGCTATAATGGCTTCAGACGATACAAACCCTCCACTCAACACCAATCCTAAAGATCCTTCCAGCCCATACTTCCTCAACATAAATGATGGTCCTGCAACCTTACTCACAAACCACCTTCTCACTGCCGAGAACTACCATTCATGGGCTCGCACCATTCGTCGCTCCCTTCGAATCAAGAAGAAATTAGGGTTCATTGATGGAACCCTCCGTGAACCCACCTCTCCAAATAAACTGTTGGAACCATGGCTTGAATGTAATGACATGGTTGTGACTTGGCTCCAAAATGCTATGTCCCTTGAAATTAAGAATAGTGTTGTGTATGTTGAAATAGCTCATGCCCTATAGCTTGAGTTGGAGCAACGCTTTGCACAAAATAATGGACCTAGAATTTATGAATTGAAACAGTCCATTCACTCTCTTACTCAAGGAGATGATTCAGTCATCCTCTATTTTTCAAAATTGAAGGGTTTACTTGATGAACTTGTTAATTTTGAATCCATCCCTTCTTGTACTTGTGGAGCCATGAAAGATGTTCTTGCAAACCAGCAGCGTGATTGGATGATGAAGTTCCTGATGGGACTCCATGATTCTTTCACCAACATCAAAGCCCAAGTTATTCTGATCAAACCAACACCCAGCTTGAGTGAAGTTTACGCTTTTGTTCAACAAGAAGAAAAGCGTAAACAAATCTCAGATAATTCCAATTTGAATAATGCACTTGCTTTAGCCTCAAGGACTCATTTCTCAAATACTCGAGATCCTCCAAAATATTTTGGTTCCCAAAAGAGAGACAAACCCTTCTGTAGTCATTGCAAAATTCCTGGCCACTCTTTCGATAAATGTTTCAAAGCTAATCCACATCTTGAGAAACCTGTTTGTACCCACTGCAATCTTGTTGGCCACACTATTGAAAGATGCTATAAACTTCATGGCTATCCACCTGGCCACAAGCTCTCCAATGGAACCAAAGGATCTGACTCATTTGCAAACCAAGTCAGCCTCTCACAACTAGATCAGATCAGTGAACCTCCTCAGAATGTTCTCACTAAAGAACAATATCAACATCTTGTAGTTTTGCTTCAATCACAAACTTCACAACCTGCTGCTAATCAAGTTCAGAACATCAACACACCATCTTGTCCCTCAACATCCACCATGACTGGTAACACTTCTTGTTTTTCAGTTTTTAATCATGCAAGTTCTACCACCATCCCTTGGATTATAGACACAGGTGCAACTGATCATATGATCTGTTGCACCTCCATCTATACATCCCCACCCCTCAAAGTATCTTTTACAGTAAAGTTACCAAACGGTAACCAAGCCAAAGTGACACATAAAGGCACTGTCCAACTCAGTGATACTATCATCCTCAAGGAAGTCTTGTGCATTCCATCCTTCATTTTTAACCTTCTTTCAGCTCAAAAACTTACTCAATAATTTCTTGTTGTTTTATTTTTTTTACTAATGAGTGTTTTGTGCAGGACCTTTCCTCTTGGAGCACGATTGGGAAGGGTGAAACTCACAATGACTTATATCATCTCACCTTGACAGCAACACCTGCAACAGCCCTTGCTACTACTTTTAATGCTTTATCTTGTAACAAATCTTTCTTTTCTGCTTCTGTTTCTCATCCTCAAAATGATCATAATTTATGGCATTTTAGGATGGGTCACCTATCTGATTCTCGACTATCATTGTTACAAAAAGACTTACCACATCTGAATTTTTTCAATGCAAATGTGCCTTGTTCTGTTTGTCATCTCTCTAAACATCATAAACTCCATTTTCCAGTTAGTGACACTCGAGCACAGAAACCTTTTGACATCATTCATTGTGACATATGGGGGCCTTGTTCCCAAACAGCATATGATAGCTCAAAATATTTTCTAACAATTGTTGATGACTTTTCACGAGCAACTTGGCTATATTTAATGCATAACAAGTCTCAAACCAGAATTTTTCTAAAATCCTTTTGTTCCCTTGTAGAGACTCAGTTTCAAACAAAAATTAAAGTCATTCGATCCGACAATAGAGCTGAATTTGCCATGACAGAATTCTATATGGACAAAGGAATCATCCATCAAAGAAGTTGTGTTGAAAGCCCCCAACAAAATGGGGTTGTAGAACGCAAACACCAACATATACTAAATGTTGCCCGTGCCTTAAAATTTCAATCTGGAATCCCTATTTCATATTGGAATGACTGTGTGATGACTGCCACTTATCTTATTAACCGAACCCCATCTCCCAATTTACAAAATCAAACACCATATCAACTTCTCTTCAACACCAAACCAACCTATACTCAATTGAAAATTTTTGGTTGCCTATGCCATGCCTCCACCTTAAAACACAATCGCCAAAAATTTGATTCACGTGCTCGAAAATCTCTCTTGCTGGGATATCCCTTTGGAATCAAAGGATACAAATTACTAGACTTAGAAACTCATTCCATTTTTCACTCAAGAGATGTAATTTTTTATGAGCATATTTTTCCATATAAAAATCAGCACTCCATTCAAACTTCTCTTACACCTCCATCAACACACTCTCAATCATTTCCTTTACTTGGTTCCGATACTACATCTTCACCAAACAACAATTCACCAAAACTGCTACCAGCAGCAGCAGACATCACTTCACCACATATCCCTTCATCACCTCAACCACTAGCACATACACCACTTTCATCATCCACTAATTCCCATCTCCCAATGGACATTTCTTCATGCATTCAGCCTCCTCCTCGTCGATCAAATAGACCAAAGAAACAACCATCTTACCTGCAGGATTACTAATGTCAACAAGCCAATGTGACTTCTCCTTCACTATCCAGCTTCAAGCCTAAGGGTAATTCACATAACACTTGTTTTTACCCTTTATCTTCAGTTTTATCGCATGATAAATTGTCACCAACACATGCTGCATTTGCCACCTCCATCCTTAGACATTCTGAACCGTCTTCTTATACCCAAGCTGTGAAGTTTGTGGAATGGCGCAAAGCTATGGATACTAAAATTAGTGCTTTAGAGATGAACAATACTTGGGACATTGTTGATCTACCTGTTGGAAAAATGGCTATTGGTTCTAAATGGATTTACCGAATCAAATATCACTCAAATGGGACTGTGGAGAGACACAAGGCACGGTTAGTTGCCAAAGGATACACTCAACAAGAGGGACTTGACTACCATGAAACTTTTTCCCCGGTTGCAAAACTTGTGACAGTCAAAACCTTTCTAGCTATTGCTGCCATCAAAGGGTGGAATCTCCATCAATTTGATGTCAACAACGCTTTTCTACATGGGGACTTAAAAGAAGAAGTCTATATGAAAATGCCTCCTGGATATTTGGTTCAAGGCCAAAACAAAGTTTGCAAATTAAAGAAAAGTTTATATGGCCTTAAACAAGCTTCTCGACAATGGTATGCCAAATTTTCCTCATCTTTGATTAACTTCGGTTTCACTCAATCACGGGCTGATTACAGTCTCTTTACAAAAGGAATTGGCAACTTTTTTATAGCATTGCTTGTATATGTTGATGATATTGTTGTGGCTTCTAATGATCTTCAAGAAGTTTCAGCACTCAAGAGTTTCTTGGATACCAAATTCAAAATTAAAGATCTCGGGTCCCTCAAGTATTTCCTAGGCTTGGAAGTGGCTCGAAACTCTACTGGGATCCAAGTATGCCAACGCATATATGCCTTGGACATTTTGCATGATTCTAGTTTGCTTGCTTGCAAACCTAGTTTGATTCCTATGGATCCAAATCTCAAACTTTCCAAAGCTGAAAGGAAGTTACTTCATGATCCAGCTGAGTATAGAAGATTGGTTGGAAAACTTCTCTATCTAACCATAACTCGACCTGATTTATCATACTCAGTGAATTTACTCAGCCAATATATGGCAGCACCTCGTGTTCCTCATCTTCAAGCTGCATACAAAGTACTAAGATATGTCAAGAAATCTCCAAGTCAAGGCTTATTCTTTGCTGCTTCATCATCTTGCCAAATCACTGCCTATTGTGATTCGGATTGGGCATCTTGCCCAGATACAAGGAGGTCCACTACTGGTTATTGTGTGTTTCTTGGCAAGTCACTCATATCCTGGAAATCGAAGAAACAAACAACCATTTCACGAAGTTCAGCTGAAGCAGAATATCGATCAATGGCAGCCACATCATGTGAGATTGTCTGGATAAAATACCTTCTTGCTGATCTTACAATCTCTCACACCCAACCTGTTGTTCTTCATTCTGATAGCAAATATGCCTTACATATTGCAGCCAATCCCATTTTCCACAAAAGAACCAAACATATAGAATTAGATTGTCATCTAATTCGTGATAAAATTCAAGAAGGCATCATCTCTACTGCCTATACTCCTTCCAATTCTCAGATAGCCGATATTCTCACAAAGTCCCTTCATTCTCCATTGTTCAATTCCCTTTTACTCAAGATGGGAGTTATTGATATACACTCTCCATCTTGCGGGGGGATGTTAGAATGTACACAGCAGCAGCAGACATCAGCAATGCAAGACACGGCCCTTCACAGCTCAGTTGTACCTCATCAGCAGAATGTGGAATCAAGAGAAGTTTCTAGATTAAATCCAAATGGATGAACTGTCATTCTGTTATGATTTTCTGTACTAAAAGTTTGTTAGGATCAGATTCTTTTATTCCTTTTTGCAATGTATATATATACATGCATCATTGTACGAGATACAACAATTTTTCATAATATACACAAGCATTTTTTGCATCTTTTTCCTCTGCTTCATTTGCTCTGTTATTTTTCTGCTTTTATCAAAACCGACAAGCTTAGAAAGCTTAGAGAAGCCGAAGAAGTGCGAGCGCAGATGCCAAGACTCGTTATGGCCATATCTACTACCTTTTTCCTATCTCGGCTTGCTCCTGCAATACCAGAGAGAGAGAGAGAGAGAGAGAGAGAGAGTCCTCAGTATAGGGCTGAGCAAGGGGAACTTGATTTGAGAACGAGATATTGACTTGGGCTGAGGAAGGGGATGAGGCAGGCACTTTTTCACTTAAATCTAACGATTCGTTTTGAAAACACGTAGGGCATGTGCACGCAGTCCTCGAAAAGAGTCTGCAAATAGAATTTTGCTTATTTTAAAGTGAAGAGAGTTTTGTGTTGTCTTTCGATCATCAGCCGACGGGTTTTGCTGGCCGGTCCAGAGTTCCGGTGTCCAATATAGTTTTGATAAGCAAGTATTACGCAATTAGATGAGTAATGATATATATAAATTCTTTTATTAGAAAATTTTATACACTGCGTTATCATTTTACTTTTATCTCATTATATAGGATGTTACACATTTACGACATTAAATGATCTTTTATTAAATGATCTTTTATTATTCAATGACAATAAATATGTCATATATTATATAATGCAATAAAAATGTGATGACAGTGTGGTGTGTTGTTATTTTTTAATATGATAGTATTAGTTAGCAATCCATCTATTTCTTAGTTTCGTTTGAATTTTTTATTTTATTGTAATTTTTTATATTATTATTGTGTATTTTCTATCATGATGTATAACATTACTTTTTTTTATACAATTATGCTTTTAAGTTGATGGCATTATGTAAAACGATATTTTTTTTTATAAGTTTTTTTATAAAAACATCTATAATATAAAATAAAATTGTATAGAGAATTATAATAATAATTGTATAATCATTTTTCTAACTAAAAAGAGTTACAGTGCTGTTAAATTAAATATAGACTAGAGAGGTTCATCTTTGTCACTACTAAAGGGTAATAAACATTGTGGAATGGTGACAAGGGGTACGCATTTGAATATAGTTGTGCAATATTATGCATATATTAATTTTGAAATCGATTTATTTTCTTGTCACTCCAATTCTAAAAATTGTTTAAAAAAGAATTGATATCCATCAATGCCGAATAGATCTTCCAATGAAATGAACCCAATGGGAGTCTCCTTTTGATACGATGTATTTTAATCCCCCAAGCTTGAGCTTATATAAGAGCTAATTTAGGCTTCATTTGGTTATATAGATGAAATAATATTAGAAATTTATGAATAATAATGAGATAATTTGTGAATAATAATAAAATTATTTGAGTTAAGATATTTTATAGAGTTTTGAAAAATGATATAGAAAAGTTAAATAAAAATATTATAAAGTTACAATATTGTTAAAATATAATTGTTTAATATAATTTTTATTTTGAGATTTGAAAAAATTGAATTATTTTTTATGTTTTATTTGAAAGTTTGAAAAAATTATAATGATTAGATAAAAAAGTTGAAAATTTAAAATTTAAAATAATTTGTATTTAAATGGTGTTTCAATGTTGAGATGAGATAGAATGAGATGAGATGAAATGGATTGAGATCATTTATTGAGTCCTTTAGAGGAATGAGATGATATGATAATTTTATGAATAGTAGTAAGATGATTTGTAAATAGTGATGATATGCTTTGAGTTAAGTATATTTTAGGTTTTGGAAAATGAGAGAAAATGTTGTAATGATTATAAAGTTGTTAAGTATTCATTTGAAAGTATTTGTATTTGAGTGACGTTTGGGAAAGAGATAGGATAAGATGAAAATTTTGAGATAGAAACTTTTTCCAAACAAGCAGCTGTATCAAAGAAGATCTAATTCATTTTTCCCACTCTAAATTCTCAAATTTGAATATAAAATTTTAGAGATTTAAATCATTTTTCCTTTGAAAGAATAACTACCTAAATCATTAAAAAAAACAATCAAACTCCAATAAAATTATAGTGTGAACATCAGTGTAAAATAAGAATAACAAAATATACCACATAAGTTTAGCTATTTATTTCAATGAAAAATAATCATCAATTCTGCTTAGTCTGCCATATATTAATACAACATTACAACAAATAAGGTAAAAACTTAAAACAAAGACTTCATTTTTCTATCAAAGATACCTAGTCTATAGGTTGAATTAAACATCTCAACAAGAAGGCGAGATTGCATCACTACAAATAGAATAACGGGAATACTAGCCAAACCAATAATAGGAATGACGATCTGGTATTTTCCACGTAACATAAGTAAAAGAGCAGTAGAAAAGGCTATCATCATAGATGCAATAGAGAAGAAGAGAGCGAAAAGGCCTATAATCATCTTTCTAGGCAAGGATCTAAGAAAGTCTTTTTCTGCATAATGTGATGTAAGGATTCCTAAAAACATTAATACTGAAGTCGTGGAAGAAAATAGTGATAGAGAATCAGCTACTATAAAGAGTGTAAAAAGTTTGTCATGCACGAGGATTGGCATGCCTGTATCTTGATTGTTACCACCAGGAATGGTAAATGCTGCCGCGAACATAATGGTAATGATGAGAGCCCCGACCACTGTACAAGAAGTTGCTGTGTCCTTCATCCATCTTTCTCCCTCTTTTCTCATTTCTTGGTGGTCTTTCGTAAACAATTGTTCGGGAGTCAAACCATCTTTGTTTAAAGTTTCCTTATAAGAGGGAGGGCATATGCGTTCCACCTCCTGCATGCATTTATTAAATAAAAATATGAGGAAAAAATGGCAACTAGAATATTGCAAAAGAATTAGCCATCATCATTAAACAAACTGAGACTATCATCAATCTTTTGGCTTTTTGAATAAGAAATTTTGTTGTTTTGATTTTTATACAATCATATTTTTAATTTAGGGTATTTTTGTAAAAAAATATTATTTTATAACTTATTTTATAAAAATGGCATTCATTTAAAACATGAAAGTTTAAAGAATTGTAAAAATAGTTGTATACATGTCAGTTTCTTTTTTCAAATTTGTATTTTATTTCTTCAGTTTAATCTGTTTATTAAATTTCCGTATTGAAATTTTGACAGCAAGAATTTTAGCTTTCTTATAATAAAGACCTGCTTAGTAGCAATCTTGTGACACCAACAAACATGGAATGCAAAAACAAAGTTATTCTATATATAATAAATATAATACTTGCGGAGTGGTTGAAGTTTATAATTAAGATTATTCCATAGTAGAGTTCTTAAAATCATAAGTACCACTGTTTTGAAGTTAAGTGATACAGATTTTTCCACCCCACATTCCCTTATACATTAATGTAGGGGAATAAAAATTAATATTAGAAATAAATTTGGTAAGAGCTGCAGATTTTAAGACATATAAAAGTAAAGCAAATGGGCTCAAGGTCATGAGTTCTTGCCTAAAAAATTGAAAGGTTTTTTATACAGACATTACATGGTACTATTGTTGTTCTCCTTTCTCTATTTGAAAATCTATCTCTAGATTAGTTTAAAGAATGTATGGTCGAGAGCAAAATAATAAAGTAGCAGAGAGAGATGGATGGAGCTGACCTGAAACCATTGAACTTCTCTTTGCATTTGCAAAGCTGCTCCTCTTATATGATCGATTGCAGTATTTTCTATTACCTTCCCTGCCATATGCAATATTATATTGTCGGATTCATCTATCAAATTTAGTACAACATTCTTTTGTTTTAAGCTGTATATAAGGCTAAAGATCCTATGTTGACGATGTAGGACGACCCAATGGAACATGCCCCTCCACAAAATTTCTGGATTTGCTTTGACTATATGACAAACAAATTCAAAGTTCCCTCTCTTGATAGCACCGACCACTGCTTTCATAATAATTTTCAGATCATATCGATTTCTTTGGCTTTCTTGACACATAAGGATCAGAAGTCGTCGGAATTGAGCTCGTACCAACTTCGTTTCATATAAACGCTTGAATCCTGTATAATTAATTTGGCAATTACGAAACATTAATGCATGCTGGCCGGTTAATTTATAAGTTGGATGAAACAATAAATGATCAAGAATAACAATTTGTTATAAAAAATTATTCAAAAAAGTAAATGGATGCAATTAAAATTATACCCAAGAGGTTCAAGAGACGTGAAACTAGTTTGCGCCATAGATCAGCTCGCAGTACTGCAAATTAAGTAAAACCAAAACTTGTTCATCTTTATTAATGCCGACAGAAAAACAAAGCCGCCAAAACTTTGATAATTAGCATTAATTAATGTAAGGAGTCAAAAAATTCGAGGGAAAGATATTAAGTTTAGGCATGCATTAACGCACATACGTACCTGATTCGATATTTTTTTCTTGATCGGCAGCACGATCTAAATCTGCTTCTGAAATGTCATGTATACCTTCCCCAACCAAAAAACAAAAAAGGCAAATAAAAGCCAATTGCAAGTAATAATATGGCAGTACGTACAATTTTTAATCTATATCTTGAAGGAGCATGAAATTAAATTCAAGCAACATGCATGTACAGTACTATTAAGACTATGATTTCCTCTTATATTCTTAAATACTTAAAAAATATTTTCATTATAAAGGTAAAAATAATAATATAAAATAATAAGTTGTATGAATTAGTTATTTGACTTAATACGAGTTGTATTTTTTGTGAGGCTTTTAAAAAGTATATATGTTTGGATTGTGAAGTGTTTTGAAATGTTAATGTTTGGAGGCCGGAGAAGTTTTTTGAGTTTTTAAGAAAGCTTGTCTTGATTTTTGTGTTTTTTGTTTTAAATCACGAAAAGAATGTTAATGATTAGATGTAAATTATTTAATAATAATGATACACTTATAATTATTTTATAGAAAATGCTATTCCTCCAGAAGATTTTTACCGAAAATTTCTACCGAAATTATATTTTATATTTTTTTTATTTTTTTATTTTTGCTTAATGATTAAGGAATGTTTTTAAATGAATTTATGATTTTTTTATATTTTTTAAAAATATTTAAAGTGTTTAAAAAAATGATTGAAAAAAAAGCAAAAAAAAAAAAAAACATTTGCCTTTTGGTAGAAGATTTCGGTGGAAATCTTCTGTGAGTGTAGCAGTTCTCTTATTTTATAATATTTTTACAACTTTGTTATAATAGGACGGCAGTTATGTCAAAATCTGAAATTTAAATATGTTTAGTATAATTATAAAAGATGTATAAAAGTAAGATTATTTTTTAGAAATTTCATTTTTACGTAAAAAGACCTCAATTAATGGAAAAGCTGCAAAGAGATAAAACAAAAGAGTGGTACTAACAGTGATTGTAGATCCATTGTTTCCAAAACACCATCCCATAATTTCCACTCAGCTCGAATGCGTCAGTCGAATTATAAGCTAATACCTCCAAAGGGTAGACATGTGGTGATTGATGGTCCTTGGCAAAAGCCAAACTAGGACAACGCTTCATTAATTTCAAAGCCATATCTGTCATACGTAAGTGCATATATCCAATTAAGTAATCCAGTCACCAGAAATTACAGCCAATGAATGGTTAGAAGAGAATACATGAGTAATAATTTGTTACCTAAATCTCCGTAATAAATACAACGGTTAAGAAGTGAAGCACCATGGCAGCCTTCTTCTGCCTCCAAATCTTCCAACGGAGTTTGAGAATAGAGATAGCGAGCCAATTCTCTATGATCAAAGGCCATAGCCAGAGAAACTGGAAGTTCTTTTCGATAATCCCTAATGCTGACCAACCTCTTGTTCTTTATAATCAGACACTCTGCCATCCTCCGATTCCCAATAATAGTTGTCGAATGTAGAGCTGTAAAGCCCAATTCATTTTGCATTTCCAAATCATTTTCCGAAATCATATTGACCAACTCCTCCACTATATGTTCCTGTTCAGCATTAACAGCAGCGTGAAGAACTGTCCCACCCGTATTCATTATTCTTGCTGTCAACGCAGCTGGGTGGTCCTTCATGAGGAGTTCTCTTGTAGCGTTCCAATTACCACTTTGCACAGCCTTGAGTAAGGCCGCATAATCATCCTCCATCTCAGGCCCTGCCATACAGAAAAAATAGTGTTTCTTTACACTTTTGTTAATGTGTGGTCTACTTTTTACAAAAGGATTATGCGTGACTTATCTATTCAAAGTTGTATTAATCATTTCTCAAATTTTATAGTGTCACTTCTTTTCATGAACTAGGATTTAATCGATTTTTGTCGTCTCAATTAAATAGCCCAAATAATTAGAAACCAGCAAAGCCCATATGTTTATTTATGTTCTGTGAAGATGCATGAACCCAACGAACTGAGTGTTCGATGTGGGCTTTGTTCCAGCCATTCTCGTACAACATACCACTCACAAATATATAAAATCTTTAATCAAATCCCTATTGATTTATAACGTATAATGCTCGAGTAAAAATCACAGATTACCCCTGAAATTGACACATTTTGCAAAATGGCAATATAGTTAATCACCAACCAACTTATCACTTCACCTCCAAATCATACAAGTAATTTAACCCCTTGTTTAAATCCTATATAATATTGTTGACTTCGAGATAATTGATAATCATATAAGTAATATTGTTAACAAATCTTTATTTATTATTATTATTATTTTTTTGTAGTTGATTCTTTCTATTTGTAAGCTAATGTGAATGACACACCATCCACATTATTGACATGACAAGTTTTGAGAGAGAGAGAGAGAGACCTGGGCTGTTTGAACTTGAAAAGTTTCCTTTATCAATTATCGAATTATCATCTTCAATCTGTATTATCGTATTCTGTCCATTATCTAAGATGTTTGATGAGTTAGAACGATCTTGGTTGTCTGAAGAATTTCCACTCTCATGTCTCTGATTAGCTCCAGTCCCTAGTGACAGTTCAAGAGATAAAATGTTTGTTTCCATGTTGCCTTCAAGTTATGAAGTACATATATTAATAGAAACTTGGAATAGAAAAAGACACCAATAATGTGTGATATATCTCATTTTTTGAAATCAAGAATTTAATATTGTTATTTCTCTAGAATACATTTCCAGGCTTGACTTTGAAAAATGATTTTTAAAATTATATGGTGGCGAGAGAATACTTTCAAACGATAAATGCATGTCAATATATTGTATATCAAAGAGAGGGATGTTACCATATTAGACCCAATGTCCAATGGTCTCAGCAATAATTAACGTAGATTTCACAAATTATGTTCTTTTTCAAATTAATTTAGGTGTCAGATTATGTAGAGGAATTCTAAGGATCTCAATAGATAATAGCTAGCTACCATTGTTTATATATATAAAGACAAGGATCGTTCAAAACACAATGAAGAGTATATCACTATCTCATATCCCTGAGATCATTTGATGATAATAAAATCATCGATGAAGAGTAGTGAGGCTGCTATATATATATTAATTAATCTTCTTGTCTAAATAAACATATATAATTAATTATTTATGATGCACCAACTTGATTGATCATTTCTTGGAGTCCAACGACATTACATTAGATGTCCATGTCGCGCCGGCTCTGCTCTAATCATTTACACATCATTGCGCCTTTAAATTGTGTCATAAAAAATTTCAAATTATGACATTCCACCCACCGGGATATTTTTTCTAGGGAGCAATTGATTTAACAATCAAATTTTACAATTATCAATAAAAAAATCAATTGTTTTTAATTATTTTTCTTTTAATTTCTTGACTTTTCCTAAATTATAATAACTTTTCATTTAAAGACTCAGGAATTCAAAAAATTAAAAATACTATTTGATTGATAATTTTTAAATAGAACAATGTATAGAAGAAAAACTTACAAAAAATTTATTTATACACATATCAATTATTGATATGAATAAAATTATTAAATTTAAAATTTAATTTTTTAAAAAAACTGACAAAATAAATCTTAAATGTAAAATTATAAATATGTGTAGCATTACTTTTTTAAATATAATTATCAAAGGGCGTTGTTAACCACGCACCGAAATATTTCTAAACGTAAAAATCAAGAATGTAAGGTCACCCAGAAATGTTTTAAGGTTGAAATTTATAATGAAATTAAAGATGATTTTTTTAGCAACTTTAGCTCTTAAAAATTACTCACAGATAATTGTTGGCAAGCCGGAGTGAAAATGACACCAACAAAGTGAGTATCATGACAGATCAATACCAATCCCATTTTTACCAACGAGAAGTGTACAATCATAAAATGTTTTTCATAAAAACATATATATATATAATATATAATACATATATATATATAATGATATTAATGTAACTTATGTTATAACTAGTAAATTTGATAGTGTCACTTCTTTTAATGGATTAGGCTTTAGTCGAATGTTTGTCAGTCTAAAATAGCCCAATTAATTAGACACAGGCAAAGCCCGGCCATAAGTTTATTTATGTTCTATATATGAAGATGCAACACAACGAACTGAGTGCTCCGATTGGGCTTTGTTCCGGCCATTCTCGTATAACTTAATAAAGTTACCACTCACAAATTTTCAAGCCCAATAAAATGTTTAATCAATCCCTGTTGATTTTTAACGTATCATAATTATTTTGGAAAAAAATCACATATTACCCTTAAAATTGTCACTTATTTTGCAAAATGGCAATAAAGTTAATCACCAACTAACTTATCACTTCACCTCCAAATTATATAAGTAATTTAACCCTTTGTTTAAATTCTATATAATATTGTTGACTTCGAAATAATTGATTATTAAAAAATAAGTAATGTACTCATGGTATGATATTCTAAAAGATTAGATCTTAATGGGAGAAGGCAAATTGCGAAAAGGAGACGTTTGAGAGATAAAGTTGGATTAGTAATTTGATGGTCACCTTGTAAAATGAGTACTGGTAGTTTGAGGAGATGATCAAAGTGTAATTTCTCTATTATTTCATTTTACTATCATTTTCTATGTTCAACTTATTTGTGTACTGTGCTTAATTGGTCGATATCCAAATGTGCTTTCCAACAAATATGATCGAGATCCGTCCATGAGTTAAGTGAAAAGAATGTTAAACCTAGTCTCCAAATTCTTTATCTTTATCTATTTATTTATTTTGTGGTTGATTCTTTTTATTTATAAGCTAGTGTGGAGTATACATTATTCATGTAATTGAAGTGACAAAATTTAATTTTCAATATTTAAATCTAAAATTTTATTACAGATTAAATCATATCATGTCTAAAATAGCCCGCCTAAAATAAATCATTTGTACTTCTTGTCATGGTGATTTGAATTTCAATTCTCAAGTTTAAATGACAAGAGGTACTACAACTAAGTTACAAGAGCTTTAGATCATTTCTCATGAGAAATTCTCAGTTTTCTTGCAATTATAAACCAATTTTTTTCTTCCAATAATGTTCCCACACAAAGAGAGAGAGAGAGAGAGAGAGAGAGAGAGACCTGATTTGTGTGCACTTGAAGAGTTTCCACTCTCAACTTTCTGATTAGCTCCAGTCCCTGTTGGCATGTCCTGTCCACTATCTAAGGTATCTGATGAGCAAGAGTGTCCTTGCTCAACCGTGTTGTACAAAACCAGCCGCATTTCCATGAACATTTCAGCCAATGTTTCCCAAGCAATTTTGGCAGAACTAATTTTACTGATTCGAGAAAGTATGTCCATACCACACGAACTTTGGATTGCATGTAATGCTGCAGCATTCATCTTTTTCCAAGTCTTGAATTCAACCACATCATCATCTGGTTTGGGAGGTTTCGAGCATGTTTCAACAATGTCCCAAAGACCTTGAGCCAACAGATTATTTTTCATCTTGACGCTCCAATCCGCATAATTATCGTTTGTAAGAAGTTCAAGTGAAAAAGTGTTTGTCTCCATGTTGCCTGTCGAGTTAAGATTCATGAAGTACATATATTAGTTGAAACTCGTAATAGAAAGAGATACTAATAATGTGATATAATATCTCAGGAATACATTTTGGATCTTAACTTTGAAAAATGGTTTTTAATTTCTTCTACTAAGTGCATGTTAGGGATTGGGTTAACATGTTTTGGATTGCGTAGTAGAAATTTTAATTGCAGAGCTTAACTAAAATCCTTATTAGTGAAAATGAAGTTGTTTACTTTTTGGCAGCAAACATGATGTATCTAAAGTTTTTTTTTTAAAATTAGTTGAGTCGATTTTTAAAATTATGTGCTGGTCAGAGAATACTTCTAAGCGATGTATGCACGTCAATATATTGTATGTCAAAGAGGGGGTGTTACCGTATAATACGGTCCGTATTGGACCCAATGCCCAATGGTACTCAGCAATAATTGACGTAGATTTCACACATTATATATGTTATTTTCCAAATCAATTTAGGTTTCAGATTTTGTACAGGAATTCTAAAGATCTCAATTTATATATATATATATATATATATATATATATTGTATTTGTATTTGTGTGTGTTGCTTTGAATGGTTGTTAGGTGGTAACGGCAGGCTACTCAGCAGTAAAAAGAGTTTGAAATCTTCAACCGCTGCTTCTAACGATTTCACATGGAATTCTTCAAAAAAGAACAATTTCATTCGGAAAAGCCTCGTGCAAAAACACAAGTTTATGTGATATAATTTGATTTGAAATATAAATTTTAAATTTTAAATTTTATTAATCAAATCTTAAGATTTATATAATGTTATGGTGTTCTCTATAGAATAGAATAAACATTATCTAGTTCAATTGTAGATTTCTTCTATTGGCGGACATCACCATCCCGGATAATAAAATAAACATTATCCCATCAATCAACGTGATCGCTGATAATAAAATCGATGAAGAATAGTATTACTATTAATCTTCAGGTCTAAATATATATATATATATATAATTGTGTAAATATAATATTTTTAGTTATTAAATAAAAAAATACAATCCGGGCCCCCTTGGTAGTAACATCCTACTTGAAAATCTCAGATCGGTCTTGAACTGAATAATTTTGAAATTATTTTTATCGAGTGTTGCTATGAATAATTTAGGTGGCAAAGCCAGGCTTCTGATTAGCAGTACAATAAGTATGAAATCTTTTAAGGCTCCGTTGGTGGATATAAAAACACTCACAATCCATCTCATCTCATCATAATTTTTTAAAATTTTAATACAAAATATAATAAACAATTCAACTATTTTAAATCTCAAAATTATAATAATATTAAAAAAATATATTCTAAAAATATTTTATTCAACTTATCTTAATCATCTTATTTTATCTCATTTCAACTCACTATCCAAATCGTACTTAGTGAAGCTCAATAGAAAAATTTAGGAGAGGTTTGGATTCAAAACATACCTCAACTTATCTCATCTCATCATTATAATTTTTTCAAATTTTTACAAAAAATATAATAAACAATTTAACTTTTTCAAATTCCAAAACAACTTTTTTAAATTTCTACATAAAATATAATAAATAATTCAATTTTTATTATACTATTTATAAATCATCTCAACTCATCTATGAATCCAAACCTCTCAGATAAAAATTAAAAGTTAAATAAAATATTATTAAATATTATTTTTTAATATTATTATTATTTTAAATTTTAAAAAATTAAATTATTTATTATATTTTGTGTAAAAATTCTAAAAAATTGTAATAATTAAATAAATGAATTGAAATGAAATTAAAGATGCTTTTTTCTAGAGTAAAATCAAGAATTTTAACAGTTTTAGCTCTTAAAAATTACTCTCAGATAAATATTGTAGGCAAGCCAGAGTGAAAATGATATCAACAAAGTAAGCAGAAGACCAATCCCATTTTTACGAATGGGAAGTGCTAAAATTAAAAATAAATTTTATTAAAAAATAAATTTACAAATTGATATAATTTTATATAATATATTAGATTTACTTAAATTTATTATCTACCGTATCTTATTAAATTACGTCTATTTATTAATTTACATTTTTACAATTTTATTTTTACCGCATTTCTATAATGAAAAGCACAAAGCATTTGGTAAGATCTACTCCTCAAATAATAGAGCAAGGGACTCCAAGTGTCGTGCATCTAACGAACCATGAGTGGCTCACATATATGTGACCAAGGCTTTAGACACAAAGATGACACGTGAAATTCATAATTTTTCAAAATTTTCACAGTTTTATTTTTAAATATTACTCAAATATAAGATATTTTTTAATTTTTAATTTTCAACTTTTTTATCGAATCATATTATCAAATCAATATTCAAACACAAAAACTAATAAAAATTTTATAAATAAAAATCAATACAATTTTTCTAACTTTAAAATAAAAATACTATTAAAAAATTATATTCAAATAATTTTTAAATTTATAATATTTTTATTTAATTTTTTCTCTATATTTTTTAAAATCCAATCAACATCTTTAACTTAAAACATTTTACTATTTTATGCACAAAGTTATGAGATATCTACATATAGATAGTGAGAATACCCGATAAGTGTTGAGAAAGTTTATGAATAATTATGAGTAGAGATTAATGAGTGGATTTGTAGATTCTATTGAGAATATTTTGAGTTGTTTAGATGTATAAAATATGTTGACTTTTGAATAGGTAGTTGAAAAATATATGAGTCCCATCAATAATTAATTTTTTTTAATGATAAATAAATGATTATTTTTTTTATATATAATAGTAATTTTTTTTTTTCTTTCCATACTTTCCAACATATAACTGTTTATTTATATATAATAGTGATAAATATTATAAGGTTTTTTTTTCCTTTCCTCACTCTCTCTCTCTCTCTCTCTTCTCTGGCCCAATTCCTTCAGCCCAATTCTCCTTCAGCCCAACCCGGCACTGCCGCGCGCCGCCTAGCCTCACCGCCACCATCGACGACTCCCTTCACACCAGCGACCAAGCCAGCCGCCATCGATCTCTCCCATGCGCAGCTCTCTCTCTCCCCTACGGTAACCCAACTGAAATGGATTTCACTTATTTCTCTCCACTTGTGCTGCCATATGTGGCCACCCAGCCTCACTGCCACCACTGGTGACTTCCCCTCACGTCAGTGACCAAGCCAGCCACCACCAATCTCCCACACGCTCAGCTCTCTCTCCCCTACGGTAACCCAACCGAAATAGGTTTCACCCATTTCTCTCCACTTGCACCGTCGTACGTGGCCACCCAAGCTACCGCACCTCCACCACCTCACACCTAAGTACGTAGTAGAACTTATTATTTAATCTATAAGTTATAAGATGACCTTGTTTGGATTTAGATATGAGCTGAGATGGTTTTAGATAAGTTGAATAAAATATTATTAGAAAATAATTTTTAATATTATTATTATTTTGAGATTTGAAAAAATTGAATTATTTATTATATTTTGTATGAGAATTTAAAAAAATTTATGTAATGATGAGATGAAATTAGTTGAAGTGAGTTTTGAATTCAAACCGAACTAATGCTACAATGATGCATGCATGCGAGAATCTGATTCATGTAAAAAATAAGAGGAAAAAAAAAAAAAAACGAAGTAGATCTTACTCACAAGGACGGATGAGGGGCAGCTACAAATTCAGCTGCTTGTAAATCCCAGTGTAAAAGTAGTAATTACCTGTGGTCCGTGGAAGACGAACTAATTAGATTGATGGTTATATATATGTGTATATATATATATACACACACACCAATGGCGCTCACGGAACCGAAGAACATATATGCAAGGTCTGTCATTATAAATTGAATATTAATTAAGAGCAATTTGGGTATTATATAGTACTCTATATTTACGCACATGCACAGAAGTTTTTGCACCAAGTTGGTGAGAAAAATAAGATAGAAACTAACCAGTAATATGTATATATATAATTAGAGATATATGATAGATACTTATTATATATAAGAAAATGTTTAATTGAATATATGAGTTTGGCCCAGCCCCTCGATCTTACCGCTCATGTATTTTTATTTTAATTTTTGAATTTAAGTAATTTGAAATCATGAAATGCTGCTTAAAATATGAAATTATTTAATCTTATCACATAATGGACGAAGAGTAGTACTGTTAGTAATTAACTTATTTTTAATCCTAAGGTCAGTCTATATATAATTGACTATATATTATATTATTAATTATTAAATAAAAATAAATAAAAAGGAGGGGAGGTGGAGGCGGAGGCGGAGGCCCATGATGGCCACCCTGGGCCCCTTGGTAGCAGTATCTCCCTACTTGAAAATGTCAGATCTGGGTCTTAAACTGAATAACTTTGTATGTTGCTTTGAATAATTTAGGTCGTAAAGTCACTAAAGATTCGTTTGGATTAGTGAGTTTTTTTTTTTTCTTTTTCTTTTTTTTTATCTCATCTCATATTATTATTATAATTTTTTAAAATTTTTACATAAAATATAATAAATAATTTAAAATTTCAACTCAAATTTTTAAAATTTTAAAATAATAATAATATTAAAACATAATATTCTAATAACATTTTATAAAACTTTCAATTTTTATCTAAAATTATCTGATTTTATTACATATGACTATCCCAACCAGCCTGACTAGCAGTACAAAAAGTTTGAAATCTTAATAGAAAAACCGAAAAGTGAATAAATCTATTAATTGAACTATTTTCTTTCAAAAACTTAGTTTTTAATAATTTTATGTGGGTCGTGTCATCTGCTTGTCGAGTGATTGTAGACCAGTTGGGTGTGTTATCACTTTTGTTTTTTTTTAGTAAAAGGCAAGTGGTCTTAATAATTATTAGAGAAATATTTTAGTTATAAAATCTTTTAATAAAAATAAATTTATAATTTGATATAGTATATTAAATTATAAAATAAATTTTATTATAAAGTTGATTGAATGCATTTCTCTATTAAACTTGCCTAGTGGTCATATAAATAAACATTAACTTTTGCACCGATGGAATCAATAATAAATGAATAATTATACAAACAACACATTTTACAATATATGATTTAACATAAGAATATTTTTATAAAATAATATTATTGTTATAAGGTAATTTACAAAAATACCCCTCCTATTAAAAAATATTGTTTCATAAAATGTTGTAAAAATTAAAAGTTGTGTTTATTGGACTCCACCGACATTACTGTTATAAGATAGTAAATATTATTGAATTTATTTATTTTTTAAAATATTTAAACATGTTGAAAGATATGTAAAAGAAAAAAAACTGCAATTGCAGTAGTGATAGATTGGAAGCATCGGTTGAATTCCATCTTAATTCACTCTCATAATATATAGAAAAACTGTCTAAAAGGATAATGAACTGATTTAGGCATCGATGGCGTGTCATCAATCCCAAGCCCTCACGTTCCTTGCATTGCAAGAAAATCAAATCCGATAATTAGTATGATACACATTGTTAACAATAGGGTTGTAAGACTATTAGTCGAGATCAAAAAAATCGATCGGACTGAATGTGTATATATTTATATTTTAAATATTTTTTTATATAAAATATATTATGTTATATAGTAGTTGATTAAATTAATTGTATAATTTTCATTCAATGGATTATTATTGATTATATTATTCAATAAAATTATTTAATATTCATTAACTATATAAAATATATCAAAGAGATCACTTAATTATTTACATTAATTTTTCTATAATAAAAAATAAAATAAAAAAAGAGAGAGAGAAAATGTTCATAAAGCTAGCTAACCACAGATCGGACAGATTACACCCAAGTTAAGAATTCTATTGCACTCTATGTTAGACGGACCCAACTTGATGAATTATATGTTTGGACTCCACCGTTAGAGCATTGGTATTGATTTCATCAAAAGTCTAGCTAAATGTAAAATATAATGAATTTCATAAAAAAAGAGCTGCATTGGATTAGCCAAAGAGATAAATGTGAAACTTTGAGCTACAATAAATGTATAGGTTTCTTCAAATTTAAAGAGCTACTGTTCACTTATCAAATCTATTTTTTATTCATTTTTAATCTCCAATAGTCCTTTTTATTCACGTTTAATCTCTAACTGTCTTGTAATAATAATGTAAGTGTTAGAAATACTAGATCAAAGTACACAGCGGAAGTGATATTACCTCACAGGAAATATCTAGGATCTAGTGTGGTTGTTCCACATATTCTTCGTCGTCGTTCATTTGGAATCTCCTGTATCGATGGTGGAGTGTGCTACGTGGCAATACCAGAACAACACCCACATATTCCACAGCCTAAATATCGGGACTAGAGAGAACCATTTGAGAGAGATATTTCTTGTTTGTGATGCTTGTCCTTATCCAAAGGGGAGAGAGGCTATGTAAATAAGCCCTCTAAGTGTAACCCCCGGCTGACCCTTAATGGCCAGTCATCAAGTCTAAACCACTTCATAACCACCAAGAGAAGGTGAAGGGATGCCCACTATGGGTGTCCCTTTCTTACAGTAAGAATCAAATTAAATTATTAATTAATATATGATTAGTGTAATTATAAAATATGAAAAAAAATAAAAGATTATTATTAAAAAAATAATATTATATTATTATTTTGATGAATTCAATAGTTAATTCAATATGGAGTTATGGATAAGGAAGTTTTAGATATATGAAAAATATATACTTTTCATTAAAATTTAAAAATAAATTTGATAAATCCAATACCAATGCTCATAAATGTCCATGATAAAGACGTCATTGCATGTCTTCAAATTGCGTCATCAAATCATGACGTATACTGCTTAGAGTTTTTGTGTATAAGATACATTTAAAATAAAAATACTATTAAAAATTTATATTTAAATAATTTTTAATTTGATAATATTTTTATTTTATTATTTCCGAAAATTCAATAAGGATCTTAACTTAAATTATTTTATTATTATTTACAAACTTCTTAAATATTCAAGTGTCCAAATCAATCTTAACAAAATAAGAAAGAAAGAGAACAGAGGGAGAGCAGAGACGAATACAGTTCCTTCTTCTTTTTCCCTTGTTCCCATTCTATCTGCGTTCTTCCTGAAATGTATGTGTTTTAATTCGGTTCTAAAGCAACAATTAATAGGCCGATGATAATTACGTGTACCGCGTCCATGCATGCATGCATCTTCAGCATATAAAGATGGAAACTAATTTATATAAATGGTGGTGCAAAAACGAATTACTTACCAGCTAGCCTAGCTAGAGGGATGGATAGGACGCTGTCTTTCAAAACTGCTGCCTCTAAAATATTCCACACTGCAGTAGTGGACGCCTTGCCGGTGAAGGATCAATTAACAAAGATGGTCATTGGTCACATACCCACCGCAATTTATGGTTATCATGAACAAGCTGCCTGTCATTTTATAAAGACCAACTTCCCTGTTACTCTATCGTTTTTTCCTTGCATTAAAATATTCAATATTTGATTTAATAAATAAAGTTTGGAGCGTGTGTATGATGGTCATGGGTAGATATCAGACAGCTTCAACCATGCGCTGGCCGGGGAAGTCGCCTACCTTGTTTTATTTTTTCAATATGCATTTACACTATACTAAAAGTTAAAATTTTGTGTTGGTACAACAGAAAATAAAGAAAATTTATAATCAAAATAGATTTTTTGTTTATATTAAAAAATATTCTCTAGATTTTTTTTATATTAATTAGTCACAATTATAACTTGATTCAATTAAATAAAATAAAATCTATTTTTATACAAAAAAAATATATATATCCATCGAGATGAAGAACGAGTTGGTCCCGAAAAGGAATAAATTTTTTTATTTTTAATTCTTTTTATATATTTTTTAAAAAATAATTCATAATATTATTAAAAAACACTTTTATAATTACTAATAATTTTCTTTTACATCTGGACAAATTCTCGAGAAACTTTATCGGGTGATTTAGTTTTTTTATTATTTTTTTAATATTTATAAACATTTTTTTAAAAAATATCACATTATTAAAAAATATTTCTTTAATCAATAAATTAAAAAACAAATTGGGACCCAACATTCGGTAGATGTAACATTTTTGTTTAAAAATGAATAATGATAGTCCACCATTTCGTGTACAATCTCTTCAAAACTTAACTATAATAATAAAAAATGAAACAATATTATAAAAAATTATTTTATAATTCTGATATGTATTTTTTATTTGTGAGTTGTAAACTGACAGTAAATAATTATCTAATTTGTATATTTGTCTTATATTATCTTATTTAATTATTATAATTTTTAAAAATTTTAAATTATAGACTATTGTTTGGTAGTGTTGGCTTCCGTGCATTGGACTTCTTTTTATTTTTTTAAGGGAGGGGCGGCGAGTTGTTCGGCTTTCTGTAAATATAATGTAACTGATAATTAATATATAGCAGTAATTACGTGCTTATATTTTATTAAAAAAATACTTTAATGTCAGAGGGATTTAATTTTATAATTTAATATAAAATTTTAAATTATAAAATTACTTGTATTATTATTATATATCATAAAAGATTATTTTAGTTTGTAAATTTAATTTTATAGATTATTTCATAGTAACACTTCTTATTTTACTAACTACATTAGAAAAAATAAAACGAAAAAAACTTATTTTTATGGGACTATTTTACCGAATAGTTTATTTACGGTTATTAGTTATCTTGGTATGTAATTATCCGTGTTTTTTTTCAATGAAAGGGTCGGAATTAGGAACCCTTGCCGTTTTCTAAAGCCATTCAGAAAGCTCCATTTTTTATAGGTTATTAAGAAGCATTTGAGCAAATACATTACAGAAGTTGGGCTAATTTTATTTTTATTCCACTTCCTAAGACAATGACACTGTGAGTCACCTCACTTAACCCAAAATGTGCTAAACTAACATCTGGCAAAAATCTTGCACTGTATCTCAAAGTTTTAAAATTGATTCACATGTTTACTAAATAATGTCAGCTAGCATCACTTAGAGCATTAGTATTGGTTTCATCAAAATAATGTCAGCTAGCATCACTTGTAGCATCACTCTTTTAAATATTATTATCAAAGGGCATTGTTAACCACGCATCGAAATATTTCTAAAAGTCAACCATAAATGTTTTACGGTTAAAATTTATAATGAAATTATTTTCTAGAGTAAAATCTAGTTAGAATGTAATAAAGAATTTAGCAGTTTTAGCTCTTAAAAATTACTCACTGATAATAGTTGGCAAGTCGGAGTCGACTCGACACCAAAAAAGTGAGTTTCATGACAGAATGCCAATCTCATTTTTAGAGAAGTGTACATTCATAATTTTCTTTTTCTTTTATAATAATAAATTTACAATTTAATATAATTTCATACACTACGTTATATTTATTTTATAATAAAAACAACTTTATAATTTAATATATTATAAAAAAATTTTGTAAATAAAACATTTGTACAATGAAAAGCAGTAAGCATGGAGTAAGATCTACTCTTCAAATAATAGAGTAAGGGAGTCCAAGTGTCGTGCATGGAAGGAACCATGAGAGGTTCACATATATGTGTGATTGAGGTTTGGAGAGTAAGATGAAATGAAAATTTTGTGAATAATAATAAGATAGTTTGAATTAAGTATTTGTTAGGATTTGGGAAAAGATGAAGAAAAAGTTATATAAAAAATATTATAAAGTTAAAATATTTTAAGAATATAGTTTTATAATATTATTTTTATTTGTGAATTTGAAAAAGTTGAAATTATTTTTTATTTGAAAAAATTGTAATAATTAATTTTAAAATTTTGTATTTTAAGTATGTTTGGGAATAAGATGAGACGATATGAAATGAGATCAGATAAAAATTTTATATTTCATCTGAGGCCCCAAACAAGCTTTCTCACAAGATGAAACATGAAATTCTCAAAACTTTTCTTAATTTTATTTTTAAATATTACTTAAATATAAAACATTTTTCAATTTCAAATGATCTTTAACTTTTTCATCTAATCATTACCTAATCATTATCTAGACAAAAAAATCAATAAAAGTTTTACAAATTTCGTAATAAAACACAAAAATAATACAACTTTTTCTAACTTTAAAACAAAAATACTATTAAAAAATTATATTCAAATAATTTTTAAATTGATAATATTTTTCTTTAGTTTTTTTTCTATCATTTCTTAAAACTCAATAAAAATCTTAACTTAAACTATTTTATTATTATTTACTATTATTTTTTTCCTGAGTTCCCATTCTATCTGCGTTCATCCTGAATGTATGTGCTTTAATTGGGTTCTAAGGCAACAATTAATATGCCGTTAATAATTAGGTGTACCGCGTCCATGCATGCATCTTCAGCAAATAATGATGGAAACTAATTATTTATAAATAGTGGTGCAAAAACGAATTACTTACCAGCTAGCCTAGCTAGAGGGATGGACAGGACGTTGTGCTGCCGGTGAAGGACGGTCATTGGTCACATACCCACCGCAATTTAAATTGGTACCATGAACAAGCTGCCTGTCATTTTATAAAGACCAACTTCGCTGTTACTCTGTCGTTTTTTTCCTTGCTTTTAATTTCCGAACAACTAGTTGTCCAGCTGGCAGCGCGTAATAAAGTTGTGATATGATCTATACACACAGTAATAAAGTTGTGAGTGGTGTCATTTATGGAAAATGCTACTATCTTCTAATTATTTTTTCCTTGTTTTTATTCCGCGTTTATAGAGCCATTAAAACATTCAGTTTTTAATAAAAGAAAATACTAGTATGATTCTTCTTATTTTGATTATTTATGTGTTTAAGATTTTTTATATAATGATTAAGAACGCGATTTATAATAGATTGATATGTATTTTTTATTTTTTAAAAATATTTAAATATGTTAAAAAATATATAAAAATAAAAAATATAATAAAATGAAAATGAAGATTTGTTCTAGCGAGCCCACCCAAGCACGTCGTCTCTATGATTTCTTAGTTCGTTGTGATTTCTTCCCTGTGATTTCTTGGTTTTGTGTGAAATCTCATCCTCTTATGTGATTTCTTTCCACTGATTTTTTAGTTTTTTATTTGAATGTCTCAACGAGAGCCCTTACTCTTGACAGAGTGCACAAATAATGACCACACGCACCTACTTGTCATGCATGACATGACCCAAGAGAGCCATGCCCCATTAAAGACAAGGGAGCAAACGTTCCTGAAATAATAGATGAGGGAGCCACCTCCGTAGAGGTATAAAAGTTGAATTCCATGTTAATTGACTCTCATACTCTCTTTATACATGGAAAAACTATCTAAAAGGATAACGAGCTGATTTAGGCATCAAAGATGTTTCATCAATCCCAAATCCTCGTGTTCCTTGCATTGCAAAAAACCAAACCTGATAATCAATATGATACACGTCGTTAAAAATAGGATTGTAAGATTATTGAAAAAGTCTAATAGTAATCGATTATGTAGACTAATATGTATATTCATTCAATATAATTAGTCAAAAAATAGATTTTTATTGAAAACAACGTTAATTTAAATTTAAAATATAAAGGCAATAACATTAATATGCAGATTGACACGTAAATTTATTTGTACATAACAAAACTCAAGATTATTACTCTGGACTAGAAAAATCGATCAGACTGATTTTGTATATATTTATATTTTAAATATTTTTTATATATAATATAATATTTTATATAATAGTTATATAAATTAATTATATAATTTTCATTCAAGAAATTATTATTGATTATATTATATAATTAAATTATTTAATATTTATTAATTATATATAAAATATTAAAAGATCATTTAATTTTTTATTTAATTAATTTTTAATATTAATTTTTCTATAAAATAAAAGAGAGAAAATGTTCATAAAGCTAGTTAACCATAGACCGGACAGATTACACCCTAGTTAACAGTTCCATTGCACTCTATGTTAGACCCAACTTGATGAATTTATGTTTGGACTCAGCCGTTAGATTTTGTAGGTTGGGTTTGAATATTAAATTGAATTGAATTGAATTAAGTTAAGGTGGTGAAATATTATTAAAATTTTAATTATTATTTTAAAATTTTAAAAAATTAAAAAATTAAAAAATTTATTATATTTTATATTAAAATTTTAAAAAATTATAATAATGAATTGAATCGAAGAAAACGAAGGCCTTCAAGTTGCGTCATCAAATCATGACGTATACTGCTGGGAGTTTTTGTGTAGTTTAACCTTTTTTTCATACTTTTATTTGTGGTCAGATTTTGAAAGCGATTACTGTCTAGCTATTAGGTCAATAAATTACTCATACTGAATTAATTATTTTTAAATATTTAAAATATAGTTACAGTAATATCTAAACTAATTTTTAAATTTGGAACATACTATTCATTCATCAAATCTTTTTTATATTATTTCTTTCTCTCATTTTAATATCAATTATTTCTCTCTCCATTTTAAATGACAATTGAAAAAATATAATTAGAATATAATTACTAATTAATATATAATATTATGAATAGTAAAATATGATAAAATAAAATAAATTCATAATTAAAAAAATTTTAAAATTATTAATTACTTATTACTATATAATGAATAAATGGATAATCTAATTTGGAGATTTGATGTGAATAGTAAAAGTTAAATTTATCTTATATTATTTTATTGTCATATAATAATAAAATGACTATTCTAATATAGATACTTATGTAAATATAATAGTTAAATGTTAAAATTCATTTTGTATTTATAAAAAATGTACTTTAATTTTAACTAATCTAATAAACATGCTTCTAAAGGTCTATTTAGGCCTTGTTTGTTTTTCAAAAATATCTCATCTCATCTCACCTCATCATTACAACTTTCTCAAATTTCCACATAAAATAAAATAAACAATTCAACATTTTCAAATCCTAAAATAATAATAATATTAAAAAATATATTCTAACAATATTTTATTCAACTTTTTAACTTTAATCTCAACTCATCTCATCTCATCTTATCTCATCTCATCTCATCTCTTAGCCCTATTCTGAGGTGCAGAGTGCAGACTGGTTGGTTGCTATTTAATTCTGACATATTGCTATTTAATTCTGGTAGATTTTTGGAATACTGAGCTTGACCTATCGAGTCATGGAAAACGGAAGTACGACTTTTGCCGTGATTTTAAAAATGAAAAATGATAGTCTTTCAAAACTTAATTAATAAATAATAATAATAAATAAAAAGATGGACAAAATAATATTATAAAAAATTATTTTATAATTCTGATATCTATTTTTTTTTATTTGTGATTAGTAAACTGATAGTAAATAATTATCTAATTCGTATTTTTGTCTTATCATATTTTATTTAATTATTATAATTTTAAAAAAATTAAAAAATTTTAATTTAAAAAATTAATTAATTTAAAAAATTAGATTTAATTTTTAACTCTCATCTCATCTCACCTCAATTTACTTTCCAAACTTTTTTTTAAAGGCACGTTTTTATATTTATGTACGATATTTAGGTTGTGTTTAGTTGCAAGAGTTCATTTGAGTTTAATCTAATTTTAAATTAAATTTATCATTTAAACACTCAACTCTCAAATTATTAAATTTATCTCAACTCAAAACTTCTTCAGACGTGAGACCTATTATCTTTTTCAACTTAACATATTATTTTATGTCAGATCTATAACTTTTTTCAACATTTCAAAAAAAATTTAACTCATTATAACATTAAAACATACTTTAAATTTAATTTAAATAAATCTCATGTAATTTTTTTTACTACTCAACTAATTACTATTCTAAAAAAAATAAAAATTGAACTAGTCAGCTCAGTTTAGCTCAAACGCAGCCTACGTTTGTTTTCATCATGGACCATTCACCATTGTTTGGTAGTGTTGGCTTCCGTACATTAGACTTCTTCCTTTTTTTTTTTTTTTTTAAGAGGGAGGGGCGAGTTGTTAGGCTTTCTGTAAGTATAATGTAACTGGTAATTAATAAATAATTTTATAAATTGATGTGTCTTGACGTGATCTATCAAATTATAAAATTATTTTTATTATAATTCAGATCTGATGACTCACATAAAATTACGTCAATTTATAAGATTATTTATATGTAATTTCTTGATAAGTGTAGCACTCTGCATATAGCATATAGTAAACCCAACAGATAAGTGACAAATTACTAAGAGTATTCTCATTGAATTAGCTAAAAGTTAAATCCAATGAAAATTTAGCTATTAGGTCATAAAATCCCTCACATTGCATTAGCTATATTCCAAATATTTGAAATATAGCTACAGTAAAGTCTAAATTAATTTCTAAATTTGGAACACACTATTCATTCATCAAATCATTTTTATATTATTTCTTTTTCTCTCATTTTAATATTAATTATTTCTCTCTCTATTTTAAATGACAATTGAAAAAATATAATTACAATACAATTACTAATTAATATATAATATTATGAATAATAAAATATAATAAAATAAAATAAATTCATAATTAAAAAAATTAAAAAAATTTCAAAATTATTAATTACTCATTACTATATAATGAATAAATGGATAATCCAATTTGAAAATTTGATGTGAATAGTCAAAATTAAATTCATCTTATATTATTTTATTGTCATATAATAAAAAAATAACTATTTCAATATAGAAACTTATACGAATGTAATAACTAAATATTAAATTTATATTATATTTATTAAAAATATATTTTAATTTAATTAATTCAATAAGAATGCTCTAACCTGTTGGAACATCATTGTTGTGCAGCTTTGGCTTTTCATCGTCCAAAGCACAAAAGTAGAAAAGGATACCTCCTAAATTTTGATACATGGAAAATTTTAATAAATATTATCTTGGCACTAAGGCCTCGGTGTTTGTGAAAAGTAGATGCTCATATTTGAAAACTAGGATTGTTGATTTTTTAAAGTAATCGATGCGTATTAATGCAGACAAAAAAGGGTATTAAAGATTTTGAGTCTGAGAGTGACCTAAAGAAGTATTATCCTTATAAAAAGATTTTATAAAAATAAATTTATAAATTGATACGATTTTATGATATATTAAATTTATTTTATAATAAAAATAATTTATCACATAAAATCATTTATAAAGCATTTTTCAAACTTTGATTATCAGTTACTTGGACGAGAATACAGGCTACATGCTCAATGATGGCAAAAAGCTACATGCTCAATGGGGGACAAGGGTAGATTATCACTGATCATACATAATGTTCAGTACCATGGATAGCCAGTGTTACAATCCCAATTACTTTTTAGAGAAGTGACATGTTAGCTTTCTTTTTAACAAACATGTTAAAATTACAAACAAGTACCCAAATACCAAGACAAAAAATGGCTCATATATATATATATATATATATATGCATATATCACTCAAAAAAGTGCATTAAACTTGGTTTATTCACTGCTAGCTGTTGATGATGTTTTTGTCCGTTTTGTTTTTAATAGGATGACATGTTCTTAGGGTACAAATGTACCCCAAAGTTGGACACAAAATTATGACTTTGGTGTCCTCATTATGAATCCCCAAGGACAATTATAAGACAAGCGTACCAATGACGAGTCCTCATCCACATCATCCTCCTCCTCTTTCCTGTCACTGTAAAAATCTTGATTCGACTCTTTTTACCTTAGAAAAAGCAGACCCATTTTCTGTCCATTTTTTTTTATTGATTTCAAACCTGGCTGGAACTAACGGTCACTTTTATACCTCTACGGAGGTGGCTCCCTCATCTATGATTTCAGGAACGTTTGCTTGCTCCCTTGTCTTTAATGGGGCATGGCTCTCTTGGGTCATGTCATGCATGACAAGTAGGTGCTGTGTGGTCATTATTTGTGCACTCTGTCAAGAGTAAGGGCACGTGATCCAGGTAGTAGATCTGTCAGATGCATTAAGTTTTGAAAGCGATTAAGCGATTACTATTTATGAAGTGCAGAGTGGTTGGTTGTTATTTAATTCTGATAGATTGCTATTAAATTCTGGTAGATTTTAGGAGTACTGAGCTGATCTATCGAGATTCGAGAGTCATGGAAAACGAAAGTACGACTTTTGCCGTGATTTAGTCAAAAAAATTATATTGTTTTATTTTATCTTATTTAATTATTATAATTATTTTTTATTTTTAATATAAAATAAAATTAATAATTTAAAATTTCTAAATTTTATAATAAAAATAATATTAAAAAATATATTTTAATAATATTTTATTTAATTTTTTAATTTTAACCTCAATTTATCTTATCTTGTCTCTCTAACAATAAAAATAAACGAATCCTTCGAGATGAAAAATGATAGTCTATCAACTCGTGTACAATCTCTTCAAAACTTAATTAATAAATAATAATAAAAATAAAACAAGGACACAACAATATTATAAAAAATTATTTTATAATTCTTATATGTATTTTTTAATTGTGAGTAATAAACTCATAATAAATAATTATCTAATTCGTATTTTTGCCTTATCTTATTTTATTTAATTATTATAATTTTAAAAACTTTTAAATTAAATTAACAAATAAATAATTTTAAAAAATAATATTTTAATAATTCATCGTAATAGGAAACATAAAGGATAAGGAAAAGAAAATATTATTATGCACACTTTTTTTAATACTTCTATTTGACTGTTGGTCAAATATTTTTTTTATTATTTAATAATTAAAGAAATAATTTTAAATGTATTAATATATTTTTTTATTTTCAAATATATTTTTAAAAAATAAATAAATAATTTTTTTTTTTACTCTGGACGGTATAGCCAGCAGTGAAGATAGGGCGGCATAGGAGCAAGGAAAAGGCTATGAGTGGCTCAAAGTGGTTGGATTCTGGTTGCGTTTGGATATTGAACTGAGTTGAAATGATAAAATATTGTTAGAATATTATTTTTTAATATTATTATTATTTTAGAATTTAAAAAATTGAATTGTTTATTATATTTTGTATTAAGATTTGAAAAAGTTGTAATGATAAATTAAGATGAGTTAAGAGAGGTTTAGTAATAAGGCTACGTTTGGGTAGTGAGAATACTTGAGAAGTGTTGAAAATGTTTGTGAATAGTTATGAGTAGAGATTGAAGTGGGCTTATGGGTCCCATTGAGAGTATTTTAAGTTGTTTGGATATATGAAATATATTGAGTTGTTGACTTTTAAATAGATAATTGAAAAGGGTGTGGGTCCCATCAATGATTATTTTTTTTAATAATGATTTTATTTATATATAATAGTGATAAATATTATAGTGATTTTATTTTTTATTTATATATAATAATGATAAATATTATAGTGATTTTATTTTATTTTATATATAATAGTGATAAATATTATAGTGATTTTATTTTTTATTTATATATAATATAAATAAATATTATAGTGAAATTATTTTTTATTTATATATAATTGTTATAAATATTATTGTGATTTTATTTTTTATTTATATTTAACAGTGATAAATATTATAGTAAAATTATTTTTTATTTATATATAATAGTAATAAATATTATAGTGATTTTATTTTTTATTTATATTTAATAGGGATAAATATTATAATGATTTTATTTTTTATTTATATTTAATAGAGATAAATATTATAGTGAAATTATTTTTTATTTATATATAATAATAATAAATATTATAGTGATTTTATTTTTTATTTATATTTAATAGTAATAAATATTATAGTGATTTTATTTTTATTTATATATAATAATGATAAATATTATAGAATGTTTGTGAATAATTATGAATAGAGATCGAAATGAATTTATAAGTCTCATTGAAAATATTTTAAATTATTTGATATATGAAATTTTTTGATAAGCACGAAAATATTTAAAAAGTATTGAGAAGATTTTACTACTCAAATATAGCCCTGGTGTGCTCACATTTTTTTGTCAATGTGCATGTGATATGTCTGTAACTTCACGTGTTTGGGTATTGGTGTATGTCGGCGTGGGACAGATGCATATATTTTTTCTAGTTACTTATTTTGGTTTGTAACTGATGTGCTGTGGATATGGGCTGATGCCCAGAATAGCTCATTTTGGTCTGTAATTATCCCTTCTTCTTTTTTTCCGATTCGAGGCTGCTTCGTTTCTGGAACTGCAGCCGGACTTCAAACATCGCGTCCGTTGCCATGGAGAGAGAAAAACGTACGTGTGTGAAATATGGCAAAAACACGATAGTCTCGTCCCAATGCTTTGAACTATTATTATTTTAAATAATATAGCAACTACGTGGGACAGTGCTGAAGGAAAGTGATGATAAAAAGCCGATGACCACCCCGGTCCACTGCCGAAAGCGACTTGGTAGAAGAGAGCACGTGATCACGGTAATAATTCTGTTCCTCAAAGTGTGGCTTTGAAAAAGAAACGGAACTGGAACAGAGACAATATTGAACCTATTGACATACAGTCGGGAAAAAAAAGTAAATTAAAGTTTGAGTAGCTCGGATGTTGCTATGGACGACGATGCCAGAGTTTTGCTTGAATTTATGACATCGGCAGAGGCCGTTAACCAGTACTGTCGGAAGCAATGATTTTTTGGAATTTTCGTGGACTTAAAAAATCCATTAAATATTAGAGTGCTTCGTGATAATCTAAAGAGAAGGTCCAGACATTTTATTTTCTCAAAAAATTCGTTTACAAACTAAAGTAATGGAGTAGTGATGGCGCTGCTATATATATTAATTAATAATCCTCTTGTCTAAATAAACATATATAATTAATTATTCATGATGCACCAACTTGATTATTTATTTCTTTGACTCCAACGACATTACATTAGATGTCCATGTCGCGCCGGCTCTGCTCTAATCATGTACACGTCATTGCCGGCTCTGCTCTAAATGTTAATAACTTCTCATTTAAAGACTCACGAATTCCAAAAATTAAAAATACCATTTGATTGATAACTTTTAGGAAATGCTATATCTCCCGTTGGAGATTAGTGTATTTTTTATGTATTTTTTTTTAAAATTATTTTTTATATAAATTTTTTTAAAAAATAAAATAATTTAAAATATTATTAAAAAATATTTTTTTAATCATGAAGTAAAATAAAAAATCATAAAAAAATATTTTTTTATTTTACTTCGTGATTAAGAAAGTATATTTTAATGAATTTTTTTTACTTTCTAATTAAGGAAGTATTTTTAATGATGTTCTAAATTTATTTTATTTTTTAAAAAATATTTTTTATAATTTTTTATTTTACTTCATGATTAAGAAAGTATTTTTTAATATATATTTTTTTACTTTCTGATTAAGAAAATATTTTCTAAATGATGTTTTAAATTTATTTTATTTTTTTAAAATATTTTAAAATAATAAAAGATCTATATAAAAAATTACTTAAATAAAACACATATAAAATAACACTACACCCCCAACGGGAGCCCCGCTGTAGCATCACCCATAACTTTTAAATAGAACAATGTATAAAAAAAAAAAAAACTTATTTATACACCTATCAATTATTGCTATGAATAAAATTATTAAATTTAATTTTCAAAATTTAATTTTTTTAAAAAATTAATAAAATAAATCTTATATATAAAATTATAAATATATGTAGCATTACTTTTTTAAATATCATTATCAAAGGGCGTTCTTCAAGCACCGGAATATTTCTAAACATAAAAATCAAGAAGGTAAGGTTACCCAAAAATATTTTACGCTTGAAATTTATAATGAAATTAAGGATGATTTTTTTTTTTTTTTCTAGAGTAAAATTTAGAATGTAATAAAGAATTTTAGCAGCTTTAGGTCTTAAAAATCACTCACAGATTATTGTTGGCAAGCCAGAGTCAATTTGACACAAAAAAGTGAGTTTCATTACAGAATATCAATCCCATTTTTACCAATGAGATTTGTACAATTCACAAAAATGAATTTACAAATTGAAATGATTTCATACAATACGTTAAATTTATTTTACAATAATAATAATTATATAATTTAATATATTACATTAAATTTCATAAATTACGTAAATTTACTTTTATAAAAAAGATTTGTGACTAAAACATTTATATAATGAAAAACACTAAGCATGGGGTACGATCTACTCTTCAAATAATAGTGTAAGGGAGTCCGTGTCGTTCATGGAAGGAAGCATGAGAGGCTCACATATATGTGATTGGATGTTGAGTTGAGTTGAGTTGAGTTGAGATGATAAAATATTGTTAGAATATTATTTTTTAATATTATTATTATTTTGAGATTTGAAAAAGTTGAATTATTTATTATATTTTGTATTGAAATTTGAAAAAATTGTAATGATGATTTGAGATGAGTTGAGATGAGTTTGGTAACCAAACTCACCCGACTTAGAGTAAGGTTGCGTTTGGATGTTAAAGTGAGTTGAGTTGAGTTGAGTTGAGATGATAAAATATTATTAGAATATTATTTTTTAATATTATTATTATTTTAAAATTTAAAAAAATTGAATTGTTTATTATATTTTATATTAGAATTTTAAAAAGTTGTAATGATGAGTTGAGATGAGTTGAGAGATGTTTGTCATCCAAACGAAGCCCAAGGAAGTCTAGTTTAAACACAAGATGATACATGAAATTCCCAAAATTTTTAAAACTTTTCATAATTTTATTTTTAAATATTACTTAAATATAAAACAATTTTTAATTTTAAATAATTTTTAACTTTTTCATCTAATTATTATTCAATAATTTTCCAAACAAAAAAAAAATCAATAAAACTTTTACAAATTTTGTAATAAAGCAAAAAAATCAACACAATTTTTTCTAACATTAAAATAAAAATACTATTAAAAAATTATATTCAAATAATTTTTAAATTGATAACTTTTTCTCCATATTTTTTAAAACTCGATAAATACACTATTTTATTATTATTTACAAACTTCTTAGATATTTCAGTGTCCAAATGAACCTGAAAATAAGAAGAAAAATAAGAAAAAAAGAAAGAGAAAAAGAGGGAGAGAAGAGACGAATACAGTTCCAATTCTATCTGCGTTCTTCCTGAAGTGTATGTGCTTTAATTGGGTTCTAAAGCAACAATGAATATGTAGATAATAATTACGTCTGTTGAAAATTCATTAGTCATTCGGCCCAGACTTCAAATGTTTTAAGGCCTTGAACCTTCATTATTCATCCCAATAGAAAGAGTAGTTATTATAACAGTGTATATTTTACACTTACTGTATAATTATTTCTAGTTAATTATTTTTAACATTCATTTAGAGAGATGTGTGGTCTAGATGATATTATATCATAGAGTTTTGCTACACAACCTCCACCACACTCCACACTCCACATCTTTTTAAATTTTTTAATATTTTTTTTAAAAAATTTTTTGAGTTTATTCTTTTTAAATTATTTTAAATTTTCTATTCATTATTCATATAATAAATATTTGATAAAAGAAAAAAATAATTAAAATTAAAAAAAATGTGGAGTGTGGAGTGTTAGGAGGTTGGGAAGATTTATTGTATATCATATGTACAAAATAAATACTCTTAATAGTAATTTTTATCTATATTTATTCCAATAAAAAAACACCGAAGGGATAAGGACAAGGCTCTTGAGTGGCTCAAAGACTCAAAGTGGTTGGATTCTGTTTTGGTCTGGTTTTCGGTGGCCACAGTGCTCACATTTTTTATCTATCTTATGCGCTGCTGAAGTGATGTGCTACGATATATTTTCATAGTGATTGCAATTTAATTATGATGGATATTTTGGAGTATTTTAGAATTTTTTGAAAATAGAAATAAAAATATAATAAATTTAAAATTATTTTAATATAATTTTATTTTAAAATTTATACTGATTTTTATATTTAAATAATACTTAGATAAAAAATTTCAAAATTTTGAATAATGTTTTTTTTTTCCCTGTGGACTGATGATTTTTAATAATTTTATGAAGGTCATGTCCTCCAGTTGTATATACACGAACACTGATCTTGTACACGTCATCGCCGGCCTTTAAATTGTGTCATCATCAAATTATATCATTCCAACCACCACGGTATTTTTTCCTAGGGAGCAATCATTTGACAACCAAATTTTACAATCATCAATCAATAAAATATCAGTTGTTTTTAATTATTTTTTTAATTTCTTAAATTTTCTTAAACTCATTTAAAAATTCAGGAATTAAAAACATCATTTTATTGATAATTTTTAAATTCCATTATCAAAGCTGGGTGGTTAACCACGCACCGAAATATATTTTTAAATACAAGAAGCTTTTTCCTAGACTAAAATGATTAATGTAATAAAGAAGAGTAATGTTAACTTTAAATTTTAAATAAACAAGTTTTATGTAGATCTTTTATAAAAAAAAAAAAAAGAAGAAGGTAAATTCAATTAGAAAAGAACAAAATTTTAAGGTAAAGACTACATACTTTGTTACAAAAATTTGCCCGAGTCTTATCTATTTTGCCTGAAAAATGATAAACACGTAACTTTTTACAATCTAATTTGACGAAGATCGACAATTGGAGAGCACAACGGTAAGGTGATATGAATTCGGGGGAATAGAATCTCTTGAACCCACAATCAATTTGAAAACTCTCAAAGAAAGCTAAAATCAAGTCAATGGATGGAGAACCTAGATCCGATGATAACTCGTTTTAAAAACCTAAATTATATTAAAATCTAGACTCGTCGAAGAACCCGTATCAAGAACCCAAATTATAAAGGAGGAACACCACAAAAGTTGTGATTTACCTTTGATAAGTTTAAAAGTTCAATTAAGAACAATATGAGTAAAACTCAACTCACAATGAATAAATTCATTAAATTTCACAAACTGATCAAAATGAGGCTACAAAGAGTATTTAAACTAAAACCTAATTAAAATCCTAGCCAAAATAATTCCCCATCTTTCAAAAATACCCTTGAGTGAACAATGCCCCCTCTACAGTATAACGCTATAGTAACTCGACTACAGGAACCTCTTGAAACCCTAGTTTCTAGAAAGTAACTTCTCAAATAAGCCATTCGCTAAAATACAAGATCTTCCTAAAAATCCTAGTTCATAAGAAATAATAACTTTCTCAACTTGCCATTGAATAGGTGCTTTCCCTTAAGTCATTCTCATAATAAATCTAATTATTCTAAACTAATAAAATAAGTTATTTAAATGAATTAAACAGGTTGAGTTCTTGCTATACTCGTCCTAAGTGGATTGTATCGCCTCATTGATCTTCTTGGCTCTTGATCTTGTGATTAACCCAACTGGAACTTGCAAAAGATCTTTAAGACTAGGTTCATTTGGTTCTCATCATTCTCCCTCTCCTCAATAGGATTCGACCTCGAATTTTCACCTGGATCAAAAGAAAAAATGTTAGTAACATTGAAAATAGCTAAAACAAGATACATACCTGGAAGATCTATTTCATATGCATTATCATTAATTTGTTTAGGAATTTGAAAAAATCTATCCAAGCTACTCCTGTCATCAACATGTAAAGTCATTAAATCTAAAGGTGTAATAAATGGATTAAGTTTATAAACAATTTCAAAAGCTACTCCTGTCATCCAAGCTACTCATGTTATTTTAATTATGTTGTTTGTGTTATTTTACTCATGGTATTTTATTTTTTTAATTTTATTTCATTTTAAGTGTGTTATTTTAATTTTTTTTTTGTAGTGTTTTATTTTATTTGGGCTTGTGTTTTTGTGTTTTTTGGTTGTGGGCCGTGGGTTTGTGTGTGTGTTTTGAGTTAAGCCTGCCCGTGTGAAGTGGTGGCCCAGCCCGTGCAAAAACCCAGCCCCTCACTAATCTAAACGGCGTCGTTTTAGGTCAAGGGGGAGTACGGTTTCATCTCTTTCTCCCCTTGCGCCTCACGCCCCTTCTTCTTCTTTCTCCTTCTATTTTCTTCTTCTGTAGATTTCCGTGAGTCACTCCTCCCGTTTCCACCTCCTTCTTGCATGATCTCTCGGTGTCGTTCGGTGGAGGCTCCGAAAAGCTTGCTGTCGTGCGTACCGCTCCCCACGGCCACCACCTCTTTCTTCTGCAAGCTCCTCGGTGGCGTTGAGCATGGTTTCCGTGTGAGCTGTTCTTGCAACCGCGCCACGCGTCCGAGCATGATCATTTCCACTTCTACACGGCTTGAGCTGCCATTTCCCTCCTTCCACCCGTGTGACACGCACAACTCCTCAACTGCCACATTTGGCCTATAAATAGGCCACGGTTTTCTCAAGATTTGGGATTCTGAGTTCTTGATTATTTATCTCTCTTTTAAGCTTTTCATCTCATGGTAATTTGAGTGTTTGGTCTGTGAATTTTGGAGTGAACCCGAGTGGTTGTGTAAGCTTTGCCGAGTGCTTTTTGGTTCGGAAATTGTGAGTTTTAGGTGTTTAAATCCGAGAGCTTGAGATTTTGTTGTGCTTGGTTTTTGTTCTAAAATTGTGAAAATTTTACTCGGGTTGTTGGTTGTTGTTGTGCACTGAGACCCAAATTTTTTTGGCACTGTTTTGCGTTGTGCCGCCGCGCAACTTTTCCTTTCACGTGATCTTCTAGAATTTTTCCTGTCGTCGTATTTATGTAATTTTCCAATTTTATAAAATAATTGTTGTAATTGTATTTTGTAATTGTTGATTGTATTAAATTATTGGATTTGGGCCGTTGAAGCACTGGGTTGAAATTGTAAATTGGAGTTGTTGGAAATTGGGCCTTGGGACGGATTGGAGGACCATTTACGCGTGTAGATGTACAATTGTATTTCTGTTTTTATTGAGTTTTTGTAAAAGAAAAATTTAATTGTGTTTTCCAATTAAATTGTGAATTGAATATTTATCGTTTTATTAAATTGTGCGGTTATGTCACGTTGTCTGTTGGAAATTGAAACTGTTGATATTAATTGTGTGGGTGCGTGTGTAACACGACTCCAAGCCCAGATGAGGCATTATCTCGGTGGAGTTTCTCTGGTCACTCGAGAGTGTAATAGACTGACGTGACGTCCCCTGAGTTATCGCAGGGCGATGACAGGAACGGACGAGATGGTAAAGCTCTCGTACCGATTCCGTGACCTTTTGGCTGGCAAGGTTAGAGGATGCTTGGTCATGTACGCGCTAGGCGCGGAACTAAGCATCGCTCGTTATGAAGTCTCATGCACAGACGTTACCCGTGATGTGATGATGAGAGTCAGATCGTGCGGACGGTCCATAGGGGAGATAGTGGCACATGCTTTTTAATTAATAATTATGATTGGACCAAAAATGAAATTTTTGGCTTAAGTTGTAAAAAAGGTATTTTGGGAAAAAGGAAATAAGATGTTTTGCATATGTTCGTATGGGGCGCGTGTTACTTTTATGTATCTCTTAGATGTTATTTCGGTTAATTCTTGCTGAGATGTCATAATCTCATTTTGATATTTTACCATACGGTTCCGTAGAATCTGACGCAGAGCCCGAGTATGAGCCTGAGGGATCAGCTCCGCCGGAGGTTTGACTTGCTGAGTTACTGTTCAGCATTATGGGATTTGTTTTCTCTTATTTTATTTCCAATATTTAATTTTTCTGTCGGATGATTGTTTAATCCTAGTAAAGTTACTTTTCTGTTTTTGAACAATTCTGGTACTTAATAAAGAAAGACATTTTTATTTCTCTGCTGCGAAAATTATTTTGTACACTTATTGCATATTGTACACGCTATGAGCACTGGTCGTTAGTGTGCGTGATCCGTGTGGTCATCATTCCGGTGTCACGAACTCCACTAAAATAAAACGTGGGTATGAGGAAACAATGACCGTTCGTGACACCGGAATGATGACCACACGGATCACGCACCCCAACGATCAGTGCTCAAAGTGTGTACAACATGCAATAAGTGTATAAAATAATATTCGCAGTGGAGAAATAAAAAGGCATTTCTTTATTAAGTACCAGAATTTGTTTAAAAATAGAAAAGTAACTTTATTAGGATTAAACAGTCATCCGACAGATAAAATAAATACAGAAAATAACATAAAGGAAACAAATCCCATAACGCTGAAAAGTAACTCAGCAAGTCAAACCTCCAGCGGAGTTGATCCTTCAGGCTCATACTCGGGCTCTGCATCAGATTCTAGGGAACTATAAGATGGAACCGTAGGATAAAACACCACAATGAGATTATGACATCTCAGTAAGTAATTAACCGAAATAACATCCAAAAGATACATAAAAGTAACACACGTCCCCATACGGACAAAATCCACATAAAACAATACCATATATTTTTATTCCCAAAATACCCTATTCAACCACCAGGGACCCCCGCACGACCTGGCTCTCATCGTCACATCACGGGTAACGTCCGTGCATGAGACTTCGTAACGAGCGATGCTCAGTTCCGCGCTTAGCGCGTACGTGGCCAAACATCCTCTAACCTCGCCAGCCAAAGGTTACAGAATCGGTATGAGAGCGTTACTGTCTCGTCCGTTCCCGTCGTCAGCATAACGTTAGTCTGTTACGCTCCCGAGTGACTAGAGGAGCTCTACCGAGATAATGCCTCATCTCGACTTGGGGTCTTGATACACACGCACTCACATTTTCAGTTACCATTGCAAACAGACTACGTAACATCACAGCACATTTTTAATAAAAACTATAAATATACATTTCAACAATTTAACAGGAATATTAAATAATTCATTTACATAAAATAATCCTTTATTTTACAATTTCACCATTTCACAAATACAAGTCAAACCCCATCCTCCAAACCGGCCCAAGGCCCAACACCAAAACTGATCATAAACACAACCCAGCTTTTCTTCTCAATTACCAAATTTTCTTCTCAACTTAGTTCTCTGCATGCAAGCTCTCCAAATTGCGAAACCCAAATCACGAAAAACCGTGAAATAGCATTTCAATTTTCTTCCACTCTTCATGAGTTTTCTTAGCATCCAAACGAAAATGATCAAATAAGCTCAATTACCTTGAGAGCTGGTGATTCACCGCACACAATCTTGCAGAACACGCAGTCGTTTTGCTGAACCTTCTTCGCAGAATCACTCAACCGCTTAGTCTCATTCGAATCAGAAGCGCAATCGGAAAAGGAGAGGGTTGAAAAAAGTGGGATGGGAGTCCGACCCCGAGGCTGACTGGAACCGAGAGGGCAGTTATGGGAAGAGAGAATGGCAAGCCTCCGCGCCTCTATGTCAAGCAAAACCGAACCTTTGATAGAATCATTGGCTGTGGATGTGGCTATGCCCATGATTTCCAAAGCTTTTTAAAGTGTGATTCTAATATGAGAAGGCATATAAACAAACAAAAACCATGGGTTTTTCCTCCTTTATGTTCAAGCATTCAGTAATTTATTGAGAGGTTGGAGGTTTGGCGTGGCCATGGTGGCGTTGTGGTCGAGACAGTGGGCGTTTGGTTAGCTTTGCCTTGCTTTATTATCAATATAGAGATTTGTTTGTTCTGCTCTGCTTCATTTATACGACGTGTCGCAGCCGTTTGTTTTTAAAGTGAAGAGAGTTTTGTATTCTCTTTCAATCATCGGCCGACAGGTTTCGCTAGCCAGTCGGGAGTTCCAGTGTCCAATAGAGTTTTGATAAGCAGCAAGATTAGATAAGTAATATATATATATATATATATATATATATAATTTTTTATTATATAATTATGCTTTTAAGTTGATGGCATTATGTAAAACGATATCTTTTTGTAAGTTATTTTATAAAACATTTGTAATTTAAAATAAAATTGTGTAAAGAATAATAAAAATAATTTTATAATCATTTTTCTAACTAAAAAGAGTTACATTGTTATTTTAATTAAATATAGACTAGAGAGGTTCATCTTTGTCACTATTAAAGGGTAATAAACATTGCGGAATGGTGATCAGGGATATGTATTCGAATATAGTTGTGCAATATTATGCGTAAATTGGTTTTGAGATTGATTTAGTTTCATGTTACTCTAATTGTAAATATTGTTTAAAGACGAATATGATATCCATCGATGCAGAATTGATCTTCCAATGAAATGACCCCATGGGAGTCTCCTTTTGGTACGATGTATTTTTAATCCCCCGAGCTTGAGCTTATTTAAGAGTTCATTTAAGCCTCATTTAGTTATACAGATGAAATAAGATGAGAAATTAGTAAATAGTAGTGAGATAGTTTGTGAATAATAGTAAAATTATTTGAGTTAATATATTTTATAGTGTTTTGAAAAATGATATAGAAAAAACTAAATAAAAATATTATAAAGTTACTACATTTTTAAAATATAATTGTTTAATATAATTTTTGTTCCGAGATTTGAAAAAAGTTGAATTGTTTTTATTTTTTATTTGAAAGTTTGGAAAAATTGTAAGGATTAGATAAAAAAGTTAAAAGTTAAAAATTTAAAATTTAAAATTATTTGTATTTAAATAGTGTTTGGATGTTGAGATGAGATTGATTGAGATCATTTATAAAGTCCTTTAGGGAAATGAGATGAGATGAGAATTTTGTGAATAGTAATAAAATGATTTGTAAATAGTAGTGAGATAATTTGAGTTAAATATTTTTTTAATTTTGGAAAATGAGAGAAAAATGTTGTAATGATTATAAAGTTGTAGTGATTAAAAAGCTATTTAAGTATTAATTTGAAAGTATTCACTACAAGAGAATGGGTTTTTTGGGACGAATCATTTCATCTCGAAAAATCCAATTTTTGTCTCCAAACGTTTTTTGAGATGAAAAAATTTCATCTCTAAGTTGTTTCGAAAAGACTGTCACAAAAAGTTTCTTGATACGAAATTTGATTTTCATCCCAAAAATATTTTTAGGGACGAAATTAGATGGAACCAGTCAAAGGCGCTCGAACATGCTTTTTTTTGGAGACGAACAATTTTCATCCCAAAAAATTGTTCAAAAGGAAATAATTTTGTTCGGACAAACACGTAACGTTCTAACATACAACAACTTGTTTCAAACAACCGAATATATTTGATCATGTTCAAATGGACAGAGTGTTCAGAATGGCACCCAAATTCAACGTGTTTTAAATCAAGCTTTAACCATTCGAACGAGCAAGCTACCCATTCGCACAAACATCCGTATGCCAAAAATCTGTTCAAATGGAATAATATATTCCATTTGAATGGATATATATTATATGGTTTTGGCGTCAAGTTTCCTCTCAAGCACATTCTATGAAAAAATTTCGTTCGGACAAAGTCTGATGCACTACTCTAATAGTTTGAACACAATGCTTATCCATTCGAACAGGGACAATATTCATTCAAATAAACAAATTATACTATATAATATAAAACAAACTTCCCCCGGGTCCTGACAAATGCTGAAGGTCTCGAACCCCGCCCCCAGGTCCCGCCAGGATTAACTCTTGTAGAACTTCGAACCGCTCTGGGTTTCTATTTAAAGGACCAAAAATGATCCTTTGAAAACTCAATGAACAAACTTTCTCATTGCTCACTGACCTAGTTTTCTGCTTATCCCGAACGAAATCATGGTCGAGCAACACTCTTCCAACAACATTTCTGATTGGAATCAGGAACCGATTATGCCTCAACCACTAATTTTCTCTGCTGAGACCATCAACATTATGATGGGAGTAGAGATGCATTGTGCTAGCAGAACTGATGCCGAGATTGTTGTCGCTAAATGCTCAGTATGTTGCTACAATAACGATCATGTCTCGAAGGTTACAGGCAAAAGTGGGTGAGCTAGATCGGCTTAGAAATCAAGTTTTGTAAAAATAGTGATGAGGTGGCATCCTGGGAATTTAAAAACTTTACTAATTGTTTCAAAAATATGGAGTTACTAATTATTGATTTATATTATATTATGTGGTGTATGGATGATAATATTTGTTTAATTGAAAATCTTATTTTACATAAAAGAAATCACTAAAATAATTTTAAATTGGTGTTTGAATATATGTTCAAATTCATAAATGTGGTGTTCGAATATGTTCGAATGGTCTAGAAATCTTCTCGCCAGATTTTGCCACCAAATCTATCCCGTTCGAACAACACAATTTCGGTTCAAATGGTTTTGAACTTTTCTCGGCAAAATAAATTACTTCTCCGCCAAAATTTTTCTGTTCGAACAGATTTTTGTCCGTTCAAACGGATTTGACTTTCAGAGACAATCTAATTCATCACAGACGATCCCGTTTGAGCAGATATATTATATATAGACGTTCGAACAGTTTTGTAAAGTCATCCATTTTTTGAAATGTCTCCAATAATTATTTTTATGGATGAAATTTAGTTGATCCCTAAAACTAAAATTTGTTGTAGTAATTTGTGTTTGGGTGACGTTTGGAAAAGAGATAGGATAAGATGAAAATTTTGGGATAGAAATCTTTTCCAAACATTTTGAGATCTCAAAGAAGTTGAGATCTAATTCATTTTTCCCACTCTAAATTCTCAAAATTTGAATATAAAATTTTAGAGATTTAAATCATGTTTCCTTTGAAAGAATAACTATGTAAATCAGGAAAAAAAAAAAAAAACTTTGATAAAATTATATTGGGTGAACATCGGCATAAAATAACAAAATATGCCACATAAGTTCAACTATTTGTTACAATGAAAAATAATCATAAACTCTGCTTAGTATGCCATATATCAACACAACATTACAACAAATACGGTAAAAAGTTAAAGCCAAGGCTCCATTTTTCTATTAAAGATGCCCAGTCCATAGGTTGAATGAAACACGTCAACGAGAAGGCGAAATTGCATGAATACAAATAGAATAATGGGAACACCAGCCAAACCAATGATAGGAGCGACGGTCCAATATTTTCCACGTAGCATAAGTAAAAGAGCAGCAGAAAAAGCTATCATCATGGTTGCAATAGAGAAGAAGAGAGCGAAAAGGCCTATAATCATCTTTCTGGGCAAAGATTTAAGAAAGTCTTCTTCTGCATAACGTGACGTAAGGATTCCTAAAAAAATCAATACTGAAGTTGATGAAGAAAATAGCGACAGAGAATCAGTTACTAAAAAAAGTTTAAATAGTTTGTCATGCATGAGGATTGGCAAACCTGTATCTTGGTTGTTACCGCCAGGAATGGTAAATCCTGCCGCGAACATAATGGTAATGATGAGAGCACCAACCACAGCACAAGAAGTTGCCGTGTCTTTCATCCATCGCTCTCCATCTTTTCTCATTTCTTTGTGGTCTTTCGTAAACAATTGTCTGGCAGTCAAATTGTCTTCATTTAAAATTTCCTTATGAGAGAGACGGCAAATGCGTTCCACCTCCTGCATTTATTAAATAAAAATATCAGGAAAAAATCGCAACTAGACAATTGCAAAAGAGTTAGCCATCAATATTCAACAAACCGAGACCATCATCAAGTTTTTTCTGTATTGCTTCTCCTTGACTTCTGTGCACAATCACTTCAATCTTTTGGCTTTTTGAGTAATGAATTTTGTTGTTTTGATTTTTATACAACCTTATTTTTATTTCAGGGTATCTCTATAAAAGAATATTATTGTATAATTTATTTTATAAAAATGTCATTCATTTAAAATATGAATGTGCAAAGAATTGTAAAAATAGTTGTATATATGTCAGTTTCTTTTTTCAAATTTGTATTTTTTTTTCAGTTTAATCTGTTTATTAGATTTCCGTATTGAAAATTTGACAGCAAGAATTTTAGCTTTCTTATAATAAAGACCTACTTAGTAGCAATCTTGTGACACCAACAAACATGGAATGCAAAACAAAGTTATTCTATATATAATAAATATAATACTTGCAGAGTGTTTTGAAGTTTAGATTAGTATTGTCGTTCTCCTTTCTCTCTTCAAAAATCTATCTCTAGATTAGTTTAAAGAGTGTATGCAGGTCGAGAGCAAACTAATAAAGCAACAGGGAGAGAAGGATGGAGTTGACCTGAAACCATTGAACTTCTCTTTGCATTTGCAAAGCTGCTCCTCTTATGTGATCGATAGGAGTATTTTCTGTTAACATCCCTGCCATATGCAATATGGTATTTCTGGACTTGTCTACCAAATTTAGTTCAACATTCTTTTGTTTTAAGCTGTATATAAGGCTAAAGATCCTATGTTGACGATGTAGGACGGCCCAATTGAATATGGTCCTTTCATCACGATCACACATCCAGAAAATGTCTGAATTTTCTTTGACCATATGATAAACAAATTCAAAGTTCCCTCTTCTGATAGCTGACTCAATAATCCTTGTAATATCTAGATATATTCGGCTTGTAGTTGAATTTAAAGTTGGTATCGCTTTACACATACGATACAGAAGTAGTTGGAATTGAACTCGTACCAACTTCATTTCATATAAGCGCTTGAATCCTATACATTTAATTTGGAAATAACGAAAAATTAATGCATGTGGGTTAATTTATAAGTTGGATGAAACAATAAATGATGATCAAGAATAACAAATTTCAAAAAAGTATATGGATGCAATAATATCATACGTACCCAAGAGGTTCAAGAGACTTGAAGCTAGTTGGCGCCATAGATCAGCTCGCACTGCAAATTAAGTAAAACCAAAACTTGTTCAGCTTTATTAATTCCGACAGAAAAACGAAGCCGCCCAAACTTTGATTAACATTAATTAAGGTCAGGAGTAAAAAAATTCGAGGGAAAGAAATTAAGTTTAGGCATGCATTAACGCGGCACATATACGTACCTGATCCGATATTTTTTTCTTCACCATGATTTTGAATGTGTTCAAACGGAATTGATCGGCAGCACGATCTAATGAAATGTGTATACCTTCCCCCACCAAAAAACGAAAAAGGCAAATAAAAGCCAATTAATAATATGGCAGTATATTTTTTAATCTATATCTTGAAGGTGCAAAATTCAAGCAACATGCATGCACAGTACTATTAAGACTATGATTTCCTCTTATATTCTTAAAAATATTTTCATTATAAAATAATAAGCTGTATGAAGTTATTTGACTTAATAAAATTCTAATATTTATCAAATCAAATTAACATGGATGATACATAACGTATCGGTCGTATTTACAAAAAATGCAAGAAATCAAAGTATCTTAGACCTCTCGTAGGAGTCGATCTGGAAGCAGATTGATTAGAAAAACTCTGGTAAATCATTGATATTTCATCAAGTGTCTAAATATATGTATAATTCATATACAAGTTTATTAGATCAAAAATTTATGATGTTTAAAAATTTATATATCCAATGTCACATTCAGTAAAGATTCTAGCTAGCTAAGTATTATTCGAGTTGTATTATTTAATCATCCATCATAATTTGGTATTTATAAACAATTCATTTAATAAACAAATAAGTCAAACTTGAGCTTGATCAAACTGATTTCTAACGACTTGTCAAGTATATTTGTTTATATGCAACCGTGGTTTGGAGAGAAGTTCAATATTAATGTTATCACCTCGAATTAGTTTCCATCCTACTAAGAAAATTTTTTAATGTTATAACCGTGGTTTGAGCTTCTCGGAAGTGGACATGGGGGTCTTTACTAGTTTTGCATTCTGCATGTTGGTGCGATGCAACAGATCAGTGATGTATTTATGTTGTGTGAGGAGTAGACCCTTGGAGTTATAAGAAGCTTCAACCCCAAGGAAGTAATGCAATTTGCCCAAGTCGGTGATAGGGAAGTCACGGCGTAAAGCTGCAATAAGATCAGATATGTATTGCATGGAGTTCCCTGTGACCAACAAGTCATCAACGTAGACTAAAACAAAAGTAGTGATGTTTGCAGAGTGATGAATAAAAAGAGAGGAATCTACTATAGAAATAGCAAAGCCAATATCAACCAACAGAGAACTTAGGCATGCATACCAAGCACGAGGTGACTGCCAAAGGCCATAGATGGCTTTATTTAATTTGCAAACAAATGATGGATATTGAGGATGTGAGAAGCCAAATGGCTGAGCCATGAAAACCGTTTCATTAAGTGGCCCATGCAGAAACGCGTTATGCACATCATACTGATGGACAGACCAATTTTGAGATACGGCAAGTGCAAGCACAGTTCTAACCGTGGTTGCCTTGACCATAGGACAAAAAGTTTCTTTAAAATCAACGCCAGACTGCTGAAGAAAGCCCCGGGCAACTAGTCGGGCTTTGCGACATTCAATCAAACCATCGGCAAGTCTCTTGGTTCGAAACACCCATTTGCAAGTGATGGTGTTTGTTGCTTGTGAAGCAGGGACAAGAGTCCACGTTTGGTTGGCAAGGAGGGCTTGAAATTCTTTAGCCATGGCGTCACGCCATTCTGGGAACTATTTGGCTATGGTGTAAGTAGCTGGAGTTTCAGGGATGGGATTGAGATTAGTGAGGAAGGCACGGGGTAAGGGCCATTTGGTGGTACCATCATGAAAAGTATAGGGTCGAAGGGAGTTGGTTTGTGAACGAGTAACCATTGTGTGTATGTGCAGTTGAGGAGGTGAAGATGATGGACTCGATGATGGTGACGAGGGAGTCTGGGATGGTTCTGCTGGAGTTGATGTAGATAATGGAGAAGAAGGCGATGCAAGGGGAGATCCAAGAATAGACGAAGAAAGTGAGTATGAATCTGTTGACAGATTGGATTGAAAATTGGGAAGAATTATGTCAGTGGGCTGGGAAGGGGTAGTGGGCTTTGGTAGAGATGAGTAAGGGAAGTTGTTTTCGTTAAAACGAACATATTTGGAGATGTACGTATGGCCAGTAGGAATATGATAGCATAAAAATCTACGGTAATTTGGACTTAAACCCAAGAAGACACATGAGAGTGAACGAAAATTAAATTTTTGTGGATTATAAGGTGTGGTAAGAGGCCAACATTCAGATCCGAAGACTCGTAAAGAATTGTAATCTGGTTGGGCCTTGTGAAGTAAAAAATGGGGTGAGTTATTTTGTAATGTGGGAGATGGTAACAAATTAATTAAATAAACTGAATGAAGAAATGCTTGAGGCCAAAAATGAAGAGGGACAGATGAGTGGGCTAGTAGAGCTAAGCCCATATCAACTATGTGACGGTGCTTACGCTCAATGATGCCATTTTGAGTATGAGTAGGAGGGCAAGTAAGTCTACGAGTGATGCCACACGATTTTAAGTAATTGGAAAAGGGACGATATTCACCCCTCCAATCGGACTGGAATTGTAAGATTTTTGTGTTATATTGACGCTCAACATTATTTTTAAAATTAACGAATACATTGAGAGCTTGAGATTTTGCTTTGAGTGGAATGAGCCATGTGTATCGGGAAAAATCATCAACAAAGGTAATATAAAAATGATAATCATCAGGGGACACATAAGGGGATGGACCCCATAAATCCGAAAAAATAAGCTGAAATGGTGCAATGGATTTATTTATTCGTTGATGAGCAGGTGATCTATGATGTCACTACAAGGAGAATCACCTTTACCGGCGATTCACATTTGTTGGCAAAACTAACAAAATCGCTGCCTCTCACCTATCCTAGCGATTTATAAAACGCTGTAAGTTCGCCGGTATTAAATCTCCACTTTTGATCTACTCCAACGAAAGCCAAAAATCGCCAGCAAATATTTTTTTCCCAGCGATATTTATTCGCCGCAAATAGTATCTCTATCGCCGCAATTGCACGATGCTATTCAGTTGTTAATCGTTGGGAAATATTAATTCCAGCGATTTAACGTTGTCGCTAAAAGAGGAAACATCGCCGGAAAAGGTCAATACCAGCGATTTTTTGAAATCGCCACAATTAACTAAATGACTTTGAAATATCTTTTCCGGCGATTAAAAGTGCGCCGGCATAGATCAATACCAGCGATTTAAACATCGCTGCAATTGAATTTTTGGTTTTGTGACCTCAGTTGCGGCGACACAAAATCGCTGGTATTGATCTTTTCCGGCGATGTTTTAATCGCTGGGAAAACAGCTGCAGAACACCAAAATCGTTGGTATTGATCTATGCCGAGTCACAAATACCCACTTTTCAACGGAGGCAAACGAAGACCCAAAATTGATAGGGTAGGGCCTAGGGAGGTCGGTGAAGTTAGTGGTGGTGAAGGTTGGCCGTGAGTGGCGGCGTGGGAGGCGGTAGAAGGCCAAAAACACCAAAATCGGCAATGGGGTTAGTTGTGCTTCACCGGTGACGGATCGGAGGTGGGGTTGGGTGCAATGGGTTGCTAGGAAGTCAAGAATGAAGTGGTGAGAAGATGGTGGCCAATGGTGGTGCGACGGCGGCGCAGTGGCGGAAACAGTGTCGCGGCTTCAATGGGCTCGTGGTGGCTAACGGCGGCGCGAATGGAGCTGAGGTTGGTGGGGTAGGGTCGCCGGCGGCTGGGGAAGCTGACGGGCTGGGTGGTGACGGCCACCGCCGTCTCACGGCGGCGCTGGGTGGTGAAGAAGGAAACGGACGGAGAGAGGGAGGGGGAGCTGGGTCGCGCGCGGGAAGAGAACCGAAGGAGAAATAAGGAAAAAGAAAGAGAAAAGAAAAGAAAAGGAGAGGAAAAAAAATAGAGGGAAAAGAGATGAAGTCCAATTCTCATAATTTGGGTCACAAAAATGATCCAACGGAAACGATTTCAAAACCACAAGTTAAATAAAATAATTTAAACGTAATGGTAAAGTCAAATTGAAATAATTAAATACCACAGTAATTAAGTAAATATGAAAAAAAATTTAAATACATAACAATAAATAAATATTAAGAAAGCACATAAAAATAATTTTCACCAAATTAAAATCATAAAAATAAACTCATTAAAAATCCAACCAATTTAAAATAAGAGAATAAATTTTTGAATAAAATAAAAGTAATCCTTCAATAAAAATATACTAAAATACAGGATGTTACAGTGTGGGTTGAGGGAGAAGAGGGATTGGGAAGGAGAGGGAAAGAAATGAGGGAAATGGTAAGGCGGGGTGTTTAAATTTAATTTCACTTTTCCGGTGATTTTGATTTGCCGCTAATAGTATATAATTTACTAGATATGCTCTTGCGGCGAAAATACGGTGAATATTTTCGTCGCAAATAGTCTTTGTTGTTCAATTTGCGACGATATTAAAATCGCTGCAAAAAGTAAAAGTAATTTCTTTTCCATCAGTTGAAAAATTTGAGAAGGAAAGCAAGCAGCGACTTAGAAATCGTTGGTAATAATGTTTATTAGTGGTATTTTTGTTGCAACGATATTAAAATCGTTGGGAAAGGCCTAAATTTTCTAGAAGACTATTTCCAGCGTTTTTTATTTGCCGCAAAATTAGCTATCATGGAGATTTTCCCATTCGCCACAATTAAAATATGGCTACAGTTTTCTGATATCTTTTGCGGCGATAAAAAAATCGCCGCAAAAGATCAAATAATCTCCGCAAATGAGTGAACAGTAATTGCAACATCAGATTTCGTATTTATTGCTTTAGATTTCAGTGACGATAAGAGAATCGCCGCAAATAAGGGTTAATTGCAGCGATTTTTTTTGCGGCGATAGTAAAATCGCTGGAAAAGGCGTTATTTCTTGTAGTGTGTTTGGCCTCAGCATAGGCATTGCAAAAAGGAATTAAAGTGCGCTCAAAAGGAAGTTGATGCTGCTGGAGGATGGACTGGACGAGCTTGATGGAAGGATGTCCATGCCTAGTGTGCCAAAAAGGAACTGAAAAATTACTTGAGAATGCAGAAGGTGATGAAACTGGAGATGGAATTCTATAGAGGCCGTTACTTGTGGTCCCTTGAAGAAGATGCTTCCCCGACTTGCAATCATGAATAGAGAAAGAGTTAGCATAAAATTGGAAGAAGGCATTGTTGTCGATACAAAACTGGCGGACAAAGATCAAATTCTTTTTAAAAGAAGGAACACACAAAATTTTATTTAGAAGGAATTGAGATGAGGAGGAGAGAAAAGAGGCTGAACCAGAGTGTGAGATAGGAATCGAGGAGCCATCACCAACATGAAGTTGCTCGTCTCCACCATACTCAAGTGCATGTAGATTAAGGTTACTCAATTCACTGGTGATATGGTTTGTGGCAGCGGTATCTGGATACCAGTTGGTATCGGGTGAGTAGTTGGTTGAGGTGAAGTTGGCTATCATGGGTGATGGAATGGTATAGGCTTGATTGAAATGGTTCAAGCAATTGATAGCAATATGGCCTTGGCGATCGGAGACCTAACACACCACACGTTGATCAGCAGAGGAAAACGAATTAGAAGACGCGTTACCTGCATAGTTGCTACGGCCCCGATTTGATCGTCCACCATTACGTCCGCGATTAAAGTTTCGTCCACCACGGTTTCCTCGACCCTGTGAACCATAGGAAACTTTTGCAGTAAAATTAGCAGAGGCTTCTGTTGGAAAAGTGCTAATTTCATAATGATGAAGCAATCGGGCTTCATGAGCCAAGAGGTGTCCGAGTAATTCCTCAAGAGAAATTGGAACAAGCCTGGTAGTCACAGAAGTAACTAAGCCATCATAATCTGGACCTAGTCCAGCAAGGAGATACGGAACGAAGTCCACAAGAGGAAGAGGACGACCCACAGCTGCCATGACATCAGCAAGGCCTTTAGCTTTGCGAAAATAGGTAGAAATGGTATCGGCACCCTTCTTGAGAGATGCCAATTGAAGTTGGGTCTGGATGACCCGAGCTTGAGAAACGGAAGCATACGTTGATTCAAGGGAGGTCCAAACAGCTCTTGCGGAAGAACAGCCAACAACTTGGGCCATTATGGGTTCAGATAAAGAAGAAATGAGAGTGGACATTACTTGTTGATCTTGTTGAAACCAGAGTGCGTAGGCTAGATTTGGGGTTTTGTTGTCAAGCATGAGTTTAGGTGATGGACAAGAACCATCAACATAGTTGTAAAGTCGGTTTCCATGAAGATACGGAACCAACTGGGTTTTCCAGAGTAGATAATTTTCAAGAGTGAGTTTCACAGCAATGGTGTGGGAGAAATTTGGTTGTGGGAGGGAGGGAGAAACAGAGGATGAGTCGGATTCATCCATGGACAATGAGTCCTTTTCAGGCTCTTGATACCATGCTAGAAATACTGAAATTGTAATTGTATTTCATTAATTCAAAAGCAATGTACAGAGTTTCCTTTTATAGAAGCTAGACTACAAAGAATCCAGAATATTCTAATGTATAAGAAATTTGTTATACAATGGCAGTGAGCGTACGCATGCAACGCATGCACTGCAGAGTTTGTTGCAATGGAGAGCTATGGTTCTGCTGTTGTGATGTAGTTTGGCTAACAGGTAGTGCAGGGGCAGCTTTGTCCTTAACAAGTAGTATGAAAAAGATCTTTCGTAAGGTCTTTTGAGATGTTGTTCGGAGGCCGCAGAAAGTTTTGTAAGCTAAAAAAGTTTTTAAAGAAAGCTTGTCTTGATTTTTGTGTTTTTTGTTTTAAATCACGAAAAGAATGCCAATGGTTAGATGTAAATTATTTAATAATAATAATAATATACTTATAATTATTTTCTAATATTTTTACAACTTTGTTATAATAGGACGGTAGTTATGTCAAAATTATCTGAAATTGATCAAATACGTTAGTATTGTTGATGATGTTGCACTATCATATTAGTTGACTGAGCTGTGAATTAATGTATAAATATAATTATTTACTCAACTAATTACGTACGAGAGATAGGAAATATAATTATAAAAGATGTATAAAAGTAAGATTTTTTTTTTAGATATTTCTTTTTTACGTAAAAGACCCCAATAATTAATGGAAAAGCTGCTAAGAGATAAAAAAGAGTAGTGGTACTAACAGTGATTGTAGATCCATTGTTTCCAAAACACCAAACCATTTCCACTCTCGAATGCTTCAGTCGAACCAGCCAGTGCCTCCAAAGGGGAGATACGTTGTATGTCCAAGGCAAAAGCCAAAAGAGGACAACGCTCCATTAAATCCAAAGCCATATCTTGCACGGTCATCATGAGTTAATGTTGCATATATCCAATTAATTAATCCAATCACCAGAAATTATGGCCAATGAATGGTTAGAAGAGAATGCAGTAATTGTTTACCTAAATCTCTGTTATAAATACAAAAGTTAAGAAGTGAAGCACCCTGGCAGCCTTTATCTGCCACCAGATCTTGTAACGGAGTTGGAGAATAGAGATAGCGAGCCAATTCGTTATGCCCCCAGGCCATAGCCAGAGCAACTGGAAGTTCATTATCCTTATCTCTAATGCTGACCAAGCTCCTGTTCTTTGTAATCAGACACTCTGCCATCCTCTGATTCCCACTAATAGTTGTAATATGTAGAGCTGTCTGGCGGCCATTATCTTGTATTGCCAAAGTATGTTCTGACATCTTATTGACCAACTCCTTCACTATATATTCCTGATCAGCATCAACAGCAGCGTGAAGAATCGTCCCACCCGGATATGTACCCGTGAAGATTCTTGCTGTCAATGCAGCTGGGTTGACCGCGAGGAAATCTCTTGTAGCTATCCAATCACCTCTTCGCACAGCCTCGACTAAGACCGCATAATCATCCTCTCTCTCTGGCCCTGCCATGCATATATATATATACACATGATAACTGATATGCTTTTTGATCTCCAGTTTTCATATTAAACATAGAATTATGAAATTAATTAAACGAAACAACTCCGACACCTATACTACGTACTTTCCAGCAAACTACTACGTACATATCGATATCATCTTTTGTATGCATGTGTCGATTTTGTATCCATGTATGTTATATATTAATGCCACTTATATTATGACTAGTAAATTTGGTGAATAATATTAAGTACAAGTCCTAGATAGCAAGTATCACATAGGCCTTTTGTAAAAAAATAGATCTCACTTAAAAAAAAAGTTTTCTTTACACTTTTTTAATGTGTAGTCTACTTTTTACAAAAGTATCAAGCTGTGACTTATCTATTAGGACTTGTATTAGTCATTTCTCAAATTTGATTGTATCACTTTTTTCATGGATTAGGCTTTATTAGATTGTTTGTAGCCCATAAGTTTGTTTATGTTCTCTGAATATGCAACCCAACGAACTGAGTGCTCGATGTGGGCTTTGTTCCGGCCATTCTCGTACAACTTACCACTCACAAATATTCAAACCCAATAAGAAATTTAATCAAATCCCTATTGATTTTTAACGTATTATTATTTGAGGAAAAATCACAGATTACCACTCACTTATTTTGCACTCATTCTTAAAAAAAATGAGTTAATATAAAACCTACATGAAAAAATTAAATTTTTTAATAGTAGATCCAATATTTTTTCAAAAAGAGTGTACGATACTTACAACCCATGACTATATCTAACATTACTCATAAAACTAATCACCAACCAATTTATCACTTCACCTCCAAGTTATATAAGTAATTTAACCCCTTGTTTAAATCCTATATAAAATTGTTGACTCCGAGATAATTGATAATTAAAAAATAAGTAATGTACTAGTATGATATTCTAAAAGATTGGATCTTAATGGGAGAAGGCAAATTGCAAAAAGGAGAACTTTGAGAGATAAAGTTGGATTAGTAATTTGATGGTCACCTTGTAAAATGAGTACTGGTAGTTTGAGGAGATGATCAAAGTGTAATTTCTATATTATTTCATTTTACTATCATCTTCTACGTTTAACTTATTTGTGTACTGTGCTTAATTGGTCGATATCCAAATGTGCTTTCCAACAAATACGATCGAGATCCATCCATGAGTTAAGGGAAAAGGATGTTAAACCTAGTCTACAAATTCTTTATCTTTATATATTTATTTATTTTGTAGTTGATTCTTTCCATTTATAAGCTAGTGTCGAGTATACATTATTCATGTAATTGACGCGAAAAAATTTAATTTTCAATATTTAAATCTACAATTTTATTACAAATTAAATCATATCATGTCTAAAATAGCTCGCCTAAAATAAATCTTTTGTACTTCTTGTCATAGTGATTTGAATTTCACTTCTCAAGTTTAAATGACAAGAGGTATAACAACTAAGTTACAAGAGCTTTAGATTAGCTTTAGATCAGGTCTCATGAGAAATTCCTAGTTTTCTAGCTATTATAAGCCTATTTTTTTCTTCCAATAATGTTCACACACACACACATTATTGTGTGCACCTGATTTGTGTGCACTTGAAGAGTTTCCTTCATTAATTATGGGATCAACAGCTTCCGCCTGTATTAGCTTGTCCTATCTATTACTTGAGATGTTTGATGAGTTAGAATGACTTTGGTTGTCTGAAGAGTTTCCACTCTGATCTTTCTGATTAGCTCCGGTCCCTGTTGGCATGTCCTGTCCACTATCTAAGGTATCTGATGTGCAAAAGTTTCCTTGCTCAACCGTGTTGTAGAAAATCAACCGCATTTCCATGAACATTTCGGCCAATATTTCCCAAGCAATTTTGGCATAACTAATTTTATTGATTCGAGAAAGTATGTCCATACCACATGAACTTTGGATTGCATGTAATGCTGCATCATTCATCTTTTTCCGAGCCTCGAATTCAACCACATCATCATCTGGTTTGGGTGGTTTCGAGCCTATTTCAACAATGTCCCAAAGACCTTGAGCCAATAGATTTTTTTTCATCTTGATGCTCCAATCTGCATAATTATCATTTGTAAGAAGTTCGAGTGGAAAAGTGTTTGTTTCCATGTTGCCTGTCAAGTTATGATTCATGAAGTACATATATTAGTTGAAACTCATAATAGAAAGGGATACTAATAATGTGATATATCCCAATTTTTTAAATCAAGAATTTAATATAATTATTTTTCAGGAATACATTTTCGATCTTAACTTTGAAAAATGATTTTTAATTTCTTCTATTAAGTGAATGTTAGGAATTGGGTTAACATGTTTTGGATTGCATAGTAGAGATTTTAATATATATATATATATTGTATTTGTATTTGTGTGTGTTGCTTTGAATGGTTGTTAGGTGGTAAAAAGAGTTTGAAATCTTTAAGACTGAGGCTCAACCGCTGCTGCTAACGATTTCACATGGAATTCTTCAAAAAAGAACAATTTCATTCGGAAAAGCTTCATGCAAAAACACGAGTTTGCTTTCTATTTGATTTGATACAATTAGTTATCTTTAAAGATAAAAAATGCGTTTAATAAAATATTTATATGATATAATTTAATTTAAAAAATAAATTTTAAAATTTAAATATTACTAATCAAATCTTGCCGGTGTTGTGTAGAGAATAAAATAAACATTATCTAGTTGAATCGTAGATTTCTTTTTTTCTTTTTGGTCCAAAATCGTAGATTTCTTCTATCGCCGGACATCTCTATCAGGGATAATAAAATAAACATTATCACATCAATCAACGTGATTGCTGATAATGATATCGATGAAGAATAGTGTTACTATTAATCTTAAGGTCTAATTATAATCCAAATAATTGAGTATTGCTATAAAGCAGCTACTGTAATTGTGTACATAATACATATACTATGTGACTGCTTTTAATTTTTTATTTTGATTTTTATTTTTTGTGTAAAACGTACCAGAAGGCTTTTACTCATCTCTCTTCCTCTCTCTCATCATCTCTCTCTCCATCATCTTTCTCACCAGCTCTCTCTCTCATCAAATGTCTCTAATCCTTCATCGACTCTCTCTCATCGTCTTTCTCTCTCTCTCATCATCACTCTCTCTCTCTCTCATCGTCACTCTCTCTCTCTCTCATCTCGATTTCTCTCTCATTAGCTCTCTCTCATCTCGGTCTCTCTCTCATATCCACTCTCTCTCTCATCAGCTCTCTCTCATCGTCTCTCTCTCAGTCCATAGTAATTTTGAATTTGAGAGATGTGTGGTTTGGATGATGTCACGTAATATGTACAAAAGTGGCTGCTCCCAACAGTTGATACTCCCAATATTTTTTATTTTTGCTTTGGATTTATTTTTGTGAGTGTGGCTTTGAATAATTTAGGTGGTAAAGCCAGGCTTGGGTACATTAAATTTGAAATCTTTTAAGGCCATTTGAATACAAAAACACATTTAAATTATTCAACTTTTTTAAACCATAATATAATTTTTTTTAAATCCTCATACAAAATATAATAAACAATTTAATTTTTTTAAATTATAAAATTATAATAATATTAAAAAAATACTTTAATAATATTTTATTCAACTTATCTAAACTATCTCATTTCATCTCATCTCAATTCATTATTTAAATTGTAATTAAGAGTGAGGCTCAATAGAAAAACCGAAAAGTGAAGAAATCTATTAATTGAATTAATTCTTTTAAAAATTTATTTTTTTAATAATTTTATGAGGGTCATGTCATCCGGTTATACATCAACATTAATTTTTGCACCAACTTGATTAATCATAGAATAAGATCAAAATTTAAATTTAAATAATATATTATTAAAATATTATTTTTTAATATTATTATTTTAAAATTTTAAAAAATTAAATTATTTATTATATTTTGTTTAAAAATTTAAAAAAATTATAAAAATAATGAAATAAGATGGATCGAAATGAAATTAAAGATTCTAGAGTAAAATCAAGAATTTTAACAGCTTTAGCTCTTAAAAATTATTCACAGATAATTGTTGGCAAGCCCGAGTGAAAATGACACCAAAAAAGTGAGTCGTAGGACAGAAGACCAATCCCATTTTTACGAATGGGAAGTGCTAAAATTATAAATTAATTTTATTAAAAAATAAATTTATAAACTGATTTTTTTTATATGCAACGTTAAATTTATTTTATAATAAAAATAATTTTATCATCTAATATATCTTATTAAATCATGTCAATTTATAAATTTATTTTTTTATAATTTTATTTTTACCGCATATCTATAAGAAAAACACTAAGCATTGCGTAAGATCTACTCCTCAAATAATAGAGTAGGGGAGTCAAGGGTCGTGCATGGAAGGAACCATGAGTGGCTCACATATATGTGGTTAAGGTTGCGTTTGGATGTTGAAGTGAGTTGAGTTGAGTTGAGTTGAGATAATAAAATATTGTTAGAATATTATTTATTATTATTATTATTATTTTGGGATTTGAAAAAGTTGAATTGTTTATTATATTTTGTGTTGGGATTTGAAAAAGTTGTAATGATGAGTTGTGTTGGGATTTCAAAAAATTTCAAAATTTTTTATAATTTTATTTTTAAATATTACTCAAATATAAAAAAAAAAATTAATTTTAAGTTTTCATCATTACCAAATCATTATTCAAACAAAAAAAACCAATAAAATTTTTACAAATAAAAATTAATACAACTTTTTCTAACTTTAAAACAAAAATACTATTAAAAAATTATATTCATACAATTTTTAAATTTATAATTGTTGTCATAGAATAACGTCATGCACTTATTTTTACAAAAGTGAGTTAATATGGAATCTATATAAAAAAATTAAGTTTTTTAATAGTAGACTCCATTTTTTTTTAAAAAAGAGTATACGATACTTGCACAATTCATGAATATATCTAACATTACTCATAAAATTAATCACCAGCCAACTTATCACTTCACCTCCAAATTATATAAGTAATTTAACCCCTTGTTAAAATCCTATATAATATTGTTGACTTCGAGATAATTGATAATTAAAAAATAAGCAATGTACTGGTATGATCTAAAAGGACGTTGGATGTTAATGCGAGAAGGAAAATAGCAAAAAGGACAAGTTTGAGAGATGAAGTTGGATAAGTAATTTGATGGTCACCTTGTAAAATGAGTACTGGTAGTTTGAGGAGATAATCAAGTGTAATTTCTCTATTATTTCATTTAACTATCATCTTCTACGTTCAACTTATTAATTGCGTAATGTGCTTAATTGGTCAATATCCTAATGTGCTTAATTTCCAACAAATACGATCGAGATCCGTCCATGAGTTGAGTGAGAAGGATGTTCAAGTTTTTCAAATCTTTATTTATTTATTTATTTTGGTTGATTCTTTCTTTTTGTAAGCTAATGTGAATGACACACTATCTACATTATTAACATGATAAGATTTTATATATAATATTTAAATCTAAAATATTTCTTGCAAATTAAATCATATCAGGTCGAAGATAAACCACCTAAAATAAGTCATTTGTACTTGTTGTCATGGTGATTCAAATTTCAATGACAAGAAGGACTACAACTAAGTTACAAGAGTAGCTTTAGATTAGGCACTGAGAAATTTCTAATTTTCCATTTAATTATAAGCCTATTTTTTTTCTTCCAATAATGTTTGTGCATATTGAGAGAGAGAGAGATCTGGTTTGTGTGAACTTGAAGAGTTTCCTTTATTAATTATTGGATCAACAACTTCTGCCTGTATTAGCTTGTTATGTCCATTACCTGAGATGTTTGATGAGTTAGAACGACCTTGGTTGTCTGAAGAGTTTCCACTCTGAACTCTCTGATTAGCTCCAGCGCCTATTGGCAGTTCGAGAGACAAAGTGTTTGTTTCCATGTTGTCTGTCAAGTTATGAAGTACATATATTAGTCAAAACTTGGAATAGAAAGAGACACTAATAATGTGATATATCTCATTTGTTGAAATCAAGAATTTAATATTGTTATTTCTCAGGATTACATTTTCGATCTTGACTTTGAAAAATGATTTTTAATTTCTTATACTAAGTGCATGTTAGGGATTGGGTTAACATGTTTTGGATTGCGTAGTAGAGCTTTTAATTGCAGAGCTTTACTGAAAGTCTTATTAGTGACAATTGAGTTGTTTACTTTTTAACCCTTAATTAGAGAGCACAGACATTAGGTGAATTGTAAATTCCGGTGGTGGCCTGAGGGTGTGTATGATTGGGGTGGGTAGAACGTAGATATCAGACTTCAAACAAAATAAGAACAAAAAATAAGAAAGAAAGAGAGGGAGAGGAGATGAATACAGTTCCTTCTTCTCCCATGCATCTAATTCAGAAAATAATGATGGAAACTAATTATTCATAAATGGTGGTGCAAAAACGAATTACTTACCAGCTAGCCTAGCTAAGAGGGATGGACAGGACGTTGTCCACCTAAACTGCTGCCTCTAAAATATTCCACACTGCAGAAGTGGTAGCCTTGCCAGTGAAGGCCAATCAATTAACAGATTAGATGCAATTTAAGGTACCATGAACGTCAAGCTGCATGCCTAGTGTCATTTTATAAAGACCAACTTCCCTATCGTTTTGGGCCAGCGTAATAAATTATTAGTTGTGATATGATCAATCCTCAGTGATAGAGTTGCGAGTGGTCCTCTTTTATTCTTGCTTTATCTCAAGATCAATATTTCTTTTTGGAATAATAATGATATACGAAACTTTTTTTTATTATATAAAAAATGTGCAAACATACATTGTTTGTTGAAAATTTGATAGTCATTTGGCCCACTACAAAACATATACTTTAATTTTTCATGGCTTTAAACCTTCATCATTCATCATATAAATATGAAACACATGAGGGATAAGGATAACGCTGCTGAAATGATGTGCTACGATATATTTTTATAGTGATCGCAATTTAATTATGATGGATATTTCGGATTATTTTAGAATTTTTTGAATAGTAAGAAAATAGAATAAATTTAAAATTATTTTAATATATTTTTTATTTAAATAATAAATACTTTGGTAAAAAATTTCAAAATTTTGATAAATGTTTTTTTTGTCCAGTTGGCTGATGATTTTTAATAATTGTATGGCAACTTGTGAATTACTCTGAAGTACACGGGCATTGATTTTTGCACCAAGTTGCAGATGAATTGTTTCTGTCTGGGACTCCACCGACGTTACGTTAGATCTCCACTTCGCGACTCTTCTCTAATCATGTACACGTTATCGCCGGCCCTTTAAATTGTGTACCATACCCACCGCAATTATCTCATTAATTTCCCAACAACTAATTGTCCAGCGCTTAATAAAGTTGTGATATGTTCCATACACAGTAATAAAGTCGTGAGGGGTCGTCTTTATTCCGTGCTTATCTGAGGATAATTCTTTTTATAATAATAATATTCGTATAATCTTTTTTCCATTACATTTTCTGTAATATCCTGTGATGTGTATGTTGCGGATGGATTGGATATTAACTCTAAGAATGTTATGCAGGTGAGCTGTTTATGAAAATAACTCTAAGAACAACTGGAAAAGAGATGGATATAGGGTTCTTCGAGGGACCCTTAACCTCCAATAGACTTGATTCAATATTCTCCAAAATAAAATATCAGATACCCCGTTTGTGCCTCCGGACTGATCCTAATACCCACGCAGGAGTAACTAACCAAAGCAGTAATATATGGACACGTGTCCTGACTCATAACCGAATAAAAGCAGAAATTAAAATAACAAGTTCTAGACCTTTTAAAGAAACACAAGTCTGAAATGTAAATAACTGAAATTATGCAAACGGGGCGTTTAATGAATCCAACGAAATGGTGCGGTTTGGGTGAAACGGTGAGCTCCATTTCTAGCTGCTGCTGTGCGTTTTGGTACTCGGTTCAAGGTTGCTGCTGTGCGTTTTGATGTCCGGTTTTACTTCACTTGACTTCCCGAACTCCTTCACTTCAGTTCTACCTTGTCTTCGCAGCTGTCTTCGGTGCCCTGTAACCCTAACTCCCTGCCATACGTCTCCTTCCCCCTAGCCTCATAACAATCCTCCCCCGTTAAAGGACCTTGCCCACAAGGTGCGGGTAGAGGTCCTTAATCTTTAACAGCGATTCCCACGTGTTGTTTTCCGAGGAAGCCCCAACCCACTTGATGAGGATCTCCGTGGTCGCACGGTTGTCGTGCCGTTTGAGACGGCGCTCGATGACTCTCTCGGGCTCTAGCTGGATTTCCCCTTCATTATTTACGGGAGGAAGCTTGGGAAGAGGACAGATCTGAGTTCCTAGCTTGGGTTTCAAGCAAGAAACATGGAACACAGGGTGGATGCGCGAGCTCTCAGGTAACTCTAGTTTGTACGCCACTTTCCCAACCCTTTTTAGCACTTGGAACGGGCCATAGAACCGAGGGGATAGTTTGAGGTTGTGGCGTGTTGCAATAGAACTCTGCCGATAGGGCTGCAGGCGAAGGTAAACCCAATCCCCCTCTCCAAACTCACGATCTGATCTTTTTTTATGCGCGTAATATTTCATTCTCTGTTGGGATTGCTGTAAATTGTTTTGGAGTAGAATTCAGATCTTGTCTCTTGTAGTTAAATGTTGATCCACTGCGTCCGTAAGGGCTGTCTCGGGAATATAGGAGGTCAGTTTAGGTGGGCAATACCCATACAAGGCCTCAAATGGAAAAATTTTGGTCGAAGTGTGGTATGAGGAATTACACCACCATTCGGCCATTGGTAGCCATTGGACCCAGCTCCTAGGTTTATCACTTGCATAGCAACGTAGGTAACCTTCCAAGGACTTGTTAAGGGCTTCAGTCTGACTATCTGTTTGTGGATGGTAGGCTGAGGTGTAGTGTAACACAGTACCCTACAGCTGAAATAAGGTCTTCCAAAAAGTACTCAAAAAAATAGGATCACAATCCGAGAGGTTAACCTTTGGCAACCCATGTAGTTTAAAAATTTCCTTAAAGAATGATTGTGCAACTCCAGCAGCTGTGTATGGATGTGCCAATGCGACAAAATGACCATATTTGACAAAATGACCATATTTGGTCAATCTATCGATGACTACTAAGATGACATTGAACCCTTGAGATTTAGGTAAACCTTCCACAAAATCTAGTGAGATTTCCTCCCAAGCTTGTGTAGGAATTGGGAGGGGCTGAAGCAGACCAGGGGGTAAAATGGTCTCAGTTTTATTTATCTGGCATGTGTCACATTCCCTTACCATACGTTTGATGTCCTTCTTCATCCCTTGCCAATAGAAGTCACGTTTTGCTCTTTGGTATGTCTTCACAAAACCCAAGTGGCCTGCTTGGGGGTCTGAGTGAATGTAAATGAGGACCTTAGCCTTGAACAGGGACTAAGGGTCAATTACCAACCTGCCTTTTTTGAAGAGTAACCCTTGCTTTAGAACATAATCTTTAGGCCCTTGCTGACCTGTTGTGAGCTGCTGGATAATTTTATTTAACTCAGGTGAGCCTGCATAAGTGGCTTTGAGTTCCTCAATCCACATAGGGGTAGAAAATGTAAGGAGGCCTAGGAATCCTCCTTGAATCAAATCTGGTTCATGCCTTCGAGAGAGGGCATTCGCTACTTCATTTTCCCTTCCTTGCTTATACTGAATTGTAAAATCATAGCCCATTAACTTTGTGATCCATTTTTGCTGTTTTGCCGTGCCTACCTTTTGCTCCAAGAGGTACTTAAGTGACTGTTGATCGGTTTTGACAACAAAGGTCTGACCCAATAGGTAGGGTCTCCACTTGTGAACTGCCATGACTAGAGCTAGAAGCTCTTTTTTCATAAGTAGAGAGGGTCAAAACTGTCCCCTTCAATGCTTTGCTTAAATAGGCAATAGGCTGACCCTCTTGCATTAATACAGCCCCCATCCCACAACCACTTGCATCACACTCAATAATGAATTTTTGGCTAAAGTTAGGTAACCGTAGCACTGGTGGAGTTGATACTGCTGCCTTGAGTTCCAGAAATGCCACATTAGCCTTATCATCCCAATGAAAAGAGTTCTTTCGCAATAGAGTAGTAAGTGGGGCTGCAATAAGGCCATAATTCCTTATAAATTTCCGATAATACCCCGTTAAGCCTAGGAAGCCTTGCAAAGCTTTAGTATTCGCTGGAGTTGGCCACTCCACTATTGCTTGTATTTTCTTTGGGTCTGCTTTAACACCCTCACCAGAAACTAGGTGACCCAAATACTCCACCTCGGTTACACCAAATTGACACTTGGATAATTTAGCGAATAAGCAATGGTTAGATAAGGTTTGTAGTACCACTTTAAGATGCCCAAGGTGCTCATCCATGGTGCGGCTGTATACCGGGATATCATAAAAAAAAAACTAAGACAAATCACCTTAAATATGGTCTGAAAATTGTATTCATGAGCTCCTGAAAGGTTGAGGGCGCATTGGTAAGCCCAAAGGACATTACCAAAAATTCATAATATCCCTCATGAGTTCGGAAGGCCGTTTTAGAGATATCCTCCGGTACTACCCTGATTTGATGATAGCCGGATCGAAGATCCAGCTTTGAGAACACTGCTGCCCCATGTAGTTCACCTAGGAGTTCATCAATCACTGGAATGGGAAACTTGTCCTTGACTGTTTCCTGGTTTAGTGCTCGATAATCAACACATAAACGCCAACTCCCATCAGCTTTGCGGACCAATAAAACAGGTGAAGAAAAGGGGCTAGAGCTGGGTCTAATAACACCTGTTTTAAGTAATTCAGCCACTATTTTCTCTATTTCTGACTTCTGGTAGAAGGGGTACCTATAAGGCTGAGTAGAAATGGGACTAGTACCTTCTTTTAGAAAGATAACACATCCTGAGTCATGCGACAGCTAGGTGTGTCGTAGCACAAATTTATATTTATATTTTTATATTTTCATATTTTTTAAATAAAAAAAAGTCAATATATTAAAAATGACTTTTTAAATTATTAAATTAAAAAATAAAAATTATAAATATATAAACAGTTAAAATAGGAGTAAATTCAAACCACATACTAATATTCTTCTTAAAAATTCCTATCTACAATATATATTTTTTATTTTTTGGACTTTCCTATCTACAATATTGACTTTTGTTCCAAGTTGTTGAATTGTTTATTGGACTCCCCGACGTAACAAGCTGCTCTGCTCTAATCAGGCAGCGTTGAATTGAAATGAATTAAATTATTTTTTAAATAATAATAAGTTTATATAGTAGAATGAGTTTTATATAATTTATTTAAAATAAATTTAAATATTAAGATAAATTTAAATATATTTATAAAAAATTAAAAAAATTATGAATCATTCATATAAAAAAATTTTAAGTTAAAAAAAATTATAGATCTCTTATATAAAGAGATATTAAATTAAAAAAAAAAAATTGAGGATATCAAATGTGAAGAGGTTTTGAGTGGAATAATATTTAGTGTTTCATTTGTTTTTAGAAAACTTTTCAACTCATCTCATCTCATCACATCACATTACATCTAATCATTATAATTTTTTCAAATTTCAATACAAAATAAAATAAAAAATTAAACTTTTTTAAAATTTAAAATAAATATAATATTAAAAAATATATTTTAATAATATTTTATTTAAGTTTTAACTTTATTCTCAATTAATATCTTATTTTTATATATTTTAACTTCTAAACAGCATCTTAATACTAACCATGATTGAGGGATAAGATGATGCACAACCACACATCTTCAAGAATTAAGTACGACCAGTTGTCAAGAAGCTGCGTGCCTAGTGTCATTTTATAAAGGCCAACATCCCTGGAACTTATCTATCGTTTTGGGCCAGCGTAATAAATTATTAGTTGTGATATGATCAATCCTCAGTGACAGAGTTGTGAGTGATCTTGATCTTTTATTCTTGCTTTATCTTAAGATATTTCTTTTTGGAATAATAATGATACACGAAACTTTTTTTTATTATATAAAAAATGTGCAACATAAGTTTGTTGAAAATTTAATAGTGTCATTTGGCTCCGACGTTAGAGCACTCCCAACGGCTTATCTAAAAACTCTATCTCCGTATAATTTAAAAACATTGGTCTGAAAGTGGCGTCTAACAGATGAACTATTTTATCTGTAATTTCCATTTCTCTACTGTATCACCGCTACATCTAACGATAACTATTCACAACTGTAAATCATTTTTTAATTATTTCTCTCTCATCTATGTACTTTCCCCTCTCCTACCATGTTTTAGTTTATTTCATTTCAATCCCTTTTCCACATCCCATCTGTTTATTTCAATCCTACCGTGCAACTCCTATTCCGAGTGGGTTTTGGATATGGTTCAACCTCTTATCTCTCAATCTCTTTATTCTACTTCGAATAAGTTATGTGATAATTTTTAGTAGATGAAATCTTGGATTTTCGAGCATGTTGGTATTTTTTGGAGTTTTTTCTTCTGCAAATTTGGGATGGTCGCATATTTAGGATTTTTTGCTAGATTCTGGGAGGGATGAAGATGGTCGCATATTTTTCTTCTTTAATATATGCTCTACCAAGGATGCATTCTTATAACTAGAAAAAACTTCGGAGGAAGAGGATTTGACGTAGGCCTGTCAGCATTCTGCAAAGGAAATTATAACCTCCATGATTGAAAAAACTTAAAACACAACCCCAAAGCCAATTATCTCAAACGAATATGCCGATACCTCTTGTCTACTTTGTTGATTGACGTCCTTCTTTGGAACTCTGAGCCTTTTCTTCTTCACAATTATCCATCTATATATATATATATATATATATATATATAAATTGAATGGGGTTGGTGGAGAGGGTGTAAAGAGGTGAATGAAGTTGGTACTGGGCTGAATGTTCAGCCTTTTCAATGGTTGAAAACCAACTCTAGTTATCCTTAATTATGTATTACTTTTGAGTCTTCTACTCGGTTGTATGCTATTTAAGAGAAATTGATAGAATATAGATGAGGCAGCAAAATGTCTTAACAAGAATATTGGCTTAGTGAAATTTATTGAAGTTAAATGGTTGTCTTAACAAAAATGGTTAGCTTACTCAATATAATCTCTTATTATTTGTTGAGTCAATTTATATGTTGTAAATGCTGATCATTCGTATGCTGTAAAAGCTCTAAAAGTGCCATCCATCGAAGGGTCCCTGCATATTCTCATTTGGGGTGAATTCCTAAAACTTGGTTTTTTTTTGCTTCATTTATTTTCTTTTCTGAAACTTGGTGTTTTATTTGGCTTCATTTAATTTCTAAGTATATAGGTGTTTTATTTGGCTTCATTTCAGTTTAGCCTGCTGTATTATTTACCATCTGGAAATTTTCAAACTGGGAGATTCTACTTGCTGTCTCCTAGCTTTTCATCATATATATGTGTGTGTGTGTGTGAAATGAATTGGATGGGGTTGGTGGAGGGTGTATAGATGTGAATGAAGTTGGTACGGGTTTGAATGTTCAGCCTTTTCGATGGTTGGATACAACAGCTTGAGTTCTGTTGGGTGCCTTATTGGGCATTGTAGCCCGCACAAGATATGCTTGTTAAAATGTTGGACTGACCAACAGACCAAGCATGGAATGATTTAAGTTGTTGATGGCTTTGGGTTTACTGATACAATCTATTTCATTTTGTAAAAACAATAATACTAACTACAAATCAAACCTCACAATAGGAACTAAATAAATGAAGAGTATGATGAATTATGACTTTGTATTCACAACAAAGCTTTAGTACTAGATCTTTGCGTATTTATCATTTTTTCTTAAGCTGCGACGGTTTTCTGAATTAATGTTTATTTAGAGTTGCATAAACTGAAAGTTGATACCCAGTCTCCCGGGTGCATGGCACAAGACATTGACAAAAGCACTGCAGAGCATGAGAGCTTTTTTCCATTCCATATTCGAATTTTAGTCATGTTCCATTATGTAAAGCTGTAGGAAAGTTATTTGAGTAAGAGAAACATACTCAAGCTCAATCTCCAACACGCCTCTCTCAACCTTCTGCAGTATCAGGCTGATTTCCTGTCTGACCCTCCCATCTCCAATGTTCATACTTCATATTTAAGCTTCAATGTTCATAAATCTGTATAAGAGGTTTGACATAAATTAAAGAAAATTTATTTACCGGATTTTGACTCAATTTTTTTAAAAAAAGTAGTGACTCAATTTTTTTAAGAATATTCTTTTACAATTATCAATAATGGATATTCTCATAATATATTTTGAGAATATTTTCATTATTTAATCTTTTCTTTTTATTTTTTGAATTAATTTATATTTTGGTTTAACTTATAAATTTGGATTAATTTAAAATAGAACATAATTATATGACATTGTATATGAGGAGATATTATAAATATCAAAATATATGAAGATATATTAATAGTTAGAAAAAATATTTGAAATGAATAAAAAATATTTAAATGTATAATATTTAAATGATATGAAAAAAAAATAGATAAATTGATATATGATATATTGTAAAAGTTAATATATAATATAGAAAAAATAAATTTTGATTATGTATTTTAAAAAATAAGATGAATGATCGTTAGATGTCCACTTCGCGACTCTGCTACAATCATTTACACGCCATTGCCGGCCTTTAAATTGTGTACCATACATACTGCAATTTATGGCACCATGAACAAGCTGCCTGTCATTTTATAAAGACCAACTTGCATGGTACTTATCTCATTTAATTTCTCAACAACTAGTTGTCCTGCGCTTAATGAAGTTGTGATATGATCTATACACAGTAATAAAATTGTGAGTGGTTGTCTTTTATTCCGTGTTTATCTGAAGATAATTCCTTTTATAATATATAATAATATTCGTATAATCTTTTTTCCATTACATTTTCTCAGGCCTTGATCCTGACAGTTCTATCAATTATATATAATTTTAGGAGCCAAAAGTAAAAATAAACAATAAAAAACATCGATGAAACTCTGATCATATCACATGCCCTTCTTAATCTTATGCTTTTATGTTGATCATTAACACATTTCAGGCTAATTACCTGTGTTCTTTTAGAAAGATAACAATTAAACTGCATCTCTAATCAGCTTATTCTACTATCAACTGAACCATTAAGAGTGAATGCAACAAATCTCACATGACTACTCATGTTTATATTATAGAGAAATTAAAAAATTCAATTTTAGATTCAATAAAAAAATTTATTTATTTTTATCCTTTAATTCTGCTGTTATGATGTATTTGTAAAATAACGTTGAATTTTTTTATTATTATTTGATTGATTGTGAACGAGTACATTGTTGGTTATTTACTTTAAGTCTTTAAATATACTTTTAATAATACACAAGAGGGAGACTACAAAAACTTACATATTTATATATTTATGTCAGTTGATCTCCAAAAAAAAGATTTGACACTATCCTTAGAGCATTGGTATTGGCTTCTTCAAATAACTTTTCATCTCTAAATTTAAATAACTTTATCAAAAATTGGCCCACATTGAATTAGCTAAAAACTTTTCATCTTAAATATTATCTACAGTAAATTCATACTTTTCTTCAAAGATAAAAAGTACTGTTCCACCTCAAAATGTATAATTTATTAATTTCGGCCCTCTCCCGCGTTCCTTTTCTCTTTCTTCTTCTCTTCTTCCCTCTTGCGCGTTTCTTCCTTCTCTTCTTCCTGGATTTCTCTCTCGCGTCTCTTCCCCGTTTTCTTCTTCTATTTTTTTTTTCTCTTCTTCTCTTCTTCCCTCTCCCGCGTCTCTTCCTTCTTTCTTGTCTTCTAGTTTTTTTTTTTTTCTCTTCTTCCCTCTTTCTCTTCTTTCCCATTTCTCTTCTCCCGCAACCATTCTCTCCCGCAACCATTCTCTCCCGCGACGGCACTCTCCAGCACGGCACCGCAACAGCGTTTCTCCACCACGACAAGCACACGGTAAGATTCTAAACCCTAACCTTGATTTTACTATTAATTTTTATTGTTTGGGTTTGATTTTGTTGATTTTGTTGATGTTGTTTGGGTTTGATTCGAAGCCCTAGCTGTGATTCTACTCTTGATTTTATTGTTTGGGTTTGATTTTGTTGATGTTTGGGTTTGATTTTGTACGTCTCGGGTAGTTTCTTCGGTCTCGCTTGTCTTTCATGATGGTGCGATTTGGCCGTGCTGCACTTCCTCTGTTTTCATGCCTGGTTTTTGTGTGTGTTTTATCGAATAATAATGTTCAACTTAGACGGCTCCTTGTCACTTTCATGTGTGTGTTTTATTCACTTTCATGCTGAAATTCCTTGTCACTTTCGTCACACTGTAATGGAAGGTGAGCTTGAATTAAGGGGCATTTTTCATTTTTCTGATTTGGGTCAAAGAAACCAGAACTGAACTTGATGTAGGAAGATATGTTGGGGCAAATTTAAATATATTATCATTGGACTATAATATATTGATCAGCACTGAACTGAACTGATTTGGGTCAAATAATCGATTGAATTATTTGGAGCTAAGGCTGAGCTTCTTGAATTCCCCTGATGTTGAGAACAATCCTACAGGCTAAGAAAGCTATAGACTCAAGTCAATACTTAGGAGAGGACTTTTAGTAAGTACTAGAAGCACACCAGAGTGTTTCGTTTGGAGAATTTTAAATCTTGGAGCTATGATGGAAATTATATGCAACTTTCTATCCTTAACGGACCATGTTCAGCAAGAACTATGTTCTTTCTAGATGCAGAAGTCTAGAGGGAAAAAAAATACAGAACACTTAGAGACTAGAAGATATCGAACTGTATCCTGGAAGCATAGTATCTGCAATTGTGAGAGAGTAGGCAAATCCTTAGGCGGAGAGAACCAATAAAAGAACTAGGATTTGAGGAGGCAGAACCCAAATATGTCAGCAAAAGAACTAGGATCACAAGTGTTGTAACTATAAAAGAACTAGGATAACATCTTTGAGTCATCTTTTCTGTTTTACCATCTTGTAATAACCATAAAAAATGTTAGAAAAATTAAACAAATTAGTACAATTGAAAGGCAAAGAACTAAAACTAATATATTGTTTAGTTATAAGATTATGGTGCCAATAAAACTAAAACAATTGAAAGGGCAGAAGCAATAGGGCAGAAGCAACCTCTCTGATTTGCAATGCAGACTAGAATCCTTAAATGGTATCAATATTGATCCTCTATGGCAGACAGTTTTAAAACTATGATTTAAAACTCATCCCACCTCACTGCAGTTTTAAAACTCTTCTCTGAAATGTCATGCTCCCACCTCACTGCATTTTTAAACCCATTACACTTGTTTCAACAGTTGCAACTATATTTTATTAGACTTCTCCTTTTCTTACATTTTACATATTTATATGTTCTTCCCATCTATATAAGCATATTAGTTGTGCGCTCAAAACTAATATATTGTTTAATTATAAGATTTAAACTCATCCCACCTCTCTGCATATACAGTCTATATATATATATATATATATATATATATATATATATATATATGAACTAAAAGTGAGTTCAAGACACCATGATGAGGTATTAGGAAGAGATTGGCACCATGCAGACTAGACATCTAGTAAATGGTATCAATATTTTATTAGGCTTCTCCCACCTCACTGCAGTTTTCCCATCTATATAAGCATATAGATTATGTGTTTTTTTGAAATCAAGTATTGTCTTTTAAGCAATTGTTTGATTGGACTTGCTTGCATGAGATTATGTGTGAATACTTGAGATTGTGATTGTTGTTCAGTAGCAGTGTTTATGAGTCTAGTCATAATTTGTTATAATTATACTTGAATCAAGGATGGACACCACATTTGATGAAGATCATTTCTTTACCACTCTATTGCAAAGTGGTGAACAAGGGAGATCCACAACCGTAATGGCTAGTAGCCATGATAATGTTGGACTCCAAGCAACACTATTGGAAGGTGAAAAAAGGCCACCTAGTAAGAAAACACAACGAGGTGTGTCTTTCACCATAGAGGAGGACAATCTCCTCGTGTCGGCTTGGCTCAATATTAGCATGGCAGAGTCGACTCCACTAGGAGACGACACGATAGATGACAACGTAGAGGTCATTTTTGAAAGGCCTCCAGGCAAGAAGGCTGAGAAAGAAAGGGAGAGAAAAAGGAAGGCTGCAGAATCTTACGATGCAGAATTTGTTGAGGCCTTAACTTGCATGACAAATGATAGAGCTGTTTTTATGTCTGAAAGAAGACAAGCGACTAGTAAATTGGATGTTGATAGGGCTCAATTACTAGTGGAGAAAAAAAGGAGAAATGATACGGAGAATAGGAAGATTGATATAGAGATAATGAAGATAGATCTTGCTGGCATGAATGGAATGCAACGAGAGTATTTCTTAAATATTCAAAAAGAGGTTTTTGAGAAATCAAGGAAGCGATTTTCATCTCCATCTCAATTTTCATCTTTTGAAGATGTGTAGCCTTTTGTTGGTGGGGAGTTTTGGGTTGTAGCCTATGCTATTTTGTGATTTTTTGTTATTTTGGATCACAAATATGGGTGTGATGTTCATTGTTTTATATGTTGGTTACCACCCTATTCATTACTCTTATTTTGCATTAGTTGGTGATGATGTTTGTAAGAATTGGCTTGGTTGCATTGAAGATCGATGTAATTATTTTGATAATATTGATATCGTGTGATTAAATTTTGTTTATTGGATTATGAAAATGAAAATGAATATAATTGTTAGAGATTATAGGAGGTTATGAAAATATAATTAATTAAAAAATAAAAATTAATTATAAAAATATAAAAATATAAAATAATAATATTTTATTATTATAGAGAGTGTTATAGCCAATCCAATGTAGACTTAATGTTTTGAATGGTTAGCTAAAAGTGAAAAAGTTACATATTTTTCAAAATTTGAAGAATAAAATAGCTAATTCAATGCCAATGCTCTTACATACCATCAAGATCAACACTGTTGGGGTGTTTGCTTGCTCCCAAAAAAAAAAAAAACACAAAAAAAAGGGGTTGGGCCTAACTCACCCTCTGGAGGCCTAACAAACAAAGTGTAATCCGCCCACTAGTCAAGATAAGGAGGGAGTCACAGGGCCAACACGGGAAAGAATTTGACATGGAGAGATGGGACCGTTTTTGTCCTTACAAAACCCTTCACATAGCGCAACAAAGATCTTTTGGCGGAACCAAAATCTAGTTTGGGGGGGGGGGGGGGGGGGTTAAGTTAAAAAAAAAAAAAAAATTGGGGGGTCAAATACTAATTTTTATATAGTCTACTTATAAAAACACATTCTAAAACTTAATTTTATCAAATTTTAAAAATTTTGGGGGGGGGGGGGGGGTTTAGGTAGTTCCGCCCCTAGATACGCCGTATTAAAAGATCAGATATGAAATGTGGACCGGAATCTCAACGAGAGCCCTTGCCCTTGACAGGGTGCACAGATGATGCCTACCTGACATTTAGGACACGACCTGAGAGAGTCATGCTACATGCCACATTAAAGACAAGTGAACAAACATTCCTGAGACAGCAGATGAGGGAGCCACCTCCGTAGGAGTATAACAACCAAATTTCATGTTAATTCACTCTTATACTCTCTTATATACAGAAAAAACTGTCTAAAAGGATAACCAAATAATTTAGGCATAGAAAACGTTTCATCAAATATCGAGTCCTCATTTTCTTTGCATTACAAGAAAATCGAACTTGGTATGATACACAGTTGTTAACATTATAGGGTTGTAAGACTATTAGTCCGAATTAGAAAAATCGACCAAACTAATTGTATATATATTTATATTTTAAATATTATATATATAATATTTTAAAATTCTTTTATATATAATATATTATGTTATATAGTAATTGTATAAATTAATTATGTAATTTTTATTTAAGAGATCACCATTGATCATATTATATATTAAAATTATTTAATATTTATTAACTATATATAAAATATTAAAGAGTTCTCTTAATTTTTATTTTATTAATTTAATTAATTTTTTATATTAATTTTTCTATCTCAGAGAGAGAGAATGTTGATAAAGCTAGTTAATCACAGACCGGACAGATTACACCTTAGTTAACAATTCTATTGCACTCTATGTCTCTATGTTAGACCCAACTTGATGAATTATATGTTTGGACACCGTTAGATGTCCATGATGTAGACGTCATTGCGGGTCTTCAACTTGCGTCATCAAATCATGACGTACACTGCTGGGAGTTTTTGTGTAGTTTTAAATTACTCTTTAAATTATTATTTTTTCGTTTTATTTGTGGTCAGAAACCTGCCGTGGAAAAAAAATATCAGATGCATTATGTTTTGAAAGCGATTACTATTTAATACTGAGGTGACTGGTTGGATACCATTGAAATCTGACAGATTGCAATTAAATTCTGGTTGATTTTAGGACAGACTAGCATGATTTCATATAAAAAATCATAGCAAAAAACTATTTTACCATTTCAAATGTATCCGCAATTTGACCGCTTATCAATTTTTTTTAAAGTAATTTTGAGTTTATTGAAATATTTTTTTATTTTTTTTAAATATTTAAATATATTAAAAAAATAAAATAAAAAAAATAAAAAAAACCAAAAAATGAAGAACGTTAAACTTAATCGGGCTACTTTACTGCTAAAGTAGTCTACAAGGGACGGTATCTCTTACAAAGACTTATTACTGAAGACCAATGGGGACATGCCCCCCACCCCCTCTCTCTATGCTCTCTCTCTCTTCCAAACCTTCCATATGCGTCACCTCTCCCCCTCCCCTCCCTCCCCCCCTCCCCCCATTTAAAATCTCCAACCCAAAATCACCTATCTCCTTCCCTCTCTCTTCGTCAGGATCTCAATATCTGGATAGTTCGCATCAAGGGAGAAGTGCTAACTCAAAGAATCCAAGCAGATACTTTAAAGGCTACATACAAACTGAGATTTTTTCTAACTTCTCAGCCCATTTGATGCTTAAAGACAGCAACATCCGAGCCTTTGACTTTTGTATTTAATTAAATTTTGGGTCCCATCACTAATATATGCATCTTTTGACTATAGATGCATTAAAAAACCATAAAAAAGAAAGAGGGGGGAAAAGAAACTCAAAAAAGAAGAAAAAAAAGAAAAGACTGCATTATAATTTTTTTCCAGCAAAATCGATGCTTAATGGATAATTTGCAAGTGAAGCAATAAAAGCTGTGCTGTCTACCCCTACTCATTGAAGCAATAAAAGCTCAAGGTCAAGGCCAAAAAAATACAAAAAACCAAATTTCTATAGGCGACAAACCATAAGGACAGTTCTTGGTAGAAGATGCCAGAGCTTTTGCATATTCATTCAGCAATGGAAGAAGAAGAGGAAAAGAAAAACAAGTCGAAATCCGAGCTCAAGTTCTTCTTTGTCATTCTCTAGGCACACACAATCAATCATGGACGTAAACGTGATGTTGGGCTAAGGATTTCAATTTTGATCTTGGACAGTGGGAGTAGACCATTTTACTTTTAGATTTTGGGTAAGGATTTTTTGAAGGAGAGGAAAAGAGAGAGATAGAAGGAGAAAGAGAGAGAGAGAAAGAGGGATTTCAACATATGGAAGGCTCGGGAGAGAGAGCAAAGAGAGAAGGGGTGGGGTATGTACAAAGGATCCCCTGCAGCTCAGAGAGGTCAGTGTCTTCATCAACCCCTTACGTGGTATGTTCCCATTGGTCTCCGATAATAAGCCATTGAAGGAGACATTGGCTGTAAGTTATTCTCGTTCTAGAAATTAATTTGGTATAAGAAAAAAAATTCTCACATTAAATTATATATTTTTTAATTAAATATTATTATTTATTTTTTTCTTAAAATTATTATTTTTATATATTTTACAATTAGTAGCCACTGGATATTCCTTTGAATGAGCATGATCAATCGGACAACCAATGACAAATCAGACATGAAAGAGAAGCCAATGACCAAAGAAATCGGTTGATTATTATGAAAATATATCAATCCAACACCGTCGAAGGTAATAAATGAATAAAATTAAGCTGTGTATTGACATGACTTCAGTTTACAACTTTTTTGAACACAAGAGGAAAAGGTGAAATCGGAAACCCCTGGAAATCAAAATCGGGAACTATCAAAGACAAACGCCCTGAAACGAAATCAGGAAATCTTTGAAGTCGTTGATCTCAGACTTGTTGATGAGCAACTAGCAAAGAGAAAGGCCTAGAAATTTTTTTGTTGCTGTCAGGATGTGGGGTTCTTTTGGATTTCCTTTCATTGGTAGAGAGAGAGACCAATGAGAAAGTGTAATTTTGAGAGAAAGAGTTTCTATTACTTGAGAGAAATAATTAGTAAAATAAGATTTAATGAGTGAATAGTACATCTTCAAATTTAGAGAATTATTGTTTATAGTTATGTAAATATTTAAAGATGCAAAATCTAATTTAGTCTAATTTAAGATCATATTATGTAAATATGTAGATACATATGTAGATGCATAATCTAATACTAGTGATTTGAGCCAAGTTAAACGAAAATACTTTTGACTTGTTTTAAAAATTATCTAATTCATATCTTCGTTTTGTTTTATCTCATTTAATTTTTATGATTTTTAAAAGTTTTAAATTAAATAATTTAATTTTTTTAATTTAAAAAATAAGTAATATTAAAAAATTATATTCTTAGTTCTTATAATATTTTGTTTAATTTTTAACTCCCATCTCATCTCATCTCATCTCACTATCCAAACATTTCTTAAATGTATCCATTAAATGTATTCACTCATATATATATATATATATATATATATATATATATATATATATATTATGTAAATAACTATTAATAAGTTTTTTTTTTCTCAATGGTTAAATATCTTTAAAAATGATTTGAAAGAAAAAAGAAATCCATTTGCACTAACTAGCATATTTGGGATGCAACAGCCTGGGATACTTTGCGTTAGATGTGTGGAATTTAGGAGTGTGAAATCGTGTTTTCAGGTCGTTTTCGTATCGCGTCGTGTGAAGTCATGAACATTTGAAAATATAAGTCAACCCGTTAAGCTAAATGTGTGAAACTTCCAAATCCTAACCCAAGTAATTTAGATGACGGGTTGGGTCGGGTCGGGTCATCCTTTTTTATTCGTTTAATAATTAATTGGAAATATGTTAACACGACACAACTCATTTAAATCCATTTGTTTCATGTAAATAAGTTGAATTAAAACACATAACTCATTTGAACTGATTAACATAATTTTACATAAAAGTTAAAATTTAAATTTATTAATAACCATAATATCTTAAAAAATATATATCAATATTTTTCAAATTTTAACATATAATAAACTAATATTACAAACCATACAATAACAAATATGAACATAGGTCTAAAATTGCAATTCCAACAATAATAAGAATAAAAATATAAGCATACTGAGAAATATCAATATTACAACTTAGCAATAATAAAATTTTAATTGTGAAATAAATTCTAAACTGGTCAAAATGAGTTGATTTCGTATTAAGCAGGTTGACCTATTATTGACCCGTTTATAAATTGTGTCTTAACGAATCAACCCATTTTGATCCGAACTCGTTAACATCAAACTCAAACCCGCTAATTTCGTGCCGTGTTCGTATTGGGTTCACATGTCCTGTCACATAGGCTATTAGTTTTGCTTGCCAGGAATTATAACCATGGCTCGTTATTTAGAAGTGGGCATTTTAGATTTGTAAATGTTGGTTTTCATCATAGGCTATTGTTTGGTAGTGCTGGCTTCAGTGCATCTGAACTTCTTTTTTTTTTTAAGGGAGGGGCGAGTTGTTGGGCTTTCTGTAAATCTAATGTAACTGGTAATTAATATCGGAGTTTTGCTACATAACTACCCACTGTTCACGCAACCTCCACACTTCAGCTTATGTTTCTTTCTTTCTCTCTCTGTTTTTTTTTTTTTTTTTTAAAAAGTGTGTTTTGGTCCAGAAGGTTCATTTCAATTCCCCCCCCCCCCTCGGGGGGCATTCTTCTTCACTTCTTCATAAATTCTAGAGAGAAAATACTAAAAAACTCAGGATTTGGCAGCTACCAACGAAAACAAATCAGTGTCCAAGATAGCAAAAAGATTTAGAAGTGACTTGACCCTGCTGTTTTCATAACTATTTAGAGGCATGCTGACATCGGTAAATTCTGGACAAGTTCAGATGTGAGGGATCCATGCCATGGGAAAAAAATAGTGTTTTTAGTAACTAAGTTCAGATGTAATGAATCTAGATCGTCATGATGAAAAGTTATCAAAACAGGACTGGACCTACTTTGAATCAAAGCTAATCATCTTTGAATATTTATCTTGGACTGTTTGAGAAGTGTGTAGTTGAAGTGAAGTTTTCAACTCCAAAGGACCTGAATGATATACTAGTTAATTTCCAAATCATCAGTTGGACTAGTTGCCTTTTTTCTTCATTCATTTTTTTATACACTGATTGAGATCAAATTTGAGCTTTTTGTTGAATGCAACATTAATTGTGTACTCTTGTACGTATGAATATATATGTTGAATGCAACATTAATTTTGTTGAGCCTTAAAACAGAAAGACTTTGCTCAAAGAATATAAATATGTGTGTAGCAAGATATTGCTTAGAAAAATAAGTAAATAAAAAGCTTGAATTCTTATAAAATTTTCACCAAGGAACATGATTATATTCATTTTCATTTGATCACTTGAAATTGCGGATCTGATTCAGCACTTAGCAAGGGAGATGAATTGTATCGTGTAGTGTAAAATAGAGAGCATTTTATAATTCTACAATTAAAATTCATGAGTGCACTTTTATATTTTGCGAAAGTGATCATGAGAATGAAAATTCATTTTTTTTTTTGGATAAAAATTTGTTAGATATGTTTGGTATTAGATTCTTGGAATGTTATTTTGGTTTTTTATCAAAAAATTAAAGACCAAATCAGTATTAATACAAATAGTATTAGAAATTATAATAATGATCACGAATATGGAACAAAGAAAAATATTCCACCACTAAAGATTGAATAATAATGTGGTTGAAAAGAGACATGGTTAGATTTGAGTGATACATATGAAAGAATAATATGGGCTGCTCTGTGAATTCGATGGCTTAATTCATTTGAATCCATGCTACCTAGTAGTGAGGAAGTATGTCCCCGAGTGAGTGCCACTGTGAATTTGCATAGTTGTTAATGTTTTATATTAGTAAATATTAGTTTTTTTAAGCGGATTGATGCTATAGGTATATACAATATTGAAGCTTCAACATTCAAAGACACTGGAAGTTCAAAGGCCAGTTTTCCAACGAGAGGAGTTGATGCTCACTTGATTATGCATATTTTATGGAACTATGTCCCTATAGCTGACAAATTTGAAGTTGAAGAATTTTGAGATGTTTGAATTTGTAGTGTAATTTGTTTGGCATTGAGTTATATCTAAACCTGGTATTTTGCTGTTTGTAGTGGTTTGATAATTATTGTATCCAGCCTTGGTGCAGTTATTTTGATTTATGAATAGAGGGATGTGAATGCGTAGTCTTAAGAATATGCGTTGGAGAATTATTTGTCAGTTGATGAATGTAGTTTTGAATGTTAAGAGTGAAGGATGTAATTTTTCTTGTACAAGTTTTGGATTACTTCTACAAATTTGATGAATGTAATTTTTCTTATAATGTATTTTGCTTATTAATGGTGATTGAATACACGTCGCCCTTTAATTTTCTTTGTTTGAGCAGTAATCGTAGGTGCTAAATTCCAATACTTTTAAGTTAAAACCACAAGTGCCATAGATTTTATTTGGATTAGTGGAGTTGCTAATTCATCTCTCTATCTCAGCCAATTATTGAATAAAACTTATAAAAGCATAGTTTAAAAAGAAAAAAAGAAACTCAGGATAAGTTCCACTTTTTGGTCAAATGACAATTATTGGTTCATCATGAGCTAGTTAGCCAGTCACCACCATAAATTTCTGATTTGTGACTAAACCATTTATCATAACCTTTTATCATGTGTAAATAGGTGATGGTGTCTATGGATTTAGCATAATAAGTTGCCATAATTCTTTGCATAGAGCACATAGCATACATGCTACGATCCGAACAATCTATTTACTTTCAAACTAACACCATACAACTATAGTATGAACCAAAAAAAAAAAAATTATTACAAGAGCTGCGATCCAGTATAGCATCCTTCCTCTTCCAAACTTCATTCTCTCTTGTCATAATTTTCTCTTGTACCGATTGAAATATATCTGTCCAAATGAAGAATTGATATCTTCCCTTTCCCGGCATATAATTCAAGACTTTCAAGTTTCAAATATAACAACTTTATACATACTCTAAACAGGCATAAAATTTCCTTCTAGAATTTTTGTCCGTGCGGGAGAACTTTAGTGATGCTTCCAGAATTACCGTGTTATACTTCAGACAAGCAAATAGCCTATTAATAACACAGGACAGACACAAGCGCATATAGCATACATGCAAATGAATAAAATAAATGTTGGAGAAATATTTCAAAAGGTCCAGTAGCATTTGCCATATTAGCTAGTCAGGGTAAGAGTGCATTATTAATCATGTTGTCAAGGTCGTATGATCTCATGCATTTATTGGAAAATATCGTAACAAGTGAAAGATATCCATTCAATAAGAAAACTAATAGTTGTTGTAATAACCAAACCGTAAGAAGGATTGGTAATTACACAATTTTATTTTGGGGTAATCCTTAATATAAGTAAGAAGAATTTATAAAGTGCAAAAACTTGGGCAACCAAAATTAGCATGGCATGTCTGATCCAGAAAAAGGAAAAGTAAATAATGGTCAAAGATGAAGGAGCAATAAGTGACCTAAATCAAGATGATGGGTCAAGCTAGCGAAAAGTAGGGTCCATTTCCTAACATGAGGGGAGAAAAAAAAAAAGAAAGGAAAAAAGAATGTGGTCTAATAAAGCTAGGGCTATTTTATGAAATGATGTTAGCTTTGGAGTTTTGGAAGTCATGTGCCTTAATTAATTAATTCAAAAGTAACAACACCAAGTGATGTTTGTTCAATAGGCAATAATAGTCAGTTTGCTTTGTACATAATTACTAACTCATGGGAATGATTCTGTCTCCACCCTGCAGCTTTCTCATACATTGTTTCTCCTTTCCACTTCATCCCCACATAAAAAGAAAGAATACTAGTATTATTGTTTGCCAAGAAAACACAATCTTTCGACTCGAGGTGGTGCTCAAGTTGGAGTTAGAATTTTCACAGTTTCTTAGAACTATAGATTCAATGGGAGTTTAAATAGATACTTCGAATATGATAATTTGTGATGGGCAACTTAACAATTGTTGGCATATGCAATTCTTCATCTTTCTAATCTTCAAGCTGCCCACCTTCAAGATGGCAAAAAAATCGACAATTGTAGGCTTACATCAGTAGTTTGTTTGGTTAGAGTTTGATGCAGATGCAGATGCAGATGCAGATGCAATGCAGTCAACAATGGTATTGATACTTTGCTTAAATTTCAGTACCATTGCAGTGCAGTCGACAATGGTATTGAACCCTTAATTCATAAATTCATGATCCGCAATAATAATTCCTAGAAATTCACAAATCAATAAATTACTTCAACAACACAATCACAGAATCTACATCTGTAGCCTATTTCAACAACACAGCCAGTTGTATACTAGTAATCACAAAAAAAATTAACCAGATAAATCAACACAACCAGTCGCAATAAATCAATGTATGTGCAAAAAAAATTACATGAGATCTACCAAAAATCAACCTTTTTCGGAAAAATGCCTAAAGTGTGTTACCATGCGATCTGGGTTGGTGATTTGGCGTCCATGAGGGAGATCTAGCTTGGCCCGCGACGTCTGGAGGCAGATCTGGGTTGAGGGAGAGAGAACTGTGGCTGGGGTGAGGGGCGTCAGCCTGCTGAGGAGCTTCGTTGGCTGGGGTGAACGGTGTTGGCATGCTAAGGGGCGTTGCTGGCTGGGGTGAGGGTAGGGCTCGTTTTCGGGGTGATGGAGAAGGGGAGAAGGGTAGGGAGAAGTGGCTGGGGTGCTCGTTTTCAAGTTGTTGGAGAGGGGGAGAAGGGAAAGTGTGAGTAGCGAGAGAGAAGTCAAAATCCTAAAGAAATCAATGAATCGTGATGTGGGTAAGGAATTGGGTTCAACACATCAGGAATCTGGTGTGCGACCCAAGAATGGGAGGCTGAGTAGTGTTTTTCCTAATATATAGGAGTTATGTGATTATATTTTATCAAAAAAATACTTTAACATCAAAGAGATTTAATTTTATAATTTAATATGATACTTTAAATTATATAATTATTTTTATTATTATAAAGTTAATTTAATATATTATAAAAGATTATACTAATTTACATAAAAAACGCAAAGTCACCCATCAATGTTTTGGGTTTGAAATTTATAATGAAATTAAAGATCCTTTTTTTTTTTTTTTTTCAAGAGTAAAAGCAAGAATTTTAATAGCTTTAGCTCTTAAAAATTACTCACATATAATTGTTGGCAAGCCGAAATGAAAATGACACCAAAAAAGTGAGTTGTAGAACAGAAGACCAATTCCCTTTTTACGAAGTGCTAAGATTATAAATAAGTTCTATAAAAAAATTCACAAACTAACATGATTTTATATGATATATTAGATTTATTATACAATTAAAATAATTTTATTATTTAATATATCACATCAAATGACGTCAATTTATAAATTTATTTTTATACAGTCCTTTTTCGACAAAAGCATTTCTATAACAAAAAGCACCAAGCATGGGGGCCTTTATGTGTATTAAAATAAGGAAAAAAAAAAGGAAATTTCAAGTTTTCTCCAAGAAAAATAAAATCGGGAGCCTACTCCTTGCATGACAAATATAGGGTGCTAAATGAACTGAAGGGACGGCATGCAGTATGACTATAAGAGAAATACTCAAGTCATAAACCGATTATACATAAATAATTCTATAAATTGATATAATTTGTCAAATTATAAAATTATTTTTATAGTTAAGAAAATCTGATGTATTATATGAAGCCATACAGTTTGTAGAATTACTTTTATGTAATTTTTTTTATGACTATAGCTAGCACTCCTCTAGCTAACTTTAATAGATAATTATGTTTCTATAATTGCTAGAAAATTTAACAAAAAGTAATCTTAGAAACGGTCTAAATTTTAAAGTTTTGCACAAGTCATTTGTAAAAAAGTAGATCACACTTATAAAGAATAAGTGAGGTCTACTTTTTTACAAAACAACTGCACAAAACTTATACAAATCATTATTATTTCGTAAATATATAACATGGAAAGTTACATTTTATGTTTTTTATTGGTCTTTCGTAGGACTGCATGCATAGTTCTTCTTATTCTTTTTTCTCTTCCTTTTTGTATGCACACCATACAGAAAGAAAGTTTTTAATCATTCGAGTAACATAATCGGATGTACATAAGTAAACCATTAAGCTATTTAAAGCAGGAGATCAGGAATTAAGGAATTAAAATGATTGGGAAACGGATGAAAATACTTAATGAAAAATTATATTCATCATCCCACACATCACATACTATATATTAAATTTTACTTACTCTTTGTGTATTCCACTGATGTGATTGGATAAAATAATTATTTTATATTAAAAAAAATGATACAGCCAATCACATCAGCAGAGTGAGTAAAGATTACACAAAAATGACTGGACGTAGAGTTTTTATTATATTTTTTCCTTAGCGTAGTATAGAGATAATGAGTAGAAAAACTCAATTAATTTAGTAAGAATAAAACCAAAAATAATAATAATAAAAATTATGTGGTGTATAGTGTGTAGTATGTAGGATGATGATTAGTAAAATTTATATTAGTAAAAATAAGTTGTGGAAGAGAGGTTAGATATCATATGTGTTTAGATATGATATATTAGACTGTAAAATTATTTTTATTACAAAATAGATATGATATACAGTATAAAATCATGTAGCATTGGTTTTAGTGAGATGTGTGGCCTTTAACACTTTATAAGACAACACAAATGGTTGTATGCTAAGAATTTCTCTTCCTATGCATGTGCTAACGTGGCAGTATACTGACCATAGTATTTGAGTACTTATCGTCCATTCACGTCAAAACAAGTGGAAAAGCATGCATGTGGAAATCATGAGAACGGTAGATCGAAGAGTGGCTTCAACTGACGAAGCGTACACGCAATTCACTTCGAGTCCAATTAGGAAAACGATCCATCATAGTTTATATCCAATTACGTGGTCAAAAAATACACGAGTCTTCTTGTCCTGCTTCCTCGCTAGCTTCTGTTCTCTTTCTAGCCTCTTATTCTCTGACACGTGTTCCTTCATCACAACCTCCCACGTATCTCCTTGATCTGCCACCTCAACACACTCCTCTTCAATATAAAAACCCGGCCCACTGCGTAAAAACCAAAGCACTAAACACAAACTGTGCACCAAACTAGCTGAAACTTGAAAGCAAGAGATTAGAAAGAGAGAAACAGAGTTGAGAGCAGCAGATATGGATACTGCAAGAAAGAGAATCAGAGTTGTGATGCTACCATGGTTGGCTCACGGCCACATATCGCCATTCCTGGAGCTTTCCAAAAAGCTTGCTAAGAGAAACTTTCACATTTACTTATGTTCCACGCCTGTCAACCTCAGTTCCATCAAGCCAAAACTATCTGGGAAGTACTCTCGCTCGATACAGCTCGTTGAGCTCCATCTTCCATCCCTGCCGGAGCTTCCTCCTCAATACCACACAACCAAAGGCCTCCCGCCTCACCTCAATGCCACCCTTAAAAGGGCATTTGACATGGCTGGCCCTCACTTCTCCAACATCCTGAAGACCCTCAGCCCTGATCTGCTTATCTATGATTTTCTTCAGCCTTGGGCCCCGGCAATAGCTGCCTCCCAGAATATCCCGGCTATCAACTTCTTAAGTACCGGAGCGGCCATGACTTCTTTTGTGCTCCATGCCATGAAGAAACCAGGTGATGAATTTCCTTTCCCAGAGATTCATCTTGATGAGTGTATGAAAACAAGGTTCGTCGATTTGCCTGAAGATCATTCTCCGAGTGATGATCATAACCACATTAGTGACAAAGATCGGGCTCTTAAATGTTTCGAGCGCTCTTCTGGTTTCGTAATGATGAAGACTTTCGAAGAACTCGAGGGGAAGTACATAAATTTCCTCTCCCATTTAATGCAAAAGAAGATTGTACCAGTTGGTCCACTCGTTCAAAATCCTGCTCGTGGAGATCATGAGAAAGCCAAAACCCTTGAGTGGCTGGACAAGAGAAAACAGTCTTCAGCAGTGTTTGTTTCGTTTGGAACTGAGTATTTTTTGTCAAAGGAAGAAATGGAAGAGATAGCGTATGGTCTCGAGCTCAGTAACGTGAACTTTATATGGGTAGTCAGGTTTCCCGAGGGAGAGAAAGTTAAACTCGATGAGGCATTACCAGAGGGGTTTCTACAAAGGGTAGGAGAGAAAGGAATGGTGGTTGAAGGTTGGGCACCTCAAGCAAAGATACTGATGCATCCTAGCATCGGTGGTTTTGTTAGTCATTGTGGATGGAGTTCTGTGATGGAAAGCATAGATTTTGGAGTGCCGATTGTTGCCATTCCTATGCAACTTGATCAACCAGTGAACGCTAAAGTAGTGGAGCAAGCCGGTGTAGGTGTGGAGGTTAAGAGAGACAGAGATGGGAAGCTTGAGAGAGAAGAGGTTGCAACAGTTATCAGAGAAGTGGTGATGGGGAATATTGGAGAGAGTGTAAGGAAGAAGGAAAGAGAAATGAGAGATAATATAAGAAAGAAAGGAGAGGAGAAAATGGATGGAGTTGCTCAGGAGCTGGTCCAGTTATATGGAAATGGAATAAAAAATGTGTAAAATATAGTTATGGCCAATGTTCTTGGTGTATACTCTAAAAGTATCATGATAATAAAAACTCATGTGCACCAATCTATTACAGATTTATAGTCATCAATCTTTTCTGAAAAGATTAATGATGGTGCATATTGATGTTTAATTTACACGCTTTTTTATCATGTTTTAAACTTTGTGAAAATATAAAAAAGTTGTCCCTAGTTTTGCTCATAGAAAAACTTTATGAATCAGATCTCACCTCAGTGTGGGTTTTTATTTTATTTTATCTTTCTTTTAATATGTTATAAAACAAAATTTGATAAGAGAGTGGTTAGACAGAGAGCTTGAGGAGAGAGAATTTAAGAAAAGAGAGGTGGAAGATAGCTTGAAGAGAGAAAAAGCTTGAGGAGAGAGATCAGAGAGAGAGCTTAAGGAGAGAGAGAGATTGAGGGGAGTGATAGCTTGAATGTGATGATGATGGGTCTTACGTATAGTTAAAAAAGAAAATCTAAAAGTTATGAGATGTGAGATAAAACAGTGGATAGCTTGACTCTTTAGCTCAGAATCCCTAATTATTAGTAACTTAGTTGATGTCGTGCGTCGGGCACGTGGTACGTACGTACTAGACTGCATGAAACAGTTTGAAAGAAACAGGAGCTGGAAAAGGACAGCTTTGATAATCAATCGATTTTTTTTTTTTTTTAATGGAATTGAATATGGTGTATTCAGCGTTAAAAGGACAACGATATCGGACGGCCGTTCAATCATGTGTACTTTACACCCTCAATTTGCAAATGGAAAAATATTTACGTCAACTCCACACCAGTACACACTCAACTTATTGAGTATAAAAAAAAAAAAAAAATAATGTGAAGTGTGTGTTGATGTGGGGCTGATGCATAGCATTTCCATTTGTAAATAGAGTCCAACACGAAGTTGCATTCAAAGTGACCTTCCAACGGGCTTTGATTGCGATGTAGTCCACAATTTGAAGATCAGGTCGTTACTCTTATATTTATTTGATAATAAAAATAATTTTTCACTCTTAACATCATGTAACATTAAATCATTAAAATTATATAAAATAAGACATTACACACTAAGCCGGTTTGAACAGTGAAATGAAATTAGATGATTTTAAATAAAAATTAAAAGTTAAATAAATTATTATTAGAATATTATTTTTTAATATTATTATTATTTTGAGATTTAAAAAAGAATTAGAATTTAAAAAAAATTGAATTGTTTATTGTATTTTACGTTAGAATTTAAAAATTTTATAATAACAAGATGAGATGAGATGAATTAAGATGATTTCTCAATACAAACGAAACTTAGAGAAAATAACAACAAAATGATAAAACTAGAATACGCAACAAGCCAAAACAGTAATATTCATGTAACTTTAAATAAATTGGAAGCACACTGATTTGCATATTATTTTGTGCAAAGCCGAGACAGTAATATTAAGATCTACTCCTCAAATAATAGAGTAAGGGAATCAAGTGTCGTGCATGGAAGGAATCGTGAGAAGCTCATAGATGAGACGTGAAATTCTCAAAATTTTAAAAAATTTTAAAAATTTTATTTTCAAATATTACTCAAATATACATACTTTTCAATTTTAAATCTCACATGACTATTAATGTTTATATTATAGAGGCATTAAAACATTCAATTTTAGATTCAATAGAGAATTTATTTATTTTTATCCTTTAATTCTACTATTATGATGTATTTGTAAAATAATATTACTATTTTTTTAGAATAATTCTTCTCATCAGTCGTTATTCACTACCTCCACACCTCACACCCTATGAAAAGAATAAAAAGAAAAAAAAACTATCAGGTGTGAGATGTGGGGGTAAATAGTATCTTATATATAGCAAAACCATTTTTTTTTCTTTTATTTGATCGATTGTGAATGAATATACTGTTGGTTATTTACTTTACGTTTTTTCAATATACTTTTGATAATACACGCCTATTCACACAGAGGGAGACTACAAAAACTTACGTATTTTTATATTTATCTCAGTTGATCTCCAAAAAAGATTTTTGACTGTATCCTTACATACCATCAAGATCAACACTCTTAAACTCCCATGTCCATAGCAATAGTGTCTCACTCCTCCTTTGGAGGATGGTGGGTGATAGTCCTCCTCCTCCTTGAAAAGACGGAGAGTGATAGTAGGTCATTTAGTTATATTTTTACAGAGCGCTTTCTCTGTATCAAGAGAGAGTTTTAGAAGTTAAGACAATGTCCACTACAAATAAATTTATGGGTAGGGGTGTCCCTAACAGTTGCGTAGTTTGATTTGTAATCTAAGTTTTCCTTGTATTGATTAGTCACAATTGTAATTTCGATTTCATTAAATGAAATGAAGCCTATTTCCATTAAAAAAAAAAACTCTTAAACCCACCTACCCCAAAAAAAAAAAAAGGGTTGGGCCTAACTCACGCTTGGGAGGCCAAGCAAAAAAAGCATAATCGGCCCACTAGTAAGGATAAAGAGGGAGGCACAAGGCCAGCGTCGAAAAGGGTTTAACATGGAGAGAAGTACGGTTTTCGTCCTGACACGATGCTTCACACGCAAGCAACAGTAAAGCCACCCCGCGTTAAAGAATTAGATATGAAATGTGGGTTCAGATCTCAGTGAGAGTCCTTGCCATTGACAGGGTGCATAGATGATGACCGCACTCACCTACCTGCCATGCACGACATGACCTGAGGGAGTCATGCCACATTAAAGACAAGGGAACAAACGTTCCTGAAACAATAGATGAGGGAACCACCTCCGTAGAAGTATAAAAGTCGAATCTCATGTTAATTCACTCTCATACTCTTATATATATATATATATATATATATAAAACTGTATAAAAGGATAACAAACTAATTTAGGCATAGAAGACGTTTCATCAATCATGAACCCTCATTTTCTTTGCATTACAAGAAAATTGAACCTAATAATCAGTATGATACACGTCGTTAATAATAGGGCTGTAAGACTATTAGTCCGGACCTGTAAAATTGACCGAACCGAATGGTTTGGTTTAGACTGAATGTGTATATATTTATATTTTAAATATATTTTATACATATGTTATATAATATTTTATATAGTAATTGTATAAACTAATTACGTAATTCTTATTCAAGGGATCATAGTTGATCATATTTTAAAATGAAATTGTTTACTATTATTTAACTATAAATAAAATTATTAACGAGATCACTTAAATTTTATTATATTAATTTAATTAATTTTTCTAAAAAAAAAGAAAGATACAATGTTCATAAAATTAGTTAACCACAGACCGACCAGATTACACCCAAGTAATAGGTTTAGCTAATGAGAGTACCTCACGTTCTCAAACACTCTCACATGTAAAGAAGTGTTAAGTTGAAAAAAATTGTGGGTACCATATGTAAAGAGGTTTTGAGTTTAATAATGTTTAGTAATTTTAAAATTAGGTGTTTAGATGTTAAATTCAACTTAAAATTAGACTAAACTAAATTAATCTCAATATATTTCAACTTCTAAATGGGATCTTAATAACAATTTTTATACAAGTATAAAATAAAATAATATTAAATTATTTAATTTGATGTATTTTAAAAATATTGTTATTAATTTTTTATAAAAAAAAAGTGAAAAAATGTTCATAAAGCTAGGTAACCATAGACCGGACAAATTATACCCTAGTTATCAATTCTATTATTTGCGGGCAATGCTAGTAGGCCGCTGATCGTACCGTTAGTCGTCGTTGTAGTCGTCATCTTCTTCTTCTTCTTCCTTTTTTTTTTTTAACATTTTTTAATATTTTTAACCATTAAAAAAATAAAAAAAATATACAATTTCATAAATAATAAATTCCTCGACCATTAAGTTAAAAAATTAAAATAATTTGACAGTAACTTTAAGCGGTAACTTTGAGGGGCTCTACTGGCATTTTACATCTATTGCACTTTTATGTGTTAGACCCAACTTGATGAATTAAAGCACTAGTATTAGTTTCTCTATATATGTATGCAAAAGAATTAATCTGGGGAGCAGCCATAATTTGGAAGTAGCCAAGACACACTTTACGTGACATGAACCAAACCACTCACCCCGAATCCCTCCAAATTGGAAATACCACTAGTTATGAGAGAGAGACACAAGGATGAGAGAGAATTGAGATGAGAAAGAGATCTGATGAGAGAGACAATGTGAGAGAGAGCGGAGATGAGAGAGATATATATGATGAGAGAGAGAGACCCGACGAGAGAGACATGATGAGAGAGAGCTGAGATGAGAGAGAGAGTTAAGGAGAGAGAGACGATGAGAGAGATATCTGATGAGAGAGAGACGAGATGAGAGAGAGAGTCGAGGAGAGTGAGAGCTGATGAGAGAGAGCCAAAAAGAGAGAGAGACGAGAGAGAGGCTCGAGGGAGAGATGTTGAGAGAGAGAGAGTTGATGAGAGAGATGATGAGAGAGGGATAGAATGTCTGTGTGTTTTGAAAAATAAAATAAAATAAAATTAATCACGTGTGTATAATATGTGTACTGCTACAATGACTAGTATTTTGCTATTTAATTTTAACTTGCTATTATATTGGTAGATTGTTATTAAATTTTGAAATGAATGGTTGGTTGCTATTTAATTCCAACTGATTGCTATTATACTGGTAGGTTGTTATTAAATTCTGAAATGACTGGTTGGTTTCAATTTAATAGATTTTAGGAGTAGTGAGCTGATCTACTGGGTCAAGGAAAAACGAAAATATGTGCTTCTCCCGTGACCATCTTCCTACACGCGTATCATTGGGCGACTCCTCACTTGCGGATCTTGCTGTCATCCAGTTTGGGTGCCATTTGGAGTCGTGTGTTGCACCCACGCGTGAGTTACAGAGAAAGCATGACGCACTCGAGCCACTACGTATCATTTTCCGTCGATGCCATGCTCGGCAACTCAGGGCCCAGTTTACCGGTACTATCTCGACCAACCGATCGTCTTCTTCTTAGAGTGACACGTGTCATTCACGCGCTACCACCGATTCTCTTATTGACTTTTCTATTTCTGTTTGTTAGTGGTTGTTTGTTGTATTTGTATTTCGACTTAATGTCGGTATGTTTTTTTGTTGGTAAAATTGTTTGCTGAGTTTTGATAATAGGAAAAATAAAATAAAATAGACTATTGAACTTCTGTCTATAGGAGTGTGGATTCCTCCCTCCTCCGATTAGGAGGATGAGTATTTTGTTCACTTCTCATCTTTTAGTAAATAGAGTTTGGATGTTGGGTTTTTATCTTTGTTTTATACAAAAATTGATACTCTTTTTCGAAAGTTTTTATGAACTTCAGACAATGTCCGTCACATAATATTTGTATACGGAGAAACTTACAACAGGAGTTAGTTTAACTTGTAACTTGAGTCATAGATATAACTTCCTTATGAATAAAATGATGTTTATTTTCTATTAAAAAAAAAGGGTGGCTATATCGCTCCAGAGCGCTTATAACTACAGTTAGTTATAAGATTTTTGTTTTCTTAAACATATATTTTCTAATATTTTTAAATAATTTTTAAAAAATAAAAAAATATAATATTATTAAAACATATTTTCTTAATTACAAAATAAAAAATTTTAAAAAAAATTCCAACAGGAGCTACCAACTGTACCATCAACGGGAAGAATATCATTTCCCATTAAAAAGTATCTAATTCGTATCTTAGTCCTACTTTATCTCATTTAATTATTATAATTTTTAATAATTTTTATATAAAATTTAAATTAAATAATTTAATTTTTTAAATCTAAAAAATTAAATAATTTTAAGAATTATATTCATATAATATTTATTTAATTTTTAACTTTCTTCTCATCTCAACTCACTATCTAAATCTTTTTTAAATGTCACGTTTAGATAGTGAGATGAAACGAGATGATTTTTTATGAAAGTTGAAAATAAAATAAAATATTATTAGAATATTATTTTTTAATATTATTATTATTTTGATATTTAAAAAAGTTAAATTATTTATTATATTGTGTAAAAATTTTAAAAATTTATAATAATGAAATGAAATGAGGCGAGATGAAACCGTTTCTATATCCAATCATTTTCTAAATGTATCTATTAAATGTATTCACTCATATATCTTTTTTTTTTTTTAATTTTTTTTGTGAATAACTATCATTAAATTTATATTTTTTTACTTTTTCTCAATGGTCAAATATATTTACAAAATATTTGAAAGAAAAGAAAAAACACATTTGCACTAACTTGGATATTTGGGATGGCAACAGAGCCTGGGATACTTTGCGTTAGATGTGTGGATGTCAATGTGCTTGGCTATTAGTTTTGCTTGCCAGGAATTATAAACCATGGCGGCTCGTAATTTAGAAGTGGGCATTTTAGATTTGTAAATGTTGGTTTTCATCGTAGACTATTGTTTGGTGGTGTTTTAGCAACTACAAGTGCTTGACTTGGCATCAAAAAGTCAAGAAACTTGACAACTTTTCCAAACGTTGGTGTTCTGTAGAAAACTCTGATCAAGCATATTAAAATTCCTGTTGGGGACTTTGGGGTTAAAATCTTATTGTTTGTATTTAAAACTCATCTTAATTAATTTCATCTTATCATTATAACCTTTTAAAATTTTCTTATAAAATATAATAAATAATTTAATTTTTTAAAATTTTTAAATAATAATAATATTAAAATTAATATTTTAATAATATTTCATTCAACTCATTTAAAATCATCCCAACTAATCTCTAAATCTAAACTGAAAAACGTAAGATGATTTCACGATGACAAATTTCACATTGAATTTTCACGCAGATAGACAAAGATCGATAGTAAATTAATGATCCAATGATTATGGCATAAAAATTTGACCGCTAGATGCCTAGAGATACTTACAGGAGACTTTAAGTAACAAAAATAATAAGTAGGCAAATGTATTTTTTTTTTATTTTTTTAAGTAGGCAAATGTTTGCTAACTGGGAAAAGGTTCATGAAGGAAAATACGTATATGCACACGACATGCAAGTATATGTGTGTTTTATATTTACACATTAAATTTCAATTACCAAATTGTCTTATCAACTAAGTTCTATGCATGCAAGCTCTCCAAATTGAGAAACCCAAATCACGAAAAATCGTGAAAATCGCATTTCTATTTTCTTCCACTCTTCGTGAATTTTCTTAACAACCAAATGAAAATGATCAAATAAGCCGAATTACCTTGAGAGTTGGTGATTCGCCTGATACAATCTAGCAAAAAATGTAGTCATTTTGCTAATCCTTCTTTTGAGAATCACGCAACTGTCGAGTCTCATCCAAATCAGAAGCGCAATCAAAAAAGGAGAGGGTTGAAAAAAGTGGGATGAGAGTTCAACCCCGAGGCTGATTGGAATTGAGAGGGCAGATATAGGAAGAGAGAGTGGCGAGCCTCCGTGTCTCCATGTCAAGCAAAACTGAATCGTCTGATAGAATCACTAGTAGGTTGTCATTCTCTTTGTTTGACTCATTTTCCTCTCTGTCGCTTTTTTCAACTCCAACCTCCAACCTGAATGGCTCGCAAGACCGTTCAACCCAAGATTCCCGGAGAATGGGACCAGCCCGAGGTTCACACCATGGAGCAATTATATATCTGTCACAATTGGCGCTCAAACGTCACCTTTGAGTTCTTGTCATCACTGTTTTCCACCTTTCATGTCCTGGAGAAGGTGGATTTTGAGGTTCTTGGACCACATGAGGGGGCTGTCGACGATGATGGTTATGCCTCGAGCTTGCACTCTTCCCCAACATGTTCTCTTGCAGGTTGAGGCTACCCTTCCCTCGTCCTGCCCGTGACCTACTAGATCGTCTCCGATTAATCCCCTCTCAACGCCACCCAAATGCTTGGAGGATCTTGATGTGTTGCTGTGTTCTTTGTCAGTGAGCTTTGTTGAAATCAAACCTGGAGCTCGTTGACCTTACTGGCCACAAGTTTCTTCTGACCCACAACCTCATACAACGTGAAGGGAACATTTGCAGTTTTACAGCGATGCACCCCTCGTTTCTTTGGAACCACGTTATCACAAGGTCAAAGATTGGACCCCCTAATGTTTCTTCTTGTTTGGCCGAGAGTTGGAATTTTCTGTCAGACAGGTGAATCGTTGTGAATTCCCGATTCGGGCAATATGGGGGGTGGTCCCTGATGACAAAGCGATATGGCTGAATGCCTCTTCCGAGGAGCTACGTCATATTGCTCTGGTCAAGGAATGGGTACATAATCACCCATTCGATGTCCTCTTGGAGGCTTTCCTTAGGGAGGAAAATATAAGGGCATTCTTACCTCCTTTTGGTCACACCATTTTTGACGACCTCGTAACTCCTATGCAGTCCAAAGCTACTCCGGTTCGAAAGCATTCCCAGAGCCCTTCTCCCACAGGCAAGGGGAAGAAAATCTGTACGGAGGTTGCTAGGGCTGACAGCAGCCCAGTGTGCCCTCCTCCATTTGTGCCAGCCCCATATATCCATCCATCTAATCCACCAAGCAGCCATCCCAGAGGCATAAGCTGCTTCTCTTTCCCCTGTCGCTTTGATCACTGAGCCCGTCACGGTTGTGGTCCCCACAGTGCTAGTGCGTTGATGGGCCTGCGCAGGTGATCCCGTGGGCCCAATATGCTCTCAATGCATTTCTATAGGGCCTTCCTGGAACCGGCTCCTCATCGGTAGAGCCTCCTCCTGACCTGAACTTGGAGATGACACCCTCCTCTCCATCCATAATGCAATCCGCCATCGAATGTCAAGTCTTCGAGGGTGTTGCTGAGAATTGCACAAGTCCCCTCGCCCCCAGCCATCGCCAGAGGGCTTGCTTCTATCATTGCAGCAGTCGAGCTCCCGGTGGCCCCAGCCGAGCAGCCTGTCGGGAGAACTTCTGGAAGGGAAGGGGTGGAGCCAAAGTTGGTCGTGGTTCTTGACCTTGCTGTTGAGAGGACGACCACTATCTCTCTCTCTCTCTCTCTCTCTCTCTCTCTCTCTCCCATGCCTGTCGCAAGGTTGCCAGCTGTTGAAATTGAAGTCGCCATGGAGGCGAGGAGTGAGGGAGAGAGTTCGTGGAGCCCCAACAAGAGAGGGGAGCCTCAATGTCTTTGCGAAGGACTTTATTCTGCCATCGAGGGCCTCATTCTCTCCTAGCCGTCCATCAGCCAAGTAAAGAGGGCCACGGGCGCAGTTGAAGATGTGGAGGCAACTACCCGGCTATCCTTCAAAGAGAGCCCGTTGGAGGCCATTCCTCTCTCCGTTCAATTAGAGGGGTTAGGAGCTCGAGCAGTCTCTCTTAACGGGTGACCAAGTCTTTGATGGGCTTCTTCTCCGAGGTCTATCACACTAGTTTGTTCTTTTCTGTTGTCTCATCGATTAGGAATCATATACTTACTATTCCCATTTTTTGTTTTTGTTGATGACATGGTGCATCTCGGTTGACAGTTTTCATTGTGGACGACAAGGAAGTCGTTGAAGGTGAAAACCAAGCCCTCCGCTCGTTGGCACAATAAGCCCTACGATGCGTTGGGGGGAGAGGGAGGAGAAGGAACGTTTGGAAGCGAAGCCAGTAAAAGTCCAGCTTGCTCACAAAAAGAGACGGGATTAGGTCAAGCAGCTTCATTTTCGACGGAAGACATTAAAAGACGAGCTTGTCCCGACGAAAGAGCAGGTTGAGTTGGCTCGTAATGAAGTCTTGACTAAGTTGGCGGCAAGGAGCTTGGTCGAGGGGTCAGTTGACAAACTGACTACGACGGTGCCGGCTCTTGAGGAATCACTGAGCTAGTTGCATGGGGAGAATGCTGACTTGAGGGGCCGTTGAGACTTTGAGGCTTAGTGGCTTGAGTAATTGGACAAGGATCGCCAGCCCCTTTTTGAAGCTTTGAAAGGACGAGAAGATTCTTTGGCGGTTGTCTAGGCTGCGCCGACCAAGATAAGAGGAGGAGGGTTGACCGAACATCTGAAGAGTTAAAGGGAGTTGATAAAAGGTTAGCCGCCCAGAAGGTAGTCATTGATGATCTGCGGAGCATTCTATCTCAAGTTTAGGAGATTGTTCCCTGCTTAGAGGGGCAGCTGAGGTCGGATCTGTTCGTTCGTGACCAGGCTTGGTCATACAGATACATTGAAGGCCTCAAGAGGATGCGAGACCACATTCTAGAAAACCCTCAAGAGCCCTCGAGGCACATATATAAGCCCTTGACCCGCACGACCTCCCTCCATACCCTAATGCGCTCGAGCATGGCTGCACCCTAGGTAGAGACATGATTCTTGATGCCTTCCCTCTTGACTCTGATGCTCCTGATCCAGATCCTAATGTACCTGAGCCAGACCCAAATGCTCCTAAGCTGGATCTTGACGCTCCCCCGCCTTAGTTTTTGTTTTTGTTTCTCTGTTTGTAAAGTTATGTACTTTATTTCCTTTCCTTGTAAAGACCTCTGACCAAGCGAGGAGTGTAGGGGTGATGCCACTTGTGTGACGGACAACCGCAAGTTATATTTGTCTATTATTACAATCATAAACTTGAGTTGTCTTAGTTTGTTGCCGTTGGTTTTGGTGGTGGGGGGGGGGTGCTCCTCGAGAGCCTACGCTGTGTAGTGGGGAGAACGAGCCCATATTCCATGGGGAGAGAGACCGAGATGCCTTCGGCTAAGTCCTCCTCTTTGGTCTCCCCAGGGGCCATGAGTCGTTGCATAGTTGAGGAGTTGTCTTGCTTTTTTCCAAAAGGCAGGTAGGATATGTTTAATAGTGCTGGAGAAACTAAACAAGTTAATATAACTCATCCACAACTACAGGTATAAAGTTTGCAAACTTGGCTTCTCATTTGGTGGAGGAGGAGTTCGGTGAGAATTTTGAGGTGATATTTGTTTGGCATTTCGTCGTTGCTGATGGTGTAATGTCGGATAGTCGAAGGACTAAATCTGCTCTCCACCGGGGGAGGAGTCGGGATGCCTTAGGCTAAGCCCACCCCTTTGGTCCCCCTGAGGAGGTGGTTTTCTGGACGGTTGAGAAGTCAGTCTGCTCTTTGCCGTGAGACGAGTAGGAAATGTCTAATATACCACTGGAAAAAATAAATAAGTTAATATAATTTATCCTCGACCTACGAGTGCAAAATTTGCCGGAGATGTGCGTCGTTAATCGCTTGGCATTCCATTTGATGGAGAAGGAGCGTGACAAGGAGTATGAGGCGTTGCTCGTTTGTAGTTCCGTTGTTGGAGATGGCGTTATATCATCGGGGTGGTGTAAGGGCGACGAGTCCCATCTGCCCCTGTCGTTCGCTTTCCCTATGCGTCGATTGCTTTGTGTTTTAGTTTTGCTAGTGGGCCAAGTACCCTGTGGAGGCCCACTGACTCCTTTTAAGAGAGGGTCGTTGGGTCTGGTCGAGTTCGGCCAGGCTCTTTCACTTACTTCCTAGTGGACCCACGTAGGTAGGTTGCTATACGGGCCGATACGAGGGAAAACCCCTTACATATTGCACGAGTAGATGAGTAATGACATATATACATTTGTTTTATATTATTATGCCTTTAAGTTGATGGAATTATGTAAAACAATATGTTTTTATAAGTTATTTTATAAAAACATCTTAATTTAAAATAAAATTGTGTACAGAATTATAAAAATAATTGTATAATCATTTTTCTAACTAAAAAGAGTTACATTGCTGTTTACTTAAATATTGACTACAGAGGTTCATCTTTGTCACTGCTAAAGGGTAATAAACATTGTGGAATGGTGATAAGGGGTATGCATTCGAATAAAGTTGTGCAATATTGAGATTGATCTATTTTCTTGCCACTCCAATTGTAAAAAAAAAAATGTTTAAAAAAAGAATCTGATATCCATCAATGCCGAATTGATCGTCCAATGAAATGACCCCATGGGAGTCTCCTCCTAGTACAATGTATTTTAATCCACAAGCTTGAGCTTATTTAAGAGTTAATTTAGGCCTCGTTTAGGCCTCGTTTGATTACAAATATGAAATAAGATGAGAAATCTGTGAATAATAGTGAGATAATTTGTGAATAATAGTAAAATTATTTAAGTTAAGATGTTTTATAGTGTTTTAAAAAATGAGAGAAAAATTTAAATAAAAATATTATAAAGTTACAAAATTGTTAAAATATAATTTTTTAATATAATTTTTTTTTTTAAGATTTGAAAAAATTGAATTGTTTTTTTTGTTTTATTTGGAAGTTTGGAAAAGTTATAATGATTAAATAAAAAAATTAAAAATTAAAAATTATTTGTATTTAAATGGTATTTGGCTGTTGAGATGAGATAAGATGAATTGAAATCATTTATTGAGTCCTTAGGACATGCTTGGGGAATGAGATGAGATGAGAATTTTGTGAATAATTGTAAGATGGTTTATAAATAATAGTAAGATAGTTTGAGTTAAGTATTTTTTGAGTTTTGGAAAAAGAGAGAGAAAATGTTGAATAAAAAAATTATAAAGTTAAAATATTATTAGAATATAGTTTTTTAAAATTATTTTTGTTTAGAGATTTGAAAATGTTGAATTGTTTTTTTTTTATTTTTTATTTGAAAATTTGAAAAAATTGTAATTATTAATTTAAAATTATTTGTATTTGAGTCAAGTTTGAGAACGATATGAGATAAGAATTTTGGGATAAAAACTTTTTGTAAACAAGCAGTTGTATCAAAGAAATTGAGATCTAATTCATTTTTCCCACTCTAAATTCTCGAATTTGAATATAAACTTTTAGAGATTTAAATCATTTTACTTTTGAAAGGATAACTACCTAAATCAGAAAAAGAAAAAAATCAAACTCCAATAAAATCATATTTGGTGAACGTACACCAGTGTAAAATATGAATAACGAAATATGTGACATAAGTTCAGCTCTTTGTCCCAATGAAAAATAATTATCAACTCTGTTTAGTTTGCCATATATCAATACAACATTAAAACGAATAAGGTAAAAAAAATTTAAACTAAAGCTTCATTTTCCTATCAAAGATGCTTGGTCCATATGTTGAAACAAACATATCAACAAGAAAGCGAGATCGCATCAATACAAATAGAATAATGAGAATACCATCCAAACCAATGATAGGAGCGACGATCTAATATTTTTCACATAACATAAATAAAAGAGCAATAGAAAAGGCTACCATCATAGTTGTAATAGAGAAGACGAGAGCAAAAATAGAGACATAAAATCAGTTAACTATAAAAAGTTTAAATAGTTTGTCATGCACGAAGATTGGCAAGCATGTATCTTGATTGTTACAATCAGGAATGGTAAATGTTGCCGCGAATATTATGCTTATGATGAGAGTGCCAAACACAGTACAAGAAGTTGCCGTGTCCTTCAGGCTTCATCCATCACTCTCCCTCTTTCCTTAATTTCCGGTGGGACTCCGTAAATAATTCTCTAGGACTTAACTTGTCTCCGTTTATTCGTTCCTTAAGATTGGTTTTTCCAATTACTTTGTAGTTGATTGTTTGGGTCGTAGTGGTGGGTTAGCTTTGCTTTGGAAAGAAGATTTATATTTGTCTGTTATTAATTTCTCTATGCATCATATTCATTTTGAAATCCGAAATTCCACTGTGGATGGGAGTCCTTATTTTTGTACGGGTGTGTATGGGCATCCGGATTCGAGTAGAAGGGAGGCAGTGTGGGCTATGATAAAATCATTGGGACACCGTATTGTGAGTCCTTGGTTGGTGTTTGGTGATTTTAATGAGATTCTTAATCATGAAGAGAAATGTGGGGGGAGATTGAGAAATGAGAGTTTGATGCGTGGTTTCAGATCAGTCCTAGAGGAGGGGCATCTCAGAGATTTGGGGTTTGTTGGTGTTCCGTTTACTTGGTGTAATAGACGTGATGGGGAAGGGGTTATTAGTGAAAGGTTGGATCGTTTTCTAGCAAATTCGGGATGGTGCTCTGTTTATCCGAATTTAACAGTACAACATGGAAGAGCAGCTTATTCAGATCATGTTCCCATTTGGTTAGATACTAGGGGAGGCTTAAATCGAAGGGGTGGAGTTAAACCCTTTCGGTTTGAGGCTATGTGGGTGGGTGAAAAGGATTGTGCTGCCATCATTGAAAGGGAGTGGAGGGGCGAAGTGGGAGCTGTTCCTAAGTCTATGCATCATGTCATGGGTTGTATTTCAAAGTGTGCTACTGAATTGAAACGATGGAATCAAAGATCTTTTGGTCATGTTCAAAGAGAGCTTGCTAGCGCAAAATTGAGATTACAGAATATTGAAGAAGCGGATCCAACTTCTCAGTCGATGTCACTCCATAACGCTGCACGTGATGATGTTCAAAAGTGGTTGGAGAGGGACGAGCTTATGTGGAAACAACGCTCCCGAGTCTTGTGGCTGAAAGAAGGGGATAGTAATTCCCGTTATTTTCACTCTAAAGCTACAACGAGAAGAAGGAAGAATAAAATTTTAGAGCTACAAGATGGTAGGGGTGTTTGGAAGAGTGGTGAGCAAATGACTGAACTGATAGTGGAGTACTTTCAGAGGCTATTCATAGCTGCTGACCAAATTGAAGTAGATGTTGTTTTATCAGGGGTGGAGTGCAAAGTTACTGGTTTAATGAATGCTGACTTAACTAGACCTTATGAGGCAGCTGAAGTGGAGGCTGCTATTAAGCAAATGCACCCTTCAAAGACTCCGGGCCCCGATGGAATGTCCCCTATTTTTTTCCAAAAATATTCGGGGGTGATGGGTAAATCAATAATTGAAGCTGTGCTGAATGCTTTAAATTCTGGAAGTTTTCCAAGAGAGGTAAATCACACTTTTATTACTTTGATTCCTAAGAAGCCCGACTCTATTAAAGTTGCTGATTTCCGTCCTATTAGCCTTTGCAATGTTCTTTATAAGATCATGTCTAAAGTTATTGCAAATAGACTAAAACAAATTCTGCCATTGGTTATTTCGGAATCCCAATGTGCTTTTGTCCCCGGTAGGCAGATTACGGACAATGTTTTAGTGGCTTATGAACTATTGCATTATCTTCGGAACAAGAGAATTGGAAAAAAGAGTTTTATGTCTATAAAACTTGATATGAGCAAGGCGTATGATAGGGTGGAGTGGTGTTATTTAGAAAGACTCATGGGGGCTCTTGGTTTTGCACCACAAGTGATCGATCTTATAATGAAATGTGTCTCCACTGTTTCTTTTTCAGTTCTTGTGAATGGGAGTCCAACAGGGAATATTATTCCGAGTAGAGGGCTTAGACAGGGCGATCCTTTGTCTCCCTATCTTTTTCTTCTATGTATGGAAGGTTTGATTAGTTTGCTAAAGAGGCATGATGGTCCAGGCATGGTTGAGGGGGTTAGAATTTGTAGAGGGGGACCAAGAGTCAATCACTTGTTATTTGCGGATGACAGTGTTATTTTTTGTAGAGCTGATATTGGTACTAATGAAAAGATCCAGCTTCTTTTGGATGACTATGAGAAGGCCTCAGGGCAGTGTATCAATAAAGAGAAGACTTCTATGGTTTTTAGCAAAAATGTGGATGAGGACTTGAAAACAGAAATTATGCAGTTGTGGGGTGGAAGTTCTACACAGCAATATGAAAAATATTTGGGATTACCTCCCTTGGTTGGACGATCAAAACAGCGGGCTTTTTCTAGTATCAAACATCGTTTGTGGCAAAAACTTCAAGTGTGGAAAAGGAATCTGATTTCCCAAGGAGGTAGAGAAGTTTTAGTCAAAGCAGTAGCTATGTCCCTACCAACTTATGCTATGAGTTGCTTTTTATTTCCCAAGTCTTTGTGTCATGAGTTAGAGATGATGATGGCTCGGTTTTGGTGGGGTAATCAAACTCAAGGCAAGAAAATTCATTGGGCAAGTTGGGAGAAACTTTGTGCTCCTAAATTTCGGGGTGGTTTGGGTTTCAAGAAACTTAGTGATTTCAACTTGGCTCTTCTTGCTAAACAAGGTTGGCAGCTTCTTACACAACATAATTCTCTCCTATATCGTGTGTTTAAAGCAAGGTACTTTCCAAATTGTAGTTTGTTTGAGGCCAAGATTGATTTTAATGCTTCTTATGTTTGGAAGGGTATTTTTAGTGCTTTGCCTTTGTTAAAATCTGGTTGTATGTGGAGAGTGGGCAATGGTCGCAGTATTAGAGTTGCTCAAGACTCTTGGATCCCGGGTTGTAGCCGTGATGAGATCCAGGGAGCTATGGAGCATCTGAATAATGATACTTTGTTGGTTAATGAATTAATTGAGGAAAGAACAGGTTGGTGGAAGATTGATGTAATTAGAGCTCTCTTTGATCCAAGGTTGGCAAATCTGATTTTGAAGATTAATATCTGTTTATCTGAAGAAGACTCTTGGTTTTGGACTCCGGAAAGAAGTGGTTCTTATTCCGTTAAGAGTGGTTATAAGGTCTTACAATGGGAAGCCTCTCAGATTCTTGGTGAAAGGTCTAGAGGTGAACAAATATTGAAATTCTGGAAGTCTTTATGGCAATTGAAGATTCCCCATAAAATGAAGATTTTTGCATGGAGGGCTTGCCACGATTACTTGCCTACTTTCCAGAATTTGAGACAAAGGAAGATAAAAGATGAGGATAGATGTGTTTTTTGCAATCTGTGTTCTGAAGATACAACCCATGCATTATTTTTCTGTCCTATAATTCATGATGTGTATTTGCAGTATTTACCTTCCTTGCAAACTTTACAATCCCCTTTATCTTTTTGGGATGTGGTGCTGCATATTAGAGACAAGGGTGGTATTGAAATGCTTACTACATTTTTTGTTATTTGCTGGGCTTTATGGTACCGAAGGAACCAGTTTTTGTATGAAAAGGTGGTGCATCCTTGTACAACTGTGATTAATAACGCCCTTTCGATGCAATCAGTTTACAAACAAGTGCAAGTTCTTGATGGGGTTAGTAAGCAAGTAACTACGGTGCTTAGTTGGTCTCCACCCCCACCGAGCTTCCTGAAATTAAATGTGGATGGTGCTATATTTGCTGATCAACATAGGGCAGGTATTGGGATCATACTTCGGGATGAAAAAGGAGACGTGGTTGCTGCTTGTAGTAAGTTAGAAGGTGATGTTGTTTCTCCCGAATTTATTGAGGCCACTGCTTTGCTGAGTGGTTTACAGTTTTGTGCTCAATGGGGTGTTCCAAAATTGGTTTTGGAAACAGATTGTTTGCTTCTTGTAAATGCATTGCAATCCCAAACTACTTTTCTCACAGATTTTGCATTTATTTTAAATGATATTCGTCGTATGATGAGGGGTTTCCAAGAAGTGCAGATTTTACATGTCAACCGGATGGGTAATATTGCAGCGCACCAATTAGCAAGAAATGCTTGGAATGTTGAGGATATTGTAATGTGGCGGGGCTCTTGTCCTTCTTTTGTATCACAAGCAGTATGGCTTGATAGAAACAATGTTATGTAAGGACTTTATTATTTGAAATGAATGAATGAATCATTGGTTATCAAAAAAAAAAAAAAAAACTCTTAAAAATTACCCACAGATAATTGTTGACAAGCCGGAGTGAAAATGACACCAAAAAAGTGAGCTATAGGACAGAAGACCAATTCCATTTTTACGAATGGAAGTGCTAAAATTATAAATCAATTCTATTAAAAAAATAAATTTACAAATTGATATATTTTTATATGATACGTTAGATTTATTTTACAATAAAAATAATTTTATTATCTAACGTATCTCATCAAATTATATTAATTTATAAATTTATTTTTTTAAAAATTTTATTTTTACCGCATTTATATAATGAAAAGCACTAAGCATTTGGTAAGATCTACTCCTCAAATAATAGAGTAGGGAGTCCTAGTGTCGTGCATGGAAGGAACCGTGACTGGCTCACATATATGTGATTAAGGCTTAGACACATAGGTAGAGACATGAGATTCACAAAATTTTTAAAATTTTTCATAATTTTATTTTTAAATATTACTCAAATATAAAACATTTTTTTTAATTTTAAGTTTTTATCATTATCAAATCATTATTCAAACACAAAAACTAATAAATTTTTTACAAATAAAAATCAATACAACTTTTTCTAACCTTTTCTAAATTTTTACAAATAAAAATCAATCCAACTTCTTCTAACTTTAAAAGAAAGATACTGTTAAAAAATTATAGTAAAACAATTTTTAAATTTATAATATTTTTATTCAATTTTTTATCTATCATTTTTTAAAATTTAATAAAAATTTTAATTTAAACCATTTTACTAGTATGCCCTCAGTTATAAGATATTCTAAGTGTCTAAATTAACCCTTTAATTAGAGAGAGCGCAGAGATGAGGTGAATTGTAAATTCCGGTGGTGGCCTGAGCCTTGAGGGTGTGTATGATGGGGGTGGGTAGAATCAATGTAGATATCAGACTTCAAACAAAATAAGAAGAAAATTAAGTAAAGAAAGAAAGAAAGAAAGAGAAAATTAAAGAGGGAGAGAAGAGATGAATACAGTTCCTTCTTCTTCGATCTTCTTTTTTCCCTGACTTCCCAATATTCTATATGTCTGCGTTCTTCCTAAAATGTATGTGCTTTAATTGGGTTCTAAAGCAACCATTAATATACCGATAATAATTTAATTACGTGTACCGCTTCCATGCATCTTCAGCAAATAATGATGGCAACTAATTATTTATAAATGGTGGTGCAAAAACGAATTGCTTACCAGCTAGCCTAGCTAGAGGGATGGACAGGACGTTGTGCTGCCGGTGAAGGATCAATTAACAAAGATGGTCACTGGTCACATACCCACCGCAATTTAAATTGGTACCATGAACACGCTGCCTGTCATTTTAAAGACCAACTTCGCTGTTACTCTATCGTTTTTTCCTTACTTTTAATTTCCCAAAAACTAGTTGTCCAGCTGGCAGCGCGTAATAAAGTTGTGATATGATCTATACACAGTAATAAAGTTGTGAGTGGTGTCTTTTATGGAAAATGCTACTATCTTCTAATTATTTTTTTATTATTTATTATATTTTATATTTTTATATTTTACTTAATAATTAAAAAAATATTATGAATAGAATTATATATTTTTTTAATTTTTTCCTAATAATTAAAGATGTTAAAAAAATACTTTAAAAAATAATAAAAAAAATAAATACACTATAAATAATAAATAGATAATAAATAAGTAATAACTCTATCACTGCCCGTCTTTTATTCCGTGTTTGTATAGTCAATAAAACATAAATAATGACTTATTACTCTCTTACTATTCTTTTTATTTATTTTTACTTAATAGTTAAAGAAATGACTATGACTAAAATTGTATATTTTTTTAATTAGTTCTTAATTATTATGAATGTTAAAAAAATACTTAAAAAATAACAAAAAAATAAAAATTTCAAATACACTAGAGTAGTAAAGGAGTGGTAAGCGGATAGTAAGTGTATCATCATCCATAAAATATTCAATTTTGGAAAAGGAAAATGCTAGTATGCTGCTTGACTTTATCTTCTCATTTTTATTGCTTATGTATTTAAATTTTTTTTTTATAATTTTTTAATTAATGATTAAGAAAGTGATTTCTAGTGTATTGATATATTTTTTTATTTTTTAAAAATATTTAAATATATTAAAAAATATAAAATAAAAAAAAATGAAATGAGAGATTTGTGCTAGTAGGCACGCCCAATAATTAAAGGTAGGCAGCACACTAGCACTGCCCTTCGAAAAAATATTATCATTATTCTGTCCCCCAACACACACCCCATACTCTATGTGGGGATCAGGTTCACTAATTAATCTCACGAACCGAGAGAAGCCATTAGTCGATTCAGTCCCTCCGAAAGGCTTGAGTCCCTCCCCCCCACCCCAAGCAGCAAAGCTTTCAGTTCGCCCCCGACCCAAGCACATTGTCTCTGTGATTTCTTAGTTCACTGTGATTTCTTGGTTCTGCGTGAAGTCTCGTCCTCTTCTATGTGATTTCTTCCCCTTAATTTCTTAGTTTTTTTATTTGAATGTCTCTGTAATAAGCCCCAAATTGATAATAATCTTGGGCTTTTGTCTGTGAATTGAATGCCCCACCCCCCGACCCCGAGCACGTCGTCTTCTCTATGATTTCTTCTCATTGGTTTGCTGTGATTTCTTCTCGAGATTTGGCCTTCAATTTGTTTTCTCGTCCCTCACGTTGTTTTCATTTCAAATTGAAGGCCTCTTATCCCTCTTATCGCTCAGCATCTAGACAAATACTCTTCAGATCGCTCAGCACGTCGTCTTCTCTAGGAGCTTTTTTCCTCCCAGATCTGTCTTCTTTGCGATTGAAGGCCCAAGCACAACGTCTCTCTCATCGTCTTCTTAAAATGGTCTGAGGGTGACACACGATGCTTTCCAATGTAAAAAATGGTCTGAAGTGTAGGTATTCTAAACACTCGTTTTAGAAGAAGAAATAAAAATAATTTTCACACAGGGTGTGAATAATGAATAGTGACGGATCAAAAACTCTTCAGTTTTAGATTGAATAAACAAGTTTATTTTTATCTTTATCCTTTACTTTTGCTATTATGGTGTATTTGTAATACATTATTTGTAATAATGTTTATATTTTTTTTATTATTTGATTGATTGGTTTATTACTTTTAAGTCTCTCAATATATTTTTTATAATACACGCGTATTCAAGACTATAAAAACTTACATAATTTTATATTTATGTCGGTTGATCTCCAAAAAAAGATTTTTGATTCTATCCTTACATACCATCAAGATCAACACTCTTACCCTTTGGGCCAACGGTTTGTTAAGAGCAACTTGGGTATTACTACTTTTAAGTCTCTAAATATATTTTTTATAATACACGCGTATTCAAGACTATAAAAACTTACATAATTTTATATTTATGTTGGTTGATCTCAAAAAAAGATTTTTGATTCTATCCTTACATACCATCAAGATCAACACTCTTACCCTTTGGGCCAGCGGTTTGTTAAGAGCAACTTGGGTATTACTCTTGGAAGGGGTGTTGCAACCCCCCCCCCCCGGGCCTAACTCACCCTCGGGAAGCCCAACAAACAAAGTGTAATCGACCCACTGATCGGGATAAGGAGGGAGGCACTGGGTGGGAAAGGATTTGACATGGAGAGATGGGATGGTTTTCATCCTGACACGATCCTTCACACGCAAGCAACATTAAAGCCACGTTGCATTAAAGAATCAAGTACGAAATGTGGGTTGAGATCTCAACGAAAGCCCTTGCCCTTGACAGGGTGCACAGATGATGACCACACTCACCTATCTGCCATGCACAACACGACCTGAGGGAGTCATGCCCTATTAAAGACAAGGGAACAGACGTTCCTGAAATAGCAGATGAGGGAGCCACCTCCGTAGGAGTATAAAAGCCAAATTCCATGTTAATTCATTCTGATACTCTCTTGCATATGGAAAAACTGTCTAAAAGGATAACGAACTGATTTAGACATCGAAAGTGTTTCATCAATCTCGAGCCCTCATTTTCCTTGCATTGCCAAAAAATCAAACCTGATAATCGGTATAATACACGTGGTTAATAGTAGGGCTGTAAGACTATTAGTCCGGATCAGAAAAATCGACCAGACTGAATTGTTTGGTCCGTGTTCTAGACTGAATGTGTATATATTTATATTTTAAATATATTATATATATTATTATGTTATATAGCAATTGTATAAATTAATTATATAATTTTCATTCAATGGATCACTATTGGTCATATTATATAATGAAATTGTTTAATATTCTTTAGCTATATATAAAATATTAAAGAGATCAATAATTTTTATTTTCCTTGTTTAATTAATTCTTTATATTAATTCTTCTATAAAAAAAAAAAAAAAGAGAAAAAATGTTCATAAAGCTTTGGCAGCTTTATATTAATTAAAAATAAAGAGAAAAAAATTTATATTAATTAAAGATGGTTCTTTTATAAAGTAAACTCAAGAATGTAATAAAGAATTTTAGCAGCTTTAGCTCTTAAAAGTTAGGGCAATGCTACTTGCCCCGCTGGGGGCTCCCGTTGGGAGCTCCTGCTGGGCCTGTAGTATTTTTTTTATTTAATTTATTTAATTTTTTTATATAGATATTTTTAATAATTTAAAATATTTTAAAAAATAAAATAAAAATTATAATATTATTAAAAAAATACTTTCTTAATCATAAAATAGAATAAAAAATAATATTTATTCTACTTCGTGATTAAAGAAGTATTTTTTAATGATTTTTTTTTTTTTACTTTCTGATTAAGGAAGTGTTTTTTAATGATATTTTAAATTTATTTTATTTTTAAAAAATATTTAAAAGTGTAAAAAAATCAATATAAAAAATAAATTAAAAAAATACACATAAAAAAGTAGATGTTAGGCCCAACTGGAGCCTCCAATGAGACTGTAAGCATGTCCATTTTAAATATTTTTATATTTTTAAAAAATAAAATAAATTTAAAATATTATTAAAAAACACTTCTTTAATCAGAAAGTAAAAAGAAAAAATTATTAAAAAATACTTCCTTAATCATGAAGTAGAATAAATATTATTTTTTATTCTATTTTATGATTAAGAAATTATTTTTTAATAATATTATAATTTTTATTTTATTTTTTAAAATATTTTAAATTATTAAAAATATCTATATAAAAAAAATTAAATAAACTAAATAAAAAAAATGCTACACGCCCAGCGGGGCAAGTAGCATTTTCCTAAAAGTTACTCACTGATAATTGTTGGGCAGCGTTGGCAGGCTGGAGTCAACTTAACGCCAAAAAAGTGAGTTCCATGACAGAATTCTAATCCCATTTTTACGAACGAGAAGTGTACAATCGTAACTTTTTATTTTATTTTTATAAAAATATATTTACAAATTATTTAGATTTTATATCATATATTAAATTTATTTTATTATAAAAATAATTTTACAATTTAACATATTATATCAAGTTACATGAATTTATAAATTTATTTTTATAAAAAAATTTTATGACTAAAAAATTTGTATAATGAGAAGAACTAAGCATGGATAAGATCTACTCCTCCAATAATAGAGTAAGGAAGTGCAGGTGTCGTGCATGGAAGGAACCATGAGAGGCTCACATATATGTGATTTAGGGTACGTTTGGGTAATGAGAAGTGTTGAGAATGTTTGTGAATAGTTATGAGTAGAGATTGAAGTGAGTTTGTGGGTCCCATTGAGAGTATTTTGAGTTGTTTGGATGTGTGAAGTATGTTGAGTTGTTGACTTTTGAGTAGGTAGTTGAAAAATGTGTGGGTCCCAAAAATATTATAGTGATTTTATTTTTAGTAATAAATATAATAATAATTTTATTATAGTGATTTTTTAATATTAATAAATATTGTAGTGATTTTATTTTACTTTATATATAATAATGATAAATATTATAATGATTTTATTTTTTAATTTATATATAATAGTGATAAATATTATAATGATTTTATTTATATATATATATATATATATATATATAATGGTGATAAATATTATAGTAATGTTATTTTTTATTTATATATTATAGTGATTTTATTTTTAATTTATATATAATAGTGATAAATATTATAGTATTTCATTTTTTATTTATATATAACAATGATTTTATTTTTTATTTATATATTTTAGTGATTTTATTTATATATAATAGAGATAAATATTATAATGATTTTATTTTTTATTTATATATTATAATGATTTTATTTTTTATTTATATTTAATAGTGATTTTATTTTTTATTTATATATTATAGTGATTTTATTTTTTATTTATATATTATAGCGATTTTATTTTTTATTTATATATTATAGTGATAAATATTTTTTAGTTATATATTATAGTGATTTTATTTTTTATTTATACATTATAGCGATTTTATTTTTTATTTATATATTATAGTGATAAATATTTTTTATTTATATATTATAGCAATTTTTTTTTATTTATATATTATAGCGATTTTATTTTTTATTTATATATTATAGCGATTTTATTTTTTATTTATATATTATAGCGATTTTATTTTTAATTTATATATTATAGTGATTTTATTTTATTTTTATATATTATAATGATTTTATTTTTAATTTATATATTATAGTGATTTTATATTTTATTTATATATTATAGAGATTTTATTTTATATTTATATATTATAATGATTTTATTTTTTATTTATATATTATAGCGATTTTATTTTTTATTTATATATTATAACGATTTTATTTTTAATTTATATATTATAGGGATATTATTTTTTATTTATATATTATAATGATTTTATTTTTAATTTATATATTATTATGATTTTATTTTTTTATTTATATATTATAGCGATTTTATTTTTTATTTATATATTATAGTGATTTTATTTTTTATTTATATATTATAGCGATTTTATTTTTTATTTATATATAATAGTGATAAATATTTTTTATTTATATATTATAATGATTTTATTTTTTATTTAAATATTATAGTGATTTTATTTTTTATTTATATATTATAGCGATTTTATTTTTATTTATATATAATAGTGATAAATATTTTTTACTTATATATTATAGTGATTTATTTTTTATTTATATATTATAGTGATTTTATTTTTTATTTATATATTATAATGATTTTATTTTTTATTTATATATTATAATGATTTTATTTTTATTTGTATATTATAATGATGTTATTTTTTATTTATATATTATAGCGATTTTATTTTTTATTTATATATTGTAGTGATTTATTTTTTATTTATATATTATAATGATTTTATTTTTTATTTATATATTATAATGATTTTATTTTTTATTTATATATTATAGTTATTTTATTTTTTATTTATATATTATAGTGATTTATTTATTTATTTATATATTATAATGATTTTTTTTATACATTTAATAGTGATAAATATTATAGTGATTTTATTTTTTATTTATATATAATGGTGATAAGTATTATAGAATATTTGTAAATAGTTATGAGTAGAGATTGAAGTGAGTTTGTGGGTCTCATTGAGAGTATTTTAAATTGTTTGGTATGTGAAATATTTTTAAAAGTACAAGAATACTTAGAAAGTGTTGAGGAGACTTGGTTACCCAAACACAGCTTAGACTCTTAGCTTAGATACAGTGATGAAATGTAAAATTATCAAATATTTTTTAAAGTTTTATTTTTAAATATTGTTTAAATATAAAATACTTTTCAATTTTCAATTTTTATTTTTACATGAGATGGGATAAAATAAAATGAATTTAGATTAAAATTAAAAATTGAATAAAATATTATTAAAATATATTTTTTAATATTATTTTTATTTTAAAATTTAAAAAAATTAAATTCTTTATTTCATTTTATAAATGCTTTATAAATGCCAACTTACCTGAACTTATCTCTTGTTTTGTCCAGGGTAATAAAGTTGTGATATGATGATCAATGCACAGTGAGAGTTGAGTGGTCCTCTTTTATTCTTACTTATCTCATTATTATAATTTTTTAAACTAACTATTATAATTTTTCTAAACTTTAAAAAAATAATAATAATAATTTAACTTTTTCAAATTCTAAAATATAAATAATATTCTAATAATATTTTAATATTTTCAAATTTTTTATTCAATTTTATCTATTTCATTTCTTAAAATCTTAAAAATATTTAATTTAAATTATCTCATTATTATTTATAAATAATTTTATTATTATTCATAAAATTCTCATCCAATCTCATACTTACCTTATTTGTTACTTTTATTAGTGTTTGCCGGGGGGTGGGGGAAAAAAAAAGCATATCAGCTGCAATATGTATATTACTATATTGTAAATCATTTTCCTTGAATTAAATAGCAGCCTCGAGTGCATGCGCACTGCGCAGTAGTGGTGGACTTCTATTCATGTGATTGTGTGGACGATTTTGCTCATCAAACTGTTTCAAATTGGCGATTAACTTTTATACTTGTTAGATTTGAGGGTATATGCTGGAAAGCTTTGGCAGGGAACTAGACTTAATTTTTTATAAGACTATTTTACCACTGACTTTGTTTACGGCGTATTTTCATCTGTAATTAGCCTCTTTTCATGACGGGTCGGAACCCTCGCCTTTTTCAATTCGAGACTGCTTGGTTTCTTGCAAGAATCAAATTGTAAGGATCATGAGGATGTGTAATAGTGCAGTGTGTGTTGAAAGGGATGTATGTGAAGTAGCAGAAATTGAAAATCTCTTATCTCATCATTACAACTTTTTTAAATCTTCACACAAAATTGTAATACGAGTACATGATTAATAGAGATCATATATATGGATTTTTTCATGGCTTCAGTTGATAATTAATCTTTCCAAACCAAAATAGATGGGTCATATTTGGAGTTAGGTCATGGGCCTAAAAGGTTTATAGACAGTTAACCTGATGGGCCAAAACATAGCGACCACCAACCATTTCTAATGAACAATCAAATTGTCATAAGCTGGGGGTACTCCAAGCAGCAAAAGCATTATAGGAGAGGACGAGGACGAGGGCGATGTGGATCATATTAGAACTTAGTTGAGACTATAGGAAAAATATAATCTATGTCCGAGCTTCTTTCTTTAGCAACTATCTAATCATGGAACTGGACGTGAAGTATGCATATCTTCACAGTGATTTTGGTACAAAAGGCAGATTGGAAACTTTGAAAGTTCTGTTACAGACTCAGGTCATCACCTCCTGTATTGTTGTGACAAGAAATCTGGCGTATCTAATTTTGGTTTGCCATAACTTTAATTATCATTATTACTTTTATAAATTACTTAAGAGGAACCATGAATTATATAATCTCACCAAATCTGAAAAGGTAAAGGTAAAGTAGGTGAAAAGCATCATAAATAAGAAATGCTGTGAAACAAACTCGGAGGCCAGCTGCATGTAGATGCTTCTTATGTAAACTTGCTGTGAAGGGCCTTTTTTTTTTATATATATTTTTGTTCCTTAATGTAGTTACATTAAGATTGTGTAGTAACTACATCAATTGGCAACATCTTGGTTTCTCACTAAGAGAACCAATGATCGAATCCCCCTTTTCCCATATATATAATAATAATTAAAAAAAAAAGGCAGAAGCTGATATATGATAACCTCCTGATACATTTGATAAGGTATCCAGCAGAATTTTTTAGACCAAATAAGCATCTTAAACTTGCAACCATACCAAGTGGGTCTTTATGTACTTAACAATATAAAAGGGTCAATTTACAGCAATCTAGAGGTTGATGCTCCTAATAATCTAGTTAGTTCTAAAGCTCTACTTTAATCTCCAGATAGAAATATTAGTAGACATTATAATTATGTGCTTTGCATTATGGTATATTTACTTTTAGAAGTTAGATTTTTCCTTAGAAAAAAAAAGGGCCAGTGGGCATATGAATTAAACAATAAAATGCAGTTATCTCCCATCTTTCGAAGCCTTTCTATGTTTATGTATTTTGTTTTTTGTTTTTTATTTTTTTGACGAGGAACCTTGGAGACTCTGCAAACACATCATTTCTTTTGCCTGATTAAATCTAGGACCAACGTAACGCACCCAAATCACACGGATTAGGTAAATCATTGACTTTTCACTAATAGGACATTGGGCCTTAGAAATTTCTTACAAAAAAAAAAAGGAAAAAAAAAATTACGCACACCCAAGGAATCGAACCTAAAACCTCGAGTATAACACCAAAAACTTTTACTGGCTAAGCTAGCTGAAACCTTCTTATAATTACACTTTTCCAAAAACAAGTTTCTTCTGGACTTTGTTAAATAGAGTTTGTTAGAGGCTAGAGATTTTCTAAAGACCTCCAGAAAGCCCCATTTTACTTGGTTATTAAGCAGTATTTGAGCAAATGTATTATAGAAGTTAAACCAATTTTATTTTTATTCCACTTGCTAAGACAATGATCCCAGTTAACCTAAATTGCTAACTCGGCATAAGCATCTGGCAAAAACCTTGCCCTATATCTCAAACTTTTAAAATTGATTTACATGTTCTCCTGATGTCAAAAAATAATGCCTGATAGCATCACTTACACAAGAAGCGTCTCAAATGGATGTAGTTAATTACCAAATTTTAAACAATGTGGCATATATTGGGTGGAAGCACAAAACCCTATAACTTGGGTTAGGTGATAATCGTTGAGATTAAAAAACAATTATCATGGTTTAAATCAAAATGTATAATCATAGAAAACCTTCTCCAAGCTATTTGTAGGAACAAAAGTTACTTTGCATTGAATGTTAAAACAATCAGGAGTGAAGAGACAGTATAAGAATCAGCATGGTATACAGACTGAGTATACTTTGAGATTTACTTTAAGCTCTCCATTAGGTAGCGCATAGGGAAAAAGGGAGACTCTACAAGCAACATCCCTAAGAGTTACTTCATGATTAAAACAATATGGCATTGGTATATATGCCCATAAAAGTATGTGGACTAAATTAAGAGGTGAACATTAAACCACAGTGAACCCCAAAGTAAAATGAAACACACCTAGCAATAGACTGATAAATTGAACCTTGGATGCATGATCTTCATAGAGCTGTGAGAATCAAATTCAACAAAGTAACAAAAAGTGGAACCAAAGTGAATAGAGAAGGTATTTTCACATCATAACATGTTATGAAGAGACACCTTCAGTTCATGCTGAGCATAAGATTAGGTCTTGAGTCACGTCCGCAGGCTATACTAGTTTTAGCAACTACAAGTGCTTGAAGCATCAAAAGTCAAGAAACTTGCCAACTTTTCCAAACGTTTGGTGTTCTTTAGAAAACTCTGATTAAGCATATTAAAATTCCTGTAGGGGACTTAGGGTTCAAAATCTTATTCTTCCCCGCTTCACAAGAAAAACTTCTAAGTAATAATAGTTAGCGGTTTCCCAGCAAATAATCAACAATATTTTCTCAAAATGCAGAAAAACGTAAGAGGATTTCACAATGACGAGATCACAGTGAATTTTTCACGCAGATAAACAAAGATAGTAATTAATGATCCAATGACTATGGCAAAAAAATTTGACCACTTGAAAAAAATGTTAAAAAAATGGTCCACAATGCTTAGAGATACTACCAGGAGACTCTTAAGTAACAAAAATAATAAGTAGGCAAATGTTTGGTAACTAGGAAAACGTTGGACAAGGAAAATACATATATGCGCACGACAAACAGATATTCAGTTTGTGTGTGTTTTATATTTACACATTAAATTTCAATTACCAAATTGTCTTCTCAACTTAGCTCTCTGCATACAAGCTCTCCAAATTGCGAAACCCAAATCACGAAAAACCGTGAAAATAGCATTTCAATTTTCTTCCACTCTTCATGAATTTTCTCAGCATCCAAACGAAAAGGATCAAATAAGCCGAATTACCTTGAGAGCTGGTGATTTACCGCACACAATCTTGCAGAAAACGCAGTCGTTTTGCTGAACCTTCTTCTGTGAATCACGCAACCGCTTAGTCTCATCCGAATCAGAAGCGCAATCGGAAAAGGAGAGGGTTGAAAAAAGTGGGATGCGAGTCCGACCCCGAGGCTGACTGGAACCGAGAGGGCAGATATGGGAAGAGAGAATGGCGAGCCTCCGTGCCTCCATGTCAAGCGAAACCGAACCTTCTGACAGAATCACTGGCTGTGGATGTGGCTATGCCCATGATTTCCAGAACTTTCTAAAGTGAGATTCTGATCTGAGAAGGCAGAGAAACAAACCAAAACCGTGGGTTTTTCCTCCTTTCTGTTCGAGTATTCAGTAATTTCTTGAGAGGATGGAGGTTTAGCGTGGCCCTGGTGGCGCTGTGGTCGAGATAGGGGGCGTTTGGTTAGCCCTGCTTTGCTTTATTATCCATACGACACACGTCGTATAAATAAAGCAAGGTTGCCGCTACGTACAGTCCCATTCGGAGAACTCCTTTGCAAGCCTACGTTCGTGTGCACGTGTGTAGCATGTGAATGACTAAACTACCCCTAGTTCATATTTTAGAAACAAAACAGCGAAAATTACGAAAAATCGAAAGCCCTCTCGTCAGTCTCCGTCCTCTGCCCATCGATGGCCTCCTCCAACATCGACGGAGTTGCATACTCCACTACCTATCGCCGGCCTTCTCCACCTTTGATGGAGTCGCAGTGGTCTTGTCCTCCACTGTCCGTCGACAGAGCACCTAAGTGGGTCTAAGTGGGTAATGGCGAGAATAAAGCAAATGCAATTCACATATTAGGAAATATGCGGTCCAAGTGGGTAAGTTCTTCTATACTACCCATAATAAATGCAGCCAATTCACCTTTTCGGATCATTCTGATCAACTTTGAAGCTTTAGTGGAAGCAAGAATTTATTAATTCATACGAAAGACAAGAACTTTGATTGAATAAAAAAGAGAGGGAATATCCACTACAGCCATATCCATGGCGGTGAGCTCAGAAAGCTTAGAGAAGCCGAAGAATTGCGAGCGCAGATGCCGAGACTCGTTACGGCCATATCTACTACCTTTTTCCTATCTCGGCCTGCTCCTGCAATACCAGAGAGGGAGAGAGAGAGAGTCCTCAGTATAGGGCTGAGGAAGGGGAACTTGATTTGAGAAGGAGATATTGACTTGGGCTGTGGAAGGGGATGAGGCAGGCACTTTTTCACTTAAATCTAACGATTCGTTTTGAAAACACGTAGGGCGTGTGCACGCAGTCCTCGAAAAGAGAGTTTTGTGTTGTCTTTCGATCATCAGCCGACGGGTTTCACTGGCCGGTCAAGAGTTCCAGTGTCCAATATAGTTTTGATAAGCAAGTATTACACGATTAAATGAGTAATGATATATATAAATTCTTTTATTAGAAAATTTTATACACCACATTATCATTTTATTTTTATCTTATTATATAGGATGTAACACATTTATGACATTAGATAATCTTTTATTAGATAATCTTTTATTATTCAATAACAATAAATATGTCATATATTACATAATGTAATGAAAATGTGATGGCAGTGTGGTGTGTTGTTATTTTTTAATAAGATAGTATTAGTTAGCAAAGATAGTATTAGTTAGCAATCTATCTATTTCTTAGTTTCGTTTGAATTTTTCATTTTATTGTAATTTTTTATACTATTATTGTGTATTTTCTATCATGATGTATAACATTACTCTTTTTTTATACAATTATGCTTTTAAGTTGATGGCATTATGTAAAACGATATTTTTTTTTATAAGTTTTTTTATAAAAACATCTATAATATAAAATAAAATTGTGTAGAGAATTATAATAATAATTGTATAATCATTTTTCTAACTAAAAAGAGTTGCATTGCTGTTAAATTAAATATAGACTAGAGAGGTTCATCTTTGTCACTACTAAAGGGTAATAAACATTGTGGAATGGTGACAAGGGGTATGCATTTGAATATAGTTGTGCAATATTATGCATATATTGATTTTGAAATCGATTTATTTTCTTGTCACTCCAATTGTAAAAATTGTTTAAAAAAGAATTGATATCCATCAATGCCGAATAGATCTTCCAATGAAATGACCCCAATGGGAGTCTCCTCTTGGTACGATGTATTTTAATCCCCCAAGCTTGAGCTTATTTAAGAGTTAATTTAGGCCTCATTTGGTTATATAGATCAAATGATATTAGAAATTTATGAATAGTAATAAAATAGTTTGTGAATAATAATAAAATTATTTGAGTTAAGATATTTTATAGAGTTTTGAAAAATGATATAGAAAAAGCTAAATAAAAATATTATAAAGTTACAATATTGTTAAAATATAATTGTTTAATATAATTTTTGTTTTGAGATTTGAAAAAGTTGAATTATTTTTATGTTTTATTCGAAAGTTTGGAAAAATTATAATGATTAGATAAAAAAGTTGAAAATTTAAAATTTAAAATTTAAAATTATTTGTATTTAAATGGTGTTTCAATGTTGAGATGAGATAGAATGAGATAAGATGAAATGGATTGAGATCGTTTATTGAGTCCTTTAGAGGAATGAGATGAGATGAGAATTTTGTGAATAATCGTAAGATGATTTGTAAATAGTGATGAGATACTTTTAGTTAAGTATTTTTTAGGTTTTGGAAAATGAGAGAAAATGTTGTAATGATTATAAAGTTGTTAAGTATTAATTTGAAAGTATTTGTATTTGAGTAAAGTTTGAGAAAGAGATATGATAAGATGAAAATTTTGAGATAGAAACTTTTTCCAAACAAGCAATTGTATCAAAGAAGATCTAATTCATTTTTCCCACTCTAAATTCTCAAACATGAATATAAAATTTTAGAGATTTAAATCATTTTTCCTTTGAAAGAATAACTACCTAAATCATTAAAAAATATAAAATCAAACTCCAATAAAATTATATCGTGTGAACATCAATGTAAAATAGGAATTACAAAATATGCCACATAAGTTTAGATATTTGTTCCAATGAAAAATAATCATCAATTCTGCTTAGTTTGCCATATATTAATACAACATTACATTAACTAAGGTAAAAAGTTAAATCCAAGGCTTCTTTTTTCTATCAAAGATGCCTGGTCTATAGGTTGAATTAAACATGTCAACAAGAAGGCGAGATTGCATCAATACAAAGATAATAATGGGAATACCAGCCAAACCAATAATAGGAACGACGATCCGGTATTTTCCACGTAACATAAGTAAAAGAGCAGCAGAAAAGGCTATCATCATAGTTACAATAGAGAAGAAGAGAGCGAAAAGGCCTATAATCATCTTTCTTGGCAAGGATCTAAGAAAGTCTTCTTCTGCATAACGTGATGTGAGGATTCCTAAAAACATCAATACTGAAGTTGATGAAGAAAATAGCGACAGAGAATCAGTTACTATAAAAAGTTTAAATAGTTTGCCATGCATGAGGATTGGCAAGCCTGTATCTTGATGGTTACCACCAGGAATGGTAAATGCTGCCGCGAACATAATGGTAATGATGAGAGCACCGACCACAGTACAAGAAGTTGCTGTGCCCTTCATCCAGTTCTCTCCCTCTTTTCTCATTTCTTTGTGGTCTTTCGTAAACAATTGCCTGGCAGTCAGATTGTATTTGTTTGAAATTTCCTTATGAGTGAGAGGGCAAATGCGTTCCACCTCCTGCATGCATTTATTAAATAAAACTATGAGGAAAAAATTGCCAGTAGACTATTGCAAAAGAATTAGCCATCTATATTCAACAAACCGCGCGAGACCATCATCAATCTTTTGGTATTTCTATAAAAGAATATTATTGTATAATTTATTTTATAAAAATGTCATTCATTAAAATATGAAAGTGCAAAGAATTGTAAAAATAGTTGTATACATGTCAGTTTCTTTTTTCAAATTTGTATTTTATTTCTTCAGTTTAATCTGCTTATTAGATTTCCGTATTGAAAATTTGACAACAAGAATTTTAGCTTTCTTATAATAAAGACATGCTTAGTAGCAATCTTGTGACACCAACAAACATCGAATGCAAAACAGAGTTATTCTATATATAATAAATATAATACTTGCAGAGTGGTTGAAGTTTCTAATTAGGATTATTCCATAGTAGAGTTCTTAAAATCAAAAGTACCACTGTTTTGAAGTTAAGTGATACAAATTTTTCCACCCCACATTCCATAGTAGAGTTCTTAAAATCAAAAGTACCATAGTAGGGGAATTAAAAATTAATATTAGAAATAATTTTGGTAAGAAATGCAGATTTTAAGACATATTAAAGTAAAACAAATGGGCTCAAGCTGTTCATGAGTTCTTGCCTAAAAAATTGAAAGGTTTTTTATACCTACATTACATGGTACTATTGTTGTTCTTCTTTCTTTCTTTTGAAAATCTAACTCTAGATTAGTTTAAAGAGTGTATTGTCGAGAGCAAAATAATAAAGCAGCAGAGAGAGAAGATGGATGGGCTGACCTTAAACCATTGAACTTCTCTTTGCATTTGCAAAACTGCTCCTCTTATGGAATCGATAGCAGTATTTTTTATTACCATCCCTGCCATGTGCAATATGGTATTTCCGAATTTATCTCTCTTCTTTAGTTGAGCATTCATCTTTTTTAAGCTGTATAGAAGGCTAAAGATCCTATGCTGACGATGCAGGACGGCCCAATGGAATATGCCCATACTTTCAAAATGAACCTCCCACAAAAGATCTGGATTTGCTTTGCCTATATGATAAACAAATTCAAAGTTCCCTCTCTTGATGGCTTCGAACACTGCTTGCATAAGAATATACGGCTCATATTGATTTTTTTCGATTTCTTGACACATAAGGGTCAGAAGTTGTTGGAATTGAGCTCGTTCAAACTTCATTTCATATAAACGCTTGAATCCTATACAATTAATTTGGCAATTACGAAACATTAATGCATGCATGTTTATAAGTTGGATGAAACAATAAATGATCAAGAATAACAATTTTTTAAACAAAAATTATTCAAAAAAGTAAATGGATGCAATTAATATTATACCCAAGAGGTTGAAGAGAGTTGAAACTAGTTGGCGCCATAGATCAGCTCGCACTGCAAATTAAGTAAAACCAAAACTTGCTCATGACCTTTATTAATTCCGACCCAAACATTGGCTAACATTAATTAATGTCAGGAGTCAAAAAATTCGAGGGACATAAATTAAGTTTATGCATTAATTAACGCACGTACGTACCTGATCCGGTTGTATTTTCTTGACCATGATTTTGGATGTTCAAACGGAATTGATCGGCAGCAAGAGCTAAATCTGCTAATGAAATGTCATGTATACCTTCCCCCACCCAAAAACAAAAAAAGGCAAATAAAAGTTAAGTAATAATATATTAAGGCAGTATTTTTTTAATCTCTATCTTGAAGGAGCAAATTAAATTCAAGCAACATGCATGAACAGTACTATTAAGACTACGTATTATGATTTTCTCTTATATATATAATTATTGAATACTTAAAAATATTTTCATTACAAAGGTAAAAATAATAATATTAATATAAAATAATAAGTTGTATGAAGTTATTTGACTTATTAATACAAGTAGAGCTGAGTATTATAAGAGTTCAATTCATTTAATTTAATAAACAAATAAAGTCAAATTGATTTCTAACTGACTTGTCAATTATATTTGTTTATATACAAGCAACCTTAGTTGGGAGAGAGTTCAATATTATGTTATCACCTTCAATTAGGTTATATATATATATATATATATGAAACTTTTTTTAAAATTTTTATAATCAAGATGAAAACTTTAATTTCAACCTATATAGGTTTTTGTCAAAGTGATAAGGCTCTATGAAGTATGTTTGGATCGTCAAAGTGTTTTGAGATATGATTCTATCAGAGTAGTATGAAAAAGATACCGGTAAGATCTTTTGAAAGTGGTAAGTACTTTTTTAAGAAAACTTTGTCTTGATTTTTGTGTTTTAGGTTTTAAATTACGAAAAGAATGCCAATGATTAGATCATGTAAATTATTTAATAATAATGATACACTTATAATTATTTTATAATATTTTTACATTAACTTTGTTAGAATAGGACGCGGGTAGTTATGTCAAAATCTAAAATTCAAATATGTTAGTATTGTACTTGATGATGTGCATTAATGTATAAATATAATTATTTACTCAACTAATTACGTACCACGAGATATAGGAAATATAATTACAAAAGATGTATTAAAGTAAGATTATTTTTAGAATTTTTTTTTTTTTTCCGTAAAAAGAGCCAATGAATGGAAAAGCTGCTAAGAGATATAAAAAAGAGTGGCAGTAGTACTAACAGTGATTGTAGATCCATTGTTTCCAAAACACCATCTCATAATTTCCACTCAGCTCGAATGCGTCAGTCGAAATTTCAGCCAATACCTCCAAAGGGGACATACGTCGTCCGTCCAGGGCAAGAGCCAAACGTGGACAACGCTTCATTAAATCCAAAGCCATATCTTGCAAGATCATCATGTGTTAATGTTGTACCGTACGTACGTACATAAGTGTATATAATATCCAATTAATTAATTCAATCACCAAAAATTACGGCCAATGATTGGTTAGAAGAGAATACAATAATAATTTGTTACCTAAATCTCCTTGATAAAAACAACTGTTAAGAAGTGAAGCACCATTTAAGTCTCTATATGCCTCCAGATCTTCCAACGGAGTTTGAGAATAGAGATAGCGAGTTAATTTTTTATGCCCATCGAACATAGTCACAGCAACTGGAAGTAGTTTGCCATTATTTCTGATGCTGACCAATCTCTTGTTTTTTTTAATCAGGTACTCTGCCACCCTCTGATTCCCACTAATATGTAGAGCTGTATAGCCGAAATTGTCTTGCATTGCCAAATCATGTTCTGACATCATATTGACCAACTCCATCACTATCTCTTCCTGTTCAGCATCAACAGCAGCGTGAAGAACCGTCTCACGGCCGTGAAATATAGTCATTCTTGCTGTCAATGCATGGGGGTGTTCGTTGAGGAAATCTCTTGTAGCGTTCCAATCACCTCCTCGCACAGCCTTGAGTAAGGGCCGCACAAAATTATCATCCTCCCTGATCTCTGGCCCTGCCATGCATGCATATATATATATATATATATATATATATATATATATTATACAGATGATAATTGATATGCTTTTTTATCTCCAGTTTTCATATTATAAATAGAATTATGAAATAAATTAAACGAAACAACTCCGACACCTATACTAACTTTCCAGCAAACTACTACGTACATAACGATATCATCTTTTGTATGCATATGTCGATTTTGTATGCATGTATATTAATATAATATTATATATATATTGGTGAATATATGGTGAATAACTATATTATAACTATATAATTATATATATATATGGTGAATATATATAATAATATATTGTAACTATATTATAACTATATATAATATTGACATGACAAGATTTGATATACAATATTTAAATCTAGAATCTTTCTTGCAAATTAAAATTAAATCATATCTGATCTAAGATAAACCACCTAAAATAAATCATTTGTACTTGTTTTCATGGTGATTCAAATTTCAATTCTCACGTTTCAATGACAAGAAGAACTACAACTAAGTTACAAGATTAGTTTTAGATTAGGCAATGAGAAATTCTTAATTTTCCATTTAATTATAAGCCTATTTTTTTCTTCTAATAATGTTTGTGCATATTGAGAGAGAGAGAGAGAGACCTGGGTTGTATGAACTTGAAGGGTTTCCTTCATCAATTATCAAATTATCATCTTCAGTCTGTATTATCATATTCTGTCCATTATCTGAGATGTTTGATGAGTTAAAACGACCTTGGTTGTCTGAAGAGTTTCCACTCTCAACTCTCTGATTAGCTCCAATCTCTATTGGCAATTCGAGAGGTAAAGTGTTTGTTTCCATGTTGCCTGTCAAGTTATGAAGTACATATATTAGTCGAAACTTGGAATAGAAAGAAAGAGACACTAATATTGTGATACATCTCAATTTTTGAAATCAAGAATTTAACATTATTATTTCTAGGAATTCATTTTCGATCTTGACTTTGAAAAATGATTTTTAATTTCTTCTACTAAGTGCATGCATGTTATGGATTGGGTTAACATGTTTTGGATTGCATAGTAGAACTTTTTATAATTGCAGAGCTTTACTAAAAGTCTTATTAGTGAAAATTAAGTTGTTTACTTTTTGGCAACAAATATGATGTGTCTAAAGTTTTTTTTTTAAATTAGTTGAGATAATTTTTAAAATTATCTGGAGGTCAGAGATCAATACCTTCAAACGATGGATGCTTGTCAATATATTGTATATCAAAGAGGGGGGTGTTACCATATTAGACCCAATGCCCAATGGTACTCAACAATAATTAACGTAGATTCCACAAATTATGTTCTTTTCCAAATTAATTTAGGTGTCAGATTATGTACAGGAATTCTAAGGATCTTGATAGATATATATAGCTAGCTACGTACCATTGTATATATATAAAGACAAGGATCATTCAAAACACAATGAAGAGTACGTGACCTCATGATTGATTGAGGAAATTAGTCTCATTTGGGGTTAAGACAGTATGTATATCACCATCTCACATCCCTTGAGATCATTTCAGGATAATAAAATCATCGATGAAGAGTAGCGATGCTGCTATATATTAATTAATCTTCTTGTCTAAATAAACATATATAATTAATTATTCATGATGCACCAACTTGATTAATTATTTCTTGGACTCCAACGACATTACATTAGATTACCCTTGAAATTGTCACTTAATTATTTTGCAAAATGGCAATAAAGTTAACCACCAACCAACGTTATCCCTTCACCTCCAAATTATATAAGTAATTTAACCCCATGTTTAAATCCTATATAATATTGTTGACTTTGAGATTATTGATAATTGATAATTGATTCATAATTAATCTCAACTCATCTTATGATCTCATCTAATCATTACAAATTTTTCAAATTATCTCACAAAATATAATAAATAATTCAATTTTTTCAAATCTCATAAACAATAATAATATTAAAAAATAATATTCTAACAATATTTTATTCAACTTTTAACTTTTATCTCAACTCACTATCCAAATCTCACCTGACAAGAAGAACTACAACTAAGTTACAAGAGCTTTAAATTAGGTACTGAGAAATCCCTAATTTTCCATTTAACATGTTTTGGACTGCGATAGTAAATAGCGTTTTTAACAGTAGTGTTTTTAATTGTAGAGGTTTACTAAAAAGCTTTACTAGTGAAAATTAAGTTGTTTACTTTTTGGAATATTGTCCGTTGCTTTACGCTAGTAAGTAATGAAATAAAAAGTTGAACTTCATCTCTACGCTGATGCATGCATAGTACAAGATTCTGATGAAAAAGAAAAAGTAGATCGATGATACTCACAAGGACGGGTGAGGGGCTTTTCCAAATACAACCACTTGTAAATCCCAGATTAAAAGTAGCGATGATCACCGGTGGAAGACAAACTTAGAGAGACGGGTGTGTGTATATATATATACACACACACACGTCCACCCACCCTGCATGGCGCTCATAGATCAACCGAAGAACATGCATTTAATTAAGGTCGGTCATTGAATATTAATTAAGACCAACTTGGGTAGCGATGACCTCATTAATTAATTAGTGATGCACCAACGACATATATATAATTAATTAGCGATGACCTCATTAATTAATTAATTAATTATTAATTAATCTTCTTGTCTAAATAGACATATATAATTAATTATTCGTGATGCACCAACTTCATTAATTATTTCTTTGACTCCAACGACATTACATTAGATGTCCATGTCGCGGCTCTGCTCTAATCATGTACACGTCATCGCCAGCTTTTAAATTGTGTCATAAAAAATTTCAAATTATGACATTCCACCCACCGGGATATTTTTTCAAGGGAGCAATTGATTTAACAATCAAATTTTACAATTATCAATAAAAAAAATCAATTGTTTTTAATTATTTTTCTTTTAATTTCTTGACTTTTCCTAAATGATAATAACTTTTCATTTAAAGATCACTCAGGAATTCAAAAAATTAAAAATACTATTTGATTGATAATTTTTAAATAGAACAATATATCAAAGAAAAACTTATAAAAAATTTATTTCTACACCTATCAATTATTCATATGAATAAAATTATTAAATTTAAAATTTAATTTTCAAAAAAACTGATAAAATAAATCTTATATGTAAAATTATAAATATGTGTAGCATTACTTTTATAAATATCATTATCAAAAGGGCGTTGTTAACCACGCACCGAAATATTTATAAACATAAAAATCAAGAATGTAAGGTCACCCAAAATCTTTTACAGTTGAAATTTATAAGGAAATTACAGATGGTTTTTTTTTTTTTCCTAGAGTAAAATTTAGAATGTAATAAAGAATTTTAGCAGCTTTAACTCTTAAAAATTACTCACAAATAATTGTCGGCAAGCCGAAGTCAACTTGACACCAAAAAAATGAGTTTCATGACTGATCAATACCAATCCCTTTTTTACCAACGAGAAGTGTACAATCATAAAAAAAAAATTCATTAAAAAAAACTCACAAATTATATAATTTCATACGATATGTTAAATCTACTTTACAATAATAATAACTCTACAATTTAATGTATTACATTAAATTATATAAATTTATAAATTTACTTTTATAAATTATTTTGTGGTTAAAACATTTGTACAATGAAAAGTACTAGGCATAGGGTAAGATCTACTCCTCAAATAATAGAGTAAGGGAGTCCAAGTGTCCTGCACGGAAGGAACAATGAGAGGCTCACATATATGTGATTAAGGCTTAGAATAAGGGAGCCTGACTAGTTTGAGATGTGAAATGAAATGAGAATTTTATAAATAGTGATAAGATAATTTAGACACAAGATGAAATATGAAATTCTCTAAATTTTAAAAACTTTTCATAATTTTATTTTTAAATATTACTAAAATATAAAACACTTTTCAATTTAAATGATATTCAACTTTTTTATCTAATTATTACCTAATCATTATCTAAATAAAAAATAATAATAAAACTTTTACAAATTTTGTAATAAAGTATAAAAATCAATACAACTTTTTCTAACTTTAAAACAAAAATACTATTAAAAAATTATATTTAAATAATTTTTAAATTGATAATATTTTTATTCAACTTTTTCTTTTACATATTTCTTAAAGTTCAATAAACATTTTAACTTAAATTATTTTACTATTATTTACTAACTTTTTAGCTATTCCAGTGTCCAAATGAACCTTAACAAAATAAGAAGAAAAATAAGAAAGAAAGAGAGAGAAAAAGAGGGAGAGCGGAGACGAATACAGTTCTTCTTTTTTTTCCCGAGTTCCCATTCTATCTGCGTTCTTCCTGAAATGTACGTGCTTTAATTCGGTTCTAAAACAACAATTAATATGCCGATAATAATTGCAGCCGGGACTTCAAATATCGCGTCCGTTACCTTGGAGAGAGAAAAACGTACGTGTGTGAAATATGGCAAAAACACGATAGACACGTCCCAATGCTTTGGACTGTTATTATACGAGCATTGCTACACAACCTTTACCACATTCTACACTTTATATTTTTTTAATTTTTTCAAATTTTTAATATATTTTTTAAATTTTTTTTTGAGTTTATTTTTTTTAAAATTATTTATTCATTATTTATATAATAAATATTTAATAAAAAAAATAATAAAATTTAAAAATAATATGGAGTGTGGAGTGTTAGGAAGTTGTAAAGATTTTTTGTTATTATATATGGTAGTTTTTTTCCTTTTAGTTTATATATGATTGTTTTTAAATAATATAGCAACTTTTGTATTCTTTCAATAGACAGTCAACTGATCATGGGCCAAATTACTATTCCTGAAGACTATTGACATTTGTCCCAACATTACTCGATTCAACAACATGTGCTGAAGACTATTGACATTTTTTCTCGATTCAACAGACATGTGCTGAAGACTATTGACATTTGTCCCAACATTTCTCGAAGGTCTGAGAGTCCATCAGGTTGACTTTACAAATTCAATAAGAAAAGTATGATTACTATTCATAATATCTCATTTTATCTTACTTATCAAGCATTCCTGTGAATTTGCTTGTGAGTTATGATGTAACTTATGAAATGTTTAGAAATTATTCTCATCTCATTTCATTTCTAAGTATCACTCAAAAATAAATACTTTTAAATTAATTATTATAACTTTTTCAAATTTTTAAAGAAAAAAAAATAATTCAATTTTTTTAAATTTTAAAATATAAATAATATTAATAAATAATATTCTAATAATATTTTAATTTTTTTATATTTTTTATTCAAATTCTTCTCATTCATTTCCTAAAATGTTAAAAATATTTAATTTAGACTATCTTATTACTATTTATAAATTATTTTATTATTATTTAAAAAATTCTCATCTTTATCTTATTCTCGATCATCGTTACCTTCTTTGTTCCTTTTATTAGTGTTTAGAAACCTGCCAAGAAAAACACAAAAACAGCTGCAATATGTATATTACTATATACACTATATAGTAATATATATATATATATATATATATATATATATTGTAAATCATTTTCCTTGAATTAAATAGCAGCCTCGAGTGCAGTGGTGGACTTCTATTCATGTGATTGTGCGGACGATTTTGCTCTTCATACTGTTCCAAACTGGCGATTATATGCTAGAAAGCTTTGGCAGGGAGCTAGACTTAATTTCTATTAGACTATTTTACCCCTGACTTTGTTTACGGTTTATTTTCCTCTATAATTAGCCTTTTTCATGACGGGTCGGAACCCTCGCCTTTTCCGATTCGAGGCTGGTTGGTTTCTTGCGGGAATCCAATAGGAAGATGATTCCATAGAACTATTCTACGTTTATTTTATAATTTACTTGAAATTTAGAGTAGTTTTATAAATTTGAGATTTTTTTAATAATTTGACATGATTATATTGATTAATCATAAAATAAATTGTAAGATATGTCTTACATGTAGTTTTATAAATTAATCACATCCGCTGCCTTGAAGAGAGAAAACGTACCTGTGTAAGATATGGCAAACATGCAAGACATATCCCAATACTTGGATTATTATTAAGATGACAAATTTTATTCATCATCTCTACATCACACTATACATGATTTTTTATTTTATTTTTTGCCCTTAACAAGTATGTGATATAGTGATGATGAGTAGAAGAACTCAATTAATTTAACAAGAAAAAATAAAAATAAAAAACTAGTGTGACATGATGAATAGTTAGCAAAACTCTGTCAACAATGACTATTATTATGGTTGTTTCTCTTCCCCTATGGGTTGATGGTTGGTACTAGTTTCTTTCTTTGTAAACTACTTAATTAGAGTATTGGCATTGATTTATCTTTATGCAAATGCAAAATCACATATTTTGGTAGACAGCGAACGTTCGCAGATTTGGTGGCACAAATGCCACAACCATTACCTGAAATTGATATCCCACTCCGTCCTGCCAAATCCATTGATGGTCGGATCTATGTTCTGTTTTCTAAAGAGGAAATAGAAAAATCTGCTGTACTGTTTAGATAATCGATGGCTCTCAAATTTCTTCGGTCGCGTCTGTCCCTTGATGCCATTAAAGTGTTCATACACAGTCGCTGGGGATTAAATTCGCAGCTGTTGGTTTCAACAATGAGGAAACCTCGGAATGTGTTCATGTGACTCACCAATGAGGATGATTTCGTGAGGGCAATGTCGAGGGAGGCTACTGATGTAGATGGGATTTCTTACTGTCAGTTCCATTGGCACACAGAGTTTGATGAGGATTCAAAGTCTTCCTTGGTGCCGGTGTGGGTTTTCCTCCATGGATTACCACCAAATTATTATTATGAGTCATTTTTAAGGAACATCACTGCACCGTTGGGTAGGTTCTTACGACATGATAACGCGACGAAGTATGCGACGAGAGCAGATGGGGCACGAATTTGCTTGGAAATTGATGCGGCAAAGGATCCCGTAAGGGGAATTTGGATTGGCAATCCGCACCATGTTTCTAGCTTTTATATAGAGGTTGAGTATAAGACACTCCCTGCTTTTTGCTCTAAATGTTGTATTCAGGGCCATAATTTAAATACTTGAAAATGGATGGAAGGTGCCATTAAGGCGTTTGATCGTAAGAAGAAGGGAGTTGTAAAGGAGCCAGAGAAGGTAGTGGCTATGTGGAAACTGAAACCTGTTGCGGATAACAAAAATTTGGAAGGGGCTGTGACTCCTGCTGATGTGCCAAAAGAGACGTCATTGCTGTTGATGAAAACGATGGAGAATTTACAGTCTCCTATACTGCTTGTGAACGAAGTTGATGTTGATGTGGGGATGAACGAAAGTACAGAAAAAGATTTGGCTGGTCCTAGTTCATCCGAAATACAAGGTGATAGAACAAATTGTGGTGGCATGACACTTGTGAGTTGTAATCATGTAGTAAGCAATGTATTGGATTTACAGGTTTTTGCTATGACCCATAATAATTCTGTTGTTGATGCTTTGGAGGCTGAAAAGTGGATGTAAATGGGGTTGGTTCAAGCTCCTTGATAGTGTAGAATTCGGGTGGTAACCATGAGGTGATAGCCGTCGTATTGGAAGGATCTGGTTACGGAGGCCAGTAAAATTTGCGTACTGTTGAATCTGGCCTAGTGAATGTCAATCCGGATGCGGAGAGGGTGGAGACTTGTGGTATGATGGGAGCAGAGGAGTTAGGTGAGCAGTTGACAGGGGATGGGGCGTTACTTGACGTTGTGGAAGATGGAGAGTTGGGATCTTTGGGAATGGTTGAAAGGGTGGCGTTTCCGCCTGAGGGAATGGTTGAGGATTACGTCTTAGAACACGATGAAGACAGGATAGAGCACCTATGCAAAATTAAAGAGTATTCGTCTAATGGGGATGCTATAGTGGCAAAAGATGCAAGTAAGGGTGGACGAACTTTCAGAAGCTCATCTCGGGTTCCTAGCAAGCCAGCTCGGATGAATTTATGATCTGTACGCCTCTTTTTTAGAATACCCATGGTATTCGAACATTGCGGAGACGTCTTTGTAAGTTGGTAAGGAAGTTTCAAGTAAATTTTATTATGTTAGCTGAGCTTTTTCTTGATGAAAGTCAGTTGGATGTTTTAGAAAATTGGTTGAAGTTTGATTATGGCTTTTCCAATCAAAGTGTTGGTGGGAAATTATGGTTGTTATGGAAATATGAGTTAGAGGTGTCGGTTAGTCCATTCAATGCTCAACATGTGTCTGTCTTGCTGAAGGATGCCTCTCATTCTGTTATGGTTTATGTGGTCTATGCAAAATGTAACCATATGGAGAGGTGTGATCTCTGGAAGTTGTTACAGTTGGATGTCGTGCAAGATATCCCTTGGTTTTGTCTTGGGGATTTCAATATTATTCGTGAGGATGAGGAATGTAGGGGTGGTAGACCCCGATCAAGAATGACAATTGATGAATTTAATGATTTTATTGAGGCATGTGGGTTAACGGAAATGAAGTCAATGGGGGCCAAGTTTTCTTGGTGTAATGGGTAGCAAGGTTTGGCTAGAAGCTGGTCAAAACTGGACAGATGTCTCCTAAATTCTCTGGCTGTGGATTTATTATCGGATGCTTTGTGTAATTTTTTACCTTGCTCAACTTCTGATCATGCTCCTATGTTCTTTGTTTTAAAGTCTCAAGCATGTAGATATGGTCCATCGTCTTTTAAGTTCCAACAAATGTGGGCGTCTCATGCGAATTTTAGAAAGGTTGTGCAAGGCGCTTGGCAGGCTCCAATTCCTGATGTGGGGCTGTCTCGTCTTAGGGCTAAATTGAAAAAGTTGAAAATGGTTTTGAAAGATTGGAATCGTAGAGTTTGTGGGCATACGGAAAAAAAATATATTTGTGAGTTGGAGAAGCAGATAGAGGGTCAATTGCAGGCTAGTTTTTCTGAAGAGGTTGAGTCAGAATTGCTAATTGCCAAGGAAGAGCTTGCGGTATGGCTTCTCAGAGAGGAGATCGGTTATCTCAACAGGCCAAAATTAGGTGGATGGAGAAGGGCGAGGCCTCCGCTCAATTTTTTAAAACTTTTGTTTTTGTTAATAAGCCGATGGTGCAGGAATTGCGACTACATGATGGTTCTTGTTTATCATCCCCGGAGGCTATTCATACTAGGGTTGTGGAATTCCTAAGTGATTTTCTGAAGGCAAGACCAAGGAGGGCTGCCCCGGATTTATCCTTGTTTGTGTAGAATGTCATTACAGAAGAGGAAAACAACATTCTTCTTTAGCTCCTTTTAATCCAAGAGGTTAAATATGCTATGTTTTCTATTCCGGCGGATAGTAGCCTCGGCCCAGACGGGTTTGGGTCTGGATTCTATTGTTCGTGTTGAGATATTGTGGAGGCTGATGTGGTGGCCACAGTTCGGGAGTTCTTTAGTTGTGCCACTCTACTCAGATTTTATTCTGCATCTTACATTGTGCTCCTTCCAAAGGTGCCAAACCCTATTGGGTTTGACAAATTTAGACCTAGAAACTGTTGAAATGGGCCTAAAATGACCCATAAACGGCTTCTGGGCCATAAAAATAGAAATTTGTGTTTTTTTAAAAAAAAAAGAGTTCCAAAAAAAAAAAAAAAGCTTCATGAATGAAAATAATATATACATACACAATTTTATATAATTAAGACTAATGGAGTACTACTATAGACTACAAGTCTACTACCTAATAAACTAATAAATAATAATAATAACTAAGCTATTACAAAAATAAAATGGAAAGTCTAAACAATTACAAAATTACAAAGAAAAAAGTGTACAATGGACATTGTATCAACATTACAAAATTACAAATAAAATAGATAATACATACATCCGATTCAGAATTCAAAAATCTAAGAAATTTATAATCTAAAAAAAGATGTGAGCGGTTTGGGTCTTTGACTGTGACATTTGGGGCGGCTGGATGGGTAGTCTTTGACTCTTTTGAGGCTTGAGCACATGTTCATATAGCAGTGGAGGTAGACATCGTCTGAGTCGTTTCATGTGTTGCTACAACAATCAATACTAAAATTAATATTGATGAAATTGAAATGAATATAAATAAATCAAAATAATAAAATAAAAACAATAATTACCAGATGGTCCAGATCCAGACTGATCACCACCCTCTTCGTCGGTCTCTTTAAAATCTAAAACATCCAGAACATAAATATCCTTTCCCATCGTCCAACTCTGTATGCATATCAATGTCTCCACAATTGTAGGAGACAATAAACTACAGAAAGGATCTAATATGTGCCCTCCGGTACAAAAGGCAGACTATGGCCAATATACAACGGGCGGCTAATATACAACGGGCAATCTCAGAAAGGATGAGATATTTCTTTGATGCTACCTTCCACCATCCTAAAATGTCAAAATCACCATCTTCTTGAATAAGATCCATTGACAAATAATTGTCTAACTCTGAAACCACATCCGTAGATTGATGGACTAGTGTGTGATTATGTGCGAGGGTCTTCGTCCATACCAATCTACACTTCTTTGTTGCCCCAATGTCTGGAGTAGGTGTTGGGATATGTGTAGGTGTAGTAGATGCAGTACCACCCTTAATTGCATTAATGTGATACCCCATATGATATGGATAAGGGTAGGTGGTGTATGGGATCCCACATTGCTTGGGAAGGAGAAGTTCTTGCTCTTTATAAGGTTATAGTGGAGCTCCAATTGTATCATTGACTAGTCCTTTTGGAGTATAGGCTATGTGGTTTGAATCTTCCATTGAGGCGTTACAAATAAACTCATAATAAAATCTATAAAGGGTATCTCGGGCCATCTCACCAATAAGATCAGTCCATGCCTAATCATACGCAAGTCTCAAACCATATAACATGCCTGAAATTTTTAGACGGAGATCAAGAATAGTAGCCACATATAACAAAATATTGAGTCTAGTCAAATCTCTCAAATACTTGTCAAATTTGACCCTCATGGTCAATGCCATCCCCATCATCCTTAGATTGGAACCCCTACACATGTCGTCTAATTCTTTTTTCACCCTACATATTTGTTGACAAAATTCATAGCATGTAGAGTGCAAAGAAGCAGATAACTTTAACATGACATCATAAAACAGCTCGAGAAAATCAACAAATGTAGCAACTACCTCCCAATCATCATCATTAGGCAATCCTAAACCCCCGTGCTCATCAAAGTATTTGACATATTGAATGTCTTCATCACCCAATAATTGAAAGGTTTTTTTATATTCTTGGGCCGCTTCCAACATCAAGAAGGTTGAGTTCCATTTGGTAGGAACATCAGTACAAAGACCCCTCTTTGATGTTATGCCCACACTCTTCGCAACAATCTTGAATTTCTCCAATCTAGAAGGAGAAGACCTCACAAATTTTACAGCCAGTCTAACTCGTGCAACTGAGTTATCAACATCTTTTAACCCCTCAGTCACAATTAGATTCAAGATATGTGCAGAACATCTAACATGCAAATATTCACCACCCAAGAATGTATTATTTGTCTCTTTAAGATAAGTCTTCAGATATCCCAAGATGACATCAGTAGATGAGGCATTGTCAACCGAAACTGTCCAAACCCGTGTCAACCCCCACTCCATTATAGAGGCTTCTAAGGCCTTCCCAATTGTCTCACATTTGTGATCAGTTATTTGACAAAACTTAATAATCTTTTTATGAAGAATCCAGTCAGAATCAATGAAATGGACAGTCAAAGAAATATAATTAAAATTTTAGATAGAAGTCCAAGAATCGGTAGTGAGGCAAACTACCAAACCCGCCAATTGGCCCATCAAAACATCTTTATCTTTCCAGTATATCTTTTTAATATCTTTTGCCATTGTGTGACGAGAAGGAAGCATAAATCTAGGTTCCAATTCTTGGAAAAATTCTTGGAACCCTCTCCCATCCACAAACTGAAAAGGTAGCTCGTTTATGATAACCATACGAGCTAACTTCCTTCTACACTCATCAACATTATACTTTGTGAACCCTTTCAATGTTGGACCCCCACTACTCCCATCCACCATTTTTTTCAATCCAATTTCTAGTCTTGATTGACCCTTCTCCAGTAAGGATCTTAATATTGGACTCTTCTTGCATTGTTCCTCTAAATGGACCTTTAACTGGGATGTACCATGTTTCCTATAATGACATCCATATATTTTCCTACAATAATTACATTTAGCTTGGGAGTTATTGGGGTCACCACCCTCTAGTTTGGTAAAATGAGACCAAACCACGGAAACAGGTTTCTTACTTTGTGTGGGCTTAGGGGCGGGGCAAGGTGTATTCCCACTCCCAGGGGTTGGAGTAGGGTTAGGTTCTGGGGCAGGGGTACTGGTAGGGGTGGGAGTGCTATTAATGAAATCCCTTTGAGAAGACATTCATGATTCCACAACACAATAAAAAATAATAAAATCAATCAACATATGACATAATTCCAAACATGCACTTGTCAATCACATTATTATTTCTATTAACATTGGACCTTTAAATAGTAAAATAATTATAAAAAACATAACTTAAAACCCCTAAATTGAAAAACATAACTTGAGGGGGTTCAATCTGAAACCCTAAAATTGAAGGGGTTTCAATTGAAACCCCTAGGGCCCTAACTCAATTTAGGGTTAAGGATTGAACCCCTAAATCAATTTAGGGGTTCAATCCGACACCCTAAAATTTTAGGAATTTCGATTGAAACCCCTCAATTTCAACGTATCTTAGGTCATCACCTCCTGTATTGTTGTGACAAGAAATCCAACGTATCTGATTTTGGTTTGCCATAACTTTAATTATCATTATTACTATTATAAATTTCTTAAGAGGAACCATGAATTATATAATCTCTCCAAATCTGAAAAGGTAAAGGTAAAGTCGGTGAAAAGCATCATAAATAAGAAATTTTGTGAAACAAACTCGGAGGCCAGCTGCTTGTAGATGCTTCTTATGTAAACTGGCTATGAAGGGCCTTTTTTTTATATCTTTTGTTCCTTAATGTATTAATGTTGCGTAGTAAGCAAAAGCTGATATATGACAACCTCCTGTTATTATTCACATTTTTTCCTTACACAATCCTAAATCGAGTTTCCACATTCTCATGTCTCACAACCAAATTGCACTAATTGTTTGTCAAATAAGGTTCTCCAAACTTGTAATTTTGGCTTCAATTTTTTGGGGGGTTTTAACTCTTGATTTTGCAGAATATATGTCAAAATGATTAGCCATGTACACTATCAAATGTGACAGATTGTATCCATATATGCTTATTACAACATGATTAACAGCACATTGGCTTAATACAAACCGAAAGTTTCCATTGAGAATTACTTACACGTGGTGGAGTAGCTTTTAAGGAACAGAAATGAGATTTTGGAAGGAAAATAATAGGGATCCCGGCTGGGGGATCTGTTCATTTGGATCCCTTTAATTTTTCCCGTTACCATTTTTTTTTCATTTTTTAGTTTTTAGTTTTTTTTCCTAGTGATTAAGAAAATGTTGTTTAATAATATTATGAATTTTATTTAAAAAAAATATTTAAAAGTGTTAATAAAATGATGTGAAAAAATTATTTAAAAGTGTTTTTTTTTTGTTTTTTTCCACATCATTTTTTAAACATTTTTAAAATATTTAAAAAAAAAGAATAAAATTAATATTTTCTTAATCACTATAAAAAAAAAACTAAAAAAAAAAATTGAAATGGGATATTTGAACGGGATCCCCGACAGATACCTCGCATTGCCCTTTTGGAATGATAAGAGAATGCTTGGGGAACAAAGAAAACATGAAAATGCAATAAATAAGACAAAGAATGATGTAAAAAGACACTCAAGGACAATGCAAATATTTGGCTTTAAAAATTTGGCAATAGGGATACTTTTGAATCCAGGTACTTAGGAATTGCAGAAACTTCAACATATCTTCCATATACTGATATTATTATGTATTTGATATGGATATGTTAAAAAAAAAAAAAAAGACAGGAAAAATAAAGTGTGATATGGCACACTTTATTGGGCATAATTTTTATTTTTTGACAATCAATACTTAGCATCCTTTTCCCACAATTTCAAGTGGGTATCCTCCACCATTATATTTCCCATTTCTTCAGTGAAAACTTGTGTTGTCATCTATTGCGAGCTTAAGATGAGGTTATATGCTTATATGATGCCAAGTTTGTCCACAGAGTTTCTAGTAGCAACCAAAAAAATTTGAGAACTAAATAAAATGTTACATTTGATAAGGTATCCAGCAGAATTTTTTAGACCAAATAAGCATCTTAAACTTGCAACCATAGCAAGTGGGTCTTTATGTACTTAACAATATAAAAGGGTCAATTTACAGCAATCTAGAGGTTGATGCTCCTAATAATCTAGTTAGTTCCAAAGCTCTACTTTAATCTCCAGATAGAAATATTAGTAGACATTATAATTATGTGCTTTGCATTATGGTATATTTACTTTTAGAAGTTCAGATTTTTCCTTAGAAAAAAAAAAATAAAGGCCAGTGGGCATATGAGTTAAACAATAAAATGCAGTTATCTCCCATCTTTCTAAGCCACGATCCTTTTTATGTATTTTATTTTTTGTTTTTTATTTTTAGGATGAGGAACCTTGGAGACTGTGCAAACACATCATGTCTTTTGCCCGGTTAAAACCAAGACCGACGTAACGCACCCAAATCACACCGATTAGGTAAATCATTGACTTTTCATTTATAGGGCATGGCCCCTAAAATTTCTCATGGCTAAGCTAGCTGAAACCTTCTTATAATTACACTTTTTTAAAATCAAGTTTCTTTTGGACTTTGGTCCATAGAGTTAATTCCTTAGAAGCTTGAGATTTTCTAAAGTTATTCAAAAAGCCCCATTTTACATAGTTATTAAGTAGTATTTGAGCAAATGTATTATAGAAGTTGGACCAATTTTATTTTTATTCCACTTGGTAAGACAATGACCCCACTTACCCTAAACTGCTAACCCAACAAAAGCATCTGGCAAAAATCTTGAACTGTATCTCAAAGTTTTAAAATGGATTCACATGTTCACCTTATGTCAAAAAATAATGTCAACTAGCATCACTTACACAAGAAGCGTCTCAAATGGATTAGTTAACTACCAAATTTTAAACAATGTGGCATATATTGAGTGGAAGCAGAAAACCCTATAACTTGGGTCAGGTGATATTCATTGAGATTAAAAAACAATTATCATGGTTTAAATCAAAACGTATAATCATAGAAAACCTTCTCCAAGCTATCTGTACGAACAAAAGTTACTTTGCATTGAATGTTAAAACAATTAGAGACTAAGTACACTTAGAGATAAAGCTCTCCATTAGGTAGCGCATAGGGAAAAAGTGAAACTCTACAAGCAATATCCCCTAAGAGTTACTTCATGATTAAAACAGTATGGCATTGGTTTGTATGCCCATAAAAGTATGTGGACTAAGTTAAGAGGTGAACATTAAACACAGTGAACCCCAAAGTAGAACGAAACACACATAGCAATAGAATGATTAATTGAACCTTGGATGCATGATACCTTACCCATGACTCAGAGGTGAATGGTATGCTAATAATTCATACTAATATAGTATGTTAATATTAGACTATTAGTATAGCTATATATTAGTATTAATTATAGTGATTTTGTATAACTATATTAGTATGAAAATAACTATAGTCTGTATTAGACTATTTATATTAGTTATATAATATTATAGCTATATAATATATGAGACTATAATAATATATAACTATAGTCTATATTAGACTATAAGTATAACTATAGCTATAGTGAGTTTGTTAATTGTTATAGTGAGTTCAATTTATTATAACTATATTATTGATAGTATTATAATGATAGTATTAGTAAAGTAATTTAGTATTAGTAATTAGTATTACTATATCATTATTTTATATGTGATTATTTAGTATAGCGATTATTTAGCTGTATATAATATATAGTATTTGTTATATTTTAGTATAGCTATAAATAAAATGTTATTAATAATTTAAATATATATTTTATGTTTAAAGCATATGATAAATTAAATTTTTATTTTATAAATTATAATAACATTATCTTCTATATAATTATATTAATAACATATGATCGAACAAATTACAAATGTTCATATTTAAGATTAACATTTTATGTTATAATTTATAAATTATAATATGAAATTATTTAATATATAATTATATATGTAATTATATATAATTATATATTATATATAAAACTTATATATATTATATTAACTTTTATAATTTTTTTCCCAACCTGGCTGATCTGGTTCAGCCCAGTCCCGGACCAAGTCCGGCCAGTTTTACAGTTACAAGAATGGGTCCTGGACCAGATCGGTTCAAAACTAGTCTAGTCCAAACAAGTTTTCCGATTTTCTAATTTAAATTTACACCCCTACGACCGACGAGTTTCGCTAGCCAGTCCGAAGTTCCAGTGTCTAGTAGAGTTTTGATAAACAAGTAATATATATATATATATATAGAGTAATGCTACATAGTCGTAGAATGCGCAAGTGTCGTACAGTCGCTTTAAAAAAGAGTGGCGTCTACTATTAAAAAATTATAGTTTTTTCACGTAGATCACGTATTTATTCACTTTTTTCAAAGTGATTACAAAGTGTTTGCGCACTCACGAATGCAATTATCATTTTTCATATATATATATAATTTTTTTATTATATAATTATGCTTTTAAGTTGATGGCTTTATGTAAAATGATATTTTTTTATAAGTTATTTTATAAAACATCTGTAATTTAAAATAAAATTGTGTATAGAATTATAAAAATAATTGTATCATCATTTTTCTAACTAAAAAGAGTTACATTGCTGTTTAATTAAATATAGACTAGAGAGGTTTATCTTTGTCACCATTAAAGGGTAATAAACATTGTGGAATGGTGATGAGGGGCATGCATTCGAATATAGTTTTGCAATATTACGCGGATATTAATTTTGAAATTGATTTATTTTCTTGTCACTCCAAATTGTAAAAGATATTTAAAAAGTAATCTGATATCCATCAATGCCAAATTGATCTTCTAATGAAATGACCCCATGGGAGTCTCCTCCTAGTACGATAAATTTTAATCCCCAAGCTTGAGCTTATTTAAAAGTTAATTTAGGCCTCGTTTGATTACAAAGATGAAATGATATGAGAATTTTGTAAATAGTAATGAGATATGTTATGAATAACGGTAAAATTATTTGAGTTAAGATGTTTTATAGAGTTTTAAAAAATGATATAGAAAAAGCTAAATAAAAATATTATAAAGTTACAATATTGTTAAAATATAATTATTTAATATAATTTTTTGTTTTGAGATTTAAAAAATTTGAATTATTTTTTATGTTTTATTTGAAAATTTGGAAATTTTGTAATAATTAGAAAAAAAAGTTAAAAATTTAAAATTTAAAATTATTTGTATTTAAATAGTATTTTGATGTTGATATGAGATGAGATTGAATGAGATAGATTGAGATCATTTATTGAATCCTTTAAGGGAATGAGATGAGATGAAAATTTTATAAATAGTAATTAGATGATCTGTAAATGGAAAAATCTTCTTGCAAGCGATTTTGCACACCAATGTTAAATGTAAGACATTCGTTTAATGAAACTTTTCGTAAGACAGAGGATCTTATTCTTTTCTCAAAAACACATTTCTTCGATTTTATTTTGTAATAAAAAAAGCTATGTGAGTGTTGGTATGCTGTTTGGTGTGCCTAACTGCTTGTACCTAGTAAGTATTTTTTGAGTTTTGGAAAATGAGAGAAAATGTTATAATGATTATAAGGCGATAATGATTAAAAAGTTGTAAGTATTAATTTAAAAATATTTATTTTTGAGTGACATTTGAGAAAGATATGTGATAAGATGAAAATTATGAGATAGAAACTTTTTCCAAACAAGAATAACATTTTTCTCACACTAAGTTCTCAAATTTGAATATAAGATTTTAGAGATTTAAATCATTTTTCCTTTGGAAGAATAACTACCTAAATCAGGAAAAAAAATAAATCAAACTCCAATAAAATTATATTGGGTGAACATCAATGTAAAATAGGAATAACAAAATATGAGACATAAGTTCAGCTATTTGTTCCAATGAAAAATAATCATCAATCTGCCTAGTCTGCCATATATCAATACAACATTACAGCAAATAAGGTAAAAAGTTAAAACCAAATTAGCTTCATTTTTCTATCAAAGACGCCTGAGCTATAGGTTGAAACAAACATGTCAACAAGAAGGCGAAATTGCATGAATACAAATAGAATAATGGGAACACCACCCAAACCAATGATAGGAGCAATGGTCCAATATTTTTCACGTAACATAAGTAAAAGAGCAGCAGAAAAGGCTATCATCATAGTTGCAATAGAGAAGAAGAGTGCGAAAAGACCTTTAATCATCTTTCTGGGCAAGGATCTAAGAAAGTCTTCTTCTGCATAACGTGATGTATAGATTCCTAAAAACATCAATACTGAAATCGAGGAAGAAAATAATGACAGAGAATCAGTTACTATAAAAAGTTTAAATAGTTTGTCATGCACGAGGATTGGCAAGCCTGTATCTTGATTGTTACCACCAGGAATGGTAAATGCTGCGGTGAACATAATGGTAATGATGAGAGTGCCGATCACAGTACAAGAAGTTGCCGTGTCCATCCATCGCTCTCCCTCTTTTCTCATATCTTGGTGGTCTTTCGTAAACAATTGTCTCGCAGTAAAACCGTCCCTGTTTATCATTTGTTTATGAGAGAGAGGGCAAATGCATTCCACCTCCTGCATTTATTAAATAAAAATATGATCAGGAAAAACTCGCAACTAGAATATTGCAAAAGAATTAGCCATCAATATTCAATCAACTGAGACCATCATCATGTTTTTTCGGTATTGCTTCTCCTTGATCACTTAATCTTTTGGCTTTTTGAATAATGAATTTTGTGGTTTTCATTTTTATACAACCATATATTTATTTAAGGGTATTTCTATAAAAGAGTATTATATTGTATAATTTATTTTATAAAAATTTCATTCATTTAAAATATGAGTGTGCAAAGAATTGTAAAAATAGTTGTATATATGTCCGTTTCTTTTTTCAAATTTGTAATTTGTTTTTTTCAATTTAATCAGTTTATTTGATTTTTCGTATTGAAAAATTGACTGTGAGAATTTTAGCTTTCTTATAATAAAGACATGCTTAGTAGCAATCTTGTGACACCAACAAACATAGAATGCAAAACAAAGTTATTCTATATATAATAAATATAATACTTGCAGAGTGGTTGAAGTTTCTAATTAAGATTATTCCATAGTAGAGTTCTTAAAATGAAAAGTACCATTGTTTTGAAGTTAAGTGATACAGATTTTTCCACCCCACATTCCCTACATTAATATAGGGGAATTAAAAAATATATTAGAAATAAATTTGGTAAGAAATGCAGATTTTAAGACATATTAAAGTAAAACAAATGGGCTTAAGGTCATGAATTCTTACCTAAAAAATTGAAAGGTTTTTATACCTACATTTCAGGGTACTATTGTTGTTCTCCCTTCTCTCTTTTCAAAATCTATCTCCAGATTAGTTTAAAGAGTGTATGGTCGAGAGCAAAATAATAAAGCAGTAGGGAGAGATGGATGGAGCTGACCTTAAACCATTGAAGTTCTCTTTGCAGTTGAAAAGCTGCTCCTCTTATGCTATCGAGAGGAGTATTTTCTATTAACATCCCTGCCATATGTAATATGGTATTTCCGTGGTAATCTACCATATTTAGTAGATCATTCTTCCTTTTCAAGCTGTATATAAGGTTAAAGATCCTATGTTCACGATGCAAGACGGCCCAATGGAATATGGTCCTTCTTACTTCAGCATCAGTCGTCAACAAAATGTCTGAATTTTCTTTGATTATATGAACAAAAAATTCAAAGTTCCCGCTTCTGATAGCTTGGGGGATTGCGGACCAAATAATCCCTATATATCGATTTCTTGAGCTAATATCAAAAGTTGTTACCGATTTAGACATAAGAGACAGAAGTAGTTGGAATTGAGTTCGGGCCAACTTCATTTCATATAAGCGCTTGAATCCTGTATAATTAATTTGGAAATAACGAAACATTAATGCATGTGGCTTAATTTATAAGTTGGATGAAACAATAAATTATGATAAAAAAATAACAAATTTCAAAAAATAATATGGATGCAATATCAATATATATACCCAAGAGGTTCAGGAGACTTGCAACTAGTTGGCGCCATAGATCAGCTCGCACTGCAAATTAAGTAAAACCAAAACTTGCTCATCTTAATTTATTCCCACAGGAAAAAGAAGCCGCCCAAACTTTGATTAACATTAATGTCAGGAGTCAAAAAATTAGATAAAAAGAAATTAAGTTTAGGCATTAACGCACGTACGTACCTGATCCGATAGCTTTTTCTTGACCATTATTTTGCATAATGTTCAAACGGAATTGATCGGCAGCACGAACACATGAAATGTCGACATGTATACCTTCTCCCCATGCACCAAAATAAAAAAAGGCAAATATATAAAAGCCAAGTAATAATATTTTTTAATCTATATCTTGAAGGAGCAAAATTCAGGCAACATGCATGCACAGTACTATTAAGATTATGATTTCCTCTTATATTCTTAAATACTTAAAAAAATATTTTCATTATAAAGGTAAAAAATAATAATATAAGATAATAAGCTGTATGAAGTTATTTGACTTAATAAAAGTATTAATACAAGTTATTTGGCTGCAGGGTATTATCCCAGTTGCATTATTTAATCATCAATCATATATAATTTTGTGTTTATAAACAATTCATTTAAAAAACAAATAAAGTCAAATTTGTTATTACCTAAAATGCATGTTAGGATTAGAAACTTTTTTTAAAATTTTTATAATCAAGTTTATAAAATTTTTAAACTTGTGAAGTGTTTTGAGATATGTTTCTATGATCTGAGTATGAAAAAGATACTGGTATGGACTTTTGTAAGTTTTTAAGAAAGCTTTTCTTGAGTTTGGTGTTTTTTGTTTTAAATCACGAAAAGAATGCCAATGATTAGATGTATCTACGTTATTTAAAAATAATGATACACTTATATATAATTATTTTATAATATTTTTACATTAACTTTGTTATAATAGGACGTACGGTAGTTATGTCAAAATTATCTGAAATTCAAATGTACGTTAGTATTGTTGATGATGTTGCACTATCATAATAGTTGACTGTAAAATGAGCTGTGAATTAATGTATATAACTATAATTATTTACTCAACTAATTACGTACGTGCGAGAGATATGAAATATAATTATAAAAGATGTATAAAAGTAAGAATTATTTTTTTGATATTTCTTTTTTACGTAAAAGACCCCAATGACTGGAAAAGCTAAGAGGTAAAAAAGATCAAGTACTAACAGTGATTGTAGATCCATTGTTTCCAAAACACCATCCCTTTTCCACTCTCGAGTGCTTCAGTTGAATTATTAGCCAATACCTCCAAAGGAGAGATACCTGATCGATCGCAGGCAAAAGCCAAACTAGGACAACGCTCCATTAAATCCAAAGCCATATCTTTCATGATCATCATGTGTTGTTGTATATACGTACATATATCTAATTAATTAATCCAATGACCGTAGTGAAAGGTTAGAAGAGGAAAAAACATGCAGTAATATTTGTTACCTAAATCTCTGTTATAGATAAAGCTGTTGAGTAGTGAAGCACCAAAGCTGCCTTCATGTGCCTTCAAATCTTCAGTAGGAGTTTGAGAATAGAGATAGCGAGCCAATTTTTTATGCCCATTGGCCATAGCCAGATTAACTGGAAGTTTATTTACAGAATTTCTAATGCTGACCAAGCTCCAATTCTTTGTAATCAGACACTCTGCCATCCTGTAATTCCCACTAATACATGCCAGATGTAGAGCTGTATTCCCGTCATAATCTTGCTTTGCCAAATCATGTTCCGAAATCATATTGACCAACTCCTCCACAATATGTTCATGTTCAGCATTAACAGAAACGTGAAGAACCGTCCCACCCATTAATTCACATGTGATTCTTGATGTCAATGCATGGGGGTGGAGTTCAAGGAAATCTCTCGTAGTTTGCCAGTCACCCATTCGCACAGCCTCGACTAAGGCAGCATAATCATCCTCCCAGATCTCTGGCCCTGCCATGCATATATATTATACATCATGATAATTCATATGCTTTTTGATCTCCAGTTTTCATATTATACATAGACTTATGAAATAAATTAAACGAAACAACTCCGACACCTGTACTACTTACTTTCCAGCAAACTACTACGTACATATCGATATCATCTTTTGTATGCATCTTTTGTATTCATGTTTTGATTTTGTATCCACGTATGTTAATATATATATATATATAATGATATTAATGCAACTTATATTATAACTAGTAAAACAAAAGTAGGTAGCAACTTCAGATAGCAAGATAGCAAGCAAGCATCGCATAAGCCATTTGTAAAAATATAGATCCTACTAAAAAATATAGGTTTTCCTCACACTTTTTTAACGTGTCGTCCACTTTTTACAAAAGTATTATGCTGTGACTTATCTATTAGGACTTGTACTAGTCATTTCTCAAATTTGATAGTATCACTTTTTTCATGGATTAGGCTTTAATCGATTATTTGTCAGTCTAAAATAGCCCAAATAATTAGCCACAGGCAACAGTTTGTTTATGTTCTCTGAAGATGCAACCCAACGAACGAAGTGTTCGATGTGGGCTCTGTTCTGGCCATTCTCGTACAACTTACCACTCACAAATATTCAAAGCCCAATAAGATGTTTAATCAAATCTCTATTGATTTTTAACTTGTCATTATTTTGAGGAAAAATCACAGATTATCCCTGAAATTGTCATCACTTGTTTTGCAAAATAACAATAAAGTTAGAGAAATGATATTTGTAGTTAACAAGTGAATTAATAGGAATCCACGTGAAAAATTAAGTTTTCTAATGGCAGATCCTACTTTTTTTCAAAAAGAGTGCGCACTTGCATAATTCATAATTATATCTAGCATTACTCATAAAGTTAATCACTTAACCAAATTATCACTTCACCTCCAAATTATATAAGTAATTTAACCCCTTGATTAAATCCTATATATTGTTGATTTTGAGATAATTGATAATTAAAAAATAAGTAATGCACTGGTATGATCTAAAAGGCCGTTGGATCTTAATGGGAGAAGGCAAATTGCAAAAATGAGAAGTTTGAGAGATAAAGTTGGATTAGTAATTTGATGGTCACCTTGTAAAATGAGTACCTGTAGTTTGAGGAGAAGATCAAAGTGTAATTTCTCTATTATTTCATTTTACTATCATCCTCTATCTTCAATTTATTTGCATACTATGCTTAATTGGTCAATATCCAAATGTGCTTTCCAACAAATACGATTGAGAAATTTACAACTAAGTTTCAATTCTCAAGTTTCAATGACAAGAAGAACTACAACTAAGTTACAAGATCAACTTTAGCTAAGGTATTGAGAAATTTCCAATTTTCCCTGCAATCATAAGCCTATTATTTTTCTTCCAATAATGTTTGTGCATATTCAGATATTGAGAGAGAGAGAGAGAGAGAGAGAGACCTGATTTGTGTGAACCTGGAGAGTTTTCTTCTACTATGTGCATGCATGTTATGGATTGGGTTAACTTGTTTTGGATTGAAAAATTAAGTTGTTTACTTTTTGGCAGCAAACATGATGTGTCTAAAGTTTTTTTAAAATTAATTGAGATGATTTTTAAAATTATCTGGAGGTAAGAGATCAATACTTTCAAACGATTGATGCATGTCAATATATTGTATACCATATTAGACCCAATGCCTAATGGTAATCAGCAATAATTAACATAGATTTCAGAAATTATGTTTTTTTCCAAATTAATTTAAGTGTCAGATTTTGTACAGGAATTCTAAGGATCTCAATAGATAGATAATAGCTAGCTACCATCGTGCATATATATAAAGACGAGGATCATTCAAACACAATGAAGAGTACGTGACCTCATGATTGATTGAGGAAATTAGTCTCATTTGTGGTTAAGACAGTATGTAAATCACTATCTCATATCCTTTAAGATCATTTGATGATAATAAAATCATCGATGAAGAGTAGTGATGCTGCTATATATATTAATTAATCTTCTTGTCTAGATAAACATATATAATTAATTATTCTTGATGCACCAACTTCATTAATTATTTCTTGGACTCCGACAAGGACGTCCATGTCGCGGTTCTGCTCTAATCATGTACATGCCATCGCTCAAATACATGGTTGCACAGAAATTTTCAGGGTTTTTCAAGATTTTTTCCAAATCAAACCAAACATCTCAAAAAAATTTATATTTCGAATTTTCATAGTTTTATCAAATAATTACCTAATCATTACTCAAATACAAAAATCAATACAACTTTTATAAATTTTAAAACAAAAAATAATTTTAAACAGTTATATTCAAACAATTTTTCAACTTTATTTATCTACTTTCACAAACTCTAATAAAATTCTTATTTTAAAAAATATTTTTATTTAATTTTTTCTCTCTCATTTTTCAAAACCTAATTTCAAACAAATTCCCAAAAATCTCAAATACTTTCAACTATTTTTGGTAGCCAAATGTGGAGTTGATCTCTCTAACTAACTAATTTTATTACCATTACCTTATAAACCAATTAATATATTTGGAGCACCATAGTACATTATTTCTTTTTGTGACTAGCCTAGTCTTTACTATTGTTGATATTCTCTACAGACAAACGTCCAAAAAACATTACAAGAAAATCATCATGTCTAAACAGAAACTCAATCTCATCCTTCATAGAAAGAGATTAGGACTCAACCTCTACAGATAAACGTCCAAGAACGAACTCTTTTTTTTTTAATTTTTATTAAGCAATAAGAAAAAACAATAAGATAGATGCGAAAATAGAAAAATTATAGTTTGAAGTCTTGGATCAACTCCGGTAGATTTCAAAATCTATGACAGAGCATGAAGGGACCGCACTTATATATTTTCAACCACAAAAATAAGATATGAAAGATCTTATAGTAGCGATTTCAATGATCCGATGCATGTGACGAGAAAAGTTGCCTAGTGCTAGGTGATCAAATTAAAAGTTGAACTTCGCCTCCACATTGATGCATGGAAACGAAAAATTAACCTGATGCAAACAACGATCGAAGTAGATGATCATACTCACGATTAGGATCGTTCATGGATGACGCGTGCTGTTCCAAAGCTGCCGCTACAAATTATCCCACTGCACACCCGTAGTCAATGAACCTAGAGGCCGGATGGTTAGATATATACCCACTGCGCATGAGGAACCGAAGAACAAGGTCTGTCACTATATATAGAATCCGTTTGCATCGAGAAACACTCTCAATTCATTTTATCTCATTTTATTTTATTATTACAATTTTTTTAAATTTCTATACAAAATATAATAAATAATTAAATTTTTTTAAATCTCAAAATAATATTAATATTAAAAAATAATATTTTATTCAACTCATCTAAAATTATCTTATCTCACTATCCAAACGAGCTCAAATTAAGAACAACTTGCATACGTATTATTTTATCTACACAACATTAGTTTTTACACTAAGTGAAAAAAATGACAATAGTTAGGGTGACTACCAAATGTGTACTAAATGTGTAAATTAGTACAAATGAGTTTTTTTTTTCTTTAATCATTTTTTAAACATCCTTGGTTAAGAAAAAAATAAAAAATAAATATAAATTCACTAATAGTCACTTTCTTATAAACTATTAAGAAAAAATAAATAAAAATAAAAATATATGAATGAGCATATTTGGTGGATATATTTAATAGTCATACTATTATTTTTCATAAAAAAATAATATAAACAAAAATGTAAACATATAAAAAGTACTCGATCTTTTGACACGATCTTTTAGATTAACTAATTAATAGATCTGCAAACACTAATTAATAATTTATTCCTTCATTTTTTTATGTCGTCAAATCATGAAAGCAAGGTATATTAGAGATGTTGCTGAATGAAAGCAAGCTAGGGGGGGATTTCAAAGCAAGGTATTGGATGTTGCTAAATGAAAGCAAGGTATTGGAGAGTTGATTCTCGCAACTTTTGGAAGCTGGCAAATAAAAGCGAAGTATTAGAAACTTTATATACATATAAATAAGACTGTTCATCCGGGCTGGATTTTTTCCCGGCCCGGTCCGAAACCCGGATACCCGTTTTCCGGTTCCGGGTTCCGGGCCGGATCAAATCCGGGCCGAAATCCGGATTATAAAACCCGGACCTATACGGTCCGAATGTGGGTGACTTAAAGCGGTTCCGGATTTCCAATCCGGTACCCGCATTTATACCTAAAAACAAAAGGCTTCGTCGAGTACCAGTTGCCCGTTCATCTCTTTCGTTTAGCTTTCAGCCGTCCCCCCCTCTCTTCGAGTCTTCTCTTCGAGTTCATCTTCGTTTCTTCGAGTTTCTCTCTCTCTTTTCTTCGAGTTTCTCACTTGTGGCTCCGTCGTCTTCTTCTCTCTCTCTTTCTCTCTCGTGCTGAAACCCTAGCTCCTATCACTCTTCCTCTGCCGATCGAAGATCTATTCCTCATGGCCATCGTCTTCTACTTTTTCGCTCCGTCTTCGACTTCTACAACCAAGGTTAGTTTTTCTCCATTTTACATACTCTCTGTGTTGGTGCTATTATTTCAATTTGTTTTAGATGTGTAAGCATGTGGGAAAGGATTAGAATCTGTTTTGGGTTTGTTTTTAAACGTGGGGTTTTATTTATTTATTTATTTGGGTTTGTTATATGTTGTTATTTTGCTTGATCTGCTATTTTTTCATGTCTTGGCTTGCTTTCTGCAACTGGATTATTGTTCTCTCCGTTGATTTTGGGTTTATTTTGATGTGAATGTTTGAATGGAGTAATCTGAAAGAAAACAGAGCCAAACTCTGTTCCTGATGGTGGTTTTTGATAGTTTTTCTGATCTCCTTAGCTTAAATTGACAGGCACCAACCGTGTAGGTTATTCAAAGCCTTGTAGATCTTGAAGCACTTCAACCCACAGGAGACATGTCATCTGTAAGCGCCACGTCATCCCTATAAACAATTAAAGTGTAATTGATTAAGCATATTGCTTCAAAGAAATTGGTATGATCCATCTTAGAATTTAACTTGTTTGTTCTATTCCTAGGTTAGGAGATTTGTGCAGTTTTTCTTGGATAATTCGTTAGGTCAGAAACCAGATCAGCAACAGACTTTGGCCGCAATTGGGGGAGGTAAGAAAGGATTTGATTACTGACTGTACAACCATATAACCCTTATCATCAGAGATAAGAATGGGATTATGGATGTCTTAATATGTTGCAACTAGTTACTTATAAAAAAAAATATGTTGCAACTAGTTTATTTTCATTCTGAGCAAGAAAATGTTTAGTTACAAAAAGGGGATAAAAAAAAAAACCAAAACCCTTGTACTCGGTTGAATAGAATAGTATTTGGTTGCGTAGATCATTAGGTTTAATGAAAAACTGTTTGGTTTTGAATTAATTCTAATTAATATTTCTCCAGTAGTGACTCATTCTTTTCCATTGTCCTTGCAAATGACCCTTACATGTCCTACAGTTGAAGTATATGGATTTTTCTTTTTGTCTCACAGGATTTATTTGCCATAGTACAAGATCAGCCTTGAAGGTACTCTCTCTCTCTCTCTCTCTCTCTCATGCTTGCTTAAATGTTAATGCACATTCAGTCTGTTACATGTCCTACAGTTGAAGTATATATTCTATTTAAGTATAGGATATATGAAGGCAGCAAAAAGTACTAGCGCCAAGCAGGCTGTTACCACTATGAGGGTAATGATGATCCTCATTTTCTTTCAGTCGCCTGCATTTAAAGGCAATCATTTGTTAGGCAGCCAAAATGATCCTTTTTTTTTTAGTGATTTAGTTTGTTTTCTTGGTACAGTTTCATATTCATGAGGCTTATACTGTTCTATTTTTCTTTTGCAATAATAAAAGTTCGAGAATTCCATTAAAAGAGACGCAATCATTGGTGTTAGGCGTTGTTAATTAGTGTGATAAAACTAATCTGTGATAGAAGAGGAAGTTGTGGACAAATATATATACTTACTTGCCCCTTGATATTTAGTTGAACTTGGAGATTTAGATGTGTCTCCATAAAAGCTGTATAACTCATACCTCAAGTTTCCTTAACAATAGATTTGAACTGTTCTGGTTGGGAAATATTCTGCACATTATCTAAGCTGATGTTTCCTATAACATTCACTTGGCCAAAGAAATTTTGGTTGGACAGAAAATGACAGAAAAAGTTAGGATAAAATGACAGAAAAAGATGCATGTGGTTGTCTCTGATTATTTGCAAATTAAGGCTAAGTTTGGTTGTGTTAATATGAGTTCTATTTTTCTTAATTCTAGCATTCTGACGTATGCAGCCTGGTATTCTCATCTCAGTCACACCAAACTTATGCATCTATAATCCTAACATGATTTTTGATTGACTACTTCATGCTCAAAGGAAAAAAAATAGAATTAACTATCTAGAAATACAATTATGACATACAAATGCAACATCATTTCTTGTTTGCTAAACAATTGCATTATGTGTTTCAAAGGCTAAAACCGGTTTACTTTCCTCTTTTCCTATGAAAAAGTTTGCAACTTACACTCAAATATAATAAAGGTTAGTTTCAAAAGAACTATACAAATAAAGAATTCCTTTTCTCTTTAGATAGCTCACGATTTTGCACTTGATGCTATGATGGTTGACTATTCAATCAGGAGAAATGATCAAGTTGAAGCCTTATAGTGGGATGCTCAATATTGACTTCGGAAAAGTAATTGGAAAGAGAGATGTTTATCTTTTGTAAGTTCTGTTGGCAACAAAAGCTTTCAAAGCAGTGAATTTCATGCACCTGATGCAAGAGTTTCATCCATTATGTCCACCAAAGTTCAAGTTTCTAGTCTCAGACCTTAGATCTGGGTTTTTTTTGTTATTTTACTAGTAAAATGGCTTAGATAACGCTCCCTTTCTACAGATGAATTAATATCTTGATTGTACTAATATAAATCATTGTAGTTTTGTATTTTACAATGTAATGTAATGTGTAAATAACAAAATAGTGTAATATGTAGTGGATTGCATGCATTTTAGTTTTTCATTTTTATATATTTTTATTATTCTGGAAAATGTTAGTATTATGCTATTTAATGATGACTCAGAAATTGTTTTCATAAAATATTATGCTTTTGTAAAAAAATTATGATTTTCAACACTTTTTAAATTTTTTTTTTAATAAGTATAGAAGATTTATACTTTTCAACATTTTAATTATAGGCTTTTATAAAAATAAAACAAAAAAAAAGCTTCTAAACGCTTTACATACATTAAAAAAAAAAAAAAAAAACCGGGTACAACCTGGAACCCGGATTTCCGGGTTTTAAAAACCCGAATTAATCCGGGTTCCGGCCCGGGTCTGACCCGGATTAATCCGGCCCGGGTTCCGGCCCGGGTTTAAAATCCGGGTTCCGGTCCGGGTATACCCGGGTTCCCGGGTCGGAACCCGGATGAACACCCCTACATATAAAATGAAAAAAAATTATATATATATATGGTAAAACCGGTCGGCCGGTTCAGCAATTTTTTACTAGGTCAAATTGAGAACAAATCGGCCGACATCAATTATGCTTATTTTCCACCGCCAGCCGATCGATTTCCTGTCGGTTTCGGCCGGTTCCATGCTCTGACGGCCGGTCTAATCAGTTTCCGACCAGTTTACTCGGTTCGTATGTATACGCCCCTATTAGAAAGTTTGTTATTAGTTCCCAAAAGTTTTGGGAGTCGGAAAGTGAAAGGAAGGTATTACGTTTGGTTCCCTTACTCTTGTCTCTTGAGATGTTCTTCCACAAAAAAAGTATTTTATTCAAATCAGTACTGACCTTTAAGGATCATTGATTCTTTACTTTCGAATGGTAAATGTGTCTTTTATTTTTTTAATGTTCAGTTTTTTGGGGGCTAATATGTCGTTGATTCAATGTTTTTAATAGCACAATTAATTAACGAATATCATTTTGCGTTGAAAAATTATTACAAAAAAAATCAGGACTAAGGAAAAATTACATTTTCTGAGATTCAAGTAGAATACCAGAAACTCAGGGAATTTTTTAATTAACTAGTGCATCAATTTGAGTAAATTTATATATTTAAAAAACAATGATAACTACTAAAAATCTATGCACATATTTTGGCCGATAAAAAGTTGGTAAAAAATAATAAATACTTAATATATCTTTTTGTGTTTTAAATTTGTTGAGAAACTTTAAAATATATGCATAATTTTTTTTTCTCAAAATTTTCCTTGGAAATCAAAAGTCTTATCTACTAACAATTTGTGGTTTTAAAAACAAGAAAAGAAATGTAGCATTAGGATTTGAGTTTCAACTAGTTAAAAATATCAGAGAAAAAAAGTGAGCACTAGTAGTGGCCTAGTTAAGGTTTGGACAAATTTTGATTAGGAAATTTATTTTTATAAATTTAGCTGACCATTTTTCAACAATACCAAATAATAAACTCTCTAAATCTATCACTATTATATAAAAATATTAAAATATTTATTTATTATTAAAAAAGTACACATTAATTTTCTAATGTTCATATTATTCCAACTAATATAATTTTTTAACAGTCTTTTTGAAGATTGGAGAATTTTGCAAAATGAGAAAAAAGTATTTTAGATTATTATTTTTTTATTGTGAAAACGAAATTCTAAACTCTGGAATAGCCAAATGTATATCGTATAAGACTTCCATTTATTCTGGAATAGCAAAACTCATGAGTTATTGAGTTCATTTTTTAAGACCAAAAAATAATTTATCCAGCAAGAAGATGGTGGACAAGTTTATTGTAGATATAGATAGTTTGATGTAGCTGTTTTTTAAGCGAACTAACTAAAGTTTAGCCAAATTTTGACTATGTCTAATTCAGTACCAGTGCTCTAAGTACCATTTAAAGGAAGAAAGCAAACAAAGGTGCAAGTTACTGGCAGAACCATGGAAAACAACATTTAAGCCGGTTTGGATTGAGAGATCTCACTACTATTCACAAATTTCAACTTACAAATCTCACTATTATTCATAAACTATCTCAATTCATCTCATCTCTCAATTCAAATAGGTTATATTTTTGGACAAAACCTCCAGACCAGTTAAAGAGATGCAATAAGAAATATAGCTTTTGGGGGTGACATATTTTTGTCACCAATAATCAATTTTCTTTGGTAAAATACTTTTTCTGGCAAAAGCTTATCATCACAATATTGTCGAACATAACTAACAATAAAAAGCATTTTGCAACGAAATGTTGTCTTCGTCGCAAATGTTCAATTTTCCAGCAAATATTTTCCACCACCAAGAACTTAAATATTGGTCACAAAAACCATAACATAGTCATTTCCAATGAAAAAATAACTATTTCCAGCTAGGAGTTTCATCACAACTGCGAATAACTCTGCTCACCGCAAATAGTCACTTGCGGCCAAAAAATATATTTTCTATGAGTTATATTCACCACAACTACTAAAAAATTCAATATATGTATATAATTGTAAAACTAAGAAAATGAGAATGAGCCCGAGATGTTCAAAATAAATGGTCTACTATAAGCATAAATATAAATATACAAACCCCGGAAATCCAAAATTCCAATTATATAATAATTTTAGAATAACATGTTAAATTATGCTAACATGCTTACCAACTCAACATCATCAAAATAATAGCAAAGAACTGAAGAAATCTAAATAACACATTAATTATATAAATTGAAGAGAATGATAGGAGGATTGAGATTTGCAATGGCTAAAAAAAGTCAAAGGAGAAAAGTAATCGTGTGCAAGATTTCTACGGGCAAAACTAGGCCGGCGAATGGGGTTCTAGTCCCCGGCCCACGTGGTACCAGGTGGGTGGATTGGGTAGGAAACCATATTTAACCAAGCAAGGCAGATTACAGATAGGATAATGATATCCACCTATTTGGATATCCACCCGCCTAGTCATTGCCAAGTCTAAAATTTGGCTAGAATCTTACATTTTGGCTATAGTATTAATTTTTGACTATCTGAGTCCACATTGGACTAGTCATTTTAAAGTCAAAATAATAATATTATATTATTATTTTAATAATATTTGACATTTTTTTTTCATATTTTACAAATACACTTCATATATTTTAATAATATTTGATAAAAAAAAATATTATGAATCCAGATTTTTACATACATTCATAATGTGTATACACTTCATATACACTTGATTATTTTTTTTTTCATATTTTGCACCCAAATTGCTACATACATTCATCGGTTTGAGAGATTCACAAACAAACTCAAACCACAAGCTTCTTAACCATACACAAGTCATACACATTATATACACAAACCATACACAAACCAGCAACACAGTCCCATACAAAAGAGTCCCATAAATAAATACATACACAATCCCATTCAAGTCCAGCAGCACAGTCCCATTCAAGTCCAGCAATACAATCCCAAACTTAGTGCAAATACAAAAGAGTCACATACAAGAGTCCCACAAATAAATAGCCAGCCACATATTTATCCACAAATTAGTTGCTACCCAGTCACATATTTATCCAGCCCACATGTGGCTGGGCAGCCACTAAATTCTCAAAAAAATATGTTCTATAAATATTTTTTTGATAAGAGAAAAATATGTTCTATAAATATTAGAAGTTAGATATCTACATAATAAGGTGTCGAAGGAGAGTTAGATCTACCTTCGGAATGTGACTTCGATTCCTCAAAAATTGTGTGTTGAATATTACGGAAATATTCAAGTTGCATAGCATTCATGCCACGTAGATCTAGCATCATCATATTGCATTCAAATTTCTTCTTCTCTAGTTCAAACTTCTTCTTCTTTAATTCAAATACTTTCTCGCTTTTTTGGTCTGCCTTCAACGCAGTATTTCTCTGCTCTTCCATAGTTGTGGCTCTATCATAGGTCATTTTAGCTAAGGAAATGCTAATCTCAGACTCTTTGCCTTCCATCGATTTTTGCTTCATCTCCCTTTCTTTCTCAGCTTTTTTGTCTAGAGGTCTCTCAGCAAAAACCTTCATGTTCTCCTCCACTGTGTCAATAGCAACTTCACCATGTGGCCTTCTCCTCTTCCCTAGGGTGGAGATGTGTTGCTGCCATTTTGGTTGGTGTCTCAGAAGACACCAACAATTATCCATTGTGAAGTTACTCTTCTCCATCTTTTTGTACAAAATTTTTGCCTTCTCAATCTAGAAATCCATAGGAATATTGTTAGTTCATAAATGAGTCCTATATAATTGTGATAATTAAAGGAAAATGTTACATACCTTGTCTTGCTTCGTTGCACCACTCGGATGCAATGACTCTACTTGTGCTAAAAATGCATAAAACTTATTTGTGCAATTCTGAATCGAGGACCACCGATTCATCAAAGAAACTACAGAACAATTGACATTGTTCTTTTTTTTATATTCATGATAAAATTCTGAAATTCTTTCCCACATTTGCGTGGACTTTTGATCAGTACCCTTTATTGCATCGATACTAGTGTTGAGCCAAGCTGAGACGAGGAGGTTATCCTCCTCTGCAGTGAAAGATGCACCCCTTTGAACTTTTTTTGGAGGATGCCTCTTTTCACCGTCATTGAATGTTGCTTTGAGCACAACATTAGAATGTTGCGTTGGGGTGCTAATACAACCCTCTCATCCACTTTGTAATAGAGTGGTGAAGAAGGGATCATCATCAATTTGTGTGTCCATCCTTGAAAAATATTACATTTTCAACGAGTCAGAAAAGTTTTAAAATTTAAGTCCCAGAAAACATCAAATTGATGTTGTCACAAATTAAACAAACTGACATGCAAACAGTCCACAAATATGCTCCAAATTAGAGTCAGAAATAAAATTCATTTGCTGATCTGGTATGCAAAGAAATATGTAGAAAAATATCAAAGGAAAAAAGCAAAGAAATATGCAGAAAAACAACAAAGAAATAAAATTCTGATTCTGTTTTGCAAAGAAAAACAGCAACATAATAAACTATGTGTTCTTGTTTGCAAAGAAGAACAGCAAACAAGTTTTATTCCTCATCTGTTATACAAAGAACAACAAACTCATCTCTGTTTTTGGTTGGATGTGTTGATGTTAATGTTCTACTCAATCTAAATCAATATTATCTAAACAATAATAGGCATGCTCACAACTCAATATTATCTACTCATCTCTTTTTTATCACTAGCAAATCATGTTATACATGCAGAAAATATTAGGATGTAGCTTTGCACATAAAGAAATGCATGCATACCCACATACATATACTTGTTTTTTTTATAAGTGTCTTAACAATTGTAACAAATAATATATGTGGTGTTTTCGGGATCAAATGGTATTGAAAGCAACCATCAATCAAGATAGCCACAAACGTTAATGTAGTGTCCAAGCCATTACCCACATAAATATACTACTACATACACACATAAATACACCCTAAAGCATGCTTACATGAAAGGAGAGCTAGCTTAAATTAGGGAAAATTTGTTGATGAGATGCATTGAATCAGTCCAAAATCCTTACAATAGCTTCATTATGGAATGCATCAATACCAAGATCAAATGCACTAATACATGAACCATGTGGACCGGTGGGTAGTTTTAAAACAACTACAATGAGAAGAATTCAAATTCTAAAGGTCAAATTGATGTTGTCGAACAGGTCCACAATAATAATCAACTTCTGTAGAGATGAAAATGAATTGAGAATTGAGATGACTACAACGGATTGTAGTTACCGAACCAAGCAACCAACTTCAGAAAACAGCAACAACAATACAGAACCAAGCAACCAACTTCTAGAAAACAGAAACACCAACTCTAATAACTACAACGGATTGTAGTTACCGAAAACACAAAAAACAAAAATGGGCTCTCAACTCTAAGAATCTGAGAGGATGTTTGGCTGGACACGAATTCATACTCAAAATACTCAATACAAATCAGCAACAAATTCATCAATACAAATCAGTAATACCAATTATAGAAAAATCAGCAACGATAATAACCTTTTGTCCCACAAATTCATACCCATTTCACAAATTCACAAATTCAGACTCAAAATCGACAATGAACAGCTTACCCAAATAAAGTTTCGGTAGTCTTACCAACCTAAAACGAGACAGAGTGTCGCGTTCTTGAGCCAAGCCGATAGAGAGAGAGAGAGAGAGAGAGAGAGAGAGAGATGGGAAATTACACAACTGTCGAAGATCAACCCACGAAAGGTGAGAAAATCGATTGAGGAAGAGAGAAGAGGGAGAGGAGTTTCAGAAAAAGAAAATGTCAAACGGAGAGAAGAGGGAGAGACGAGCGAGGGAAAGAAGAGGGAGATGAGTTTTAGAGGTTGAAAAATGGCAAACGGATAGAAGAGGGAGAGAAGCCGCGATGGAGCTACAAAAAAAAAGGGTGAAGGAAAGGGAAAAAGATGAAATGCGAAGGCGAGACGAGGGGGAGAGACGAGAGAAAGAGACGAGGGCAAATACAAGGGAAATGAAAAATACGAGGGAAAGAGAGAGCGGAAACAATAAAATACATATTTGCTCCTTCTACAGGTACTCGCCAAGTATGACGAGCGTGGGAATTTTACTGTAGCTAAAATTAGAAAAATATGACTTTGCCGATTTCAATGCCAGAGATTTTATCTCAAAATCATATGCAAATTAGACTTGGACTTGGCAATGGCTAGTCCATTGCCAGTGCTCTAACCCTAGTTTTCCCCACCACATCTTAAGAGTCTTTGAGCTCTTCGTCTTCTTCGACCATCCTTCTCTTCTCGTGTTTATGCCCTTTTCTTTTTCTTGTTCTTCGTCTTCGTCTTCTTTGCGTTCTTCTTCTATAGATCCCCCTTAGCATTCTTTGTATTCTTCTTAATGTTCTTCTTCGTCTTCGTCTTCTTCTTTTTCGCATTCTTCGTCTTCATCTTCGGTAAGTTCGATGCTGTGTTTCGCTAGTCACGATCCAAAGATCTACCGTCACACGACGACGTTTGCTAATTGCGAACCAAAGATCCACGACTGCACAACGTTCTCTGGTACCAAATCAATTCTCGTTCAATTATTAATTGGATTTTCATTCGATTTTGGTTAGTTGATTTCGTTTGGTTTGATTTTTGTTGGAGCATAAGATGGGATTGGATGGCCAGGATGAAAAGAGGGCATCCGCCCAGACCGTCAGGTAGCAGAATGGCTGCCTGCCTGCCTACCTGCTTATGGCATGTTGCAAGCCTAGGCAAAACTAGGGCTGAGCACCGACACTTTCGGAGTCGGAGGGCCCAACCTCCGACTCCGACTCTGACTTTGTCGGAGGTCGAATCTGACCTCCGACTCCGACTCCGAGACATACAAAATCCGCTCCGACTTCGACTCCGACTTGTCGGAGCGGAGTCGGATTTTTTTATTATTTTTTTTAATATTTTTTAACTTCATATTTGACCCACTTTTTAAAAAAAAAAAAAAAAATTTGTGAGCTTTCAATTTTCAATTTTCTTAACATTACAATCTAAACTAATTAAACTTTTGATTATAACAAAAAATACAACTAAATAAAACAATTAACATACTAACATGCATTCAAAAATTAAAAAGAAAGTCCTATTACAATAGAAACGACGCCGTATTGTAGTAGTATACTAAATAATATAAATCTATTTTATATTATATATATATGAAAATTTATAAAAAAAAATATATATGATATATATTATTATATATGAATATTAAAAAAAATGTACCGTATACGAAATATTAATAATAAACTAATATACTTGATATATATATATATATATATTAAATCTCTAATCTCTTATACTTGATATATATATTAATATATATAAATATTAGTTATACTAATACTTATATTAGTATTAGTTATTAATACTATATATAATTATAGTGATTAGTATAATTATATTAGTATTAGTTATAGTGATTTAGTATAACTATATAATATATTAGTATAAGTTATAATACTATAAGTTATAACTATAGTCTATATTAGTATTAGTATTAGTTATAGTGATTAGCATAACTATATATTAATATTGGCTATAATGATTTTAATTTAGTATAACTATATAATAGTATTAGTATAAATATTATTATATTACACTAACTATATCACTAATAGTATTAGTATACTAATGCCTAATACTAATATATCACTATAGTTAATAGTATCACATAGTAATATAGTATTAGTAATTAATACTATAGTGCTTTATATAATAATTTATATATAGGCTTAAAGTGGTTTACTAATAGTATTAGTATTAGGCCATAAATCTAATTATTATACTAATGTATATTAGAATTACTAATATATTTATCAAAATGAATATGTTGAGAATTTATTAGGTCAAAAAATATAATTAATACAAGATATTGTTATATAAAATTTATATGAATAATACTTTAGTTATTATACATTAGTATTATATGTTATTATAAATTTATAGATTAGTGTTTATCCATTAGTATATGTATTACAATATTACATGTTGATGTTATTATGCATCTTAGTGTTTATAGTATATTATATATACATTAGTATTACATGCTATTATATTTATACATTAGTAATTTAGAACAACATGGTAGTAATATTGTAAATTTTTAATAGTATGATATTTATATATAGTCATATACTAAACTATTATTAGTAAATTTAGTCTATATATTATAGTATAAATATATTATTTAACTAGTATATTATTGAGTTTAACTAACTATATAAGATATAGTTGTATAAAATTTAAATAATTAATATATAGAAAAACACATATTTTTATAACATATGTATAAAATCGGAGGCGGAGTCGGAGGGTCACGTCGGAGGCGGAGGCGGAGGGTTGGAGTCGGATCGGAGCGAAGCCGGAGTCGGTTCATCAATGACTCCGACTCTGACTCCGACTTTCAAGAGGAAAAAAACTCTGACTCCGACTTCGACAGTCGGAGTCGGAGTGGAGTCGGATTCGGAGTCGGATTGTCAGATTTTTACTCTGCCCTAGGCAAAACTACCCATGGAAAACAACATTTATAGAAAAAAATAATTAGACCGGTCAGATTTAAAGCCTCAATATTTACTTGCCATGTAGACTCTCATTTAATTCCAATAGTGTGCGCATCACATAAGATAATCTCCTTAATTTGAAATGCTAACCCCCAATTTTGTTACATGCATCTTTGTTCATTAATCTTCAGGCTAGGTCATTCATTTTTCCATTCGATTGTTAGAAAATGATGCACTCACAATATTTTTTGCGTTTTAAATAAAATGTATTTTTGTAAAATAACTTATAAAAGTAACGTAAACTCACAAATTGACTTAATTTTCGATTTCATATGATACATTGATCTATTTTATAATTAAAGTAATTTTACGATCTAACGTACAACATCAAATCATATCGATTTTTGAGTTTATTTTTATGGTATCTAAAGTATTTCATTTTAAAAAATACTTTTATTTTAAAACATGTGAAAAAGGTTGTTTCTATTATTACTGTTATCCTTAACCCCGGTTCCTGAGCGTGACCTTAGACATCAGTTCATATCCAGCTTAAAATGCAGATTAAAGATGTTGCCGCAGATTGTGTTTATCTGTGAAGGTGCTTGACTTAGGTTCATCCTTATCTGCAGCATATCATCATGCATAGTTTAAGATGGCATTATATGAATATCGTGTCTAAAAATAAATAGTATTGTGCATTAATTCATTTCCTAATTAAATTTTGAATCAGTTGAAAACCGAGTCTATTTTAGTACATTTAAATAATCGCCCATAGAACTGGTCCAATGGGCCTATTCAATCAGATTCTAACTCATTTCTAGCCCATTTGAACAAATTTCAACTAATTTAAAGCTCTTTATTATTATTATTATTTTGTTTGAGAAATGAGTTCCTTTTTATATTTCTTGTACATAAATACAAGATAACTAAACATATATTACTTTATTAATCCTTGTATTTAATAAAAAGAGGTAGCAAATTCGAAAGATAAAAACATGGAGTATTTTTTTTTTCACTTAATTGAATATAAAAATAAATAAATAAAATAGGGGAGTATGAGTATTTTATTTAATTTGTGGTTTTACACAAAATACTACCATTCCCATGGCCTTATAACTTAAAAATATTGATCTTCTTCGTACACAAGAGTATTTGAGGCAAAAATGATGATAAATGGGGTCAAATACATAGATTGTATGCTTATTGAAACTATTTAAATTAATACTATATTCTTGTAAATGAAATCATACTTAAAATTATAGTATAAATTAATTTAAATGCTTGAATGACATTATATATATATATATTTAATACGCTTTAAATAAATATTTGATTTAAAATTGTTGTGAATAGCTCTAATCAGCAAATTGAATCAATCATATGCCCATTTCAAATTGAAATTATATTCACTATCTTTCTTATTATTATCCTCTTAACATCTTTTAATGCAACATCAAGTGATTTATTCTCAAGTGAAATATAAATATCGCGTAATGGGATGTTGAGGGAATAATAATGAAAGCCAAAAGGGATAATATTATCATAATAAATACCATTACTCGTTCAAATTTTATTCTCATTTTTCAAGCTTTGATCATAAGAAAAGTCTAGGGGTGTCAAATCGTGTTAACGAGTCGTGTTCGTATCGTGTCAAGGTATGTACATTACAGTTAACGGGTCAACACGAACACGACCCGTTAAGGATTTCGTGTCAAAATTCCAAACCCGAACACGACACGGTAAGATAACGGGTTGACACGACACGACACGACCCGTTAATGAATAAGAAATAAATTGACACGACATGACACGACCCGACCCGTTCCTTTTCAACCCGTTTACGTTAATGGGTTGGACATACACAATACGACACGACACGACACGACCCGTTTGACTTAATTGATTTTATATAAATATTTAAATATAAATAATATCTATAAAAAATAAAAAACTAACTACAAGTCTAAAATTACAATCCAAACAAATATTATCCACACAATTTGAAATAATATTCATTATTAAAATTACATCCCAAATATAATAAACAAAACATACAATGTAAATATATTAATGTTACAATCTCAAATATAATAAAAAATTAAAAACACAGATCTAAACAAATTTAGAACTTGAAGAAGGAAGTTGAGCGTCCTTCCTATCCTTTAGGTCTAAGGGTATAAAGGTAAATTTAATTTTCTTAACGGGTCATAACGGGTTATAACGGGTTGACCCGTTAGTGACCCGTTAAGCAATCGTGTCTTAACAGGTCAACCCGTTTTGATCCGAACCCGTTAAGGCTAAATCCTAACCCGCTTTTATCGTGTCGTGTTCGTATTGGGTTAACGGGTCGTGTCACATATTGCCACCCCTAAAGAAAACAAATAAGGTGGATCGTTCACCCCCACCTTGCATTTTAGGACTTGTCTGGGAAGTGAGATGATATGAGAATGATGTGAATAGTACTAAAATAGTTTATAAATAGTAGTGAAATGATTTGAGTTAAGATATTTTATTTGATTTTAGAAAATGAGATAAAAAAAAGTTGAATAAAAATATTATATAATTAAATATTATTAGAATATAATATTTTAATATTATTTTTGTTTTGAAATTTGAAAATGTATTATTTTTTGTGTTTTGTTTGAAAGTTTGAAAAATTTGTAATGATTAAATGAAAAAGATGAATATTTGTAATTGAAAAGTGTTTGTGTTTAAATGATATTTGAGAATGAAATTATGAAAAAATTTTAAATGAGACGAGATGGATCATCTCACTCCCAAACAAGTCCTTTTGTTGACAACATGTTTCTAACACTGGGTATCTGATCCAGACACCTGCAACACAAATAAGATGGGGGCTTGGGGTTGTGGGTAACCTTTGATGCGTAACTCAGTTTCTTCTTCTTAGAGAGTATTCCAATAAGCAAAAGAGCATAATCCCTAATTCTTAATATCTTATATGGAGTTCGGCTTTTATACTGCTAAATGAGATGGTCCCCATATTCTGTGTTGGAGGCACCTGTTTTTCATACGGGACGTTACACTGTGGTCTCTGATGGGACGTAGTTCGCATGGGTCACATCCTTGTGGTGGATTGGTGGCGCGACCATTCCCTACACATCCTAGGGAGTGGGGGTCATGTCGCACCCACTATCGGGGGCAGGGGGCCTAGCTGCGACCCCTATGTGTGCGTGTGTCAGTCTCCTTGACATCATGGCTTGAGCATGGAGGACGATGTTAAGAATGTTGGCGCCTCATCATTCCGTATTGACTTCCTTATTGTCATGGCTCTGGGCTTCTTCTTGCCCAGGCCCAAGGCCTTAGCACGTATCAAGTTCGCCGTTTAAACATCTTGGACTTTTGGCATAAACTTGGCCCAGCCTGAGGGACATGGTCATTTCTCCTAATCGAGCCCAGCCAGACAGGGGATTTTATATCCTCCCCACCCTTAATCTCTCCTAATGAGTTGAAGCGGGCCGGTGTTTGGAATGTTTTCTGTTGTTTCTCTAATGGGCATTAATTTCAATCTGGGACTAATGGAGTGAGGATCGACACATTATCCAATAAAATTGAAATTTACATAATTGGAAAGTTTACGAGTCTGTTACAATTCAAGCAGCAGTTCGTTAAATTGGATTTTTGTTGGAAATTATAGAGAGAAAGCAAAGAACTGCTTGATTTGATTGATCGAGATGAAACATTTTGGATTAATAATTTTACGTATAACTGTAAAATTTGTAAATGCTACGTAATCATTTTAAAAAAGAGTATAATTCACTATTAAAAAATTAATCTTTTTTCAAACGATCTCATGTTTTATTCATTTTTTCAAAACGATTATGCAGCAGTTATACAATTCACAATTGTAAATATCTTTTATCGTTTTGGATAAGAAATAAACTTCTTAAATATATTTCAAGAAAAAAAAAATAAAACGTCCAATTAAAAGACAAAATCAAAAGGCATAGAGAAAAAAAATATCAATTGCTTTTGATTTTTGCTCCACATTAACACAGTAAGAACCATTATAATTTTAAATTAAATATAAATATCAATAATTTTTTGACATAATTAATATGAAAATATTCTATATCAACAATATTATATGTATAAAAAATAAGAATTATAAATAGAATTTCTCATATAAGATAGATAATAAAATAGATTTTATAATGCATTTAATATTTCAAAATTCGAATAAAGATTTTATTATCTTCGTCGATAATTTTACATGATATGTTATGTATACAGTACAACCATGCAACGCGGCCAACGCCTGTCCGAGCCATCAACAGTACAACCATGCAACCCATGAACCCAGTACCTTCCGTACTAACTGCGGCCATCAACAAGACACGTGTCCGCCCTATAATTCGACTTTTTTTGCCGCTGCAAGACACCTGCAAAATCGGCGCGCTGGGCCGTTTTTGGCCTTTTCTTCTCAACTAATAAAATGGAAAATGATATAGTCCTTGCCTCTCCGTCGACTTTCTCGGCTCTCTCTTTGCCACCTGTTCTCTTTCTTTACTCCTCTGTTCTCGTGCAGAAGCTTCATCAATGGCTTCTCCTCTATCCTCTGCTTCTGCTTTTCTTCTTCTTTCCCTCTCGGCTCTGTTTGTAATCTCTCCGGTTCACTCACTCACATGTACTTCCCAGAGCTTCACCAACAATGCCGTCTACAAACAGTGCCTTGACCTCCCCAGGCTTTCTTCCTACCTCCACTGGACCTACGACCAGTCCAACTCTTCCCTCTCCATCGCTTTCATCGCCCCTCCGCCCAAGTCCGATGGCTGGATCGCGTGGGCCATCAACCCAACTGGGACGGGCATGAAGGGCGCCCAGACCCTTCTTGCCTTCAAGTCCGACGGCGACGCCATGACCGTCAAGACCTACAACATAAAGGAAATCGGCCCCATCACGGAATCTAAGATCTCCTTCGAGGTTTGGGACCTGAGTGCCGAGTCTGACGGTGGCGTCATGAGGCTCTTTGCCAAGGTGAAGGTCCCCGGCAATGCACAAACGGTTAACCAGGTCTGGCAGGTGGGTCCCTCCATCACCGCTGGCTTGCCGGACCAGCATGAGTTGCAAACGGCCAATTTGAACGCCAAGACCACGTTAAGTTTGGTTGGGGAACAGATGGCCTCTCCCTCCGGAGCGGACTCCAGGACCAAGATGAAAAATGTGGGTTTTGTTTTCCCTCTTACTTCATTTCTTTCCCATTTTTTTTCCATTTCTTTGATTATTGGAACGATTCTCTTTTTTTAGCGTTTTGGGAAACTGTAAATTCATGGTAAGGTGGTACTGGGTGCCCAGGAGCTGCAAACTTTTCGTGATAGTTTGTGGGAGTACATTTTAGATTGGATGTCTAATAGTTGTTATTTTCTCTCTTACTTTTCTCCCTTAGAAAAAACTTCAAAATTAAGAGGAAAGTATCTTTAATTTGCATAAAGTTCTAGAGAATATTTCAGTTTCTAATATTTATTGTTTATCAGGGATATAATCATTGGGAAGTCTCACGTCAATTAAATCTAAAACAAGTGCAATATTTATTATTCTTGTTGATATCTCGTATAGATTTTTGCTGCAATTTTGAGAACATACAAAGCTTGCTGTAACCCTTTTTTATTGGCACGCTTGCTTTATCCTTTATTTATGTAATCGATTCTGTGGATTGTTAACAAATTGCTGAATGTGCCTTGTCTTTCTCTTGGTTGCCAGATACATGGAATACTGAATGTCGTCAGTTGGGGCATTCTGTTTCCTATTGGGGCTATCGTTGCGAGGTACATGAGGACTTTTGAGTCTGCGGATCCGGCATGGTTCTATCTTCATGTTTTGTGCCAAGTATCTGCTTATGCAATCGGGGTGGCTGGCTGGGGGATTGGTCTTAAGCTTGGAAGTGAGTCAGAGGGGGTCCAATTCACTGATCACCGCAATATCGGGATAGCCCTCTTTTGCCTCGCCACAGTGCAGGTAATGTCATTTCACAGAATGTGGAAACGTGGTATCTTTTGCTATCTGGTGATTAGTTAGTTTTGTATGTTGTCGTAAGCTCCATAAAGTTGTCAGTGACTCATTGGTGATTGTTGTTTCTCTATGTATTAAACTGAATTTCTTATCCGAATGTTTGATATAAGTATTCAAAGCCTTAGTCGAGCTTTAGGATATTGAAGTTGCTAGATGCTCAAAATATTGAAGAGGAATTAGGTATGCTATATTTGCCACTGGTACTTAAACCTTTTGGTCAACCCCCACTTTCTTTTTTCTTAATTAATGTTGGAGTTCAAAGAGGTTTCGGCCTTCGTTTTTTTTTTGCCTCAAAGATATTAATTTGTAAGTGAAAGAAACTGTGGAATGTTAGAGCTCCACGTTTGAGGTTGTGTTGAGTAATGTTGCTGTATTTTGTTTTTGTTTGTTCATACATCTTGTTGGCTTCAAATGGTGGAATTTGTCTAAGGAATTTCAATTTTCAGGACCAAAGAGAACTGAAAAGGCTGCTATGTTTTTTCTATTTCTTCTGCACAGAATGTAAAGCAGAGTTCTCCATCAATTATCTTTGGAACTCGGAAGGCCACTTCCATCTCCGGCAGAGGCTACAGCACCGTTGAAACCAAATCAACGAACAACCTTTACTTGCCTGCCGTGAATGGCAAAGCCTTGCCGACAGCCATGCCTTGTTCTTGATTACTGAGAGGGAGTCATGTGTATGTTATTCCCTTTACATGCATTTATTGACATTCAACACCCCAAATGGCGTAATCTTGAGAGTCAGTGAAATGACATCTTGTTTTTGTTTGTTTATACATCTTGTTGGCTTCAAATGGCGGCATTTGTATAATTTGGTAACATGCTGTGATGCCTAATTTTCTACTGATGGAACATCCTTGTTGGCTTCTACAGATCTTTGCTTTATTCTTGAGGCCAAAGAAGGACCACAAGTACCGCTTGTATTGGAATATCTACCACCATGCCATTGGATACGCCATACTTGTCCTTTGCATTCTCAATATTTTTAAAGGTTATGACATCTTGCAACCTGCAAAGAAATGGAAATCAGCTTACATGATTCTGATCATTGTATTGGGTGCGATTGCCTTCTTGTTGGAAGCGATTACATGGATTGTAGTCTTGAAGAGGAAATCCAGCAATTCCACCAAGCGCTAGATGGATTCAACAATGAAGAAGGCAGGCATTAGTTGCTCATTTAGGTTCAAATACATTTGGTGCCGTTCTCTCATGGCAGATACTGATTTTGTAATATCCTTCTCTTCCTGATTTGTGATATAACTTTCTCTTCCAAACTTTTGTTTGGTTTGTGTATGACAGCTTGATTTCTCTAGGATATTGTACACATAAAGATTGTTCAATCTTTCAGCTATACATGTCTTCTGTCTTCCGGAGGTTTGATTGATGAAACTTTCAAGGATGCCTGCCTATTGACAAGAAACTTGAAAGAGAATTATTCCTCCATGATTTCCCGTTAATTCTTTTATCAGTATCTAGAATCTTATTGTTCTTACTTTCTAGATTGCAGACATCACTATCAGGCTACTGAAAAGGGATTCCTCTTGAACAGCTAGTGGCTTCCGCTCCTAAAAGCTCTTTTCACAGTCCCAAAGCTCTTACTTGATTTCAAAGTGGTTGCCAAAGTTATAGATTGTGTGCATAGGTACTGTATCAACAAAATAGCAAACTTAACCCCGAATAATTCAATTGGCAGCCATACCATAAAGACCTGTCACCCATTTTTGGTTCTCTGAATACTGATCATGACGGGCAAAGCAAATGGGAGCACATATTTTTGCAATCTATACAACAAGCTGGTAGGAAATTTCTCGAGTTTCTTCCAAATGGGGATTGAATAGATGACCTTTCTTTTGGAATCCTAAACTTGTTGATTAAGCACTAAAGTCCCACTTAATTCAAATTTAACCACCAAAACAGAGTAATTAAGCCCTTTTTATTTTGCTCCTTTTTGGGATTCTCGATGCATCGGCCTCTCCCTCAATACCAGGAGGGACATGCCCTTCCTTTGAAGGATGGTTGTCAAGGTTGGTGCAACTTACCTAAATATGTGGAAGATTACAAAAGAAAAAAAAAATTGACATAGAAGCACTTTGATTATGCTTTTGCTAAAGTGATGTTTTGACGATAACCTCTAATCCACACGTATTCCACGTCCCCTTGTCTACGTAATAAGTACCCTTTTTTTTTTTTTGTCACAAATTAGATAAGTAACGATTTTTTAATTATCTTATGTAATTAAATAATCTGATTTTGAAAAAAAACGAAGATATTTGATGAATTTGATTCTCTCCTTGTAAAATTATTAGATAGTTTGGACCATGGCCTTTGAAAAAGGAAAAGAGGTTATATTGCAATTATAGAGTAGGTGGCAATTTTGTTGACAAGTAAATTGCAATTATCAGCTCTGCTTACATTGGTTTTTGTGGTCAATCTATTATTATCTTGGAAAGAAAAAAAAAGCATAATATTTTGATCTCATTAAAAAGAGAAATGATATTTACAGAATTGAATGTGTAAGTGTTGTGTAGTCACTTTGAAAAAAAATAAATAAATACGAGACCCACATAAAAGAAATTAATTTTTTAATAATAGACCTTACTCTTTTTTAAAATGACTGTACGGCACTTGAGCACTCCATAACTCTACGTAGCATTACTCTTAAAATAATATATATATATATATATATATATATATATATCAAACATATTTAAAAGAAAACATGATAATTAATAGTATGAATTAGAGAGAATATTTGTTGGTGAAATATTTGTTCATCAGTTTTTAGAACTAAATTAATGACTATATATAGCTAACTTATTCGGTTGGCACTTGTTTATTTATTTATTCTTCTTTACCATGAAAAACATAAACAAGCGTAACTAGAAAAAACAAAGAAAAAGAATCATTAAAGATTTTTTATTTTGTCTTTCAGACTATCAAAGATACATCAAACCTTTAAATTTTTAAAAGAAACCGATATTTTGTACCATTATTTAAATTTAATCAACAAGATTGATTAAAAAAAAAAAAGTGAATCGTAAAGTATTAATCTTTTTTAATATAATGATTTAACATGTCAATTTTAATAATTTGACCTTATATTCTCAAATGTTGTATTTTGAAAAATACAAATGGATTTGTCTTTAAGAAATCTCTTCTTTAGATACATGGACAATAATTAACTTACAACTTTCATAAAACTCTAACAAAGAAATTTATTTTTAGTGAAGTAAAATATTTGCACAAATTGATTTTTAAATGATCCAGAAAAGAATTTCGTAAAAGTTAACTCATAAACTGATATAACTTTATGTGATATGTCATATCTACTTTACAGTAAAAAAAAATTTGACATACCACTTCAAATTACTTATAAATTTATTTTTATAAAATTATTTTACAAAAATGTCCATAATTTAAAACAAAGTTGTGAAAATAGTTGTATGAATATCATTTTTTCGGCGTGGGTGGTTTGATGTGACTTTATAAATTTATGAACAAGTTTAAATTTACTTGAAAAATAAGTGACCTGTTGGCAAATATGCCAAATATAAAATATATTACCTGTAATAAAAAATCGAGTTTCAACTCGTCTTTGCATAAAAGGCAAATGAATAAACCTAAAAATGATCTCCTGCTGTTAGGACATGCAAAAATAAATTGCACTGTTTGATTGCCAATGTGCATAATTCTTGTTGGTACCTTCTGATAATGGTGCTCACAAATGTACAATTGCTATACCTCACATCTGCATTCTTTTTTCTTTTCCCCCCTACAAATGAAAAATGGCTAATTGAACGGGCTAGAAACCTATATCATGGGGTGAGAAGCCAAGATTTATAGACAGTCAACCTGATGGGCCGACGTAATACGTGGGCTCTAAGCCCAGTTTCTGTTGAAGCCAGCCCAATTGTACGAAGCCCGGCCCAGGGTGATCACTTGAAGGGAGGCTCGAACAACATCGTTTGGTGAGTGTTTTTTTTTTTCCTTTCTACAGCACTGTTTCTCTTCTTCGTGAGTTTTTGCTTTCTTTTGCACTGCAGTTCCGCAAACCTCCCATCCCGTGGGTCTCTTCCCACATTCCTACGATTATGTTTTCAGTTTCTCACACATAAATTTCTCTCACTGCATTTTGAACTACTCAGACTCTCTCTTACGCAGATTCTTTTCCTTTTGGTTCATCCTTGGCTTGCGCTACGTGTTCCGTGAGCCTCGAAATCTTGATTTCCTCGAAGGTGAGCCAACATCTCTCGTTCTCTGTTTTTCCTAACCTCACCGACAGTTTCGTAATTTTTCGTCTTTGACTTTTGGCACTGTGTAGCTTCCTCGTGGGTCTCGAAACCTTGGTGCCGTCGTCGAGTCCTCTCTTCAAGAGCGCTATTGTCGGTAACTATCTCTACCACCCACTGATCTCACTCTAAATTTATTTATTCTATCTCCAGTTTTTGTACACACACAGACCCTCTTTTACTCTATTTTCCTTTGGTTTGTTTTCCACGCACACAACCACTCTATCTTGACTTTCCGTACACACACTCAGACCCTCAATCCTTCCTTGTGCAAGCCACTATCTCTTTCACTAGAGATTGCTGTGAATTTTTTTTGGACGTAGACTTCAGTGGGTTGTTTTGGTTTGAGGTGGTTTGAAGCTTTCGTGACTCTTTTAGGTAAGTCTCTCCTGAAGCCTTTGGTAGTATTTGGATATCATATTGTTGGATTGTGAAATGTGGTAAAATGTTGTTGATATGGTTGTAGCGTTGGTTAGAATTACACTACTACAGTAAGCTTTTGACAATTTATTACCTATGTAATTTATGGTATTTAGGTGTTTTATCTGTTGGGGTGTGGTTGCTTATGTTGGAAGTTTTGAAATTGAGGAGTATGATTATTTGGACGGTTTTGTGAGACTATTTTGGGTTAGTTATTGGGACTGTTTAGTGTTAATTTTTGAGTTATTTTTAGGCTGTTCGAGTTGGGTTAAGTGGCGGTTGGGTGGAAATTACTTGGTGGTGCTAGAGTGAAAATATTAACAGTTTGAAGTGGGCTGTCCAGTTTTACCTTATGAAGAATTTTAGATTAAAAAGGGGCTGGTTTAAGTTTTATTAATTGAGTTTAGTGGTATACCTGTTTGAATTATTAATTATGTAGTATATGTTTATTGTTTTAGGTTGTGATACTGTTAGAGGACAGATCCAAGTCATATCTTGTACACGAAAGTCAGGTAAGCGGGGTTCATGTACTAGTTTTGCATAAAAGAAATGAAATGAGGTTGACTTTGAAAATAAGCATATTTATTTTTTAAAATAAATCTATAAACGACCTCAAATGTTTATTTTGCATATCCATAAATTCTATATAAGAGAAAGTATTTTATGTCATAACTGATGTAGACATGAGCTAATTTTGTGCATTTTGTTTCTGAACTATGCAAAAGAGTGAATATGAAAATCTAAAAGTTTTTTCTATGAATAAATGAAAATACTTTGATTCTGTTTATTTTGAACATGTGAAATGATCTGAAGCTATTCAGTATTTTGTTTCGATATGATGTGTCATCTGAAAACCTTGGCATGAAGTTCTAATTCTGTATATGAATGTGATCTTATTCGGATGATGTTCCGTTCTGTTTCTGTTAAGGCCCAGCGACGGGTATAATAATGGTTTATAACCCTACCACGGGAGTGAAACATGGTATACGGCCCAGCCACGGGTATAATGGTGGTTTATAACCCTACCACGGGGGTAAAACATGGTATACGGCCCAGTCACGGGTATAATGGTGGTTTATAACCCTATTACGGGGGTTAAAACATGGTATATGGCCCAGTCACGGATATAATGGTGGTTTATAACCCTACCACCGGAGTTAAACATGGTATTTGTCCCGATGTGATACTATGAATACAATGTTTCAGTTTGGATATGTCAAAGGATTTTCTTTTAGCGAATAAGTTTGTCTTCCTGAAAATTTCGCTCTGGTGTTTTTGTGCCAAGTTTGTTTATGCATTTCAAGAGTAAATATATTGTTTTTGCATTCTGAAGGTAAATATTTTATTTGCATACTGAACGTTATAAATGCTCATGTTTACATGCTAGTATATGTCCTCTGCTTGCTGAGTTGTTGATAACTCACCCCTTAATCTTCATAATATTTTCAGAAGACATTGATAGTTTAGCTGATGATCAGTATTAGAGGTTGTGGACAAGATTATCTGTGAATAGATATTGGGTATATCACAGTATTAGTATTGTAGTTGGATGTTATGTATTTATTAAGTTGATTTCTATGGATTTAGACGGTTTATGGAGACTTATGTCTATTTTATTTTATTTTCAGTTTGTTATTTGGGATCTGAAGAAGATTTGATATTTTTATTTGGGTTGTTGGATTGAGGATTTGATATGTGAGTATGTATGGTTTATTAATTTGAAGTATTTCCATTTGATTTGAAGTTTTGGAAGTATATATTCTTGGATTTGGAAATACATTAGGATTGTTGGAGTTGATTATCAGATTATATGAGTTAACTCTTCGGACCCTCGGGGTCGGGGCGTTACAGCCTAAACACAGCAACCACCAACCATTTCTAATGAACAATCAAATTCACTTAGGCTGGGGGTACTCCAAGCAGCAAAAGCATTATAGAAAACATTATAGAAAAGTAATCATGTAGGTGACAGTTCATCTTTTGATCAATGTAAAAAAGAATACATAATAGTAATAGCAGTGAAATATAAATACACACCACAACCAGTAGCTTTCACTATTGCACTGCTGATAAACGACACTTTTGAACACATTGCAGCTATCACCTGCACATAAGTTAACCAGGAGACATACAAGAAGAATTTCAACTTGGACTCCCCCCACCCCAAACACACACACAGGGAGATATATTTATGTCTATATATGAGACAAATTTGGGTAGAGCTGTACTGTTTGTATAACGCATTAATAGATTTCTCGAGCAACTTTAGCAAGTAGATGTACAAAAATTGAGAGTTGAAACCTACCAAGAGGGTCAAGCTCCAAACTAACAATTGTCAGCCTCCTCTCAACAAAAGTATGGTTCTTAATTAACTTTACACAGGTAAGCAGACATGCATCATAGTAAAATTCCCCACACATTTCAGTGTATTCAAGGAACTGAGTGATTGATCATCAACAAGTACCAACCAAAAGGGGAGAGAGGAGAGGACGAGGGCAATGTGGATCATATTAAAACTTTGTTGAGACTATAGTAAAAATATAATCTATGTCCAAGCCTGTTTCTTTAGCAACTATCTAACCATGGAATTGGAGGTGAAGTATGCATATCTTCACAGTGATTTTGGTACAAAAGGAAGATTGGAAACTTTGAAAGTTCTGTTACAAACTCAGGTCATCACCTCATGTATTGTTGTGACAAGAAATCCAGCGTATCTGATTTTGATTTGCCATAACTTTAATTATCATTATTACTATCATAAATTTCTTAGAAGAACCATGAATTATATAATCTCTCCAAATCTGAAAAGGTAAAAGGTAAAGTAGGTGAAAAGCATCATAAATAATAAATGCTGTGAAACAAACTTGGAGGCCAGCTGTATGTGGATGCTTCTTATGTAAACTGGCTGTGAAGGGCCTTTCTTTATAGCTTTTGTTCCTTAATGTAACTACATTAAGGTCGTGTAGTAAGCAGAAGCTGATATATGATAACCTCCTGTTATTATTCACATTTTTTCCTACTAACTACACAATCCTAAATCGAATTTCCACATGCTCATGTCTCACAACCAAACTGCACTAATTGTTGGTGAAATAAGGTTCACCAAACTTGTAATTTTGGCTTCAATTTTTTTTTTTTTGGGGGGGGGGGGGGTTTAACCCTTGATTTTGCAAACATGATTACAAATACAGTGTTTTGGAATATATGTCAGAAAGATTAGCCATGTACCCTATCAAATGTGAAAATGTTCTGTAGGAAGGCACAGTGGAAACATTCGTGTGTTATGAATATCTACTATACACAATTCGGGAAGGTGTTTTTTTTTATAAGTTATTTTACAAAACATATGTAATTTGAAATAAAATTGTGTAGAGAATTATAAAAATAATTGTATAATCATTTTCTAATAACTAAAAAGAGTTGCATTGCTGTTTAATTAAATATAGACTAGAGAGGTTCATCTTTGTCCCTATTAAAGGGTAATAAACATTGCGGAATGGTGATGATCAGGGGTATGTATTCGAATATAGTTGTGCAATATTATGCGTATATTGATTTTGAGATTGATTTATTTTCTTGTTACTCTAATTGTAAAAACTGTTTGAAAAAGAATTATTGTAGAATGGTGATCAGGGGTGTATATATTCGAATATAGTTGTGCAATATTATGTGTATCTTGATTTTGAGATTGATTTATTTTCTTGTTATTTTAATTGTAAAAATTGTTTGAAAAGAATCTGATATCCATCGATACTGAATTGATCTTCCAGTGAAATGACCCCATGGGAGTCTCCTTTTGGTACCATGTATTTTAATACCCCAAGCTTGAGCTTATTTAAGAGCTAAAATTTATGCCTCATTTGGTTATACAGATGAAATGAGATGAGAAATTTGTTAATAGTAGTAAGATAGTTTGTGAATAGTAATAAAATTATTTGAGTTACGGTGTTTTATAGAGTTTTGAAAAATGATATAGAAAAAACTAAATAAAAATACTATAAAGTTACAATATTGTTAAAATATAGTTGTTTAATATAATTTTTATTTTGAGATTTGAAAAAATTGAATTGTTTTTATGTTTTATTTGAAAGTTTGGAAAAGTTTTAATGATTAGATAAAAAATTTAAAAATTTAAAATTTAAAATTATTTGTATTTAAATGGTGTTTGGATGTTGAGATGAGATTGATTGAGATCATTTATAGAGTTCTTTAGAGAAATGAGATGAAATGATAATTTTGTGAATAGTAGTAAGATGATTTGTAAATAGTAGTGAGATAGTTTGAGTTAAGTATTTTTTGAGTTTTGGGAAATTAAAGAAAATGTTGTAATGATTATAAAGTTGTAGTGATTAAAAAGTTGTTAAGTATTAATTTGAAAGTATTCACTACAAGAAAATGGGTTTTCTAGGACAAATCATTTTGTCTAAACAAACTCAATCTTCGTCTCCAAACGTTTTTTGAGATGAAAAAATTTATTCTCTAAGTTGTCTCAAAAAGACAGTCGCAAAAAGCTTTTTAAGATGAAATCTGATTTTCGTCCCAAAATTGGGCGGAACTAGTCGAAGGCGTTCGAACGGGTTTTTTTTTGGAGACGAACAATTTTTATCCCAAAAAATGGTTCAAACGGAAATAATTATGTTCGAACAAACACGTAAGGTTAGAATGATACATCAACTTGATTCGAACAACTAAATATATTTGATCATGTTCGAATGGACAGAGTATTCGAACAGATTATGTCTGTTCAAACAAATAAATTTTTCATATTATTTTTGTTCGAACAAAAATTTAGCTGTTTGAACAGACCTTATATGTTCAAAACTCTGTCTGATCGAAAGGGCTGGATTTACTTGAACGGGCATGATTTCTTACAAGTAAATCCAGCCCGTTCGAATGGTTCTTTGTTTGTTCGAACACAAGGTCAAGAGCTATCGCATATTTACAAATTGTAATTTACCATTCGAATTGGGTATTTTCGTTTCGAACGGTACTCATCATACATAACTAAATTTAATTAAAAATATCATACTAATATTACACCAATGTAATTTAAACATCATAATTGCTCAAATGTTCTAGGACAAAATAACAAAAAGACAATCACTCTCACTTTTGCTATTCCTCTCTCTAGAACATTTCCTCTCTTTCTAGAACCTCTCCTCTCTCTCACGCTTGATGCCCCTCTCTCTCTTTGTGCAATTGAAACTTAAAAATAAACAGTTAGAAAGCATCTAACAAATCAATTCTTGAAATTCGAAATCTAATAATTGCATTGAAAAAAATACATACATTGAGAGATTTACACACTATCAACACACAAACCTTTCAAAAAATACACGGTATAAAAAATACTCTCACTTTTTGATATTCCTCTCTCTCTAGAACCTCTCCCCTCTCTCAAGCTCGCTACCCCTCTCTCTCTTTGTGCAATCGAAACCTATACATGAACAATTAGAAGAATTAGAAACCATCTAACAAATCAATTCTTCAAATTCGAAATCTAATATTTGCATTAAATAAAAAACATACCTTAAGTTCAACACACCTTAAGCTCAACATACCTTAAGGGATTTACACACTATCAACACACAAACCTTTCAAAAAAATATACAATATAAAAAATCACTCTCACTTTTGCTATTCTTCTCTCTCTAAAACCTTTCCTCTCTCTCTCAAGCTCGCTACTCCTCTCTGCAATCGACGGTGTAAATGAAGAGAAATATAGTGATCCTCGTGAAAAATGACTGCATGTATAGGTTTTAAATTCTGCAAAGACACATTCGAACATGAAAATTTCACAATGGCGCCCAAATTAAGCGCGTTTTAATTGAGCTTTACCGTTGGAACGCGAAAATTTCAAAATGGCTCCTAAATTCAGCGCATTTTAATTCAAGCTATAACCATTCAAACGAACAAGCTACCCGTTCGCAAAAACACTCATATGCCAAATATCCATTCGAATGGATTAATATTCCATTTGAATGGATATATATATATATATATATATTTTATGGATTTGGAGCCAAGTTTCTCTCCAAACACATTTTATGATAAAATTTGGTTTGAGCAAAATCTGATGCACTACTCTAATAGTTCGAACACAATACTTATCCATTCGAATAGGGACAATATTCATTCAAACAAACAAATTATACTATATAATATAAAACCAACTTCCCCCCGGTCCCAACAAATGTTGAAAGTCTCGAGCCCCGCCCCTTGGTCCCTACAGGATTAACTCTTGCAGAGTTTCGAAATTCTCTAGGTTTCTATTTAAAGGACCAAAAATCATCCTTTGAAAACTCACAGAACAAACTCTCTCATTGCTCACTGACCTAGTCTTCTACATATCCCGAACGAAATCATGGTTGAGCAACACTCTTCCAACAATATTCCTTATTTGAATTAGGAATTGATTACGCCTTAACCACTAATTTTCTCTGTTGAGGCCATCAACATCATTATGGGAGCAGAGATGCATTTTGCTAGCAGAACTGATGCCAAGGTTGTTGCAGGAGCCAGAATGCTTAGTGCTCAGTATGATGCTGCAATAACGACCATGTCTCAGAGGTTACAAGCAAGGGTGGGCGAGGTAGATCAGCTTAGAAATCAGGTTTTGCGAAAATGGTGACGAGGTGGCATATTGGAAATTTAAAAACTTTACTAATTGTTTCAAAAATATAGAGTTAGTAATTATTGATTTATATTATGTGGTACATGGATGATAATATTTGTTTAACCAAAAATCTTATTTTATATAAAAGAAATCACTAAAATATTTTTAAATTGGTGTTCGAATATACGTTCGAATGGATAAATGTAGTGTTCAAATATGTTCGAACAAAATATGTGTCGTGTGAATGGTCTAGAAACCTTCCCGCCAAATTTTGCCACCAAATATATCACGTTTGAATAACACAATTTCGGTTCGAATGGTTTTGAACTTTCCTGGCAAAATAAATTACTTCCGCGCCAAGACTTGTTTGATTGAACAGATTTTTGACCCTTCGAATAGATTTGACTTTTTGAGACAATCTAATTCTTCAAAGAAGATCCCCTTATAACAAATATTTAGATATTCGAACGGTTTTGTAAAGTCATCCATTTTTTTATATGAAATTTATATTTCGTCTCTAATAATTACTATCAAGTGTGAAATTTAGTTCGTCCCTAAAACTAAAATTTGTTTTAGTGATTTGTGTTTGGGTGACGTTTGGGAAAGAGATGAGATAAGATGAAAATTTTGAGATAAAAACTTTTTCCAGACAAGCAATTGTATCAAAGAAGTTGAGATCTAATTCATTTTTCCCACTCTAACTTCTCAAATTTGAATATAAAATTTTAGAGATTTAAATCATGTTTCCTTTGAAAGAATAACTACCTAAATAAAAAATTAAAAAAAAAACTCCAATAAGATTTTATTGGGTGAACATCATGAGTGCAAAATAGGAATGACAAAATATGTGACATAAGTTCAGCTATTTGTTCCAATGAAAAATAATCATCAATTCTACTTAGTCTTCCAGATATCAATACAACATTACAACAAATAAGGTAAAAAGTTAAAGCCAAGGCTCCATTTTTCTATCAAAGATGCCCGGTCCATAGGTTGAATGAAACATGTCAACAAGAAGGCGAAATTGCATGAATACAAATAGAATAATGGGAACACCAGCCAAACCAATAATAGGAGCGACGATCCAATATTCTCCACGTAACATAAGTAAAAGAGCAGCAGAAAAGGCTATCATCATAGTTGCAATAGAGAAGAAAAGAGCGAAAAGACCTATAATCATCTTTCTGGGCAAGGATATAAGAAAGTCTTCTTCTGCATAACGTGATGTGAGGATTCCTAAAAACATCAATACTGATGTCGATGAAGAAAATAGCGATAGGGAATCAGTTACTATAAAAAGTTTAAATAGTTTGTCATGCACGAGGATTGGCAAGCCTGTATCTTGATTATTACCACCAGGAATGGTAAATGCTGCCGCAAACATAATGGTAATGATGAGAGCGCCAACCACAGTACAAGAAGTTGCCGTGCCCTTCATCCATTTTTCTCCATCTTTTCTCATTTCTTTGTGGTCTTTCGTAAACAATTGTCTGGCAGTCAAATTATATTTGTTTGAAATTTCCTTATGAGTGAGAGGGCAAATGCGTTCCACCTCCTGCATGCATTTATTAAATAAAAATATGAGGAAAAAATTTCAAGTAGACTATTGCAAAAGAATTAGACATCTATATTCAACAAACCGAGACCATCATCAATCTTTTGGCTTTTTGAATAATGAATTTTGTTGTTTTGATTTTTATACAACCTTATTTTTATTTGAGGGTATTTCTATAAAAGAATATTATTGTATAATTTATCTTATAAAAATGTCATTCATTAAAAATATATGAATGTGCAAAGAATTGTCAAAATAGTTGTATACATATCAGTTTCTTTTTTTCAAATTTGTATTTTATTTCTTGATCAGTTTAATCTGTTTATTAGATTTCCGTATTGAAAATTTGACAACAAGAATTTTAGCTTTCTTATAATAAAGACCTGCTTAGTAGCAATCTTGTGACACCAACAAACATGGAATGCAAAAACAAAGTTATTTTCTATATATAATAAATATAATACTTGCAGAGTGGTTGAAGCTTCTAATTAAGATTATTCCATAATAGAATTCTTAAAATCAAAAGTACCATTGTTTTGAAGTTTAGATTAGTTTGTTGTTCTCCTTTCTCTCTTTGAAAATCTATCTCTAGATTAGTTTAAAGAGTGTATGCAGGTCGAGAGCAAATTAATAAAGCAACAGGGAGAGATGGATGGAGTTGACCTGAAACCATTGAACTTCTCTTTGCATTTGCAAAGCTGCTCCTCTTATGTGATCGATAGGAGTATTTTCTGTTAACATCCCTGCCATATGCAATATGGTATTTCTGGACTTGTCTACCAAATTTAGTACAACATTCTTTTGTTTTAAGCTGTATATAAGGCTAAAGATCCTATGTTGACGATGTAGGACGGCCCAATTGAATATGGTCCTATCATCATGATCACACATCCAGAAAATGTCTGAATTTTCTTTGACCATATGATAAACAAATTCAAAGTTCCCTCTTCTGATAGCTGACTCAATAATCCTTGTAAAATCTAGATTTATTGGGCTTGTAATTGTATTTAAAGTTGGTATCGCTTTACACATACGATACAGAAGTTGTTGGAATTGAGCTCGTACCAACTTCATTTCATATAAGCGCTTGAATCCTATACAATTAATTTGGAAATAACGAAAAATTAATGCATGTGGGTTAATTTATAAGTTGGATGAAACAATAAATGATGATCAAGAAAAACAAATTTCAAAAATGTATATGGATGCAATAATATCATACGTACCCAAGAGGTTCAAGAGACTTGAAGCTAGTTGGCGCCATAGATCAGCTCGCACTGCAAATTAAGTAAAACCAAAACTTGTTCATCGTTATTAATTCCGACAGAAAAACGAAGCCTCCCAAACTTTGATTAACATTAATTAATGTCAGGAGTAAAAAAATTCGAGGGAAAGAAATTAAGTTTAGGCATGCATTAACGCGGCACATATACGTACCGGATCCGATATTTTTTTCTTCACCATGATTTTGAATGTTCAAACGGAATTGATCGGCAGCACGATCTAATGAAATGTGTAGACCTTCCCCCCACCAAAAAACGAAAAAGGCAAATAAAAGCCAAGTAATAATATGGCAGTATTTTTAATCCATATCTTGAAGGAGCAAAATTCAAGCAACATGCATGCACAGTACTATTAAGACTATGATTTCCTCTTAACGCACGTACGTACCTGATCCGGTTGTATTTTCTTGACCATGATTTTGAATGTTCAAACGGAATTGATTGGCAGCACGATCTAAATCTGCTTCTGAAATGTCATGTATACCTTCCCCCACCCAAAAACAAAAAAGGCAAATAAAAGTCAAGTAATAATATATTAAGGCAGTATTTTTAATCTATATCTTGAAGGAGCAAATTATATAAATTTTTATAATCAAGATGAAAACTTTAATTTCAACCTACATAGGTTTTTGTGAAAGTGATAAGGCAGCTCATTTTAGGTATGTTTGAATGAAGTGTTTTGAGATATGTTTCTATCAAGTAGTATGAAAAAGATCTTTCGTAAGGTCTTTTGAATTAATGTTGTTCGGAGGCCGGAGAAGTTTTTGTAAGTTAAAAAAGTTTTTAAAGAAAGCTTGTCTTGATTTTTGTGTTTTATGTTTTAAATCACGAAAAGAATGCCAATGATTAGATGTAAATTATTTAATAATAATAATAATAATAATAATAATATACTTATAATTATTTTCTAATATTTTTACAACTTTGTTGTAATAGGACGGTAGTTTTGTCAAAATTATCTGAAATTGATCAAATACGTTACTATTGTTGATGATGTTGCACTATCATATTAGTTGACTGAGCTGTGAGTTAATGTATAAATATAATTATTTACTCAACTAATTACGTACGTACGAGAGATAGGAAATATAATTATAAAAGATGTATAAAAGAAAGAATTATTTATTTTGAAATTTCATTTTTACGTAAAAAGACCCCAATTTATGGAAAAGCTGCTAAGAGATAAAATAAAAGAGTGTTAGTAGTACTAACAGTGATTGTAGATCCATTGTTTCCAAAACACCATCCCTTTTCCACTCCCGAATGCTTCAGTCGAAACAGCCAATACCTCCAAAGGGAACATATTTGATCGATGGTCCGAGGCAAAAGCCAAAAGAGGACAACGCTCCATTAAATCCAAAGCCATATCTTGCACGATCATCATGTGTTAATGTTTTACCGTACATACGTACGTAAGTGCATATATCCAATTAATTAATCCAATCACCAGAAATTACGGTCAATGAATGGTTATAAGAGAATGCAGTAATAATTTGTTACCTAAATCTCTGTTATAAATACAACTGTTAAGAAGGAAAGGACCCTGATAATCTGCCACCAGATCTTCTAACGGAGTTGGAAAATAGAGATAGCGAGCCAATTCTTTATGTCCCCAGGCCATAGCCAAAGCAACTGGAAGATCATTATCCTTATCTCTAATGCTGACCAAGCTCCTGTTCTTTGTAATCAGACACTCTGCCATCCTCTGATTCCCGCTAATAGTTGTAATATGTAGTGCTGTCTGGCGGCCATTATCTTGTATTGCCAAATTATGTTCTGACATCTTATTGACCAACTCCTGCACTATATATTCCTGATCAGCATCAACAGCAGCGTGAAGAATCGTCCCACCCGGATATGTACCCGTGAAGATTCTTGCTGTCAATGCAGCTGGGTTGTCCTCGAGGAAACCTCTTGTAGTTATCCAATCACCTTTTCGCACAGCCTCGACTAAGACCGCATAATCATTCTCCCTCTCTGGCCCTGCCATGCATATATATACATGATAACTGATATGATTTTTAATCTCCAGTTTTCATATTATACATAGAATTATGAAATTAATTAAACGAAATAACTCCGACACCACTACATACTTTCCAACAAACTACTACGTACATAATGATATCATCTTCTTTATGCATCATTTGTATGCATGTGTCGATTTTGTATCCATGTATTTTATATATTAATGCAATTTATATTATAACTAGTAAATTTGATGAATAATGTTAAGTACAAGTCTCAGATAGCAAGTACAACATAGGCCTTTCGTTAAAAATAGATCTCACTAAAAAAAAAAAAGTTTTCATTATACTTTTTTAATGTGTGGTCCACTTTTTACAAAAGTATTTTGCTGTGACTTATATATTAGGACTTGAACTGGTCATTTCTCAAAGTTGATAGTATCACTTTTTTCATGGATTAGGCTTTTAATCGATTGTTTGTCAGTATAAAATAGCCCAAATAATTAGCCACAGGCAAAGCCCATAAGTTTGTTTATGTTCTCAGAAGATGCAACCCAACGAACTGAGTGTTCGATGTGGGCTCTGTTCCGGCCATTCTCGTACAACTTACCACTCACAAATATTCAAACCCAATAAGATCTTTTAATCAAATCCCTATTAATTTTTAACGTATTATTATTTTGAGGAAAAATCACAGATTACCCCTGAAATTCACTTATTTTGCAAAATAACAATAAAGTTAGAGAAATGATATTTGCAGTTATACAGTGCACAGACGTCATGTACTCATTTTAAAAAAAGTAAGTTAATATGAAACCTATATGAAAAAATTAAGTTTTTTAATGGTAGACCCAACTTTTTTTTAAAAAGAGTGCACGACACTTGCAACCTATGACTGTATCTAACATTACTCATAAATCTAATCACCAACCAATTTATCACTTCACCTCCAAATTATATAAGTAATTTAAACCCTTGTTTATTCTAAAAGATTGGATCTTAATGGGAGAAGGCAAATTGCAAAAAGGAGAAATTTGAGAGATAAAGTTGGATTAGTAATTTGATGGTCACCTTCTAAAATGAGTACTGGTAGTTTGAGAAGATGATCAAAGTGTAATTTCTCTATCATTTCATTTTACTATCATCTTCTACGTTCAACTTATTTGTGTACTGTGCTTAATTGGTCAATATCCAAATGTGCTTTCCAACAAATACGATCGAGATCCATCCATGAGTTAAGTGAAAAGGATGTTAAACCTAGTCTCCAAATACCTTATCTTTATCTATTTACTTATTTTGTAGTTGATTCTTTCTATTTGTAAGCTAGTGTGGAGTATACATAATTGAGGTGACAAAATTTAATTTTCAATATTTAAATCTAAAATTTTATTACAAATTAAATCATATCATGTCTAAAATAGCCCGTCTAAAATAAATCATTTGTACTTCTTGTCATGGTGATTTGAATTTCAATTCTCAAGTATAAATGACAAGAGGTACAAGAACTAAGTTACAGGAGCTTTAGATTAGCTTTAGATCAGGTCTCATGAGAAATTCCTAGTTTTCTAGCAATGATAAGCCTATTTTTTTCTTCCAATAATGTTCCCCTAGAGAGAGAGAAAGAGAGACCTGATTTGTGTGCACTTGAAGAGTTTCCTTCATTAATTATGGGATCAACAGCTTCCGCCTGTATTAACTTGTCATGTCCATTACTTGAGATGTTTGATGAGTTAGAACGACCTTGGTTATCTGAAGAGTTTTCACTCTCAACTTGCTGATTAGCTCCGGTCCCTCTTGGCATGTCCTGTCCACTAATTGAGATATTTGATGAGCAAGAGTGTCCTTGCTCAACAATATTGTAGAAAACCCACCGCATTTCTACGAACATTTCAGCCAATGTTTCCCAAGCAATTTTTGCAAAACTAATTTTATTGATTTGAGAAAGTATGTCCATATCACATGAACTTTGGATTGCGTGTAATGCCACATCATTCATCTTTTTCCATGCCTCAAATTCAACCACATCATCAACTGGTTTGGGAGGTTCCGAGCTTGTTTCAACAATGTCCCAAAGACCTTCAGCCAACAGATTATTTTTCATCTTGATGCTCCAATCCGCATAATTATCATTTGTAAGAAGTTCGAGTGGAAAAGTGTTTGTTTCCATATTATCTGTCAAGTTATGATTCACGAAGTACATATATTAGTTGAAACTCGTAATAGAAATAGATATTAATAATGTGATATATCTCAATTTTTGAAATCAAGAATTTAATATTATTATTTCTCAGGAATACATTTTCAATCTTGACTTTGAAAAATGATTTTTAATTTCTTCTACTAAGTGCATGTTAGGGATTGGGTTAACATGTTTTGGATTGCGTAGTAGAGCTTTTAATTGCAGAGCTTAACTAAAATCCTTATTAGTGAAAATGAAGTTGTTTACTTTTTGGCAGCAAACATGATGTATCTAAAGTTTTTTAAATATTAGTTGAGTCGATTTTTAAAATTATGTGCTGGTCAGAGAATACTTTTAAACGATGGAGGCATGTCAATATATTGTATGTCAAAATTATGCGTTACCGTATCAGACCCAATGCCCATTAAGGTAGATTTCACAAATTATGTTATTTTCCAAATTAATTTAGGTGTCAAATTTTGTACAGAAATTCTAAGGATCTCAATATATATAGCTAGTTACCATTGTTTATATATATATATATATATATATATATTGTATTTGTATTTGTGTGTGTTGATTTGAATGGTTGTTAGGTGGTAAAAAGAGTTTGAAATCTTTAAGACTAGGGCTCAACCGCTGCTGCTAACGATTTCAAATGGAATTCTTCAAAAAAGAACAATTTCATTCGGAAAAGCCTCATGCAAAAACACGAGTTTGCTCTCTGTTTGATTTGATACAATCTCGTTTATGTTTAGAAAACATTTTATCTCATCTCATTTAATCATTATAATTTTCTCAATTTCTAATATAAAATAAAATAAACAATTCAACTTTTTCAAATTCTAAAACAAAAATAATATTAACAAAATATATTATAACAATATTTTATTCAACTTTTTAACTTTAATCTCAATTCATCTCATCTTATCTCATCCCATCTACAAAAATAAACGGTACGTTACGTGATATAATTTGATTTGAAATATAAAATATAAAATTTAAATTTTATTAATGAAATATTAAAATTGAGGAGTAGTTTTGATTCAGAGATGAATTAAGATGGATTAAGATGATTTGTAAATAGTTGAATAAAAGTTGAATTATTTATTATATTTTGTGTAGAAATTTGAGAAAGTTATTTTATGATTTGAAAAAATTAAATTATTTATTATATTTTACGTAAAAATTTAAAAAAATTATAATGATAAAATAAAATGAATTGAGATAAATCTTGAATGCAAACGACACCTTATATAATATAAAATAGTATAAACATTATCTAGTTCAATTGTAGATTTCTTCTATTGGCGGACATCACTATCCCGGATAATAAAATAAACATTATCACATCAATCAACGTGATTGCTGATAATAAAATCGATGAAGAATAGTATTACTATTAATCTCCAGGTCTAAATATATATATAAATAATTGTGTAAATATAATATTTTTAGTTATTAAATAAAAAAATAAAATCCGGGCCCCTTGGTAGTAACATCTGACTTTAAAATCTCAGATCGGTCTTAAACTGAATAATTTTGAATTTATTTTTATCGAGTGTTGCTATGAATAATTTAGGTGGTAAAGCCAGGCTTCTGATTAGCAGTACAATAAGTTTGAAATCTTTTAAGGCTCCGTTGGTGGATAACTGGATATAAAAACATTCACGATTCATCCCATCTCATTTCATTTTATCATAATTTTTTTAAATTTTAATATAAAATATATTAAAAAAATATTTTTAAAATATTTTATTTAACTTATTTAAATCATCCTATTTTATCTTATTTCAACTCACTATTCAAATCTTACTTAGTGAGGCTCGATAAAAAAATCGAAAAGTGAAAAAATCTATTAATTGAATTGTTTTCTTTCACAAATTTATTTATTTTTAATAATTTTATGAGGGTCATGTCATCCGGTTATACATCAATATTAATTTTAGCACCAATTTTATTAATGAGAGATTTATGAGAGGTTTGGATTCAAAACTCACCTTAACTTATCTTATCTTATCATTACAATTTTTTCAAATTTCAAAACAACTTTCTTAAATTTTCATACAAAATATAATAAATAATTCAACTTTTATTCTACTATTCACAAATCATCTCAACTCATCTATGAATCCAAACCTCTTAAATAAAAATTAAAAGTTAAATGAAATATTATTAAATATTATTTTTTAATATTATTATTATTTAAAAATTTAAAAAATTAAATTATTTATTATATTTTGTGTAAAAATTTAAAAAATTTATAATAATTAAATAAGATGAATTGAAATGAAATTAAAGATGTTTTTTTCTAGAGTAAAATCAAGAATTTTAACAACTTTAACTCTTAAAAATTACTCACAGATAAATATTGTAGGCAAGTCGGAGTGAAAATGATACCAACAAAGTGAGCAGAAGACCAATCCCACTTTTACGAATGGGAAGTTCTAAAATTATAAATAGATTTTATTAAAAAATAAATTTATAAATTGATATAATTTTATATAATATTTAGATTTATTTTATAATAAAAATAATTTTATTATCTAACATATCTTATCAAACTATTTATTAATTTACATTTTTACAATTTTATTTTTACCGCATTTCTATAATGAAAAGCACTAAGCATTGGGTAAGATCTACTCCTCAAATAATAGAGCAAGGGACTCCAAGTGTCGTGCATCTAAGGAACCATGAGTGGCTCACATATATGTGATCAAGGCTTTAGACACATAGATGACACGTGAAATTCATAATTTTTCAAAATTTTCATAGTTTCATTTTTAAATATTACTCAAATATAAAATATATTTTAATTTTAAATTTTCAACTTTTTTATCAAATCATATTATCAAATCAATATTCAAACACAAAAACTAATAAAATTTTTAAAAATAAAAATCAATACAATTTTTCTCACTATAAAACAAAAATACTATTAAAATATTATATTCAAATAATTTTTAAATTTATAATGTTTTTATTTAATTTTTTCTCTATATTTTTTAAAATCCAATCAACATCTTTAACTTAAAACATTTTACTATTTTATGTACAAAGTTATGAGATATCTATATTTGTGAATACCCAATAAGTGTTGAGAAAGTTTATGAATAGTTATGAATATAGATTAATGAGTAGGTTTGTGGATCCTATTGAGAATATTTTGAATTGTTTGGATGTATAAAGTATATTGATTTGTTGACTTTTGAATAAGTAGTTGAAAAATATGTGAGTCCCATCAATAATTAAATTTTTTTAATGATAAATAAATAATTATTTTATTTATATATAATAGTAATTTTTTTTTTCTTTCCACACTTTCCAGCATATAACTGTTTATTTATATATAATAGTGATAAATATTATAAGGGTTTTTTTTTTCCTTTCCTCACTTTCTCTCTCTCTCTCCTCTGGCTCGATTCCTTCAGCCCAACCCGGTACTGCTGTGCACCGCCCAGCCTCGCCGCCACCATCGGCGACTCCCCTTCACACCAGCGACCAACCCAGCCACCACCGATCTCCCCCATGCGCAGCTCTCTCTCTCCCCTGCAGTAACCCAATTGAAATGGGTTTTACCCATTTCTCTCCACTTGCGCTGCCATACGTGGCCACCCAGCCTCACCGCCACCACTGGTGACTCCCCCTCACACCAGTGACCAAGCCAGCCACCACCGATCTCCCCTGCAGTAACCCAACCGAAATGAGTTTCACTCATTTCTCTCCACTTGCGCCGCCGTACGAGACCACCCAAGCCACCGCACCTCCACCACCTTACACCGGCGACCACCTCTTGCAGATCTAGCCACCACGTACCTCCCTCTACCTCTCCATCGCATACTTGCATTCGCACCCGACACAGACTCTCGGCTCATAGTGAAATACAAAGACAAGAGATGTTTGAAAACTACTTCAAACTTATTTGAATGGAAAGCTACTCCCAACTACACAAAACTATCTCAGAGGAGTTGAAATATCTTCGTTACCCAAACACACCTGACATTAATTAGAGAGCACAGACATTTGGTGAATGGGCGGGTGTAAATTCCGGCGGTGGCCTGAGCGTGTGTGTGATGGGGGTGGGTAGATTCGGTAGAATGTAGATATCAGACTTCAGACAAAATAAGAAGAAAAAAAGAGAAAAGGAGGGAGAGAGAGACGAATACTGTACTTCTTCTTATTTTTTCCCGAGTTCCCATTCTACTTGCGTTCTTCCTAAAATGTATGTGCTTTAATTCGGTTCTAAAGCAACAATTAATATGCCGATAATAATTATATAAATGGTGGTGCAAAAACGAATTACTTACCAGCTAGCCTAGCTAGAGGGATGGACAGGACGCTGTCTTCCAAAACTGCTGCCTCTAAAATATTCCACACTGCAGTAGTACCGCTGCCGGTGAAGGATCAATTAGGAAACTAAGATGGTCACTGGTCACTTACCCACCGCAATTTATGGTTATCATGAACAAGCTGCTGTCATTTTATAAAGACCAACTTCCCTGTTACTCTATCGTTTTGTCCTTGCATTAAAATATTCAATTTTAGATTTAATAAATAAAGTTTGGAGCGTGTGTATGATGGTGCCGCCGGCCGGGGAAGTCGCCTACCTTGTTTGATTTTTTCAATATGCATTTACACAATACTGGTACAAAAGAAAATAAAGAAAATTTATAATCAATTTAGATTTTTTGTTTATATTAAAAAAAATTCTCTAAATCTTTTTTATATTAATTAATCACAATCATAACTTCGATTCAATTAAATAAAATAAAATCTATTTTTATACAAAATAATAATAATAATATATCCATCAAGATGAAGAACGAGTTGGTCCCGAAAAAGAATAATTTATTTATTTATTTTTAATTCTTTTTATATATTTTTTAAAAAATAATTCATAATATTATTAAAAAACACTTTTATAATTACTAAATAATTTTTTTTTACATCGGGAAAAATTCTTGAGAAACTTTATCTGGTGATTTAGTTTTTTTTATTATTTTATTAATGTTTATAAATATTTTTTAAAAAAATATCATATCATTAAAAAATATTTCTTTAATCAGTAAATTAAAAAAAAAATTGGGACCCAACATTCGGTAGATGTAACATTTTTGTTTAAAAATGAATAATGATAAAACTTAACTAATATTAAATAATAATAAAAAATGAAACAATATTATAAAAAATTATTTTATAATTCTGGTATGTATTTTTTATTTGTGAGTTGTAAACGGACAGTAAATAATTATCTAATTTGTATATTTGTCTTATATTATTTTATTTAATTATTATAATTTTTAAAAATTTTAAATTATAGACTATTGTTTGGTAGTGTTGGCTTCCGTGCCTTGGACTTCTTTTTATTTTATTAAGGGAGGGGCGGCGAGTTGTTAGGCTTTCCGTAAATCTAATGTAACTGGTAATTAATATATAGCAGGAGATACGTGGTTATATTTTATTAGAAAAATACTTTAATGTAAGAGGGATTTAATTTTATAATTTAATATAATACTTTAAATTATAAAATTACTTTTATTATTATTATATATCATAAAAGATTATATTAGTTTGTGAATTTAATTTTATAAATTATTTCATAGTAACACGTCTTATTTTACTAACTACATTAGAAAAAATAAAACGAAAAAAAACTTATTTTTATGGGACTATTTTACCGAATAGTTTATTTACGGTTATTAGTTATTTTGGTACGTAATTATCCGTGTTTTTTTTCAATGAAAGGGTCGGAACTAGGAACCCTTGCCGTTTTCTAAAGCCATTCAGAAAGATCCATTTTTGATAGGTTATTAAGAAGCATTTGAGCAAATACATTATCGAAGTTGGGCCAATTTTATTTTTATTCCACTTGCTAAGACAATGACACTGTGAGTCACCCCACTTAACCCAAAATGTGCTAAACTAACATCTGGCAAAAACCTTACACTGTATCTCAAAGTTTTAAAATTGATTCGCATGTTTACCAAATAATGTCAGCTAGCATCACTTAGAGCATTAGTATTGATTTCATCAAAATAATGTCAGCTAGCATCACTTATAGCATCACTCTTTTAAATATCACTATCAAAGGGCATTGTTAACCACGCATCAAAATATTTTTAAAAGTCACCCATGAATGTTTTACGGTTGAAATTTAAAATGAAATTATTTTCTAGAGTAAAATCTAGTTAGAATGCAATAAAGAATTTAGCAGCTTTAGCTCTTAAAAATTACTCACTGATAATTGTTGGCAAGCTGGAGTCGACTTGACAAAAGTGAGTTCCGTGAAAGAATGCCAATCCCATTTTTACCGAGGAGAAGTGTACGGTCATAATTTTTTTTCTTTTATAAAAATAAATTTATAAATTAATATGATTTTATATAATATATTATATTTTTTTATAATAAAAATAACTTTATAATTTAATATATTATAAAAAAATTTTGTAAATAAAACATTTGTACAATGAAAAGCAGTAAGCATGGGGTAAGATCTACTCTTCAAATAATAGAGTAAGGGAGTCCAAGTGTCGTGCATGGAAGGAACCATGAGAGGTTCACATATACGTGATTGAGGTTTAGAGAGTAAGATAAAATGAAAATTTTGTGAATAATAATGAAATAGTTTGAATGGAGTATTTCTTAGGATTTGGGAAAAGAGGAAGAAAAAGTTATATAAAAAATATTATAAAGTTAAAATATTTTAAAAATATAGTTTTATAATATTATTTTTATTTGTGAATTTGAAAAAGTTGAAATTATTTTTTATTTGAAAAAGTTGTAATAATTAATTTGAAAATTTTGTATTTGAAGTATGTTTGAGAATAAGATGAGACGAGATGAAATGAGATTAGATAAAAATTTTGTATTTCATCTGAGGCCCCAAACAAGCTTTCTCACAAGATGAAACATGAAATTTTCAAAACTTTTCTTAATTTTATTTTTAAATATTACTTAAATATAAAACATTTTTCAATTTCAAATGATCTTTAACTTTTTTATCTAATCATTACCTAATCATTATCTAGACAAAAAAAATTAATAAAATTTTTACAAATTTCGTAATAAAACACAAAATAATACAACTTTTTCTAACTTTAAAACAAAAATACTATTAAAAAATTATATTCAAATAATTTTTAAATTGATAATATTTTTCCTTAGTTTTTTTTCTATCATTTCTTAAAACTTAATAAAAATCTTAACTTAAACTATTTTATTATTATTTACTATTATTTTTTTCCTGAGTTCCCATTCTATCTGCGTTCATCCTGAAATGTATGTGCTTTAATTGGGTTCTAAGGCAACAATTAATATGCCGTCAATAATTAGGTGTACCGCGTCCATGCATGCATCTTCAGCAAATAATGATGGAAACTAATTATTTATAAATAGTGGTGCAAAAACGAATTACTTACCAGCTAGCCTAGCTAGAGGGATGGACAGGACGTTGTGCTGCCGGTGAAGGATCAATTAATAAGGATGGTCATTGGTCACATACCCACCGCAATTTAAATTGGTACCATGAACAAGCTGCCTGTCATTTTATAAAGACCAACTTCGCTGTTACTCTGTCGTTTTTTCCTTGCTTTTAATTTCCGAACAACTAGTTGTCCAGCTGGCAGCGCGTAATAAAGTTGTGATATGATCTATACACACAGTAATAAAGTTCTGAGTGGCCGTTTTTATTCCGTGTTTATAGAGCCATTAAAACATTCAGTTTTTAAAAAAAGAAAATACTAGTATGATTCTTCTTATTTTGATTATTTATGTGTTTAAGATTTTTTATATAATGATTAAGAACGCGATTATTAATAGATTGCTATGTATTTTTTATTTTTTAAAAATATTTAAATATGTTAAAAAATATATAAAAATAAAAAATTTAATAAAATGAAAATGAAGATTTGTTCTAGCGAGCCCACCCAAACACGTCGTCTCTATGATTTCTTAGTTCGTTGTGATTTCTTCCCTGTGATTTCTTGGTTTTGTGTGAAATCTCATCCTCTTCTGTGATTTCTTTCCACTGATTTTTTAGTTTTTTATTTGAATGTCTCAACGAGAGCCCTTACTCTTGACAGAGTGCACAAATAATGACCACACGCACCTACTTGTCATGCATGACATGACCCAAGAGAGCCATGCCCCATTAAAGACAAGGGAGCAAACAAACGTTCCTGAAATCATAGATGAGGGAGCCACCTCCGTAGAGGTATAAAGGTTGAATTCCATGTTAATTCACTCTCATACTCTCTTATACATGGAAAAACCATCTAAAAGTATAACGAGCTGATTTAGGCATCAAAGATGTTTCATCAATCCCAAATCCTCGTGTTCCTTGCATTGCAAAAAACCAAACGTGATAATCAATATGATACACGTCGTTAAAAATAGGATTGTAAGATTATTGAAAAAGTCTAATAGTAATCGATTATGCGGACTAATATGTACACTCATTCAATATAATTAGTCAAAAAATAGATTTTATTGAAAACAACGCTAATTTAAATTTAAAATATGAAGGCAATAACATTAATATACAGATTGACACGTAAACTTATTTGTACATAGTAAAACTCAAGATTACTACTCTGGACTAGAAAAATCGATCAGACTGATTTTGTATATATTTATATTTTAAATATTTTTTATATATAATATATTATTTTATATAATAGTTATATAAATTAATTATATAATTTTCATTCAAGAAATTATTATTGATTATATTATATAATTAAATTATTTAATATTTATTAATTATATTTAAAATATTAAAAGATCATTTAATTTTTTATTTAATTAATTTTTAATATTAATTTTTCTATAAAATAAAAGAGAGAAAATGTTCATAAAGCTAGTTAACCATAAACCAGACAGATTACACCCTAGTTAACAGTTCTATTGCACTCTATGTTAGACCCAACTTGATGAATTTATGTTTGGACTCAGCCGTTAGATTTTTTAGGTTGCGTTTGAATATTAAATTAAATTGAATTGAATTAAGTTAAGGTGATGAAATATTATTAAAATTTTAATTATTATTTTAAAATTTTAAAAAATTAAAAAATTTATTATATTTTATATTAAAATTTTAAAAATTATAATAATGAATTGAATCGAAGAAAACGAAGGCGTTCAAGTTGCGTCATCAAATCATGACGTATACTGCTGGGAGTTTTTGGGTAGTTTAACCTTTTTTTTCGTACTTTTATTTGTGGTCAGATTTTGAAAGCGATTACTCTCTTAGAGCATTCTCATTGGATTAACTAAAAGTTAAATCTAATGAGAATTTAGTTATTAGGTCATAAAATCTCTCACATTGAATTAGCTATATTCCATTTGGAATATAGCTACAGTAAAGTCTAAACTAATGGAATATAGCTACAGTAAAGTCTAAACTAATTTTTAAATTTGGAACACACTATTCATTCATCAAATCCTTTTTATATTATTTCTTTCTCTCTCATTTTAATATAAATTATTTCTCTCTCCATTTTAAATGACAATTGAAAAAATATAATTAGAATACAATTACTAATTAATATATAATATTATGAATAGTAAAATATGATAAAATAAAATAAATTCATAATTAAAAAAATTAAAAAATTAAAAAATTTTTAAAATTATTAATTATTCATTACTATATAATGAATAAATGAATAATTCAATTTGGAGATTTGATGTGAATAGTCAAACTTAAATTCATTTTATATTATTTTATTGTCATATAATGAAAAAATAGCTATTCCAATATAGAAATTTATGTGAATGTAATAACTAAATGTTAAATTCATCTTACATTCATAAAAAATATACTTTAATTTAGCTAATTAGTGCTCTTACAAGGTCTATTTAATTCTGAGGTGCAGAGTGCAGACTGGTTGGTTGCTATTTAATTCTGACATATTGCTATTTAATTCTGGTATATTTTTGGAATACTGAGCTTGACCTATCGAGTCATGGAAAACGGAAGTACGACTTTTGCCGTGATTTTAAAAATGAAAAATGATAGTCTTTCAAAACTTAATTAATAAATAATAATAAAAACTAAAAAGATGGACAAAATAATATTATAAAAAATTATTTTATAATTCTGATATCTATTTTTTTTTTATTTGTGATTAGTAAACTGATAGTAAATAATTATCTAATTCGTATTTTTGTCTTATCATATTTTATTTAATTATTATAATTTTAAAAAAATTAAAAAATTTTAATTTAAAAAATTATATTTAATTTTTAACTCTCATCTCATCTCACCTCAATTTACTTTCCAAACTTTTTTTTGTAAAGGCACGCTTTTATATTTATGTACGATATTTAGATTGTGTTTAGTTGCAAGAGTTCTTTTGAGTTTAATCTAATTTTAAATTAAATTTATCATTCAAACACTCAACTCTCAAATTATTAAATTTATCTCAATTCAAAACTTCTTCAGACGTGAGATCTATTATCTTTTTCAACTTAACATATTATTTTATGTCAGATCTATAACTTTTTTCAACATTTCAAAAAAAACTTAACTCATTATAACATTAAAACATACTTTAAATTTAATTTAAATAAATCTCCATACTTTAAATTTAATTTAAATAAATCTCATGTAATTTTTTTTACTACTCAACTAATTACTATTCTAAAAAAAATAAAAATTGAACTAGTCAGCTCAGTTTAGCTCAAACGCAGCCTACGTTTGTTTTCATCATGGACCATTCACCATTGTTTGGTAGTGTTGGCTTCCGTACATTAGACTTCTTCCTTTTTTCTTTTAAAAAAAAAGGGAGGGGCGAGTTGTTAGGCTTTCTGTGAGTATAATGTAACTGGTAATTAATAAATAATTTTATAAACTGATACGTCTTGACGTGATCTATCAAATTATAAAATTATTTTTATTATAATATAGATATGATGACTCACATAAAATTACGTCAATTTATAAAATTATTTATATATAATTTCTTGATAAGTGTAGCACTCTTCATATAGCATATAGTAAACCCAACAGATAAGTGACAAATTACTAACCTGTTGGAACATCATTGTTGTGCAGCTTTGGCTTTTCATCGTCCAAAGCACAAAAGTAGAAAAGGATACCTCCTAAATTTTGATACATGGAAAATTTTAATAAATATTATCTTGGCACTAAGGCCTCGGTGTTTGTGAAAAGTAGATGCTCATATTTGAAAACTAGGATTGTTGATTTTTTAAAGTAATCGATGCATATTAATACAGACAAAAAAGGGTATTAAAGATTTTGAGTTTGAGAGTGACCTAGAGAAGTATTACCCTTGTAAAAAGATTTTATAGAAATAAATTTATAAATTGATACGATTTTATGATACATTAAATCTATTTTATAATAAAAATAATTTATCACACAAAATCATTTATAAAGCATTTTTCAAACTTTGATTATCAGTTACTTGGGCGAGAATACAGGCTACATGCCCAATGGGGGGACAAGGGTAGATTATCACTGATCATACATAATGTTCAGTACCATGGATAGCCAGTGTTACAATCCCAATTACTTTTTAGAGAAGTGACATGTTAGCTTTCTTTTTAACAAACATGTTAAAATTACAAACAAGTACCCAAATACCAAGACAAAAAATGGCTCATATATATATATATATATATGCATATATCACTCAAAAAAGTGCATTAAACTTGGTTTATTCACTGCTAGCTGTTGATGATGTTTTTGTCCGTTTTGTTTTTAATAGGATGACATGTTCTTAGGTACATATGTACCCCAAAGTTGGACACAAAATTATGACTTTGGTGTCCTCATTATGAATCCCCAAGGACAATTATAAGACAAGCGTACCAATGACGAGTCCCTCCATCCTCCTCCTCCTCCTCCTCCTGTCACTGTAAAAATCTTGATTCGACTCTTTTTACCTTAGAAAAAGCAGACCCATTTTCTGTCCTTTTTTTTTTTTATTGATTTCAAACCTGGCTGGAACTAACGGTCACTTTTATACCTCTACGGAGGTGGCTCCCTCATCTATTATTTCAGGAACGTTTGTTTGCTCCCTTGTCTTTAATGGGGCATGGCTCTCTTGGGTCATGTCATGCATAACAAGTAGGTGCGTGTGGTCATTATTTGTACACTCTGTCAAGAGTAAGGGTTCTCGTTGAGACATTTAAATAAAAAAGAATAATATTAGATAGAAATTATTATAGTAAAAATTGTTAGATATTACTTAAATATTAAATTGAATTGAATTGAATTAAATTAAGATGATAAAATAATATTAAATTATTAATTATTATTATTATTATTTTAAAATTTTAAAAAATTAAATTATTTATTATATTTAATATTAAAATTTTAAAAAATTATAATAATAAATTAAAACGAAGAAAACGAAAGTCTTTAAGTTGCGTCATCAAATCATGACGTATACTGCTGGGAGTTTTTGTGTAGTTTAACCTTTTTTTTCATCCTTTTATTTGTGGTCAGATTTGAAAGCAACTTGGAAGAAGAGAGCACGTGATCCAGGTAATAGTTCTGTCAGATGCATTAAGTTTTGAAAGCGATTACTATTTATGAAGTCCAGCGTGGTTGGTTGTTATTTAATTCTGATAGATTGCTATTAAATTCTGGTAGATTTTAGGAGTACTGAGCTGATCTATCGAGATTCGAGAGTCATGGAAAACGAAAGTACGACTTTAGCCGTGATTTAGTCAAAGGATAATGCTGGGGGCTCCCGCTGGGGCTCCCGCTGGGAGCTCCCGCTGGAATTCTAGTGTATTTTATCATGTATATTTTTTAATATTTTTTTATATAGATGTTTTTAATAATTTTAAATATTTTTAAAAAATAAAAAAATTTATAATATTATTAAATAATACTTGCTTAATCACGAAGTAAAATATAAAATATTTTTTTATAATTTTTTATTTTACTTTGTGATTAAGGAAGTATTTTTTAATAATTTTTTTTTAACTTCTTAATTAAGAAAGTGTTTTTAATGATGTTCTAAATTTATTTTATTTTTTAAAAAATATTAAAAAAAATTATATAAAAACAATTTAAAAAAAAACACATATAATATATGCTACAGTCCCAGCGGGAGCCCCCAGCGGGAGCTGTAGCACGATCCTTAGTCAAAAACAAAAAGAGTGCTGCTACGGGTCCGAATTTGGGACCCAAAACATGTCCCGAAAAGACAAATTTTTTTTCTTTTTTTTTTTCATATATTTTTTAATCATCATAGACATTTTTAAAAAAAAATAAAAAATTTATAATATCATTAAAAAATATTTTTTTTATCATTCAGTAAAAAAAAAAAATTAAAAAAAAAAAAGTCCCATTCGGGACATGTTTTGGGTCCCGAATTCGGGACCCAAAGCATTTCTCAAAAATTATATTGTTTTATTTTATCTTATTTAATTTTTTAACTTTAATATCAATTTATCTTATTTTGTCTCTTTAAAAATAAACGAATCCTTCGAGATGAAAAATGATAGTCTATCAACTCGTGTGCAATCTCTTCAAAACTTAATTAATAAATAATAATAAAAATAAAAGGACACAACAATATTATAAAAAATTATTTTATAATTCTTATATGTATTTTTTAATTGTGAGTAATAAACTGATAATAAATAATTATCTAATTCGTATTTTTGTCTTATCTTATTTTATTTAATTATTATAATTTTAAAAATTTTTAAATTAAATTAACAAATAAAGAATTTAAAAAAATAATATTTTAATAATTCATCGTAATAGGAAACACCAGAGGGATAAGGAAAAGAAAATATTATTATACCCACTTTTTTTAATACTTCTATTTTACTGTTGGTCAAATATTTTTTTTATTATTTAATAATTAAAGAAATAATTTTAAATATATTAATATATTTTTTTATTTTTTAAATATATTTTAAAAAATAAATAAATAAATTTTTTTTACGCTGGACGGTATAGTCAGCGGTAAAGATAGGGCGGCATAATAGCAAGGAAAAGGCTCCTGAGTGGCTCAAAGTGGTTGGATTCTGGTTGTGTTTGAATATTGAACTGAGTTGAAATGATAAAATATTGTTAGAATATTATTTTTTAATATTATTGTTATTTTAGAATTTAAAAAAATTGAATTGTTTATTATATTTTGTATTAAGATTTGAAAAAGTTGTAATGATAAATTAAGATGAGTTAAGAGAGGTTTAGTAACAAGGCTACGTTTGGGTAGTGAGAATACTTGAGAAGTGTTGAGAATGTTTATGAATAGTTATGAGTAGAGATTGAAATCAACTTATGGATCCCATTGATAATATTTTAATTTGTTTGGAAATATGAAGTATGTTGAGTTGTTGACTTTTGAATAGATAATTGAAAAATGTGTGGGTCCCATCAATGATTGATTTTTTTTAATGATAATTTATTTATATATAATAGTGATAAATATTATAATGATTTTATTTTTTATTTATATATAATAATGATAAATATTATAGTGATTTTATTTTATTTTATATATAATAGTGATAAATATTATAGTCTAAATATTTTTTATTTATATATAATAGTAATAAATATTATAGTAATTTTATTTTTTATTTGTATATAATAGTGATAAATATTATAGTGATTTTATTTTTTATTTATATTTAATAGTGATAAATATTACAGTGATTTTATTTATATTTATATTTAATAGTGATAAATATTATAGTAATTTTATTTATATTTATATATAATAATAAATATTATAGAATGTTTGTGAATAGTTATGAGTAGAGATTGAAGTGGATTTATAGATCTCATTAAGAGTATTTTAAATTGTTTAACATATGAAATATTTTAATAAGTACGAAAATATTTAAAAAGTATTGAGAAGATTTTACTACCCAAACGTAGTCTTGGTTACAGTGCTCACATTTTTTTGTCAATGTGCATGTGATATGTCTGTAACTTCACGTGTTTGGGAATCTGTGTCTGCTTGGGAATCTTTGTGCAGTCTTTAACTCAGGGTGTTCATCCGGAACTCGGATTTCAAACTAAGGTCGGGTTCCAAACCGGGTATACCGGGTTATGACCCGGGCCGAAACCCGGATGAATCCGAGTTTTTACAACCCAGAAATCTGGGTTCTGAGCTGTACCCGGATCCTTTTTTTTTTTTTTTTTTTTAAACAAGCAGAAAGCCTATATTATTAATTTTTTTTTCCCCAAAAAAAGGTAATCCTGATAAGCATAATTCTTTTTGTATTTAAAAGCCTATATACTATTACAATTTTTTCAAGAAAAAATGTTGAAAAGCATATTTCTTTTATATATAAAACTAATTACATTTTTAACTAAATGCATCTAAAAAAAGAAATTTAATACTTATTATGTAAAATGCATGCAACACATAATGCAATTCACTACATATTACATTATTCGGTATTTGTACATTACATTACAAAACACAAAATTACAATATATGATAATTACAAGAACATCGAAAATAGCATCAACTTCATCTGTGTTGAGTGAAGGCCTGAAATCTCCTTTCCTAGCAAGTAGGCCTACCACAGGGACAACCTTGAGTAGGTGCTGCATGCATGATCAGGGGACAACAAAATATGATATTCAACTATAATTTAAAACAAGATATCAAATGGGAAATCAATCAATTAAGTATGATATGAACCACATGTAGCACCTGAGATGAAAATGAACACATGCAAGAGAGGAAATGGACAAGGAGTTTAGTGATTTAAGTAATTTTCTACATGCAGTTTGGAAACTGAAAACTAAATAATTTGAATGATAACTTGGCCTATTGAAAACTAATTAAATCATAAACAGCTACAGAATGTATTAAGAACTAATGCCCAAATGTAAATGTAATACTAACAACACAGACATTCATTCAGGAAAACAAATGACAACCATAGCATATGATCCTGAAAAATGAGAATTATTTGATATCGTTCAAGAAAAACTACTCCATTGCCAAAATTAAAAAAGAATGCGTTGCATGCATGAGTTTTGAAAGCAACAAAATAGAAACCCAAAATGTTCATCACTATAAAAATATGTAAGTTCTTCAAGTCTCCTTGCATATGAGTGCGCAGACATTATCAAAGATATGTTGAAAGACTTGAAGTAAATAATAAAAAGTCAATATTGTTCTACAAATACATTACAAGAACATATAATGAAGTGGTAGGAGATCCAGACAGAAAGAAGGGGAAGATGATTTCTCTGTTCTAGTCTTTGATATGTTTAAGCTTTGAAGATAGTACAACTTGCTTCTTGCAATACTGTATTATTGTCTTTGATTATTTTTAAAGAGCAGCAGATCTAAACAGATTTGTTATTTATTTTTCCTTTTATGTACATGGCAACAAATCCAATCTTCAAGTACGTAGAAAAATGTTTATTTATTTTTCCTTTGTTCAACTAAACAGATCTAATTCATAAAAATACTCTTCAAACATTCAAACATTCTCATCAAAACAAACCCAAAATCAACAAACAGAGAACAAAATTCCAACTTGTAGTTCCACTCCTCAACTGACTCTTATTGATGCACCTATGCTGCTTCATCATTGATAGGTACTTGAACAAGTAACTTTTAAAAAATTCCAAACCTACAGCAATAGCTAATAAGGCGCAACTTGGCCTAAAGGTTATTTGATCAACCCAATATTAAAGATGACCCCAGCTATAAACCTCACTGAATCATGCATATTAAGAAGGATTCAAATGAGTCATTTAGGAAGGTATGGACAGCAAAACTTAAGCATTTAGTTAAAATACAGCAAGCCATCCTGCAATGTAGAAACCAGCTAACATCCTCATTGCCTGCTTCCATTAAAACTCCAAAATGTTAAAATACACGGTTTAGTAAGAATAGAGATGACCAAGGTTGAGCACTACCAAATCACAGTTTTAAATTCAACATACCCCTTTTCGACCGATGAAGTCTGTAATCCTATCACTTGTGACAGCACCAAGCATTGCACCAATCTTTAATATGGAGCCAAACATGAAATTGTTGCTGATCCCCAAAGTTGGCCTCAAAGTGGAGAAAGCACCACCACATGTCATATAGGAAATGACCAATCATAGGTGAACAGATCATGCTCCCACAGAAAAGAAAATAAAACCGAAAGGCCATGCAAATCTCATCAACATTAATGTATATATAGTTTCTCTAGCAAAGACGATGACTACTCCAATTCATAAACTTAAAAGCTTTAGATATTTAACAAGAAAAATATCTAAAGTCTTAACTCTCTAAAGTCTTTGATTTTCCTAAAAATATTTTGGAACCCAAAGGCCCCATATTTTTTTTTCCCAAACTCCACCCAGAAACACAATTAAGTTAAAAAAAAAAAAATCTAGAAAAATCAAAGATACAACATTCTAAAAACCATTTCTTCCAAATAATGACAAATCTTCATTATATATATATATATATATTATCGGATATAACATATCTAAATAAATCTAAACAGATCTAAACAAATCTTCCAAATAATAATAACCCACGGCTCTAGCATTTTGCAGCTAAATATATCTAAACAGATACTCCTCTAACATTCAAACAGATCTAATCCATAAAAATACTCCTCAAACATTCAAACATTCTAAAAAAAAAAAAAACCCAAAATAACAAAAAGAGAACAAAACAGAGGGAAGAAAGAAAATATACCCAAACGAAAATTCGTTCTAATCTCTTGGATCCCAAGCTTAAGCACTTCCACAGTTCGACATCGTAGATAGCAGAGAGAGTGATTTAGGGATGGGCTATGGCATCGCAGATGCAAGCGCAGGCGTAGAGCAGAGCGAGAGAGAACAGATGAGAGAAAGGAATCAGGGGGAGGGAGGCGTAGGGCATCGCACTTCGCAGAGGAGAGAGAGACCATATGAGAGTTGAGTGTGATTCCGGGGGCTAGGGTTTCACCCAAATAATTTACGATGCTCTTATACCTAAACCCGAGTACCGGGTTTAAAACCGGTATACGGGTGTTAAAAACCGCATCCGGGCCAGATGGGCCCGAGTTTTAAAAAGCGGGTACCGGCCCGGGTGTATTCCGGGCCAGAACCCGTAACCAGAATTCGGATAACCAGGTTCTGGACCGGGCAGGGAAAAAATTCGGCCCGGATGAACAATCTTAGTCTTAACACTTCTTCTTCCATTTATTTGTGGTCAGAAACCTGTGAAGAAAAGCAGCAACAATATGTTAATTTCAAGAGAATACCTTACAGCTGGTCCGGCTGTCTATCCCCAAATAACAGCCCCAAATAATAACCATACACGTAAGTGGTTCAATTTATGTATCCTGCATCCACCCTATAGAAGATCACAAACTCCACAAAAACTTATGTGCCCTCATCTTCCACCCTGACCAGAGAGACAAACCCAGAGAAAACCAAGTGTCGTGCCCCTTCGTCTTCCACCCTGACCAAATCCAGAGAACACCTTGCCGAGCCGAGACAAGCTCTTTCCTTCCGAGCCAAGAAGGACGGAGATCGTCCCCCCGAACCGAGACGAACTGATCTCGCGACCCCCAAGCACCCATCCCAAACCCAAGGGTCTTGAAGTGTCCCATTCGAGAATACTGCCCCATTCACTAGCTGAGTTTTTTCTTTTCTTTTTGGTTCGTTTGGCCTTCGACAGCAACGGAGACTGAGAGAGCGACCTACAGTGGAGTCGAAGGCAGCGAGAAAATGGCAGCGAGCTGAGCATTGCAAATCTGAAAAAATGGCAGTGTGGTTTTCATAGGGTGATCAACACTCTTTTTTTTTTTTCGTATAGAAAAATAAGATTTGTGTGTTAAGGTGGTGCTAGGTGCTATCGGCGATGGTGGAAGAAATTGTGCTCTGTTTTTGAGGAGCAAAAACAGAGGTTTGTTGGGCGGCATCTAGGCTATTTTCATGGTGACGACGGACTGATTTTGAGATACTGCCTCATTCACCACTCTTTTTTTTTTTTTTTTTTGGTATGAAAAAAATGAGATTTGTGTGTTACGGTAGTGCTGGCTGCTATCGGTGGTGGTGCTACGAAGAAATTGTGCTCTGTTTTTGGAGGTTTGTTGGGCAGCGTTTGGGCTATTTTAATGGTTGTTCAAATATGAGAATTAATTATTTCAGTTGCAGGAGGTGGCAATGCCATAATCCTTATGCAGTCTGATATTGTTGCAGCCAAGATTATATACAAATCACACTAGAAGCAAATGACATTCAGATAAAATACACTTCCTTTTTGTGAAAATAGAATGTAAGGTGATATCGTGGATCAAGAGCCCATTAAAAAACATGTGTTTCTTCCAAAGTTTCAAGAGTACTCAAATATAAACAATAGCCATTTCCAAACTCAGTGCAAAAATAAAATTTAACATTAGAATACAAAACATGTAATTTTTAAACTTAGTGCAAATACAAAACTTATAAATGCCATTTTCAAACTCAGTGCAAATTTAAAACAATAGAGAACGTAAATCCAATCCACTATACATGCCATTTCCAAACTTAACATTAGAATACAAAACATGTCACTTTGGCTGAAATATTGCAAATACAAAGTCTATCCAGTTGTAGTATCTAACCAAAAGAAAGTCCATCAAATTTATTTGGTAACCGAGAACTAACTCACTTTACATGAAACTAGCATGCGTTTTATGAGTATTATGAAATACTAATGATATAAATGTGGTCCTTGGTAAATTGAAATACAACATACTCAACTCAACTAAGCATTAATCCCAAATATATGAGTCTTAAAACCACATAGAAGAGTATCCTGTTAACTCCACAGCAAAGAACTAAAGTGCTTCCTATATTTTAGCATCCTGTGTCATATATTCTTCTTTGCATCAGATTATCTTATCACTTTTCTTAAATCCATGCATAAACTCTTGTTGAACCTAATCTCTCCAAATAAATTAAATGCCGTTTCATTGTTGGAAGCAAATAATAAACTGTATATCAACCTCAACCTCAAATTATAAACATTTCAGAAAAATCAGTGAATTAATTAAGGCTAACCTTTAGCATGTCACCTTCACTAAATGCCCTCCGCATTCCATAAACTGCACCAAAATCCATGCTGTGATTGGATCAAGGCTCACAAACGGTTCTTCCAAGTATGCTCAAATTTGACGCAAGTGATTCCTCTTGATTGAATGAAATGATAACACCACCCCAAGTAATGGTCTCATGTACACTACTTGTGTATGGGGGGGTTGCACCATTGCACTTATTAATAAAATCTTCTACTAAAAATTAAATAAAGGGAAACTCAGTAACAGAATGTGTTTAGAGAAGTTATTTTTAGTGACTAACAATGTCTTGAGGCTATTGGAAATTGGACCAGTTTATCATGTTTTCATAAGATTCTATGTCTGCTCCCTCTAATTCTAAAATGTGTTTAGAGAAGTTCTGGGAAAATATGTTAATCGACAGAGTACAAAACTAAGTTACAAACAGAACAAAGGACAAAGGTACCTTCCACATCAGGTTCTTTGGATGAGTTACTGATGGTTAGCAAAATGAGGAGTACTAGCCAGCATATGGTTAGCTTTAGAGGATGCCAGCTTAAAACATTTACAAACATGCAACAGTCCTCAATTTCCAAGGAGTATTCACTTGGTGACCTCCTGCCCAGTTTCTAGAACTCTACATAAAGGAAAATAAAGCACCAAGGAATACATTGTTAAATACTATTTGTCTGGAAATGCAAAATAACACTTCATCCATTATTCTCTTTGTCCCACAATACATGAGTGTTTTAAAATGGCATGCCATTTGATAAAAGAATAAAAATCTTCTTATTGCGCTTGGAAATCCGAGGCTTTTACCATTCAGTATATATTTTAGCAGAAACAGTCGAAGCAAAGTCATGAGAGTGTTCAAAGTAGTTCAACAATAATAAGTTTTCAAAACGCAAAAAGGCAAGTCCTTTTTTCTTTAAAGTGGGTGCCAGTTGATACAAATCCCTTAAAATGTCCCTACTAGTTAAACAAAAGTTTCCTTGGCTAGAACCAAGGAACATGCAAAAGTGCAAGGTATTAAGGCACATCAGCCAGCTCAAACAGAGCACGTAGAGTAATAAAGGAAACCTCACGATCAGCACAAATCCATGGAGACAATTTCGGATGTCAGGCCAGATTTGAGTACAGCTCACGGACTCAATCCCAGTATGAAGATCTATGTCTGAAATCAAGGGAAATATTCAAAGTGTCCTTTTATATCCCAGCACCTTCCATTTATTATTAATTGTCCACGATACTCTCCTTCCTTCCTAGTGTATAATGTCAACTCTGTCAGTCTTTCTGTTTAAATACAGCTTGTAACCTTTGCTTGTTGTTCACGTTGATAAGAAATACAAAAGTGATATTTTATTTCTTTTTCAATTCTCTTCTCAAGGATCCTAAAGAGACCTAACACTTCATGAGAGGTAGGACTGAACAATTTAACCGTGTAATCGGTTAGACCGAATTATCGACCCGACCCGAAAATGAAAAACGGGTAAACAATTCCGTTTCCACTTTTTCCGTATAAAACGGTTCGGTGTTGGGTAATTACCCGTTACCCGAAACTTTCGTAACCCTTGATTTTCAAAAAGAGTTTTGCTACACGACCTCTATCACACTCCACATTCCATATTTTTTTAAATTTTTTTAATTTTTAATATTAAAATTTTTTTTTGAGTTTATTCTTTTTAAATTATTTCAATTTTTTTATCCATTATTCATATAATAAATATTTAATAAAAGAAAAAAAAATTAAAAATAATGTAGAGAATAGAGTATTAAGAATTAAGAAGTTGTGAAGATTTTTTATTTTAAAAAAACACTATCTGGAGAAGGGTAACAGGAGTGAGATTCAGAAAAGAGTAATGCTACGTACAGTCGTGGAATGCGCAAACGCCGTGAAGTCATTTTAAGAAAGAGTGAGATCCACTATTAAAAAATTAATTTCTTTTTATGTGGATCCTATATTTATTTATTTTTTTCAAAATGACTGCACGGCATTTACATACTCAATTACAAGTATCATTTTCCTTCACAAGATTTTTGTACTTTCATGCTTTATGATTAGCTTCCGTAGAGGAAGAAAAAGTTACCATCTTGATCTATTATTATTATTATTATTAAAAAAATTATTTTTGTACCTTGGGAAGGCCATTTGCCTCGTGTTGTCTCTGAATCTCTGACAAACAACCCGCATGTGGCCTCCGCACGTCCAAAAAGCCTGTGTCATAATTTAATACTCGTTAATCCTCACAGTAATACTATTCATTATTTTAATTTTTATTATATTCTCGTTATCTTATAAAATAATATTAAATAATTAAAAATTATTTATTATATTTTATTTATAAACTTGTCATCTAATATTACATCTTATCCCAACTAGCCTAAAAACAAGATTTTATAATTTATTGTAAAATGAAATACGAGCTCCCTTATATATGAGAAATGATAAAATAACTATTTTTTTACAATTTTTCTTAAAAATATTTATTTTAGTTTTAATTTTAATTTGATCTGTTTAAAATTTTTAAAAAAATATTATTTTATTGATAAGTTGTAAATAAAGTGTAATAGATTTGTAAGGCTATCATTGCTTTTCTTCTTTTTCTTATTATTATTATTACTTTTTTTAATTTGATAACTAATTAACTTTCAGGGAATACCCGTTTCTTCCGATAGAATAATCGGGTTGGCCAATTAGTCAATAGGCCAACGGCCAAACGGAAGCTTTGCTTGTTCAGGTCGGGTCGGAAGAAATGGTTTTCGGGCCGGGTGAACATTGAGAGGTGCGAGGATCCTGTGATATACAGCCTCCTACCACATTTTCTCGTCATAAATATTGTATAGGACTTATGCAAAAGAAGGGTGTGCATCATCCTTTTCTAATAAAACTACTCAAAAAATGATAGCTAATTAGTTGTCATGTATACTGTGTAGACTGTAGAGTAAGCTATCAGCAATTAACATTAGTGCAAAATAACTGTTACCTCAGAAACTTGACAGTTGCTTACATACGACTTCCAAGGTTGAGGTTCCAATACAAGAATGCCACCCTGCTTAAGAAAAGAACATTTTCTGAATAGATGGTTCAATAGACCTTACATGACAAGGTGGAAGTACCATAAAATCAGAATTACCGTCGGATAAAGCCCCATCAATAATTCAAAGAAAAAAATGTGCATAATAAGAAAATATAAATAACAATTACTGGATGAAGCAATCTCCAAATCTTTGAAAATAATGTAATCAATCCTTCATCACCCCAATTAAGATGAATCCATTTTGTTACACTCAAACTGCAATGCAGGAAAAAAGCATTTCACCAAACAAGCAGATATTAAGGTTAAGCAAAAACATGAACAAAAAATGAGAGATTATAATAGCACTAAAATTTTTTACCGTGTTTCCCATCCCCCACCGGCCCACCCCCTTCTTTTTCTTGAATAAAAGACAGCTTGGTCATTCAGGTTGGCTGCTTTCATTCATTGGTAGAGTTGCAAATCGAGCTGCAATTCATGGTGGAAAATTTGCTTTGTCTGTTGATGTTGAAACTGTATGGATGGAAGACTGTCCTGATATAGTCCTTCCTCTTATTTCCTTTGACAAGTCTTGTATGGTCTGATTTTTTATGCAATGAAATCTTTCCTTTCACCAAAAAAAAAAAAAAAAAAAAAGAATCTGTTTGCCTTAGTGTTATGTTTTTACTTGTTTTTCAATTAATTTGTGTTAATATAAACATTTTTCCTCTACATAGATGATAATGACAAAATAAGGCATTTTCAAGCAATGTCAGCCGTCAGGGTATGTATGGGTTTCATTTTTCCTGTAAAGATGTTACAGTAAAGTACTTTAGATGGCTCGATGTACTTGGTTATGAAGTTAGATTTTACACTAACTATATGTGCACATCAGGTTGCTACCTATATCTTTAAACTCAAAATGGCAGAGAGCTAATAATTATTAGCATTTTAACATCTGTCAGGTATTACATATATCTGAGAGATCAATATTATATATATATATATATATATATGTCTACATATAGATGGATATATATGAAGTTAAATCAATTTTTATAATGTAACGTAAAACCCAATGATTATTCTTTGTTGTCTTTTTTAGACAACTCATTAATTTTTCTGTACATTTTCTCATTGATATATAATTACTTATGACTCACCCTAAAGGATAAAACCATAAAGATAAGGTGTCTGTTCTACATGCCAGATTCACTATTGTCCTTCTAATTTAGAACCCCAAGCTACTATATTAATCAGGCTCAGACAGTATATCCTTGCCATGACCACAAAAAAGGAAGGAAAGTACAGGAATATCAACATCTCACAGCTTAGAGCACAACGTACACAGCTTAGAGCACCACGCAGGAAAAAGGCAGAGATACAAACACATAATTCCCAGAGAGGACAATCAAGAAAAAGCGGTGGAAAACAGCATTCTACAACAACGAAATGTAACCCAATTTTGGAAATCAAAGAAATGCAAAAGATTCAGAAAAGCTGTGGGATTTAGCATGGAAGAGAGAAATCCGAAGCTAAGTAGAGACAATCCAAGAAACAGAGTTTGAGAATCACATTTTAGTGGGAAACGTCGTTGGTGTACCTTCTCCATGGTGGGTTCCCCCAATCTTCAAATTGCACAGTGGTGTGATGGCAGTGCACTTCCCTCCCCTCTCTCTGTCTCTCGAACATTCTCTCTCGTGAACGCACGTAATACAGCTTGCCCACAATCACTAAGTCTATTAATAATGGAATCTAAAGGATGGATTAGCCATGTATGCCAAAGGAAGAAGCTCTCAGGGGTTGATTTGCAGGTAGCTTTCGAACGGAGAAGTAGAAAGAGGGGAGCTCGGGATTGTACCCACGGAGATCGGGCGGGAAAATAAAAAGTAATCGGGTGGTTTGGAGCCCGGACTCAATAGCGAAGGATATAATCGTCGCAACATGTATTAACTTACTTACGGCGCTACGTTCCGTCGCGATATGGATAAAGGTCGCTGCAAAAACTAAGTTTATAAAGCCTCCGAGTATTTCTTGCAAGTTGTTAAAAGTAAGCGGCGAAAACATAATCGTTGCAATTTTTTGTTATTGCGGCGATTTTATTAGCAACGATATTTAATTCGCTGGGATACGATCTATTTCTTATTGTGACTGTAAAATAAGCTGTGAATTAATGTAAAAATATAATTATATACTCAACTAATTAATTAGGTACGAGAGATAGGAAATATAATTATAAAAGATGTATAAAAGTAAGAATTATTTTTTACCCTAATAATTAATGGAAAAGCTAAGAGATAAAAAACAGTGGTACTAACAGTGCTTGTAGGTCCATTGTTTCCAAAACACCATCCCGGCCCTTATTACACCCTCGAATGCTTAAGTCGAAATTTCAGCCAATACCTCCAAAGGGGACATATGAAAATATAAACTATGAAATAAATTAAACGAAACAACTCCGACACCTACGTACTTTCCAACAAACTACTACGTACATAACGATATCATCTTTTGTATGCATGTATATTAATATATATATATAATAATATTAATGCAACTTATATTATAACTAGTAAATTTGGTGAATAATGTTAGGAACAAGCTATCCCATGTAGCAACTAGCAAGTATCGTATAGGTCTTTTGTAAAAAAATAAGTTTCACTAAAAAAAATATATATTTTCTTTACACTTTTTTAATGTGTGGTCTGGTCTATCTTTACAAAAGTATTATGCTATGACGGGACTTTTACTGATTATGCCTCAAATTTGATAGTATCACTTCTTTTCATGGATTAGGCTTTAATCGATTGTTTGTCAGTCTAAAATAGCCGGCCGACTAATTGTTTATGTTCTCTGAAGATGCAACCCAACGAACCGAGTGTTCGATGTGGGCTTTGTTCCGGCCATTCTCGTACAACTTACCACTCACAAATATTCAAGCCCAATAAGATCTTTAATCAAATTCTTATTGCTTTTTAACTCATCATTATTTTGAGGAAAAGTCACATATTATCCCAGAAATTGTCACTTATTTTGCAAAATGGCAATAAAGTTAAAAGAAATTATATTTGCAGTCATAAAGTACACAAACGTCATACACTCATTTTAAAAATAGTGAGTTAATATGAAATCCACATGAAAAAATTAAATTTTTGAATGGTAAACTCCATTCTTTTTTAAAAAGAGTATGTAACACTTGCACAACCCATAACTGTATTTAATATTATTCGTCAAGTTAATCACCAACCAACTTATCACTTCACCTCCAAATTTTATAAGTAATTTAACCCCTTGTTTAAATCCAATATAATATTGTTGACTTCGAGATACTTGATAATTAAAAATAAGTAATGTACTGGTACGATATAAAAGGTTGGATCTTAATGGGAGAAGACAAATTGCAAAAAGGAGAAGTTTGAGAGATAAAGTTGGATTAGTAATTTGATGGTCGCATTGTAAAATGAGTACTAGTAATTTGAGGAGATGATCAAGTGTAATTTCTCTATTATTTCATTTTACTATCATTCCCCTTAAAGGTTGTCTGCTCCATCTACTCAAAGTTAAAACTGAGCAACTAAGACAGCTACAGCTGAATGAAGAATCCACAAATGTAGAGGAAATAAAAATTTTAAGAAGAGAGTTGGAAATTTTACTAGAGCAGGAAGATATTAGATGGAGGTAAAGAGCAACAATGCACTGGTATCATCAGGGGGAAAAGAATACCAAATACTTTCATGCTTGTGCAACTGAAAGAAAAATGAAAAGCTATATAAAGCAGATTAGAGATGTTTCTAATAAAGTGCAAACAGAAAGGGAAAAGAAAGAAAAAGCTTTCAGAGACTACTTTGAAGGTATATTTTCTTCATCAATTCCCTCAACTGAGGATATTGAAGCTGTGTTGGAAGTTGTAGAGACTAAAGTCACTGATCAGATAAATGATGAACTGGGCAGTATGTTTACAACAGAGGAGGTAGAACAAACACTTTTATCAAATTTTCCCTCTCAAGTCACCTGGGTCTTATGGATTTGGAGCAGGGTTTTATCAGCAGCATTGGAGTACTGTGAAGAATGAGGTGTGTTCTGTAGTTCTTGATCTTTTAAATAATGGAATTATTTCACCAACTCTGAATTTTACATATATTACTCTGATCCCAAAGGTAAATAGCCCTAAGGTAGTGCAGGACTTTAGACCAATTAGTCTTTGTAACGTACTCTACAAAATAGTTTCAAAGACCATATCAAATAGACTGAAGAAAATACTACCTGATATAATAGCATGTAAGTAAAGTGCATTTATACCGGATAGGTTAATATCAGATAACATCATGGTAGCTTTTGAGGTTCTCCATACTATGAATTCAAAACAGAAAGGTTCTTAGGGTAGTATGGCCTTGAAACTGGATATGTATAAAGCGTATGATCGTGTGGAATGAGACTATCTTAAGGCTTTAATGAGGAAGTTAGGCTTTAAGCAGAATGTTGTGTGTAAAATCAGTAAGACATTCTGTGATTGTAAGTGGAAATCCAGGTGAAAAGATAGTGCCTAGTTGTGGTTTGAGAAAGGGAGATCCTCTATCTTCCTATCTATTTATTTTATATGCTGAAGGTTTGAGTTCTTTGATAAATAGAGCAGAACAAAAGGGATTGATAAAAAGGAGTGAAAGTAGCAAGAAGTGGTCCAAGAATACATCATTTGTTGTTTGCAAATGATTGTGTTATCTTCTGTAGGACTAGACAAGCTGACTGGAATAACTTGAAGAAAGTACTTTAGATGTATCAAGAAATTAAATAGAAACAAGACTTCTATTTTCTTCAGTACAAATACTGGTGTAGGGGTTAAGGATCAGATTAAGAATGCAGTAGGGGCAATAGTGTGTGGGAATTATGAAAAATATTTGGGTTTGCCATCAATAGTTGGTAAATCTAAGTATAATACATTTAGAGGAGTTAAAGAAAGAATATGGAGGAAGATAGATAGTTGGGAAAATAGCTTTTTGTCTAAGGCAGGGAAAGAAGTTCTTATCAAGACTATTTTGCAAGCTGTGCCTACTTATACCATGAAAGTATTTAAACTTCCTAAGAGACTTTACAATGAGATTTCAGCTATGTTGGCAAAGTTTTGGTGGGGCAATAAGCAGGATATGATGGAGATTCATTGGCAGAGGTGGAATTATATGGGAAAGGCAAACAGTAATGTAGGGCTGGCATTTAGAGATATAGAAAGTTTTAATTTGGCTTTGCTAGCAAAACATAGTTGGAAGTTCTTACATAATCCTACATCTTTACTATCAAGGGTTTATAAAGAAAATATTTCAGTAAGGAAAATATATTGACAGCCAAACTAGGAACTTCTCCATCACTAATTTGGTGAAGTGTGTGGATGGCTAAAGATGTAATGAAAGAGGGACTGATATGGCGTGTAAGGAATGGACAACAAATCAATATATGAGGACAAAAATGGTTGTCAAAGCCATCAGCCTACTGTGTTCAATCTCCTATAACTTCACTGGGGACATGTGCAAGAGTTAGTGACTTAATAATGGAAGATTTGAAGATTTGGAATGAAGCTACTGTAAAAGAACATTTTAACTGTGATGAGGCTGAATTGATTTGTAGGTTACCTATTAGTAGCAGTGGATTAGAAGACAAGTTAATATGGGACTTTAGTAAAGATGGCAGATTTTCAGTTCGTAGTGTATACCATGTTGCTCAAGACAGAAAAAGGAAGTTGTTAGGGGAAAGCTCTACAACAAGGAAATCAGATGAAAGATGGAAGAAGATCTGGAACTTAAATGTCCCAGGTGCAACCAAACATTTTATATGGAGAGCAGGTAATGAATCTCTTGCAATGAAATCTTTACTTTTCAAAAGGGGGATTAGTGATGTTGTAAACTGCCTTATTTGCTTAAGAGAAGAGGAAACCATAATGCATGTGTTGTGGAAATGCCTAGCGGCAAATGATGTATGGGCGGAGGCAGCGAGTGCATTGCAGAAATGGGTGGTGACTAGAGAGGATTTCATGGTGTAGTGGGATAAGTTATGCCACAATCTTGATAAGGAAAAACTAGAGGAAACTGCATCTATACTCAAAGGTATATGACACAGAAGGAATAAAGTAGTTTTCGATGACAATTTTGTTAGTCCTTCACAGGTTATTAAAATTGCTTTATCAACTCTAAAGGAATACAAGGCGGCACAAGGCAGTAAGAGTGTAAACCAGTGTGGTGGGGAAAGAAGGCAAGAGCAGCAACAGTGGAAAATGCCAACAGAGGGAACCCTTAAAGCTAATTTTGATGCAGCAATTGATGAAGCAAATCAGAGAGTGGGTGTGGGAGTTGTCATCAGGGACAGTGAGGGTAAACTTATGGCTTCATGCTGTGATCGACTTCAAATGATCACTCAAGCTGTAGTTGTAGAAAGTACTGTTTTGAGGACAGCAGCTAAGCTGTGTTCTGAGTTGGGATTTAACAGAGTCTTGTTTGAAGGTGATGCACAAGTTGTTGTAAATGCAGTAATAAAACCCAGTAGAAAATTAGACCTGGTATGGTCATATTATTAAGGATGTAAAATCTGTCTTTAAAACCATGTCTAACTGGAGTATAAGTTTTATTAGGAGAAAAGGAAATTGGGTAGCACACCAGTTGGCTAAACTGGCTTTATCTATGGAGGGGTTTCATTGTTGGGTAGAGGATGGACTTGTGGATATAGTCAACATAGTTGATTATGAGATGTCATGTATTGCTTGATTTTCATGAATAAAAGTAGACGTTTCATGATTCAAAAAAAAAAAAAAACTTATTTGGGTACTGTGCTTAATTGGTCATATCCAAATGTGCTTTCCAACAAAAATTGGGACACTTCTTGTATTTGTCTCTTTTCGGCCACTCTAAATTTTTGAGTTTGAGTGGAAACTAGCCTTGAATCTTTTTCCATGGTCAAAATAACTAACTAAATTATAAAAGAATTGAAGAACGTAAAATTATATTGAGTGAACTTTAGTCTAAAATAGGAAAAATAACAACATACACAACATAAGTTGGTTGACAATTCATTACTCATTTGTCCCATTAAAAAAGAACTCACAATTTCTGGTTAGTATGCCACATTAAAGAAACATTATAAAAAAAGAGGAAAAAAGTTAAAGCCATGCCTTCATTTTCCTATCGAAGATGCCTGGTCCATAGGTTGAAACAACCATGTCAAAAAGAAGGCGAGACTGCATCAATGCAAATAGGATTATGGGAACACCTGCCAAACCAATGATAGGAGCAACAAACCATATTTGTCCACGTAATATAAGTAAAAGAGCACTAGAAAAGGCTATCATCATTGTTGTAATAGAGAAGAAGAGGGTGAAGAGGCCTATTATCATCCTTTTAAGTAAGGATGTAAGAAAGTCTTCTTCCGCATAACGTGCAGTGAGAATTCCCAAAAATGTCAATACTGAAGTTGAGGAAGAAAAGAGTGACATGGTATTAGTTACCATAAAGATCTTAAACAATTTGTTATCCAGAAGGATTGGCAAGCCTGTATCTTGGTTGTTACCATCGGGAATAGTAAATGCCGCTGCAAACGTAATGGTAATAACTAGAGCGCCTACCACTGTTGAAGAAGTTGCTGTGCCTTTCATCCATTTCTCTCCCCTTTCTTTCAATTTTTGGTGAGTCGCAGTAAACAATTGTTTGGGAGTCAACCCATCTCTGTTTAAACGTTCCTTACAAGAGAGAGGGCAAATGTGTTCTACCTCCTGCATTTATTAAATAAAATATTAAGAAAAAATCACAACTAGAATATTGCAAAAGAATTCTCCATCAATATTCAACAAACTAAGACTATCATTGAGATTTCTCTGTAACTCTTCTCCCTGGCTTTTTTGTGCACAATCATTTGAATCTTTTGGATTTTTGAATCGTGATTTTTTATTTTTGTACAATCATATTTTAAATTGAGTTTATATTTTTATAAAATTTATTATTTCTATAAGTTATTTTATAAAAATACTCGTCATTTAAAATAGGATTATGCAAAATATTGTAAAAAATCATATGTATATTATTTTTCAATTCAAATTTGTAATTTTTCAAATTTAATAATTTTATCTGCATATTTCCATAACGAGAATCTGAGAGTGAGAATTTTAGCTTTCTTATACTAATAAAGAATCTGATTATCAGTAATGATTAAACTTATTCTATATATATATATATAAATATAATACTTCCAGAGTCCTTGAAGTTTCTAATTAAGATGTATCATTCCATAGTAGAGTTCTTAAAATCACTGTTTTGAGGTTAAAGGATACAGATTTTTCCACCCCACATTTCTACATTTCAGACAGAGAATCGGAAAAAGAAAAGAAAACGTTTTTAAAGATGGCAGCAAATTAATGCTGTCATGGTAATTTCTCTACCTACCATCGATTCCAACTAATTCAAAATTGTAGTATTTATAACTTGTCTAACAATTGAGTTTTTTTTTTTTTTTTAATTTCTTGTACAAAAATATGACAGAATTGAACATATATTAACTTTTTCGTCATTATATTCAACAAGAATCACATAAAAGTTGAAAAATAAAACATATAATTCTTTATTTTTTTAGTACTTGAACAAAAAAATTAGGAGATGATGAGTGAGTATATTATATTAACTTTTTGGTTGTGCATAAAATACTACATTTGTCATGTGCTTATAAGTTATAACTTAATGATCTTAATTTATCTTCTTCCTATATGATGCAAAAAAATGTTGACAATTGAAATTAAATACATAAATTACATATTTATTGAACCTATTTATATTCATATAATATTTTTTTTTTATTAAAACTAGTCAATAAATTTATATTTTATACTCTTTTATACATGATATACACTACAAAAAAAAGGACATTTGTAACAAATTATTTGCGACCAGAATGACCATTTGGGATAAAAACAGACTCAGTATAAAATGCTTGAATTTCATTATATATTTTTATCAACATTAAAATAACCGATTCAAAATTGTCATCAATCATCCAATTCAATTTGTTGAATCATCCGATTCATTAAATCGGTCCTTATCCGATTCTGAGTCCGAGTCCGATTTTTCAAGCCTTGGCTCAAGGTGACTTCTTGCCTAAAATTGGAAGTTTTTGAAACCTATTATTTTACCTGGTTCTATTGTTGTTCTCCTTTCTCTCTTTGAAAATTTATATCTAGATCAGTTTAAAGAGTGTATAGCCCACAACGAAATAATAGAGGGGGAGAGATGGATGGAACTGACCTTAAACCATTGAACTTCTCTTTGCATTTGCAAAGCTGCACCTCTTATGTGATCGATAGGAGTATGTTCTGTTAACATCCCTGCCATATGCAATATAGTATTGCTGGAGCTATCTTCCATATTTAGCATAACATTCTTCTTTTTTAAGCTGTATATAAGGCTAAAGATCCTATGTTGACGATGTAGGACGGCACAATGGAATATGCTTCTTCCATTAGTGACATCGCCGATCAGCAAAAGATCTAAATTTGCTTTGACTATATGATAAATAAATTCAAAGTTCCCTCTACTGATACCAAGGACGATTACTGGCGAAATAGTCTCATATCGATTTTCTGGACTTGTATTAGTTGGTATCGCTTCACACATACGAGACAGAAGTTGTTGAAATTGAGCTCGTACCAACTTCATTTCATATAAGCGCTTGATTCCTATATAATTAATTTGAAAAGAATAAATCTTGGTAGAAGCTTGTTTTGCAAAATGGCATAAATCTTCCCCTACGAAGCAGCCATTTTCATTTTGAATTTTCATTTCATCCATTTCGTTCCTCTCCCTCCAACCCCCGCGTTTCTTTCTTCCTCCCTCCCGGTTTCTTTCTTCCTCTTCTATTTTCCCGTTTCTTTCCTTCTTCTCCCCCACCCCCCGGAACTCCTTTGCAACGTGATTTCTCGAGAAGCCCTGCACTGTGATTTCGAGTTCCTCTGTCCTGAGATTTCGAGTTCCTCCCCCGAAGCCTCGAGCTCCTCTGCAGTGCAATTTCAAGTTCGTAGGTGATTTCTTCTTCTTCTTCTTCTCTATGATTTTTTCTTCTTCTTTAAGGTTTCTTCTTCTTCTCTGCAAGTTCGACACACTCAGATTGAAGCCCTCAATTCACCGACGCGAAGCCCTCGGATATGCAGGAGGGGTAATGTATAGTTTCTTGTAAATAATCTTCTTCAAGTTCTTCCATTTATTACTCATTTTTTCTCTGTGATTCTAGGGTTTAGTCATACATTTATTTTTTTTTCTCTGTGTTTACAGCATCTCTTTTTTCCTCTAGGGTTTAGTTAAATGAGCTGTAAGTTAATGGTATTTTGCTAGAAATTAATGAGGTTGTTTCTGGATGATGCATATCTAGTATTAGCTAGAGATTAAAGGTTGCATTCTATCCTGGCTAGTTTTAGATTACTGGGTTTAGTCATACAATTATATATTACTGCTTGTTTTGTTGATGTGATTATGTTCTGTTTCTGCTTAATTTTCAAAAAAAAAAATTTTGTTTTTCATTTTCAGTTTGCACACAGAGATTGCATACAAAGGTGGTGCAATGAGAAGGGGAACACCACTTGCGAAATATGGTTCAAATTTATCTTATTCAAAAGGAATTGATTTTGGGTTCTTTTTTTTTTTCTTCCCTCTGGTGTCTGGTGGGTGGAAGGTTTGTCTATTGTGTTGGTGTGTGCGCTTGTTTTTTCTCCTTTGGATTTTGTTTAAAATGTATCGCTCGGTTGTATGTTTATGTATTTTTGTTCTTGAAATTCAAAGTAGCTGGGTCTTTTTAGTTCTTGCTAAAACTAGTTTTGTTCAAAACATGCTTTGCAACTAATCATTCTGTTAACATGGGGCTAGTGTTTCTTTTTTTATTCTCCCTTTTTCTGGACAAATATGATAACAAAAAAGGAAAAAAATGGTCAGAGTGGGGCTTTCTCTGCATGCAGATGACATGAGTTGGCTGCACTTTTCATGAAATTTGCACTCTTTCTACGTCCTGATGACTTTGCTGAGAATAATTACAATCTGTTAACTTGGGAATGGTTGCAATTTTTGAAATGTGCACCCTTTGACTAATCCAATTTGTCATTTCTTCTGTTGTTTTCCCGTAATAAGTAACACCATTAACTAGTTAATCCATATGAATACAAACATTGTTAACAGAGAAAGCATGCAAATTCCAAGAAGAGAGCAAGAGGCGACGAATCCAGGATTAGGGACAATGAGCGAGTACTCACAGTGCACGTCTGTTGCAGATAGAAGTGCTTCTTGCTGCCAATCCTTGGGCTAACAGTAAGTTTGTTTTTTATTCAAAACCTCTTAGGTTCCCAAATGGTGACAAATGTCATTGTGGTCCAATGTTTATTGTATAGTTGTGATCAATTTTGCTATGAAAACTCAAACTGAGCTGGACTCAGGAAAATGTGGAAATAGTAACAAAATTAGGTACTTAGTTGACCATCTCCTTGCCATGCAGCAGCCCATATTAGTAGTTGTAGAGGTGCATTGACCTAAATACATTAATAACAAGTGCATTCAGACTGTCCAATGATCAATCATTTGGGCGGTTGGGGCCACAATCCCACCAGTACTTTGAAAATTTCATCTGCAGTTATTGTGTTCATGATGTTCATTTACAGAGTTATGTATGTGACAATTTGTTGATTGAATTTGTAGTTTACGGTCATCTTGCTTGTGAGACATTTCTTTGATTTGCTTAATGGTGGAACAGAAGATTTACCAAATTGAGATTATTGTTGTTATTTTTTCCGCTTACAGGCGGTGATGAAATCGACGCGTCATCAGCTAGAACAAGAGTTATTGCTTGAAGAGATAACAAGGTTGGAACAATTGCCATCATACAGCCTTCTTTCCCAATAGTGTTACAGTTCTCAGATTTAACATAATGGCATTTAACGGCAACATTCGAGACACTTGTTCTTGTGACGGCAAGATTTATCGCATCGTTGGAGACACTCGTTTTTATGTATATGGTATATTGTATATGGTATATTGCTTCTCGTTTCAAATATTGCTTGATTTCACCACAGCATGTTACCATTTGATTTCGCAAAGGGTAGGTTTCCAGAGTTTGTAAGGCTGAGAAGTACAAAAAATTATTTCAAGCAGGAAGTTTAAATGCTGAATGTATATTTCTCCACAGTTGACTTCCCTAAAACATTTTTGCAATTTCAGAACGTTTGGGCACCAATGTGGGATTTGTTTTGAATAAATGGCGGTCTCTTAGTGCCTTCTTGGGCACCAAAATGCAAAGAAACCTCATTTTACATGTATTGTTTTTGGGCACCTAAATTATGGTTAGGATGTTCTCAGCCAGTGTATGAAATTCGAGTCCTCTGTTCTCTTTTTGAGAAATATGTACTATTCTCAGTGAGATTGTCTTGTAAATCGTCATCTGCAATGGTAAATGAATGAGAATTTAAGTGGCTTGTTGGAAAGCTCCAGATGACACATTGGTGCCATCCGTACAGCATGTCCACATTTCTCCCAAGTCTTGTTATCATCCAATGGGTTAAATCAATCCATCCATCCATCCGTGCAAACCCACATCCAACTTTATATAATAAATATCGTTACATTAAATGATAAGCAGCAAGTCTAATGTTCTAAGGAAATAGGTATGACCCAGCCAGGTCAAAACTTCATAACTAGCTTCTCAAAATAGTCTAACAACAAATGAAAATAGGACGATGGGCATCAAGCAACTTAATCAAGCATTTACTCATAGATCCAAGGGTGTAGGCTACTCCCCCAGTTAGCAGGGCCTTCGGGGAACCAAAGAGCAATTTCTTTGCACTTCCAACCCAATAACTTTCGTAAATAACATTCCTGCAAACAACGTAGCTTCAACATCAGATATTTAGAAATCCCCTAGTATCATTATCAATTATTAGCATAGAATCGGTCATTTTTCACTTTCCATTTCTTTGCGGCATATTGGTTTTTTCATGGTTGAAAACAATTCATTCGAAGATACTAAAAAGAAATAGGAAACTAGGCATAGAGTGTTGTGACCAAAAAGTGAAAACAGAGGCTCTTCAACTCATAATCTGTGTTTCTAAATAATTGTGACTAGTAGATAACTCATCCAAAACAGTACTTGCTACCTCATTTCTTTAGGCTAACAACCACAGTTGAAAAAATCTGTTGACACCAGAGCCAAACCAAGTGGATAATAAACATTAATAACAGCACCAGAAATAATCTTTCACCCAGTTGTCACAACATTCTTACCCTCCCAAGCCATATTGAAAGATGAAGGAATTCCATTTTCTACAGATGAAAATTCCCAACCCAACCAAGAAAAGAAAATTGCATGATAGATTAAGCTTATACATTTTTAGATCATTCAGCCAATAAATTCTCTATTATTTTTTAAAACTCTCATCAACCAAACACTAGATATATATAGACAACATCAACACTTTACATAACAAATGAAAACCCAGAAAGCCACTTCAGATTTATCGAAAAAGAGCAAAATCACTGGCTTGATGAAACAGGAAAAAAAACTTTCATTTCCTTCCCTGCAAATCCCCCAACAACCATAACATAGAAATCCCTCTTACTGTTACTTTCATCCAGGACGTGGCATCCTAGACTCATTTTAGGCAGTTACGAAAGCTAAACTGAAAGTTTTCTATCCTAACTTCTAGTTGGATAATTAGGAAGATATGAGTACAGAAAGTCATTAATCTTTAAAACACCTCACAAAGAAATACCAGATATCTATAGTTTTGTTTGGTTGAAAGTGTACCTGACAGATTAAATCTCCAATTAAAGTTAAAAGTGCAGATGTTAGAGCTTTTGTTGACACAGGATACTTTGCAAGAAGAGCCAAATACCTGTAACGTGAAGTTCATCTTGGAATTAATGAATGTGGACCATACTGGAAATCCCAAGTATAAAGGATAAGGCACCGAATGATCAGCACAAAACTCTACTTAGATTTTACTCTGTATGAAAACTAGAAAACAAACCTGACGAGAAAAATCAATAGGAGCATTCAATAAAATTACTTGTCTAAAAAATATGTAAACTTATCGCACCATATAATGTGAACATCTTGTTAAAAGTAGTCTGCCAATACTAGTTCATTAAGTATCGTATATTTGCCACCACTTCATCTCAATTCATTGGCCACCTCCTAAGGAATTTCTCTTTTTCTTCTGCCAAAAAAAAAAAAAGACTCATTTGCAGGTGACAAGTGAATTGAGGATCTTCAACTTTCATTCTAAACTATTACCTTGGCGAGGGAAGGGGAAGAGAAAAAACCAGGGAAGTTTGAAATGGAAACAGAGGGAGAGGAAGAGAGAAAATCAAGCGGGCTGTGAGTAGTAAAAAAATTAAATAAATAAAAAATTTGAGGTTCTTTTGAGTTGGATAAAGTGTTGGATATTTCATGCAACCAGTTAGGTTCACACTCGATTGATGAACATGGTATCTGTGTTCATCGCCTTTGTGTCATACAGAAGAAATTGATTGGGTTCGTGATGAAATGGTGACTGGTGATGTCAACCTGGCAAATTATTGGGAAGCTTTTGTAATATTTAGAGGCTTGAGCTTGACACAGTTAGATATTGTGGGGAATGCAGTCGCTGATGAAAAATTAAAGTCATTTTTGGTCAAGATTGTGCCTACGCTGAAGTGGTTAGATGGTGGAGAATTGCATTAAACTTGTTGGAGAACCATTTACTTTGGGATACGAATTAATACAATCCATTAAACTTGTTGGAGAACCATTTACTTTGGTATACTGATCCCGAACATGGGACATATTTTTTCCAGTTATGTTAGCTTGTACACTGCCATTAGTAAACAATGCTTGCTTGCATCATACAAGGAAAACAAACATTGAGAGATAGGAAATGTTTCTGAAAATAAAAACATAAAAAAAAAAATGATGTCCATTAACTTACCACAAAATGTGCCTCAATAATAGCAATGCGCACGCACAAGAGCAGTTACGAACCCTAATTTTCTGGAAAAGCATACCCATCTCAGAAAACACAAAAATCACATCTCGATGTACACATGAAGAACATAGCATGTACGGATGGGAAAATGGTACTACAATATTTACCTAGCAAACCATTTGGCGAAACAGAGCACTCAGTCCCGTCGCTGGTTTGGTCCGTTCAATCAACTCGCGGGGAGTGGTGGCACTGGGCAGACGTACGAGCGTCGCGATTTGGCCCTGAACAGAGAGACGCAGTCGTGAGCTGGCACTGGCAAGAGGAAGCTGATGGACGTGGGTTCGTGGCGAGGAAGGAGGGTTCGCATGATTCAAATCTTGTTTGCTCCGTTCAACGAGCTCGAGGGACAGTGGAGGCGCTGGGCAGACGGAGGAGCGCCGCTCGGTGGCACTGACGAGAGACGGCGTCGCCGGGAGGTGCTGGGTTGTGGAAGCAGACGTGGGTTGCGAAGGAGCAGGGTGCTTCGCGGGGGAATGAAAATACATTCAGATTTTCAAATTGGCACGTTTTGATTTTAAATTTCAAAAAAAAAAAAAAAAAAAAAAAAAGAGAAAGCATCCACGTAGTGAGTGCATTATGTGCACCCACTACAGTGGATTCTATATAGAAGGACTCATTTGAAAATTACGAAACATTAATTCATGCGGGTTAATTTATAAGTTGGATGAAACAATAAATGATGGTCAAGAATAACAGTTTTTAAAAACATTATTCAAAAAAGTATATGGATGCAATTAATATTATACCCAAGAGGTTGAAGAGACTTGAAACTAGTTGGCGCCATAGATCAGCTCCCACTGCAAATTAAGTAAAACCAAAACTTTCTCATCAATTAGATCAAAATATTTATTACTAAATGGAGAATAAAAAACTAATCTAATTTGTTTCTTCATTGAAAAGGTCATTATTCCGGCAGAAAAATGAAGCCACCCAAATTTTGATTGACAATGTCAGGAGTAAAAAAAATTCGAGGCAAAGAAATTAAGTTTAGCCGGCATTAACGTACGTACGTACCTGATCCGATAGTTTTTTCTCGACCATCTTGATTAATGTTCAAACGGACATGATCGGTAGCACCAGCACTTGAATTAATGTGTATAACTTCCCCCAAAAAAAGAAGAAGAAGCTATTATTCGGTTGAGTTGAAACAAGAGAATTAATAAATAAGTATATGATACACAAAGTTTGCATTTTCTCTTAGCTGGATATATATTATTTTATATTAGAAACGTGCTACACAGAAGTCTCACACTCCTTCATACCACTTAAAAATATGTGATTTCATTTTTTTACCCTCATATTTCATATTTCACATGTTAAGAAATACGAGGGTAAAAAAATAAAATAACATATTTTTAAGTGGTATGCAAGAGTGTGTGACTTATATCTAGAATTTTTATTTATATTATAACTGTAATTAGTGTACAAATTTTAACAAATAAACTTTGAGTTTTTGTAGATATCTTCGAAGTATTAAGACTCTGATTTCCTCTTATAATATTGTTAAATACTTTAAAAGTATTTTTATTATAAAGGAAAAAATAATAACATAAAATAATAAATATGAAAGTTATTTGAGTTAATACAAGTACAATTGAGATTTATACTGATTGTATCATTTAATAATCAATTCATTTAATAAACGAATCAAGTCGAACTTGAGTTTGATTAAAGTGATTTCTAGCGACTTGTCGACTAGATTTGTTTACAGCTAACAGGCTTAGTTGGAAGAGGGTTCAATATATATTATGTTATCACCATGAATTAGTTGCCATCCTTTGAAACTATATATTAAGATGAAATCTTGTTATTACCTATAAGGCTTCTTAATTACGATATAATCAAGATGAAAACTTTTAAAGCTAGGTTTCGGTGAAAGCGAAAGGGCTCATAAAAAGCAATGCATGTTTGGATCGATAAGTGTTTTGAGATATGTTCTTTATATCATAGTGTGAAAAAGTATGCTTAGATAGTGAAGTGTTTTGAGATATGTTTGCAGGGACAAGTTTTTGTGAAAGCTTGTCTTAATTTTTGTGTTTTTGTTTTAAACCACGAAAACAATTAATGCAAATCATGATTAGATATAAATTACCTATTTACAATTATTTTATAATGAGAAATTATATTTGTAGTCGTGAGTGTGCAAGCGCCGTGCAGTCGCTTTGAAAAAAGTGAATAAATATGATACCTACATGAAAAGAAATTAATTTTTTAATAGTAGATCCCGCTCTTTTTCAAAACGACTGCACGGCGTTTGCACATTTCACGACTGCATGTAGCATTACTCTTTTATAATATTATTACAATGGTTATGACAAAATTTGAAATTCAAATATGTACGCTAGCTAGTATTGTTGATGATGTTGCAGTACTATCATATTAGTTGACTGAGCTGTGAATTAATGTATAAATATAATTATTTACTCAACTAATTACGTACGTACGAGAGATAGGAAATATAATTATAAAAGATGTATATATAAAAGTAAGAATGATTTATTTAGAAATTTCTTCTTTACGTAAATTAAAGACCCCAATTAATGGAAAAGTTAAGAGATAAAATAGAGTACTGGTTATACTAACAGTGATTGTAGATCCATTGTTTCCAAAACCCCACCCCATCAGTCGAAACAGCCAGTACCTCAAAAGGGGTGACACCTCGTCGGTCCAAGGCAAAAGCCAAACGAGGACAACGCTCCATTAATTTCAAAGCCATATCTTGCATGATCACGTGTTGTTGTACCGTACGTATCCAATTAATTAATATCCAATAAACACCAGAAATTGCGGCCAACAAATGGTTGGAAGAGAAAACAAAACAGTAATTGTTACCTGAATCTCTGGTTTCGATAGAGTAGTTAAGAAGTGAAGCACCACGACAGCCATGATCTGCCTCCAGATCTTGTAACGGAGTTTGAGAATGGAGATAGCGAGCCATTTCTTTATGCCCATAGCCCATAGCCTGAGTAACTGGAAGTTCGTTGCAAGCATTAGAATTGCTAGCCAACCTCTTGTTCTTTCTAATCAGGCACTCTGCCACCCGTTAATTACAACTAATAGCTGCTTGATGTAAAGCTGTATTCCCGAAATCGTCTTTCATTGTTTCCAAGTCTTGTTCTGAAATCATATTCACCAACTCCTCCACTATATTTTCCTGTTCAGCATCAATAGCAGCGTGAAGAACCGTCCCACCCAGAAATGTAGTCATTCTTGCTGTCAATGCATGGGGGTGGAGCTCAAGGAATTCTCTTGTACGGTTCCAATCACCCATCGACACAGCCTTGAGTAAGGCCGCATAATCAATGTCATCCCTCTGATCTGGCCCTGCCACGCATATATATAAGCTTCTTTTTTTTTTTTTTTATCTCCAATATTTGTCATATTATACATGGAATTATCAATTATGAGATAAATTAAACGAAACAATGTCTTCGGCACGTACGTACTTTCAAACAAACTACTACTACGTAATGATATTAATGCAACTTATGTTATAACTAGTAAATTTGACAGTGTCACTTCTTTTAATGGATTAGGCTTTAGTCGAATGTTTGTCAGTATAAAATAGCCCAATTAATTAGCCACAGGCAAAGCTCATAAGTTTATTTATGTTCTATATATGAAGATGCAACCCAACGAACTGAGTGTTCGATGTGGGCTTTGTTCCAGTCATTCTCATACAACTTACCACTCACAAATATTCAAACCCAATAAGATCTTTAATCAAATCCCTATCGATTTTTAACGTATTATTATTTTGAAGAAAAATCACAGATTATTCGTGAAATTGTCACTTATTTTGTAAAATGGCAATAAAGTAAGAAAAATGATATTTGCAGTTATAGAGTGCACAAATGCCATACACTCATTTTAAAAAAGTGAGTTAATATGGAATCCACATGAAAAAATTAAATTTTTTAATGGTAGACCCAACTTTTTTTTCAAAAAGAGTACGCAATACTTGCAACTCATTACTGTATCTAACATTACTTATAAAGCTAATCACCTACCAATTTATCACTTCACCTCCAAATTATATAAGTAATTTAACCCTTTGTTTAAATCCTATATAATATTGTTGACTTCGAGATAATTGATAATTAAAAAATAAGTAATGTACTGGTATGATTTAAAAGATTGGGTCTTAGTGGGAGAAGGCAAATTGCAAAAAGGAGAAGTTTGCGAGATAAAGTTGGATTAGTAATTTGATGGTCACCTTGTAAAATAAGTACTGGTAGTTTGAGGAGATGATCAAAGTGTAATTTCTCTATTATTTTATTTTACTATCATATTCTACGTTCAACTTATTTGTGTACTGTGGTTAATTGGTCGATATCCAAATGTGCTTTCCAACAAATGCGATCGAGATCCGTCCATGAGTTAAAGGAAAAGGATGTTAAACCTAGTCTCCAAATTCTTTATCTTTATCTAATTTATTTATTGTGGTTGATTCTTTCTATTTTTAAGCTAGTGTGGAGTATACATTATTCACGTACTTGACATGACAATTTAATTTTTAATATTTAAATCTAAAATTTTATTACAAATTAAATCATATCATGTCTAAAATAACCCTCCTAAAATAAATCATTTGTACTTTTTATCATGGTGATTTGATTTTTTTATTTTTTGATACATTTGGGGAGGGGAATTTCGAATCCAAGACCTCCATTTTGGAGGCTATGGATTATGTCAATCAGGCTACAGGTTTTTGGCATGTGATTCGAATGTGAATTTGAATTCTCAAGTTTAAATGTCAAGAGGTACTACAAGTCTACAACTAAGTTACAAGGGCTTTATATTAGCTTTAGATTATCATGTCTCATGAGAAATTCTCAGTTTTCTAGCAATTATAAGCCTATTTTTTTCTTCCATTAATGTTCCTAGAGAGAGAGAGAGAGACCTGGTTTGTGTGAACTTGAAGAGTTTCCTTCATTAATTATTGGATCAACCACTTGTCATGTCCATTACCTGAGATGTTTGATGAGTTGGAACGACTTTGGTTCTTTGAAGAGTTTCCACTCTTAACTCTTTGATTAATTCTATTCACTTTTGCCGGTTCTAAAAAACGACAGTGTTTGTCCAAGTTTATGATGCCTGTCAAGTTATGAAGTACATATATTAGTGGAAACTTAGAATAGAAAGAGACACTAATAATGTGATATATCTCATTTTTTGAAATCAAGAATTTAATATTATTATTTCTATTTTCGATCTTGACTTTGAAAAATGATTTTTAATTTCTTCTACTAAGTGCATGTTAGGGATTGGGTTAACATGTTTTGGATTGCGTAGTAGAGCTTTCAATTGCAGAGCTTTACTAAAAGCCTTATTAGTGAAAATTAAGTTTACTTTTTGGCAGCAAACATGACTTGTCTAAAGTTTTTTAAAACTTAGCCGAGATATTTTTAAAAGATAAATAATAGTTGCAGGCGAAAATACTTTCAAACGATGGATGCATGTCAATATATATTGTATGTTAAAGAGGGTGTTACCGTATTAGACCCAATGTCCAGTACTGGTACTCAGCACTAATTGATGTAGATTTCACAAATACCGTATTAAATCACCTAAAATAACTTATTTGTACCTGTTGTCATGGTGATTCAAATTTCAATGACAAGAAGAATAAAATAAGTCACTTGTACTTGTTATAACTCGTTTGTTTTTTGAGATCAGATCAGATGAAATGAGTTAAGATGAAAGTTGAATAAAATATTATTAAAATATATTTTTTAATATTATTTTTATTTTAAAATTTGAAAAAGTTGAATTGTTTATTTTATTTTGTGTAGAAATTTTAAAAAGTTATAATGATGAGATAAATTATGAAAACAAACGAGGAAAATATTAACTTTAGCTAAGGTACTGAGAAATTCCCAATTTTCCCTACAATTATAAGCCTATTTTTTTTCTTTCAATAATGTTTGTGCATATTGAGATATTGAGAGAGAGAGAGACCTGGGTTGTTTGAACTTGAATTATCATCTTCAATCTGTATTAATTTGTTCTGTCCATTACTTTCGATGAACATTTTACCCAGAATTTCCCAAGCAATTTTGGCAGAGCTAATTTTATTGATTTGAGATAGTATGTCCATCCCACACGAACTTCGGATTGCATGTAAAGCTGCATCATTCATCTCTCTCCAAGCCTCGAATTCAACCGCATCATCATCTGGTTTTGGAGGTTTTGAGCCCTTTCCAACAATGTCCCAAAGACCTTGAGCCAACAAATTATTTTTCATCTTGACACTCCAATCCGCATAATTATCATTTCTAAGAAGTTCGAGAGGAAAAATGTTTATTTCCATGTTATCTGTCAAGTTATGAAGTGCATATGTCAGTCAAAACTCAGAATAGAAATAGACACTATTGTAGAGAAATGATATTTGCAGTTGTGAGTAGGCAAGCGCCGTGTAGTCGCTTTGAAAAAAGTGAATAAATATGGGACCCACATGAAAAAAAATTAATTTTTTAATAGTAGACTCCACTTTTTTTTAAAGCGATTGCATGGCATATGTGTATTTTATGACTGTATATAATATTACTCATTGTGATATATTTCATTTTTTGTGTTATTTCTAAAGATAACATTTCTTTGACTTTGAAAACTGACAAAATTAATTAAATTTCTATGACTTTGAAAACTGAATTAGGCCATATTTGGTTTCACACAAATTTCCTTTTCAAGATTTTTTCCAAATCAAACCAAACATCTCAGCAAAAATTTATATTTCAAATATTCATCTTTTTATCAAATATCTAATCATTACTCAAACACAAAAATTAATACAATTTTTATAAATTTTAAAATAAAAAATAATTTTAAACAATTATATTCAAACAACTTTTCAACTTTATCTATCTACTTCAACAAACTCCAATAAAAATTTTATTTTAAAAAAATTTTTTATTTAATTTTTTCCCTCTCATTTTTCAAAACCTAATTTCAAATGAATTTCCAAAAATCTCAAATATTTTCAAATATTTTTGGTAGCAAAATGTGGAGACGATCTCTCTAACTAACTAATTTTATTACCAAGCACTTATTATGCTTTTCTTTATCCAAAAAGAAATTTATGCTTTATAGAGAGTACTTCCAAAATGTAAAGAGAAACTCTATTTGCACACGGGAGGGGTGTATAGATATATGTATAGATATACTCGTATCAACCATTATCTTATAAATTAATTAATGTATTTGGAGTACTATCATTACACTATTTTTTTTTTTTTTTTTTGTGACTGGTTTAGTCTTCACTATTACTGATACCCTCTACAGACAAACGTCTAAAAAACAGCACTTTGCCTAAATAGAGACTTAACCTCACCCTTCATGGAAAGAGAGGGCTCAACCTCTACAGATAAACGTCCAAGAGACGAACTCATTTTTTTTTTAATTTTTACTAAACAATAAGGAAAACAATAAAGAAAGCAGTAAGATAAATATGAAAATAGACGGATTACAGTTTGAAGTCTTGGACTAATTCTAGTAAATTTTAGAATCTGTGACGTCTTGTGAAGGGACCACACTTATCTCTTTTTAAATACAAAAATCAGATATGAAAGATCATCTTACGATGGCGATTCCAGTGATCTGACTCGTGTGACGAGAAAAGTTACCTAATGCTAGGTGATCAAATTAAAAGTTGACCTTCGCCTCTACATTGATGCATGGATATTAAAAATGAACCTGATGCAAACAACGGTCGAAGTAGATGATCATACTCACAATTACGATCGCCGATGGATGACGCGTGCTGTTCCAAAGCTGCCGCTGCAAAATGCAAATTATCCCACTGCACACTCGTAGTCAACGAACCTAGAGGCCGGATGGTTAGATATATACCCACAGGCCACAGCACATAAGGAACCGAAGAACAAGGTCTGTCACTATATACTAAGACCCCATTTGGAGTGAAAAACACTCTTAATCTGATTTATATTCTCTCATTTCTATAATTTTAATTTTTTTAAATTCTCATATAAAATATAATAAACAATTTAAGTTTTTCAAATCTCAAAATAATAATAATAATAATAATAATAATAATAATAAATAATATTATAATAATATTTTATTAAATTCATCTAAAATCATTTCATCTCATCTCACTATCCAAATGAGCTTTGAATTAAGAGCAACTTGCGTACGTATTATTTTATCTACACAAAACATTAGTTTTTGCATTAAGTTAGTGAAAAAAGGACAATGTTAGGGTGACTACTAAATGTGCACATTAAATGTGTACATTAGTACAAATGAGTTTTTTTATTTTTTATTTTTCTTTAATCATTTTTTAAATATCTTTAACCATTAAAAAAATATAAATAAAATATAAATTCATTAATAGTCACTTTTTTATAAATTATTAAGAAAAAATAAATAAAAATAAAAATATATAAATAGACATATTTGATGAATATATTTAATAATCATACTATCCTTTTCTGTGAAAAAAATAATATAAAAAGAAATGTAAACATATAAAAAGTACTTCTTTTGACATGATCTTCTCGACAAACTAATTAATAGATCTGTAAACACTAATTAATAATTTATTCTGATTCAAAAAAATTAATAATTTATTCCTTCGTTTTTTTATGTCGTCAAATCATGAAAGCAAGGTATATTCGCGATGTTACTGAATGAAAGCAAGGTATTGCGATGTTGCTGAATGAAAGCAAGCTAGGGGGGATTTCAAAGGGGGTCACTTTTTACCTTTGCTTTGGATGTTGCTGAATGAAAGCAAGGTATTGGAGGGTTGATTTTCGCAACTTTTTGAAGCCGGCGAATAAAAGCAAGGTATTTGAAAGCAAGCTATTATTTATCATTTCACATTATGAAAAATATTCATATATCCTATGAAAAATATCTTCATTTCTTATAGAAAAATTATAAATGTAAAATATGAGAGTGAATAGTAATCAATTCATAATAAATCTCGAAAAGAAGTTGGTCGTTGGTTTCCAAAATTTTTGGGTGTCAGGAAAATGAAAGGGAGGTATAATTACAGTTGGTTCCCTTACTCTTGTCTCTTTAGATGTTCTTCCACAAAAAAGTATTTTGTTCAAATCAGTATGGACCATTAAGGATCATTGATTCTTTACTTTTGAAGGTAAATGTGTTTTTATTTTTTTTATGTTCAGTTTTCTGGGGGCTAATATGTCTTTGACTCAATGTTTTTAATAGCACAATTGATTAACGAATATCATTCTGCGTTGAGAAATTATTACTAAAAAATCAGGATTAAGGAAAAATTACATTTTTTGAGATTCAGAGGTAGAATACCAGAAACTCAGGGAGTTTTTGAATTAACTAGTGTATCAATTTGAGTAAATGTATATATTTAAAAAAACAATGATAAATACTGAAAAACACATATTTTGGATATGTAAAAAGTTGGTAAAAATAAATAAATACTTAATATATCTTTTTGTGTTTTAAATTTGTTGAGAAACTTTAAAATATATGCATAATTTTTTCTCTCAAAATTTTCCTTGGAAATCAAAAGTCTTCTCTACTAACAATTTGTGTTTTTAAAAACAATAAAAGAAAGGTAACATTAGGATTTGAGTTTCAACTAGTTAAAAATATCAGAGAAAAAAAGTGAGCACTAGTAGTGGCCTGGAAGTTTGGACAAATTTTGATTAAGAAATTCATTTTTATAAATTTAGCTAGCTAACCACTTTTTAACAATATCAAATAATAAATTTTTCAAATCTATCACTATTATATTAAAATATTGAAATATTTATTCATTATTACAAAAGTATACATTAATTTTCTGATGTTCATATTATTCCAACTGATATAATCTTTTAACAGTCTTTTTGAAGATTAGAGAATTTTGTAAATGGGAAAAAGGTATTTTAGTTTTTATTTTATTTTATTGGGAAACCAAAATTCTAAACTCTAGAATAGCCAAACGTATACCGTATAAGACTTTCCTTTAAGGTGCGTTTGGATGTTGAACTGAGTTGAGTTGAATTGAGTTGAGTTGAGATGATAAAATATTGTTAGAATATTATTGTTTATTATTATTATTATTTTGATATTTGAAAAAGTTGAATTATTTATTATATTTTGTGTTAGGATTTGAAAAAATTGTAATAATGAGTTGAGATGAGTTTAGTTTCCAAACGAAGTTATTCTCTTTATTCTGGAATAGCAAACTCATGAGTTACTGAGTTCGTTTCTCCCACGAGGCTGAAAGATTATTTTAAGGTCAAAAAATAATTTGGCCAGCAATTTGGGCAGATTAGATTTAGCCAGCCAAGAAAATGATAGACAAATTTACTGTAGATTTAGCTAATTTGATGTAGCTATTTTTTGAGCGAACTAGTTAAAGTTTAGCCAAAATTTGACTCTGTCTAATTCATTACCAATGCTCTAAGTACCATTTAAAGGAAGAAAGCAAACAAAGGTGTAAGTTACTGCAAAACCCTGGAAAACAACATTTACTGTCGGTTTGGATGTCCAAATGAGATAGTTATTGGTCTGTACGGACGAGAGGGTTTTAGATATCTAAACAGTTAGTATTTTATCTTTATTTCATCTCTATTTTCTCTATAAATTTTTAAATTCATCTCAAATATTCTTGACATAAACAATAAAAAGCATATTAAATTCCAAAAATTTAAAATTATATTATATCATCTCATCTCACTATCTAAACGTACATTTTTTTTTATAAATTATCTCATCTCATCTTGACTCAAAAAAATAATACTACTATTTAAAACATCTAATCTCAAGTGCATATCCAAACCGACGATTATTTTTGGACAAAACCTCCAGACCGGTCGGCTGTAAAACCCTTCTTTGCACCGCCCCTAATAACTACTTGCCAGGTAGACTTTCATTTAATTCCAGTAGCGTGCGCATAAGAGAAGAAAGGAAAATGACACGTATCTTTTTTTCACAATTATTTTTACGCTATCATATTTTAAATTATGGATATTTATATAAAATAATTTATAAAAGATGCGATAAGAAATATAACTTTTGTGGATCATATATTTTAGTCACAAATAATCAATTTTTTTTTTTTGTAAAACACTTTTTCTGACAAAAACTTATCGTCACAATATTATCGAAAATAACTAACAATAAAAAGCCTTTTGCAACAAAATTGACTTCGTCGCAAATGTTCAATTTTCCAACAAATATTTTCAAGAAGTTAAATATTGGTCACAAAATGTCAAAAACCATATCAGAAATAGTCAAAAATAACTATTTTCAGCTAAGAGTTTCATCACAAATGTCTATTTTGCGAATAACTCTTCTCACCGCAAATAGTCACTTGCGGCCAAAAAATATATTTTCTATGAGTTATATAATATATTCACCAGAACTACTAAAAAATTCAATATATGTATATAATTGTAAAACCAAGAAAATGAGAATGAGCTCGAGATGTTCAAAAGAAATGGTCTACTATAAGTATAAATATAAATATAAGATTCCTGAAAATCCAAATTTATAATTATATAATAATTTAAAAAAAAATATGTTAAATTATGCTAACATGCTTACCAACTCAACATCATCAAAATAATAGCAAAGAGCTGAAGAAACCTAAATAACACATTAATTACATAAATTGAAGACCATAACAAGATAATGATAGGAGAATTGGGATTTGCAAAGGCTAAAAAAAGTCAAAGAAGAAAAGTAATCATGTGCAAGATTTCTACGTTCAAAACTAGGCCCGCGAATGGGGTTCTAGCCCCTGGCGTTACAAATGATAAAATCTACCGTTTAAATTTATGAAGTCTTCGTTGGGCCAGTCTGTTATAAGTAACACGGTTTAAATCTCACATTTTTAATTGGAATAGACTTTAATATCATTTATAATGTCTTAATAGAAGGTTTAAATCACATGACCTATACTCTAAAAAAATTAATCAATAATATAATTAAAATCTCATTAAAACTTTATAAATAGTAATAACTTTTCATTCTCAAATAATATAAAACACCATACACCACACATTTCCATATTCTTATATATCACACCTACCGTCCGTTTGCAGAATGAATGCCTGCCGCCCGCATCTGGCATGTAGCAAGCCTAGGCAAAACTACCCGTGGAAAACAACATTTACGTTTAGAAAAAATCTTCAGACCGGTCAGATTTAAAGCCTCAATATTTACTTGCCATGTAGACTCTCATTTAATTCCAATAGTGTGCGCATCACATAAGATAATCTCCTTAATTTGAAATGTTAACCCCCAATTTTGTTACATCTTCGTCCATTAATCTTCAGGCTAGGTCATTCATTTTTCCATTAGATTGTTAGAAAATGTATTTTTGTAAAATAACTTATAATAATAACATAAACTCACAAACTGATATGATTTCTTATGATACATTAGATTTATTTTACAATCAAAGAAGTTTTACGATCTAATGTACCACATCAAATCATATTAGTTTGTGAATTTATTTTTACAGAATCTCTTAAAGGTTAAACGTTAAAGTATTTCATTTGAAAAAATATTTTTATTTTAAAACATAATTGTGAAAAATGTTGTATCTCTATTATTACCGTTATCCTTAACCCCGGTTCCTGAGCGTGACCCTGGGCCTAGACATCAGTCCATATCCAGCTTAAAATGCAGATTAAAGATGTTGCCGAAAATTGTGTTTATATGCTAGGTTCATCCTTATCTGCCTCATATCATGCATAGTTTAAGATGGCATTATATGAATATCATGTCTAAAAATAAATAGTATTGTGCATTAAATTAAAAATAAATAAATAAATAAATAATAAATCAATTTTGAATCAGTTGAAAACCGAGTATATGTTAGTACATTTTAATAATCGCTCATAGTCCAATGGGCCTATTCAATCAGATTCTAACTCATTTCAAGCCCATTTGAACAAATTTCAACTCATTTAAAGCTCTTTTTTATTATTATTTTGTTTGAGAAATGAGTTCCTTTTTATATTTCTTGTACATAAATACAAGAGAACTAAACATATATTACTTTATTAATCCTTGTACTCAATAAAGAAAAAAGGTAGCAACTTTGAAAGATAAAAACACGGGGTATTTTTTTTTTACTTAATTGAATATAAAAATAAATAAATAAAATAGGGGAGGATGAGTATTTTATTTAATTTGTGGTTTTACACAAAATATTACCATTCCCATGGCCTTATAACTTAAAAATATTGATCTTCTTCGTACACAAGAGTATTTGAGGCAAAAATGATGATAAATGGGGTCAAATACATAGATTGTATGCTTATTGAAACTATTTAAATTAATAATATATTCTTATTGAAATTTGTAAATGAAATCATACTTAAAATTATTGTATAAATTAATTTAAATGCTTGAATGGCATTATATATATATATATATATATTTAATATGATTTAAATAAATATTTGATTTAAAATTGTCGTGAATAGCTCTAATCAGCAAATTGAATCAATCATATGCCCATTTCAAATTGAAATTATATATTCACTATCTTTTTTTATTATTATCCTCTTAACATCTTTTAATGCAATATCAAATGATTTATCCTCAGGTGAAATATAATAAATAATTTTTTAAAATCACATAATGGGATGACTAGAGAATAATAATGAAAGCCATAAGGGATAATATTATCATAATAAATAACATTACTCGTTCAAATTTGATTCCTATTTTTCAAGCTTTGATCATAAGAAAACCATTGAGGTCGATTGTTCATCCCACCTTGCATTTTAGGGCTTGTCTGGAAAGTAAGATGATATAAGAATTCTGTGAATAGTAGTAAAATAGTTTATAAATAGTAATGAAATGATTTGAGTTAAGATGTTTTATTTGATTTTAGAAAATAATATAGAAAGAGTTGAATAAAAATATTATAAAGTTAAATATTGTTATAATATAATATTTTAATATTATTTTTATTTTAAATTTGAAAATGTATTATTTTTTGTATTTTTTTTAGAAGTTTGGAAAAGTTGTAATTATTAGATAATGATTAGATAAAAAAGTTAAAAATTTGTAATTAAAAAGTATTTGTATTTAAATTATGTTTGAGAAGAAAATTATGAAAAATTATGAGATGAGACGAGATGAAATCATCTCACTCCCAAACAAGCCCTTTGTTGACGACATGTTTCACACACTCGGTATTGGATCTAGACACCTACAACACAAATAAGGTGGGGACTCAGGCCAGATGGGATTTTATATCCTCCCCACCCTTAAATCTCTCCTAATGAGTTGAAGCGGGCCGGTTCTTGGGTTTGTTTTCCTTTTGTTTTTCTAATGGGCGGTTATTAATTTCAATTTGGGCCTAATGGAGTGAGGATCGACACATAATCCAGTAAAATTGAAATTTTACATAATTGGAAATTTTATGAGTCTGTTACAATTGGAAATCGGATTTTTGTTGGAAATTATAGAGAGAAAGCAAAGAACTGCTTGATTCTGATTGATCGAGATGAAATATTTTGGATAAGAGATGAACTTCTTAAATATATTCCAGGAAAAAAAAAATAAAACGTCCATTTAAAAGACAAAATCAAAAGGCATAAAGAAAAAAAATATCAGTGGCTTTTGATTTTTGCTACATACAAGCTGGTATATTAACATAGTAAGACCCATTATAATTTTAAATTAAATAAAAATATCAATAATTTTTTACATAATTAATATGAAAATATTCCACATCAAAAATATTATATGTATAAAAAATAAGAATTATAAATAGAATTTGTCATATAAGATAGATAATAAAATGAGTTTTGCTACACAACCTCCACCACATTCCACACTCCATACTTTTTTAAAAAAAATTTAATATTTTTTTTAAATTTTTTTTTGAGTTTATCCTTTTTAAATTATTTCAAATTTTTTATTTATTATTCATATAATAAATATTTAATAAAAAAATAATAAAAATTAAAAATAATATGAAATGTGGAGTATTAAAAGGTTGTGAAGATTTTTTATTTTACAAAATATGTTATGTATACACTACAACCATGCAACGCCTGTCCGAGTGTATCTAATATTTATTGAGCAATGCTAGATATAGTATTCATTTGAGAACTGTAATGCAAGTTTAGACTATTTTAATTTTAAAATTTTTTAAAATTATAAAATTATCTTTCCTAAAATGATGTTTTATCTCATTTAATAATGTGCTTGCACATGCAGTCCCCACTTAAAAGATTGTAAATAGAATTTCTTATATTTTAATTATAGCATGACCTTCCGTACTGGGGCCATCAACAAGACACGTGTCCGCCCTGTCATTCGTCTTTTTTGCCGCTGCAAAATCGGCGACCTGGGCGTTTTTTGGCCTTTTCTTCTCAACTAATAAAATAGTCCTTGCCTCTCCGTCGGCGTCGACATTCTCTGCTCTCTCTTCGCCACCTGTTCTCTTGCTTTTCTCCTCTGGTCTCGTGCAGAAGCTTCATCAATGGCTTCTCATCCATCCTCTGCTTCGGCTTTTCTGCTTCTTTCCCTCTCGGCTCTGTTTGTAATCTCTCCGGCCTACTCACTCACCTGTACTTCCCAGAGCTTCACCAACAATGCCGTCTACAAACAGTGCCTTGACCTCCCCAGGCTTTCTTCCTACCTCCACTGGACCTACGACCAGTCCAACTCTTCCCTCTCCATCGCTTTCATTGCCCCTCCGCCCAAGTCCGATGGCTGGATCGCGTGGGCCATCAACCCAACTGGGACGGGCATGAAGGGCGCCCAGACCCTTCTTGCCTTCAAGTCCGACGGCGACGCCATGACCGTCAAGACCTACAACATAGAGGAAATCGGCCCCATCACGGAATCTAAGATCTCCTTCGAGGTTTGGGACCTGAGTGCCGAGTCTGACGGCGGCGTCATGAGGCTCTTTGCCAAGGTGAAGGTCCCCGGCAATGCACAAACGGTTAACCAGGTCTGGCAGGTGGGTCCCTCCATCACCGCTGGCTTGCCGAACCAGCATGAGTTGCAAACGGCCAATTTGAACGCCAAGTCCACGCTAAGTTTGGTTGGGGAACAGATGGCCTCTCCCTCCGGAGGGGATTCCAGGACCAAGATGAAAAATGTGGGTTTTGTTTTCCCTCTTACTTCATTTCTTTTCCATTTTTTTCCATTTCTTTTATTATTGGAACGGATTCTCTTTTTCAGTGTTTTGGGAACTGTAAATTCCACGGTTAGGGGGTTCTGCGTGCCCAGGAGCTGCAGACTTTTAGCCTTTAGGGATAGTTTGTGGGAGTACATTTAGATTGGATGTCTAATAGTTGTGTTATTTTCTCTCTTACTTTTCTCCCTTAGGAAAAACTTCAAAAATAAGAGGAAAGTATCTTTAATTTGCATAAAGTTCTAGAGAAAACTCATCTTCAAATATTTATTGAATATTAGGAGATATAATCATTGGGAAGTCTCACATCGATTATAAAACAAGTGCTATATTTATTATTCTTGTTGATATCTCGTATAGGTTTTTGCTGCAATTTTGAGAACATACAAAGCTTGCTTTAACCCTTTTTTATTGGCACGCTTGCTTTATCCTTATTTATGTTAATCGATTCTGTGGATTGTTAACAAATTGCTGAATGTGCCTTGTCTTTCTCTTGGTTGCCAGATACATGGAATACTGAATGTCGTCAGTTGGGGCATTCTGTTTCCTATTGGGGCTATCGTTGCGAGGTACATGAGGACTTTTGAGTCTGCGGATCCGGCATGGTTCTATCTTCATGTTTTGTGCCAAGTATCTGCTTATGCAATCGGAGTGGCTGGCTGGGGGATTGGTCTTAAGCTTGGAAGTGAGTCAGAGGGAATCCAATTCACTAATCACCGCAATATCGGGATAGCCCTCTTTTGTCTCGCCACAGTGCAGGTAATGTCATTTCACAAAATGTGCAAACGTGGTATCTTTTGCTATCTGGTGATTAGCTTGTTTTGTATGTTGTCGTAAGCTCCATAAAAAATTTGTCAGTGACTCATTGGTGATTGTTGTTTCTTTATGTATTAAACTGGATTTCTTATCCGAATGTTTGACATTATTATTCAAAGCCTTAGTCAAGCTTTCGGATATTGAAGTTGCTAGATGCTCAAAATATTGAAGAGGAATTAGGTATGCTATATTTGCCAATGGGACTTAAACCTTTTGGTCGACCCCAACTTTCTCTTTTCTTAATTAATGTTGGAGTTCAAAGAGTTTTCGGCCTTTGTTTTTTGCCTCAAAAGATATTTGTAAGTGAAAGAAACTGTGGAATGTTAGGGCTCCACGTTTGAGGTTGTGTTGAGTAATGTTGCTGTATTTTGTTTTTGTTTGTTTATACTTCTTGTTGGGCTTCAAATGGTGGAATTTGTATAATTTGGCAACATGCTGTGATGCCTAATTTTCTACTGATGGAACATCCTTGTTTGGCTTCTACAGCTCTTTGCTTTATTCTTGAGGCCAAAGAAGGACCACAAGTACCGCTTGTATTGGAATATCTACCACCATGCCGTTGGATACACCATACTTGTCCTTGGCATTCTCAATATTTTTAAAGGTTATGACATCTTGCAACCTGCAAAGAGATGGAAATCAGCTTACATAATTGTGATCATTGTATTGGGTGCGATTGCCTTCTTGTTGGAAGCGATTACATGGATTGTAGTCTTGAAGAGGAATTCCAGCAATTCCACCAAGCGCTAGATGGATTCAACAATGAAGAAGGCAGGCATTAGTTGCTCATTTAGGTTCAAATACATTTGGTGCCGCTCTCTCATGGCAGATACTGATTTTGTAATATCCTTCTCTTCCTGATTTGTGATATAACTTTCTCTTCCAAACTTTTGTTGGTTTGTGTATAACAGCTTGATTTCTCTAGGATATTATACACGTAAAGATTGTTCAATCTTTCAGCCATAGATTTCTTGTGTTCCAGAGGTTTGATTGATGAAACTTTCTAGATTGCACCCATCACTATCAGAATACTGAAAAGGGATTCCTCTTGATCAGCTAGTGGCTTCAGCGCCTAAAAGCCCTTTTCACAGTCCCAAAGGTCTTACTTGATTTCAAAGCGGTTGCCAAAGTTATAGATTGTGCATAGGTACTGTATCAACAAAACTGCAAACTCAAAGTTTCTTCTAAATGGGGATTGATGACCTTTCTTTTGGAATCCTAAACTTAAACTTAATGATTAAGAAAGTATATATTTTTTTATTTATATATATTTTTTATATTTAAATATATAAATTTAAAAAATATTTAAATATATAACAAAAACGTGAAAAGAAAAAAAGAAAAAAATTAAAAAATAGACTACAAAGTAGCACCACTCATTTTAAAGAGCGGCTCTACAAATTTTTTAATTTTTTTTGTCATATAATTTTTTAGTTCTTTTAAATATTAAAAAAAAACAATTTCTTAATAGCTAGTAAAAGAAAAAAAAAAGCAGCTGAAGCTGCCGCAAAGTTGGGCCTGTATTGATCTGGATAGAGAGGAACCTTCTGAGGTTACTCCCTTTATTCTTGTTGACAAATGATCATGTATTCTTTGATTTATGAATGAAAGCTTCTTTTCAGAAAAAAAAAAAAAAAAAAGTAAAAGAAAAAAAAAGGACTGTCGGTCGCTTTAGCATTTCTGTTTTTAAAATCTTAGTTCGACTTTTATTTTGATTCGACTATTACTACCAGAGTTTTCGAACTCTCAGATTCGCAATCCCAGATCATTGGCATTGGAATAATACACTCTCAGATTCGCAATCCCGGATCACTCGTCTTCCTTCTTCGATCCCCCAAGTCTCTACTCTCGTACGGGCACCAATGGAGTCCATTCTGAGCAGGGGGGGTTCGTGGATCAGAAACCAGCGGGCCAGGATCCTCGAGGCCTCGTGGGGGCCGCTGCAACGACCGATGCGATGGCCATGGAATAACGACGACAGGGAGCAAAGGAAGAGAATCCCAGAAGAGTACGAGCGACGCAAGAAGCAGCTCGACGATCTCTGCCTTGCCCTCAAGGCCGAGTCCGTCTCGGACTTGCAGGACATTCTTTGCTGCATGGTCCTCTCCGAGTGCGTTTACACGGTATGGGACTCTGGAGAAGCTTTTGATAGGTTGAAATTTGAATAATGAAAAATTAGCATAAAACTATAAGGGGATAGACTATAATAGTGGTCTCGAATCTTTTTTCTTTTATACAATAAAATGGGTTAACTAAACCAGTGAGAATTGATTGTTGGGTCTACGAGAGAGGTGAGAAAATGGGAAGGAAAACGAGGATTTGGAGAAGATTGTGTTTTTGTGTATAATATACAGGTATTATAAAATAATTCGAGATTAAATATATATATATATATATATATATATATATATATTTATCGATATGGAAATGAGCGGTGCTCGCGACCGTTAGGTTAAATTAGTAATTTTATTTTTTTTTATTTATATATTTTTTTATCATTTTAAAATTTTTTAAAAATTAAAAATATATCAATATACTAATATTTAATTTTTTAACTATTAAATAAAGAAAAAATTAAAATATATGAGATGTTAAAATGAGAGGACAAGTTGAATGAAGAAAGTAGCATTTTTGGAAATATACCACGCACATTCATAATAACCAATAACAAAAATGCTAGATTCATTGAATGTTGGGTTCTGAGTAAGTTCGGAAATTTTTTTTTTTCAGTGATTAAAGAAGTATTTTTTAGTGATGTTGTGATTTTTTCCTTTCTAACAAAATAAATATAGGAAAATGTGTCTCGTTTGAATTCAGAGATAATTTGAGATGATTTGTGAATAGTTAAATAAAATATTGTTAGAATTTAAAAAAATTGAATTATTTATTATATTTTATGTGAGAACTTAAGAAAGTTGTAATGATGAGATGAGTTGAGGTAGATTTTAAATTCAAATAAAGCCAAGTGGGTCCAGATAAGATTTCTTTTTTTAGTTAACGATTAAGAAAATATTTTTTTAATGATGTGCATTTTAAAAAAAATAATATCTAAATACATAAAAAAATGAAAAAAAAAAGGTCAAATCGCCTTCTCAAAAAAATTTGTCGAGCTACACCTTCGGTGGGTATATCACGACTCATAAATATATGGTTAAGGTTAATTATAAAGAAAGATGTTAAAATAAATTTAAGAAAAAAAAAGGAAAAATCATGCATAGAAAAGATAAAATATAAAAACAAAGAAAAATCTTGAACTGGACCCAAATAAAAATACAAAGAGATTACATGCCTTTACTTTTGAAAAATTTTATTTGTAAGCTAAAGCATACTCTCCATACAGTTGACATGACAACTGGTAAGACTTGATTTATAAGAGAGATTTAAAATTTAATGGGATGTTTAGAAATTGAAATGGGATAAAAATTTTATAAATAGTAGAAAGATAGTTTGAAAATAATAGTAAAATAATTTGAATTAAATATTTATTAAATTTTGAGAAAGGAGAAAGAAAACGTTTAATAAAAAATATTATGAAATTAATTTTTTTAATATTATTTTTTTTTTTAGAATTTGAAAAAATTGAATTTTTTTTTTTTTTTAAATTTGAGAAAATTGTAATGATTATTTTGAAAATATTTGCAATTGAATAATATTTGAGAAAAAATAAGATTGATGAGTTGAAATGTAAATTGTTTCCAAACATCCTCAAATCTTTTACAAATCAAGTCTTTCCCATGTCAACGGTATAAAGCACGTCTACTCTACGACACAAAATAGATGTCACTTGAAATGGCCTCTCCTCTCCACCACAGTCAGGTACAATGAAGAAGGCGAAGGTCCACTGTCTCTGCATTTTCTTTCGACATAGACACCTGTCATTTATAATTATCTCGGGCTTTCGCGAGGCAATCAGTGGATTGCCTTTAACTTTGTTTTCCCTCAGTGGATTCGAAGGTGGCTCTATGTAGTATGTAATGGTAAATATTTCTGTCAGTCGTACAGATGTGTGCTAATTGTCTATGGTGTTCATCTTGACAGTTTACAAAGTAAGAATGCAATAAAACTGTGACAATGTTGGGACCCGTATTATGTCTGTTTGGTTGTGGAATGGTTCTTAATTAATGCTAGTTAGACACTGAAATGACTTTGCTTTAGCTAATGGTTTCCATCCTTCTTGCATGAAGAGGCCTGCTGATGAATTGGTTCGAGCTGTAAATAAATTCAAGGCTGACTTTGGAGGACAAGTTGTTTCTTTGGAGCGTGTGCAACCTTCTTCAGATCATGTTCCACACGGGTGTGTTCGGCTCTATATTTCCTGAATTTTCTTTGAAGTTATTTCTCTTCTGCCAACGTATTACTACTTCATTTTGTTAAGTAATAATCTTTTGGATTCGAAGGGGGATGAGGAGAATTTTAGGTTTTTTTTTATATATATAGATACTCTTAAATTCTTAATAGCCTTCCTTGTATCCTGCTTGTTGCAGGTACTTATTGGCAGAAGCAGGTGACACATTATTTGCTTCCTTTGTGGGAACAAAGCAGTACAAGTAAGCATGGCAGAATGTATTTATCAGCTTCTATTAGTATTTTTAATTTTTATGATTTTTATTTCATTTTGTTTTGTACAAATTGAGGGATGTCATGGCTGATGCAAATATACTGCAAGGTGCTATCTTTCATGATTCCGTGGAAGATGCTGAGGAAATTGATGCTGTCAAATCTAAACAACATGAAAGTCCAACGGGAAATTCGGAATACTTAGGGAATCCCCTTGAAAAAACAAAATCTAAGCAACTTAAAGATAAATCTAAACCTGCTGCCCATCGGGTAAGATACCAGTTAATAGTTTCATGGTCCATTTGGTCATGTTCTATCAGTATATTTCAAACATTTTCTCATTTTCTTATAAAAAAAAAAATGACATCTTCTCATTTTCCTAACAGCTCTTTTCCATGCAAACGCTCGTGTTGATGCACTGTACAAAATATTTGAAATATGTTAAAGAAATACCATTCAGGCAGTATTTTTTTTTTTTTGAGTTGTAAATTGATCTCTAAATTCACTGATCATTGACTGTTCTAGAACCATTAACAATAGTTGTCTTATAGCAATTAGATTACATAAATCTAGCTCCGCACCCCCTCCCCCAGCTAGTCCTGTTTTTAATTACCATAAATTTCACTCATGTTTTTGTATGCTAACATGTAGGTTTCTTGTTCCTCTATCCTAGAGATGGTCCTTGTAGCATACTCATCTGTATTGTGTTTTTCTAATTATTTTTTCTTCCAATTGTCTTTAGGGCTTTTTGGCTCGTGCTAAAGGGATACCTGCTTTGGAGCTATACAAACTTGCTCAGAAGAAGAAGAGGAAACTTGTATTATGCGGACATTCACTTGGTGGAGCAGTGAGTTTGATTGTCCTAATTTCAGTTTTTTTCCAATGTTTTAAATTCCGTTATGGTGATCATTCTGATTTAAGTACTGGAACGGAATATTTCAGTACTGGTGCATTTCTATGTAACATTTCGGAATTAACTATATATATAAATAAAAATTATAAAAAAATAAAAATTGTATAAATACCTTTTGGATTTTAGAATTAACTAAATACCATCTAGATTTAAAATTTACAAAAATGTCATCCAAACTCAAAAAAATTACAAAACTGCCATTAAAACAGTTCGGAACGGAATAGGGCCTAGAATGCCAATTCCGGTCGGAATTTATAACGGAATAGAACGAGGAGGTATAATATACCTGGTACTACACCGGAACGGAACTGAAAACTATAGTTTTGCTAGTTCTTTGTGTGTGATTAATTGATGTAGTATAATTTTGCTACAACCGGCTGACCTCTTCTATGAATTTGTCTCCTTGATAGAATTCCTTGATATATCTGTCATGTACTCCCATGTTTTCCTTTTAGGTTGCAGCTTTAGCTACCCTCGCCATTTTGAGGGTTATAGCCGTTGCATCATCGTCAAAGGAAGGTGATAAAGTTTTAATTAAATGTATAACATTCTCCCAGCCACCAGTTGGAAATGCTGCTTTAAGAGAGTAAGTTTCGAATAATCTTCTTGGCTAATATGTTATTTTTGAATAATGAGAGTCCTAAATATCTTTCCTCTCCCCCTTTTTTTTCGAGGTGACAAATCTATGTTTTTTATATCTTGGTATTTTATTTCAGTTATGTTAATAGAAATGGCTGGCAGCATTATTTCAAGAGTTACTGCATTCCAGAAGATCTGGTGCCCCGCATACTTTCTCCAGCATATTTTCATCATTATAATGATCAGGCTCAACCGATGCCTGCTGAAGCTGAATCTTCTAATTTTTCAATGTTAAAACATGACGAGGGGATAGAGAAGCTAAAAGACAATGAAGGGGAGCAGTTGGTTTTGGGGTTGGGTCCTGTACAGCGATCATTTTGGAGACTCTCGAGGCTTGTTCCTTTGGAGAGTGTGAGGAGACAGTTGAACAAATACAGAGAAAAAGGAGTTAACTCTGTAGAAACGTCTTCTTCAGCTGATTCTGTTGCAGCAAATTGGGTTGAAGATGATGTAGTTGAACCACAGTCTCTTGAAATCCAGGAGGGTTCAGATGGCATTTCTCTTGAGCCAATTTCTGATACTGATAAAGTGCTACCAGATGTAGCAACAAGTGGAAAGTTAGCAGAACAAGGGAACATTAAAGCTGGGGATGGTGGGAACTGGCGCAGGGTGCCTTATTTACCTTCTTATGTACCATTTGGGCAGGTGTATATAAGGAAATTATGCTTCATTTCTCATGTTTTGTTTGGTTTTATAATGGTTTATAATCACATAGTTGCATGAGAGGTGGAAAAGTAGCTGATGTTATCAAAGTTTTGATGTTGATGGTGTTGCTACTTGCCAGCAATCTATGTTTTGTTGTTTCTTTGGTGGTTTATGTTAATTACTTCGTTGTCATTAGACTGCCTTGTTGTAGTCTATTGATTCTTGTGGTGGTCCCCTGACCGTTTGTTTACTGTATATTGACATCACTGACTTGCTGGTAAATTTGAATTCCTGGCTATTCCCTTTCTGTGCCTCGAATGATAAGCTTGTGAAATGATCTGAGAGGTCCCAATTCTTTTATCAGCAACCAAATCCATTTGCAAATGAAGTGTGTGCACCTCTGTGTTGCTTTTTCTAAATATGATAGACATCATTACATTCTGTTGTTCATGATAATTTGTTTTTATTGAGGTTTCTGTTTTTCACATGCTTATTTTCATATAAATTAGTCTTTTTTTGTGAGTCTATTTTATCTTAGTGACTTTATTGGAACTATTATTTTTCCTTCCAGCTTTATCTCTTGGGGAATTCATCAGTGGAATCACTGTCAGGTGCAGAGTATTCAAAGTCAACCTCGGTATGTGCTTCCTTTGGTTAGCCATCTTTTTCTTGGGTCTTCTCTCTGGGTTGGCGAGCTTTTTAATATTTCTGTGGATAAATCTTAAATTCTTGACAGCCTGTCATGGTTATGGGTGGTAGTTGGTTGTAGTATCTCCTGGGATCTCTCATTTTGTTTACTTTCTTCTGGCAAAGACATTTTCAGGTCAAATCTGTTATTACGGAGTTAAAGGAACTATTTCAGTCACATTCCATGAAGTCATATAGATCTCGATTTCAGAGGTGTGAATTATTGTATTACTGAAAGTGTACATATTATATTTGACAGTTTTGCCATTCAGTTATGCTTGTATACCCTTTGCCCCAAAATTGGTAGTCAGTGGTTACATTGGTTGCCAGGTTCCTGAATGTCGTTGATTTTTCTATTATCTTAAAAAACTTAGCTCTGAACTAATTTAGTTTATCTGCAATTTGTCCAATGAAATCCTTTTTAGATTTTTGAAATTCAAATTATGTGTTGGATCTATGGACAGTGGACACTGTTGTTGGACAAAGAAAGTTTCTTAGGCGGGTTAAAATTTTTTCTGAAATTACTGACCGACATGTTCTCTGTGATTTAAAGAAATAGAACAGTATTAATTTATCTGAGCTTCTATAGTTTCTCTTTTATTCTTTTTTCTTTGTGCAACTTCTATAAATTTTACAACTAAGATCCTGTAGTGGTGATGTGGTTTATTCCATTGTCCACTTGGAAAGATTTTCTCAGAGCTATGAATTTTAGGATGATCAATGATACATCTCCTTAGACTGGCCAACTAATAAAACATCCAAATTTTGCAAACTCTGTATGGTCCTTTTTGACATAATTAAAATGAAAATTCAGGAATTGCAAGTCTCATTCTTGATGGAATTATCTTTTGTGCAGAATCTATGACCTATGCATGAGTGATAATCCTACATCTTTCCTTGGAATTGAGCAACAGCCACAGTTTCCACATCTACAGCAGTGGCTTGGTCTTTCAGTTGCAGGTTCTGTTGAGCTTGGGCATATTGTAGAGTCTCCAGTCATTCACACAGCTACTTCAATCGCTCCTCTTGGATGGAATGGAGTACCTGATGAGAAGAATGGAGATCTTCTAAAAGTTGATATCACTGGATTGAGGTTGCATCTCTGCACACTTGTTCATGCTCAAGTGAACGGTAACTGGTATTGTCCTTTGTCCTTCTTATAACCCTGCCTCAGCCTCTCTTTTGTTTTTGTTTTTGTTTTTTCACTGAATTTTCCAATCCTTGTGTGCTTCCAAGATGATCTGCAAGAGCAATATTTTGGTCATTGGTAACATCCTTGTCTTCAATCATTTCAGTGACTGGTGTCTTTTTTGGATCCTACACTGACTCTTGCAAACTAATTTTCAATGGTTGTGGTTCTTGTCATATATTTTTTATTTTTTGAATATATGCTTCTTAGTAGTCTTGATAAAACATTGTTTTTGCTACACCTGTTGAGCTTTGACCTGACCAATATGCTCTTCACTTTGTACTGGTGCCTTTTTAGCAGACACAGAGAAACAAAAACTATGTTTTAGCATTAGAAACTTCAATTTCTCAACTTAATAGGACAAAGCAAAGTCTTTCCAACTTATTAGATTAAGCTTCTTGAACCTTTTCACTAATTGGGTTGGCTATATATATATATATATATATATTCTTTTAAGCATTCTGCTGGGACCATTTATTTGAGAGGATCTTTTAATTTGAGCCAAATCAGTTTGTATCATTACAAACTGCCAATTGCTACGCTCATTAGAAAAACTGAGGCACTAGTATGCCATTGAGGAAGTGTACATTATCTCTTTGTTCAATATTTTGTTTCAATTATATCTACAGTACTCTATTCTCTCTTTTCAATTTTAACTTTTGTCTTTTATTCTTTTAAGCTGGGGACTTGAGAGTAGTTCCTTGGATCAGATTATCTTTAGTAAGGGAACACTACAGAGCCGCAATTCATTTGAGATTGCTGGTAATAAACATCTCATTTGACAAATGATGCCTTCTACTTCACAATAGTGGAATTTGTGGCCAAATCAGTTTCATGAAGTGGTATTATCGAGTGTTCATTCTAAGCCAAATATGCATTTGCTACATGGCTAATTTGGTCATTTTTTTTTATAAGTTCATGGCTAAGTTGGTCATTGTATTATATATGTATAAAATACGCTATTGAGACAAACATCATTGATAGGAGCTACCTTCTGTATTTCTCGTGCAAAATAGTCAATACTTGTACTGCATCATGTGTTCTAATTGCCATGCATTTAGCCAATATAAATTTGACTGTATTTCTTACTTGGCAAATAACATACCCGGCCTTCCTTATGTGGCTTGTTTTCCCCAATTTACATAGGTGTATTTTGGTATGGGATGCATCCTGATTATGTCTCTGTTCCATCCAGGTGTTCCACTAGAGTAGAATTGTTTCCTTCGGTTCCAGCTTATTCTTCAAATTATGAAGTGGAGCCAGAATTGCAAACGATGCGGGTTGTAGTTAGAGCACCATTGAGACAGCCATTAAAGCATCAGATAGTGGCAGATACATTGGTGCCTGTGTTTCCTTCTATTCATTCAGATGCTGCCAATCTCACTCATGTAAATACTTCAGGATTCTTTCATGATGAAAAAATCATCCATGCTGAAGGTTTGGGTGATTTTCGCATATTCTGCACCGGTGATTTTGCTACTGTATCTAAGGAGGTTCAAGTCAGAATTCGTAGGGTCCGGCTACTTGGCCTTGAGGTATTGTGATAAATATAATGTATGCATTAGCTAAATATGTTTTGCTTTGTTTTTGGTAAATTATGCAGGAACTTAAATGACCTGTGTCCTGTGTAGGGTGCTGGTAAAACTGCTCTTCTTAAGTCAATACTTTGTCAAAGAAAAGTGAACACTATCTCCAATAATGAGAACATGCTCCCCGAGGCTGATGTTCAAGAGGGTATTGTTGGTGGGTTATGCTACTACGACACAGCGGGGATAAATTTGCAGGTATTCATCTGGTACTTGTAATTGATGTTTCCTCTTTATGGGGCATTTCTTATCCAACTCTTTTCCACTTAACATCTTTTATTCACTGTATTAGAAAAAAATAAAAACTGAAGAAACACTTAAGTTGCCTACATCCAGTGCTGCCTCCCCCCCTAAATGTAGGAAAATAAAATATGCATAGTACTGGCCAATCACACAATCACTTGTGTGGCCGCTCTATTTATTATCACCTAATTTTTTTTTGGTAAGTAAACAAATTTTATTAATACCAAAAATTGGCATAGCAAGTACACAAGACATATACAAGAGAATGCACCTAATTAAGAACTAGAGATGAATACATGGAAATCATGGAAACTGCATCCATTGAAATCTACTGGTAAGGCCCAAAGAAATAAGATTAAAAAAAAAAAAAAAAACTCTTTAGATAATCCAGAGAGCATTCCCAATCTTTAAAATTCCGATCATTCCTTTCTGTCCAAATGCACCACAGGAGGCAAATGGGAACCATCTTCCACTTGAGGTAAGAATGCATGATTTAGTCCATGTTTGACAACTCAAGCTTTGAGTATTTTCTCTCCATTTCTCAAGTTTTCTCTTAACTTCATTCCCAAGCATACAAAACTCAAAGGCATCTCATTCAAAAATTATTTCACCCATATTTTCACTTCACATTCCCATAATTCATTTTATATAAGTAAAAGGTTTTTCACAAATTTGTTTCATAAATTTTCACCATCCAAACATATCTTGAAGTGGGACCCAAAACTTTCACTAAAACCCATAAAACTTAATCTCAAACCTCTTCTCTCCAATTCTCAAACTTTTTCTCTACTTCTCAACATTCAAATATACCCTTAGTTTCAATGTAATCATGCAAATTAATGTCAAGATTTTAGTGAAAGCCTTGTTTGACTCTTTTCATTCACGTTCTCTAGTGAAACTGCTGGTATATTTTTTATTTCCACTTACAATGAGCAATTGAAAATCACGTTCCTGGGGTCTCATCAATTTATATGTGCACTTTAGAAATTATAGAGACTTCAATAAATTGTGCTGTTTTCTCAATTATGGAGAAAACTACCAAGTGAAAATTATGTTTATATGGAAAAAAAATTGTTTTAGATAGAACCTGAGATGATAGCATTGTTCAAGACTAATTTTGTTACCCAATCTTGGTATCAGATTTTTAAGTAACATTTCGTGGTATCTTCGTTCAGTTATTGAATGCTTAGAATATTGTAGCTATAGCTGATCAAGCTATTGAGAGGTGACCCATGCACTTTGGCTCTTATAACATATTTTATATAAAATGTTTGATATTCTTTCCTACTTAACCTGAGGGGAGGTTCACAATGTCATAGCAGTCTGATTTTTCCTAATATCAATGTTCCACCAGAAGTTGCCAATTTTATTTTACGGTGAATGGACCTAGTTGAAGCATTGATGTTTGCCAATTCATGGAACTTGGGCAGAGTATACATATAGTTCCTGCTTCTACAAGTGAGGTAGTTAGGTTAAGAAGGAACTCTCATGTGTTAAAGATTTGCTGCTGTCATCTTCTCTCTCCTGTGTATTGTTGGCATAATCCTGGACTTTGTGTTCTTACTTTCTTTCCCATAATGTTTTTTGGTGCTGCAGGATCTGAATGGGGAGATTTCTCGTTTCAGGGATGAACTGTTGATGGGAATTCGTGACCTAAGTCAGAAGACAGATTTGATCGTTCTTGTGCATAACTTGTCCCATAAAATACCTCGATACAATCACTCAGACGTGTCACAACAGAAGCCAGTGCTTTCACTTATGTTAGATGAGGCTCAATCACTCGGAATCCCTTGTGTCCTCGCCATAACAAATATATTTTCTGTCAGTGCAAATCAGCAAAAAGCTGCAGTTGATGCTGTTGTACAGGCATACCAAGTATCTTTAAGTGCAACTGCAGTTATCAATTCCTGTCCATATGTTATACCCAGTGCTGCAAGTGCTTCTTCTTGGGATGCAATTGGTGGAGCATCTGATGGAAGGATGGATGCTCAAAAACTTATTTTTGCCCCACTAAGTCTTGTTCGGAGGCCTTTCCAGAAGAAAGATATCGTTCTTCCAATGGAGGGTGTCTCGTCACTCTGTCAGCTGGTCCACCGTGTGCTTCAGAGCCATGCAGAGGCCTCTTTCCAGGTAACATATAACTTCATATTTCACTAAAAGACAAGGATATTAGTGTTAGGGCCTGTTTGGGTTGCGTTAGGGGTCTTAAAAAATACTTAAATAGCCTTAAAAGCTCTATAATGTTAAAATTGGGTTGTTTGGGTGTTATATATTGAAATTCATTTTAATCTCAAATAAGTTAAAAAGTACGTTTGAAAAAAAGTATTGTCCTCAAATGTGATTTTTTGGATAATGCGGAACGTAGTTTCAATTTGAAAAAAAAAACTCTCTATGGATGAAAATACCCATACAATTTTCAGATAATTACAGCTTTGTCCTGATCTATCACAAGCACGACACTACAGCTTTTATGTCATTTCTATCTCAAAAAGTACTTATTTTTATATTGTTTCCAAACATATGTAACATGTTTGAAAGTGCTTTAGACATATGGTTATCAAATAATAAACAGTTTTTTTCAATAGTAGAGCTTATTTAGTTGGCATAATATTGTTTAGAACTAATGTGGTTGTTACGGCAGAAGAAGAAGTATGAGTGACTGATGAAAGTACTAAATTTAGGAGACACCCGTGGAGAAAGAAACAAAGCACTCAGTATAAAGTTGGATTGAACATTGAAGAACTTTAAGACTACTGTAAGAAACAAAACAGTCAGTATAAACGTAATAATGTATAAAGTTTGGATTCTAGGACATGGAAGACTTTAAGGGGACGTTTGAACTGAGATGAGAGATTAAAAATTCTCAAACCTTCTCATATTTCATTTCCAAACATCACTTAAACATAAAATACTTTTCAGTTCCAAATTTTCAACTTTTTCATCTAATCATTACCTAATCATTATCCAAACACGAAAGACAAAACAACTTTTACAAACTTCAAAACAAAATACAAAAATCAATTAAACTTTTTCAAACTTCAAATAAAAATAATATTCAAACAATTTTTTAACTTTATAATATTTTTATTCAACTTTTCTCTCTTTTCTCAAAACCTAATAAAAGATCTTAATTTAAACTATTTAATTACTATTCACATAATTCTGTCCAAGCGAGCCCTAAGAATACTTAAGTGAGGTCACGGGTTTTCAAGTTTGTGACATGTTTCAACTTTAGATGATTGTACAAAAAATCATTTTATTTGATGCTCTCTGGATCTGTTAAATTTTAAATTGTTTTTAACGGAACAGGCTTATGAACAAAAATTTTGGCTCCTGTTTTGTTTTGGCTGATACTTTCTTTTTTCTTTTTCAATCTAAAGGAACTTGCTAGAGATAGACTTATGTTGGAATTGGCACGAGAACGTGCGATGACAATGGATGTAAGTGCGGATTCCCAAGACAAGGCGTTCTCCCTAACATCTGCAGAGGTGGGTGCTTCCCTTGGTGCTGGTCTTGCCCTTGTCTTGGCTGTTGTGATGGGTGCAGCATCTGCCTTGAGGAAGCCCTGAGCATCTATCATGTTTTTTTATTTTTTGCCTCTTCATATTTCATGACCGCATGTGTTCCAGGATTGAGCTTTGGGTACACGATATCTCCTTGCTTTCTCCCATTAGTGGCCCAGTAGAGTTCATTGTTTAGGTTCCACTATCAGATGACCAGTCATTTTTGTCCGTTGTTTATATAATATTTATAGGCAAGGAGGATAGGCGTCCTAACAAAAGTTTGTGTTTTTCTAAACCCGTGCCTTCTTTCCTGGATGTACAAATTGTGTATTTTTCAGTTTTATTAGCAACAGAATAGTTGCTCTTTACCCTTCAGATACTTGAGTTCCATTTCTTGAGATCAATCTACAATGAATATGAAAATGGGAATTTCCAGGATGATTTAGCTCCGTTTGGAAATTTAGAATATCTTATAATATTTGTTAATAGTAGTAAAATAATTTAAATTAAGATGTTTTATTAAATTTTGAAAAATAAAAAGAAAAAATAGAATACAAATATTATATAATTAAAAAATTATTTAAATATAATTTTTGTGTTTTATTTGAGAATTTGAGAAAATTGTAATAATTAAGTAATGATTAAATAAAAAAAATTAAAAAATATTTATATTTGAATGATTTTTAAAAAGAAAAATATCTAAGAATATATTAGAATTCTTGTATTCCCAAATTCTTCTTAGCCTGTTGCAAATCTTGTGCTCATATTTTCAACCCAACAATACAGAAACCAATAAAAGAAGTTTACAACTTCCAAGTATAATCTTATCTGATACAGATCTATTATTGAAAGCACCAGAACCAATAAAATAAACTGGTCACTGGAGAGACTGAATCAGGCATTAATTATCTATAGAAAATAACAGGGAAGTGGGTACCCTATAGAAATAGAAGTATTGTAAGGTAAAACTTGAAAGAACATTGGTTATTTAGCACAACAAGAGAAAGATTGCTTGGATGAGCCTGCACCATTAACCAGGCTTACTCGATTTACTGACAGTTCTGCCTTGTAAGACTCGGAATTCAGAACCTTTCTGCTTATATTGATGTAAATCTCCCGGATAACAACCTCAAATGCAGTTTGGACATTAGTAGCATCAAGAGCAGATGTCTCCATAAAGAATAATCCTTCTGCTTCTGCTAGGCTTTTGCCCTCCTCCACACTTACGTCTCTTATATTCTCCAAATCGCACTTATTCCCAACCAGCATTCTCGCCGTTGTCGTATCACAGTGAGCTGCATCAATCCAATTAAGTTCACCTTAAAAAACATACAGGAAGCTAACCTCCCTATCAACAAATCAAGGGCCACATATGGAATAAAGAAATAAACGTATCCCCATATGGCATAAAATGAATATGTCATGCCTAGATTTCAGTTAAATGTGGAATGCAGTGAATCAGCCCTGTTGACATGGCATTCTGTGCCAAACTTGCCATGTAAACTTTTCAGGAAGGTCATTGTTCATAGACAGACAGGTTAAGTACAAGCATTATTTGATGATGTAGCATCTAGCCGACACCACACAAAAAGAGGGAAGCAAAATGGGAATCTGCCTTTCTGTGCCTAAACGACTATCTCCAAGGGGTAAATATCGACATCATCGATCAAGTAAAGGCATTTTACAGTTTCAGAAAACATGAATGGTACAAAAAAAGCAATTGACCGATTGTGATTTCCACTATGATTAAAGAAGAACAAGGTTAATAATGGTTTTGATTTCCAGAACCATGATACAAAAGGCCCCATAACTTTGATTTCCCATTTTTCTCCCACAATTTCTCAGAAACCAACCAAAATTATTGACAAAATCATCAACTTAAAAACAAAAGCAAGCATACCCATAATCAGTCGATGACAAAGCATCAAACACTAGAGAATTGCAGACATAAAACTTTTGACATCCTGTCGTCGTCACACATTTCATGAACAACCAAACAGAACAAAAAAGAAATACAGAAATAGAAGAACTTACTGCTGAGTTCGTCGAGCCAGCGCTTGACACTGTCGAAGGTAGTCCTCCGACTAATATCGTAAACAATGAGCGCGCCCACAGCGCCTCTATAGTAAGCAGAGGTGACAGCCCTGAAGCGCTCTTGGCCAGCAGTGTCCCAGATCTGGGCCTTGACTTCTTTGCCGTCAATCTCCACCACCTGGGTCTGAAACTCCACCCCAATAGTTGCCTTGGAGTTGGTATCAAACTCGTTGCGAGCAAAGCGGGACAAGAGGTTGGACTTGCCCACTGCAGAGTCACCTATTAACACTATCTTGTACAAGTACTCCTCCCCAACCTCGTTCTCATGCCCCATATTTGCAAACCTCTCACTGCCCCTCTCTCTGCGTGTGGGCTCGTTTTTGTGAGGGTCGAAGACTTCGTAGTGGGGGTCGATGACTTCGTAGTGGAGGAAAGGAACTTAATGGAGAGGAGAAATGTAGACAGGCTGCGTAATTGGCGGGGTTTTTTTTTTCCCTTAAAATTTTGGGTATATCTTTCTGCGTATATACATACAAATACATTTGTGTATAAATATTTTTTTTAGAATTTTTGTCTAAATTTAAGATCTAAAATGAAATAAAGATAGATACATTAAGAGAGTTTCACATTAATATCTATGTCAAAATTTTGTACAAATTTAAATACTCAAATAGTCATTTTTTTTTTTTTTTTGCAGATGAGATGAGATAAACATTAAAAATTGAATAAAATATTATTAGAATATATTTTTTTAATATTATTTTTATTTTAAGATTTAAAAAATTTGAATTGTTTATTTTATTTTGTGTGAAAATTTAAAAAAATTACAATAATTAGATGAGATGAATATGAAAATGATTGTGAAAACAAACGAATTATATATTGAAACCCAAATGAAAGTAGATCCCATATACTTTTGTGTGTGTGTATTTAAGCAAGCCATTTGAGTGTTTTACTTTCTTTTTCTTTTTTTCTTGAGGAAGCCGTGTCATGGGTTGGTGGCCATTAATTGGATTCATGAAAGGGTTTTATAATGTCGGTTAGATAGGTAAAACAACATTGATAAGAGGGGCCATTGGTATATATCAATATGTTGCCCTTCTCTTATAAGTTGGTTGAGTGATTTTAATGTGAGTAGGGCTACATATTGATGGTGTTACAGACTATCTATATGTAGCCCTTTCACACGTATGTTATCAAACTAATTAATGATCAAATGCATGTTTATGATAAAGACTAATTAAGGGCATCTAAACTTTATGGTATGCAAAAATTGAATTATTTATTTCATGCTTGTGTTTTGAATGCTTAATTGGTTGGAAGTTGGTTCGTTGGTATCCATCTCTATGCAGATGAGCCCTAGATTGAACAATGCTCCTGATGTTGGTCAGTGTCAAATCAAAGACTTTAGTGAAATTAGAAGGCATTTCAAATTATCCTTTTTGCTCATATTCACATATGGGCTGAAGAGCAGTCATGGTGATTATGGGTGGGGCAAAATCTGTGACTATGAATCATGCATGTTCTGCTGCAGATCTTCTACAGTTTGGGCTTGCATACTTGCAAAGTTCATCCTTTTTGTTTTGGATTATTTTCCTTCACCAAAAGCATCAGTACTACCGATGTGTCATCAAAGTTGGACCTCCCAAAATGGGCAGGTATGTTATTACTGTAAGATCCAGTTAGCCCTAGTCTTTATGAATCATAATGCCACCCACCAAGTCTCCTCTTTGCTCTCGCTTTGAGATGCAAAGGTGGTAAAAGTGAGTCAGTGTTGTTTGAATATTCTGGTCTGATTTTTTCAAAATGGAAGAAATTGAAGGAAGATAGGGACAATTATCTCTTACAGAGGAGGAAGATCAACCAATTGACATTGGTGAAGAGGACTGTGAGAATGCTCAGCGCAAGGGGGGGAGGTGTTTAATTGGGAAAGTGTGCATGGAGCGCGTGATTACAAAAGCCATTGTGACTGCAACAATAGCAAAATTGTGGAAATTTACAAAGCAGACAAGCTTTCAAGAAGTGGGACATAATATTTTTTTTATTGTTTTTTAAACACATGCTAATAAACAGAGGATGGAAGGGAGACGGCCTTGATTTTTTTATAATCACCGATTTGTTCTCAAGTCGTTTGATGGTTTTATCCAACCTCACAAGATGGATTTCAATCACACATCATTATGGGTTTAATTGCATAATTTGCCATTGACGTGCATGAATCGACATACTGGAGAAAGGCTTAGGAATACAGTGGGGGAGGTAGAAGAGGTGGATGTGGATGAGGACGAGGACGATGTTGGATGGGGGAAGAGTTTACGTGTGAAAATAAAAATGGATACCCATTGCAAGAGGTCGTACGGTTCGAGTAAATGGTAGAAATGTTTGGGTCCCAATTTGCTATGAGAAGTTACCAAGGGTATTTTTCGAGTGTGGTCGTATACTGCACTCAGGACTACCCTGCTTAAAAGATATAAAACAGAGGGGTGTCAATGAGCAGTTTGGTACTTGGCTACGTGCAGATGTCTATGCAAGGCGGCAACACGATAACGCAACTCAAATGCGTGGAACTGGCAAGAGAAGTGAAGAGCAGTTGTCTGTTCAGAATCTAGAGGAAGAAGACGAAGCAATTCCCGATGGCCATAGGGCCAATTACCGAAACACGGTAGACGTTTTCGATGTTGATGTTGATAGCCCTAGAATTGAGAAAGAAAAGATGAAATATGTAATGGATGATTTTGAAGCAGAAAAGGGGGAAAGGTTAGAGACATTAAAGGGAGAAATGAGATCTAGTCCAAATGGGTCATCGAAAGGGGCTTTTCTTCATATGGGTCACAAAAGGACAGAGCCCATTAATGCATCTAAGCTTAGTGGTGGCTCAGGTATTGGCCTTAAGTTTAATCCACTTGTTCCAACAGCAACACAGAACTCTATTGCAACTTAGTCTTGACAGCAAGATGATCATCCTACTCGTGAAAATTGGAAGAGGAGAGCTCGTCATATTTCTCATCCTGCTTGTGCAACATGTCAGATTTCTCATCTCTCCCTCAGTGGGGAAGCAAAAAGTAGGGTTGATTGTAAGAAACAAATTGCTAGGATGTTTCTGTTAATGAATCTCATTTGCATGATAGTAAGAGATTAAGAGCAGGATTGACAGATGTTGAGGAGACCAGGGATGGTTCTAACCAAAATTCATCAATGGAGGCTGGGTCCCAGCTCTGCAAGGAATTATGAAAATTATAAGTTGGAATTCCCGTGGGCTTGGGAACCCACAAGGAATTTGTGCGCTTCATGACCTTATCAGAAGTGAAGTCCCCCAAACAGTGTTCCTAATTGAAACAAAACTTTTTGTTCAAAAGATGGAGGTTGTTAAAAGGAGATTAGGCTTTCAAGGATGCTTGGCTATTGACAGTGTAGGTAGGAGTGGTGCTTTTGCACTTTTATGAAAAGAGGAATACAACATTCATATTCAGAGTTACTCAATATTTCATATTCATGCGTGTGTGAAAGGTGATTGTGAAGAGTGGTTTCTAACTGGTATATATGGTCACCTTAAAGTGGCTAGAAGATGTGAGTCTTGGGCCCTTATGCGTTTGCTAAAATTTCATAGCCCGCTTGGCTAATCTTTGGTAATTTTAATGAAATTTTGAATAATCAAGATAAGATAGGGGTAGAAGCAGATTAGAGAGACAAATGGGTGAGTTTAGAGATGTTATAGATGATTGTGGCGTGTTTGATTTGGGATACTCAGGTTCAAAATTTACATGGTGTAATGGTAGGGATGCTAACCAACTAATCAGTGAGAGGATTGATCTATTTTTGGCAAATGATGATTGCTCCAATATGTTTCCAAATGTTAGAGTACATCATGGAATAGCTGCCCATTCTGATCATTCACCATTTGTCGTATCTCAGAATGATGAAGGGATTTTAGGTGGAGGTAAAAGGCCTTCTAGATTTAAGGCAATGTGGGCTAACAGTGAAGAGTGTGAACTGGTTATTTCTAAGTCTTGGAAGTATGAACCAGGTATGGATGATATACAAGGGATGATGAGGAAGATAAGTAAGTACAATGAGAAGTTGCAAAATTTGAACAAAAGCACTTTTGGGCATGTTCAAACCAACATAAAGAATGCAAGATCAAAGTTGAAACAGATTCAAATTCAGGATCCTTTTGGATTGAACCGTGTCAAGCAGAGAGAGGCACGAAAAGAATTGCAAAAATGGTTGTAAAAATAAGAAGTAATGTGGAGACAAAAGTCTAAAGCCTTATGACTGAAGGAAGGGGATCTGAATACCGAGTTCTTTCATAGAAGAGCTTCATAAAGAAAGAAAAAGAACCATATTCTGGGAGTGAATGATTCAGATGGGAGATGGCAAGTGAAGGAGGCTAAAGACCAGGTCATTTTACAATACTTCAATGATATGTTTGCTAGATCTGCAATTAGTGGCAATTTGGAGTTCCTAAGTGGATTAGAAGGTCGAGTGGTTGAGGAGATGAACTAGGACATGCTGCATAGTTTCACAAGAGAAAAAAATTGTTGATGCTTTGCAACAAATGAGTGATCTATGTTGTGCTAAGGCATTTAACTCTGGTCAATTCCGTTGAGCTATTAATCAAACATACATCACTTTGATCCCTAAGAAAGAAAAATCCTATGAATGTAGCTGATTATAGACCTATTAGCCTTTATAATGTGATTTACAAGCTTATTTCTAAGATTCTAGCAAATAGGCTAAAAGGTTTACTTTCTCATGTTATTTCAAATTCTCAAAGTGTCTTTGTCCCAGGTCATCTTATTACTGATAATGTACTTATTGCTTATGAACTCATTTATTTTTTTAGAAGAAAGGGGTGGGAAAGAGGGTTTTATGTCTCTTAGATTGGATATGAGAAAAGCGTATCATAGGGTTATTTGGCCTTTTTTAGAGCATTCAATGCTTACAATGGGGTTTGCTAAGAAATGAGCGGATTTAGTTATGATGTGTATTAGAACAGTTTCTTTTTTTGTTCTTATTAATGGTGAGCCCAAATGACCAATCTTTCCACCTAGAGGCTTGAGATAAGGAGATCCTCTATCTCCTTATCGTTTCTTGCTATGAACTGAAGGTCTTATACGTCTTTTACAACAAGCTACTGTTCAAAATCAGAATAGAGGCATTCAAATCTGTTGAGGGGCTCCTAGAATACAATCATCTGCAAAAGGCAGGCAGATGATTGTATTCTATTTTGCAAAGCTGATATGGTTGAAAATCTGAAGATACAAGATTTGTTGCAAGTCTTTGAACAAGCTTCTGGCCAACAAGTTAATAGGGCAAAGACAGTAATAGTTTTTAGCAGGAATGTCACAAGAGCCTAGCAGGAGGAGTTATTGAATTTGTGAGGTGTCCAGTAGTTTCAGCAGTATGATAGATACCTGGTGTTACCACCAATGATTGGTCAAGAAAAGACTCAAGTTTTTTTTAGATTAAGTACAAGGTGTGACAGAAATTGAAGAGCTGGAAGAAAAAGGTGTTGTCTCAAGGGAGAAAAGAAATTTTGATCAAGGTTGTTGCTATGTGTACATCCCTACCTACTCAATGAGTTGTTTTAAATTACCAGATGGGTTGTGTAAGGATTTAGAGAGAATGATGGCTAAGTTTTGGTGGGGCCAAAAGAAAGATGAGAATAGAATTCATTGGGTGAGTTGGAGGAAAATGTGTGATTCTAAAAAAAAGGGAGGCTTGGGATTCAAGGACCTAAAATTGTTTAATATGGCCCTACTTGCTAAGCAAGGGTGGAGGATCATGTGTGAAGAGAGCACATTGTTGCATAAATTGTATTAGGCTAGATACTTTCCAAATTCACATTTTTTTGTTAAGCAAAGTTGGGTTCTAACTCATCTTATGCATAGAGAGGTATTTGTGATACAATAAAGAGTTTAAAGATGGGTTGTTGATGGAGGGTGGGAAATGGTCCAACTATTAATCTGTGGCATGATTATTGGGTCCCAAACTTCAGACAATTGAATTCTATTGCTCCTGAGGTAATGCAGCATCCTCACCAAACTGTTGAAGATCTTATTGATTAGACTACTTTCAGGTGAGATGTGGAAAAAGTGAATCATATTTTACCTTCTCATGTGGCAGTTGTCCACCATGCATTAGCCTTATGGTCTGATCTGAAAAATGTGAAGTCTAGTGGGTAGAAGAGTAAAGGTAGATGGATTGCTCCTCAGGTTGAATTTTTGAAGCTAAATGTGGATGGTGCCATTTTCTCTGATCAACAAAGAGCAGGTGTGGGAGTTTTATTACGAGATGAGAAAGGAAATGTACTTCTTGCAGCAAGCAAGAAAGAAATGGCAGTTAATGATCCTCTTGAGATTGAATTGTTGGCCATTCTTAGAGGTTTACAACTATGCTTGCATAGAGGTATACCCAAGTTGGAGATAGAAACAGATTCATTGATTATGGCTACTAGCATTCAAAGTCATGATGCCTTTTCCAAGTCATGAAGCCTTTTCCAAGTCTCTGTTAGGTAACGTCATCAAGGAAATTCAAGAGTTAATTAAGCTTTTTAACCAGTGTAGCATTCAACATGTTGGCCGCAGCAACAATGAAGGTGGACACAAGCTAGCAAGATATGCATGTCATGTTGAAGAGATATGTGTATGGGAAGGTTCTTTCCCTCAGTTTATTGAGCCTATTATATGGGTTGAAAAACATTGTTTGTAATGTTTTTGTTGATGAATGAAATTCTTGTTATCCCAAAAAAAAACCTTCTCAGTTGCATGCATGTAATTCAATTATTCGAGTATGATTCATGAACAAAGCTTGTATAAATAATATTTACAAAGTAATGATACATGTACAATCATTTTTATAATTTTTTAAATACAACCACGTTTTAAATTAAGGGTATTTCTGTGAAGCAATGTTACTTTTAAAAATTATTTTATAAAAATATCTCTCATTAAATTAAAACAGAGTTGTGTAAAAAATTATATGTGTTTCATTTTTCTACTGAGCATTCTCATTGGATTAGCTAAAAGCTAAATCCAATGAGAATTTAGCTATTAAGTTATAAAATAGCTCACATTGAAATAGCTATATTCCAAAGCTACAGTAATATCTAAAATAATTTCCAAATTTGAAAGGAACTATTCATTCATCAAATCTATTTTATATTCTTTTTTTCTCTCTCCTTTTAATATCAATTATTTATCTCTCTATTTTAAATGACAATTGAAAAAATATAATTAGAATACAATTATTAATTAATATATAATATTATGAATAGTAAAATATGATAAAATAAAATAAATTCATAATTAAAAAAATTAAAAAATTTTCAAAATTATTAATTACTCATTACTATATAATGAATAAATGAATAATCTAATGTGGAGATTTGATGTGAATAGTCAAAGTTAAATTCATCTTATATTATTTTATTGTCATATAATGAAAAAATGGTTATTCCAATGTAGAAACTTATGTGAATGTAATAGCTAAATGTTAAATTCATCTTACATTCATAAAAAATATACTTTAACTTTAACTAATCCAAAGTGTAACTTTCTTAAACATGAGATAATAGATGAGTCAGCTGCAGCGTAGCTTCAATAATATTTGTTTACTTTCAACCAAAGCACTAAATGCACAAGATAATTGTCCAAAAATTTTGAGAAAATGATAAGCACATAATCAAACCATGATTTAGCATTCAAATTACCATTATTATAACATCAATATATCCATGAATTTTCAATCTCTAGTAAGCCTTTCTAATGACTATCCTCAACCAAAACTAACGTATACCACGAGCTAGTTTTTTCGGATTGTAAACATAAAAAGCAGAATTCATATTCTCATAAATAGAAAAACATTATCTACAAGTTTCCTGCCAAATCACTCCTTGTTATACAATTTTTGTTAGGAACGAGAAGAGAAAAATAAAAAATGAAAGAGTAGAATCAATTCTACACGATATAAAATTTGCATGGTTTGACAATATTTCTACGTTTATAGAGTTGCAGATCAGAATTTTATTTCAGACGATAACCAAAGAATCCGACGACAATACAAGAGTATAATATAATATATATAACTAAAAAATTACAAAAACACTACAATGAATCTTTATGGAATCAGGTCAACGGCTCTATTTGAATGTTGAGATGAGTTAAATTTTTATGAATAATAGTAAGTTGAGATGATGAAGTGAGTTTTGTGAGGTTCACATAAGATGAGTTTAGATGCATTTATGAGAAGTTAAAAAAGATTATGTGTCCCTCGTGTAAAGAGGTGTTGAATTGAAAAAAAATTATGGATTCCTTGTGTGAAGATATTTTGAATTGAAATGAGTTTAATAATTTAAAAATTAGATATTTAGATATTTAACTCAATTTAAAATTAAAGTAAATTGAATTAATTTCAATTCAATCTAAATTCGGGTCCTAGACAGACCACAAACAAACTAGGCTACACGCTAACTCCATCATGAGTCGTGCCATCCAATCTTTGGTATAAAATTCATTACTTTAGAATGAGCTCCTTTATTAATCACGACTTGGGAAACACGCCCTTAACAATCACGCAACAAAAAGTTTTAAGGAATAAGCAACGATTTTGATAAAATTAAAACATTATATTAAGGACTAGCAGTGAGTGAGTAGCAGCATCGAGTCAAAATTTACCACTTGGCTGGTCTCCTCGCCCGTCGCTGTCAGCAACTAATATTGAAATATGACAGGGCAAAGAAGAAAGACTATGAATGAAGGAATAATGAGATAAGTCAACCATTCCAAAAGAAAGCACTATTAGTCAACCAATCAGACAGATTGGTATTGTGCAGCAAGAGCTGTGCTTGACGACCCTTGTGCATTCTGCACCGCTCAAAATATCAATCTTCTGTAGTTTTTTTTCTTTTTTCTTGGTCGAGATTTTGTACTCTTTTGTGGCCAGTAGTAGAAATGGAATCCAGTCACCACCAACTAAAATGTCTTTGTAAATGCTGGCAAGATTGGCCTCCTCAAGTTTTTTTAATGCTGTTTGTAAGTTCAAAACAATTATGATAGCAGGCTTATTGCCCTTATTGGAGCTCACGTTTGCTGTGAAAATGGGTCAAGAGTTTCAAATTAAGATCACACAAATGATAAATGCTGAGCAGAATCTGTATAAAAATGATGCTTTCTATTTTTCTCAGGAGAAATCTACCTTGCTGGCTGCTGCTAAAGAACGGCTCTATTGATTCTTTTACTACATCAGGCAGCCAATTAAAAACCAGTTAAAACTTGATAATACTCTTTCTTTTCTTTTTTTGGCGGGTTGGCAGCATCTTCACAGCATAATAATTACTTTGTCATTGAATCCTTAGCATTCAACAAAATCATTGAAACCAGATCACTACGATGACTTTCTAGAAACATGTTGGTTTTTCCACTCATCTAGGTGGTGATGAGCAAACCAGTCAATAATGTCTGCTGAGTGTTCCCCCACATCTAGTTCCAAACCCACTACCTCAAGTCTATAAACAACCACCTCGTGAAATGAAGTTTCATGCATGTGAGCTACAAAAGGAGAAGTATGAGTTTGATATACAAGATTCTTCTCTTACTGGCTCTATGCTCTTGCAATGCAGATGCTGCAGATCCTTTGGGAAATTTCTGCAATCTAAATACTAATATTAGTCGTGTTAGCCAAATATCAGTAAATATTGATCGTTTGCTAGCTGAATTGGTTTCTAAAACCTCCTCCAATGGTTATATTGCTACTTCCTTCGGTAGAGGGGACGACCAAGTTTTTGGCCTGGCTCAATGCAGAGGAGATGTGAGCAGCACAGACTGCTCAAGTTGCATCCAAGATGCAGCAAAACTGATACGCCAACGCTGTCCGAAACAAGCTGACTCAAGAATTTGGTACGACTACTGCTTTCTGCGTTACAACAACAAGAGCTTCGCTGGAGAAGTTGATACTTCTGTTGGTATATTCTACTTCAATGTAGGTACTGTAACAGATCCTGAAAACTTCAATAAACAACTAGGAGCTCTGATGGATGAAATTAGAGCACGAGCTGTTGAGCCTAAGAATGAAGGTCTTGGGAAAGGTGACACCAAATTGTCATCTTTGGTGACACTTTATGCATTGGTGCAGTGCACAAGGGACCTATCTCAGATAGATTGTGCTCAGTGTTTGGCCATTGCGGTTGGAAATTTCGAAACCATTTGCAGTAACCGGAAGGGATGCCGAGTTCTATATAGTAGTTGTTATGTCCGATACGAGCTCTATCCATTTTTCTATCCACTTGACTCGAACAGTACCGTGGCTGACAATGGAAGGGCCATAGTTTATCCATAACTATTCTAAGCCTATATGGGGGCACTATCTAAGAAATTTTAAATGTTTAATAGTCAATATTTTCCTGCTAAGAAATATGAAACTGCTTTGAATTTTACCCAAAAAGATGACTTACAAGAAGCACTGGGGAAAATTTTATGTATGTCATGATGCAATAAACTCTATGAAGTATGAAGTGGTTAAATAGAATTCCTAATGGCTTGTGTAAAGCGTTTATGACTGGTAGATGCACATTTGTGGGTTGGCAATTATGAAAAATCCTTTTGTTTGGATCCCAAGAAGAATCAGAAAAGAAATAAAGACTTGAGGCCTAAAAGTGAGGATCCATTATATGATTTTTCCGAGAATTTCCTTTGAAGCACGGTCAAGATACCAAGGGAAGGTGCATTTGCGGAGTACTTCCTTCTAAGAGAAAACCTAGAGGCCAGCCCTCCAATCAGAATGTGACACTTCAGCATGTTAACACCATTACCATGCATCCTACTACACCCGAACAGCACACTCTATTCCCTTTTCTTCCTATTCGAACCCACCACCCAACAGCACCCCACTCCATCCCAACCCAAACTCGACGGCACCCCACTCATCCCCGACTACAGAGAATCGACAATTGCCTGTCGTCGGCAACTACCCTTTTATGTATGCCTCAACAAGTTCCTGATAACTATATTCTGTTGTTAAGTGCAGAACATTCTCTACCAATATCCCAGATGTAGATATTTCAGCTAAGACATAAGAGACCATGTAAGAGCAATTGTCGAATGTTCCAATGCATCGACTACGGTGTGCACACAAACTGTTGTTGCAAATAACATTTATGCTCGTTGACAACCCTTTAGGATTGTATATATTAAGCTCAAAATCCTGTAGAGTAACTTGCTTTCATTGAAGATCAAAAAAAGAGCAGCAAAAAAGCATTCATGAAAAGAAAACAGAATTGAGAATTTTTTTTTTTTTTTAACAAATGAAAAAAGAAAAGAAAAGAATATAATATAATTTTTTTCCCAACTTTTTTTTCCAAATCAACTGCTTTTCTTCTCAGAGGGATCTCGGAGGAGTGAAAGGCAACGGCAAGATTGACTTTTTATGGTCAGTGATTTTATAGTGATTTTTGAGTTGTTAAAAATCAACTTCGGAGTAGTGGAAGGGAAGGGCTGGAGTATTCGATGAGGGGAAGGCTGGAACGTATTCAGTGCAGGGGAAGGGGAAGGGTACTAATCAGCTGCTTTCCTTCAATTGTAAACAACCTCCATCATCTTACGTGTAATCAGTCCGTTGGTGGGCTGTTTTTCGCCCAACAGCAGCAGGGCTGTTTCAAAGAGTTTCTCTCCTTCTAATTATAAATCTATGTCACATACATTTATACGTTCATGTGATGAACAGAGATTTAAATGGCACAAAATGTAACACTCACAAAGTAATAAGGAATATAAATGTTTCTTGAGCTCACTTAGAGGGTGAGAATCCTCCAGAATTTGAGAGAAAAAGTTTAGACGAAGAAGAAGGAAAATTCAGAGAATATATTTCTGTTAGAATATTCGATACCACGCTATTACACGTTTCTGTGACTTATAGTACTCCCTTTCCTAACAGCTTTGACAGAGACTTAAACCAATCAACAATCGTCTGAAAAACAAACATAAAAGGGTAAAATAGTAAATGACAACAAAAGCATGCCGTTTAAGGCCTTATTGTAGATGACTGGGCTCGAGCCCATCTGTCCGCTTCCCTCCCATCTGGCCCAAGCTTCCTGTGTCCCTGGTCCACGAATAAACCCGGCCCTTTAACCCGCTGCGTGTGACAAAGCCCCCTTCCTTAGAACACCTTGCCCACAAGGTGTGGGTAGGTTTTCTTCATTTCCTGAAAGGGCTCCCACGATGCATCTTCACGGTTCTGCCCCTGCCAACGAATCAACAGATCTGCAATCGCCTGGTTCCCTGTTTTCCGCATCCTTCTGGCCAGCACTTCAGCTGGTTCTGGTTTGATCACGCCGTCCGCATCCACAGGGGGTAAGTTCGGGGCTGCTATCGTCTGCTGCCCTAACTTTCTTTTGAGTTGAGAGATGTGGAATACCGGGTGAATCGAAGAAGAAGGTGGAAGGTTCAGTCTGTAGGCCACTTCGCCGATCCTTTGCAGTACCTGATAAGGCCCAAAAAACCTGGGAGAAAGTTTCAAACTTTGCCGTTGCACTAACGACATCTGTCGATACGGTTGAAGCCGAAGGTAGACCCATTCCCCTACTTCGAAATTTTGTTCCTTTCTCTTTAAATCTGCATACTTTTTCATCCGGTTCTGTGCTCTGTGTAAATTGTGCTTGAGTAGTTGTAAAATTTTTTCCCTTGATCTAAGATCTTCGTCCACGGCCTCCAACTTTGTAGTTCCAGGGATGTATTGGATGAGTTTGGGTGGGAGATACCCGTAGAGGGCCTCAAAGGGAGTGGTACGGGTAGAGGCATGGTGGTTGGTATTATACCACCATTTGGCTAATGCAACCCAATTTGCCCATGTTTTCGGTTGGTCTCCCACAAAACACCTGAGGTAGTTTTCTAGGCACTTGTTGACGACCTCTGTCTGTCCGTCAGTCTGGGGATGATATGAGGTGCTGAAGGCTAGTTGGATGCCTTGGATTTTGAAGATTTCCTGCCAAAACATACTTGTAAAAACACTCCCTCTGTCTGAAACAATGGATTGGGGCATCTCGTGCAGTTTAAAGACATGTTTAACAAACAATTGCGCCACTGTCTTGGTAGAAAATGGGTGTTTCAGAGGAACAAAATGGGAGTACTTAGTGAGTCTATCCACCACCACCCACACACTGTCGAAACCCTGTGAGCTTGGTAGCCCCTCCACAAAATCCATAGTTATGTGGACCCATGGTTGTGAGGGAATTGGAAGGGGTTGCAATAGTCCACTGGGTTTGGACTGATCAACCTTAACCTTTTGACAAACCTCACACTCCCTTATAAACTTCTTAAGATCGGTTCTGAGCCCAGGCCAATAAAATTCCCTCTTTATCCTCTGTAGAGCCTTGTCATACCCAGAATGTCCCCCCAAAGGCCCACTATGGAGTGTTTGCAGTATCTTCAATCTTGAATCTCCATGGTTTGCCACGCATAACCTCTGTTTGTAATAAAGCAGGCCTTCCCTTGCTGTAAAGTTCACAGGTAACTGCTTTTTCTGGTCTAAGCTCAGTAGATTTTGAGTAAAAGGGTCCTTAGGATACCCCTCCTTAATTTCTTCCCACCATTCAGCAGTAGGTATTGACAAAGCAGAAATGCTAACTTCTAAATCCTGTTTAATGCCCTCATCCCTTCTAGACAATGCATCATCCACCCTATTTTCAGTCCCCTTCTTGTGTTCCACCTTTATGTCATACCCCAACAATTTTGAGACCCATTTTTGTTGCATCGGAGTTCCTATCTTCTGTTCTAGGAGGAATTTGAGACTTTGGTGATCTGTTTTAACAGTAAAGATTTGCCCCATTAAATAAGGTCTCCACTTTTGAATAGCAGCCACCAAGGCATACAACTCCTTCTCATAGGTTGACCAAACTAAAATTCTTCCTTTAAGGGCTTGACTAAAATAAGCAATGGGTCGGTTCCTTTGCATTAGTACAGCTCTAATGGCCTTTCCAGAAGCATCACACTCAATAACAAAGGGTAGTGTGAAATCTGGTAGGGCCAGTACAGGGGGTTTGGTTACTGCTGTTTTTAGCTTGATAAAAGCCTCTTTTGCTTCTGCTGACCAAACAAACTGATTTTTTTTTAACAAGCTAGTTAGGGGACCAGCAATACCACCATAGCCCTTTATAAATCTTCTATAGTAGCCTGTTAGGCCAAGGAAACCCCTCAAGGCCTTGAGTGTAGTAGGAAAAGGCCACTCTTCCATAGCTCTGATTTTTTCAGGATCTGCCCTCACTCCTTCTGCTGAAATTAGGTGTCCTAAATAAGCCACTTCATAACAAGAAAAGCAACACTTTGATGGTTTAGCAAATAAGCTATGCTCCCTTAAAATTCCTAGGGTCAGCTGTAAGTGCTGGACATGCTCTTCCGCTGTCTTACTATAGACTAAAATGTCATCAAAGAACACTAAGATGAATTTCCTTAAGTATGGCCTGAATATGTCATTCATGAGACTTTGGAATGTAGAGGGGGCATTAGTTAGCCCAAAAGGCATAACTAAAAATTCATAATGGCCCTCATGTGTTCTAAAGGCCGTTTTAGGAATGTCTTCTTCTCTTACTCTGATTTGGTGATAACCAGATCGTAAATCCAGTTTTGAGAAAATCTGGGCCCCACACAACTCATCCAGCAGCTCCTCTACTATTGGTATAGGGAATTTGTCCTTGACAGTGGCTTTATTGAGTGCCCTATAATCGACACACATCCTCCATGAACCATCGGCCTTCCTTACAAGCAAAACAGGGGATGAATAGGGACTTTGGGAGGGCTGAATCACCCCATTACTAAGCAATTCCTTAATAATCTTCTCTATCTCCTCTTTCTGAAAATAATGATATCTATATGGTCTGACCGAAACAGGTGTGGTGTTTGGTAGTAGAGTAATAGCATGGTCCTGGGTCCTGTTAGGTGGCAGCCCTTGTGGTTCCCCAAACACATCATCAAATTGGTTTAATAAGTTCTGTATTTGCTCAAGAACTCCTCCTTTTCTTGAAACTGAAACATTCTCCAGTAATTGCAGTAACAGTCCCCTTTTTTCCAGTTTATGATTTTTATTTAATCCCCCAAACTCAATCTTGTTTGTAGGGCATAAACCCTTCAATTTGATGGCCTTACCCTCTTGCTGGAATTCCATGGTCAGCTCAGCAAAGTTCTAGAGTATTGACCCTAATTCCCTTAGCCATTGCACCCCTAACACCATGTCACAACCCGCCAATACCAGCACTTGGACTTCTGTTGAAAAACTATTTCCCTGCACTCGAAACCTTAATTCAGGACATCTTCCTTCACTCGTGAGCAGCTCCCCATTAGCTACTTTTACATTCACACTTTCTTCTCCTTTTATTGCCAAATTCCCCTTTTTAACTACTAAGGGGTCTAGGAAGTTATGGGTACTCCCCGAGTCCACAAGTATGACCACTTCCTGGTCTCCCACTCTTCCTCTCAATCTCATTGTTTTCGGGTTTTGGGATCCTAACAAGGCATGGAGGGAGATTTCTGGTTGTGTCTCGGTTGTTGGGCTCTCCAAGGGTTCTTCTTCCCCCATTTCCTCCCCTGATTCCTCTTGTGTCTCCTCTATAAGGAATAGTTTTGGGTTGGAGCATTTGTGGTTTGGGTTCCATTTTGAATCGCAGTAATAACATAGTCCTTTATCCCTGCGATCCTTCATCTGGGTTTGATTTATTTTTTGGACAGGAACTAGAGCTTTGGGAGGTCCTTTAGGTGCTGTTGATGGACTATGATAGGGATATTTCTGGTTTGTGGGTTCGGGTAGAGGCAGCAATCCCTTGGAATTCTTCCTTATAGCTCCAAATAGTTCCTCCTGTATCCTTGCTAGGCCATAGGCAGTAAGCAATTTTTCTGGTTTAAACATTTTAACAGACAACCTTATATCATCCCTCAAGCCACTCAAAAAACAACTGAGTTTGTAAGATTCAGATAGGCCCCCCAACCTATTAGATAAGGCTTCAAATTTTGATTTATACTCCTCAACAGTTCCTACTTGTTTCAACCGGGTCAATAATTCAATGGGATCATCATATGAACTAGGACCAAACCTAGTTAGTAAGGCTTGGGTGAATCCCTCCCAATTATCCAAACCCCCAGATTCTTCTAAATCCTGAAACCAGATGAGGGCTTGTCCCTCCATATGAAAGGAGGCTAGTCTCAATTTGTGTTGTGGTAATGTATTGTAAAAGTTAAAGAAATGATTGGCCTTATAAAGCCAGCTAGTAGGGTCCTCCCCCCTGAAACTTGGAAAATCAATGCGTACTGACCTTGGTATTATTTCTCCTCCAGGTTCTTGGTGCTCCTCACGGCGGTGATGGTGGTGGTGAATAGAGGACTCTGAGTGACCAGAGTTGTGAGACAACTTTTGTAGCTCCACGTTCATTGTTGTGAGTTGCTGCATAATAGCATCGGATTGGCGTTTCAAAGTCAGCATCTCGGTTTCCACTGTCTGAAATTGGGAATCAGTAGCCTTGTTGAGATTCGTGAGGCCTTCTTGTAATTGACTCAACCTTGTACCATCTACCATTTGTTCTTGTACGCACAGAGAGATCGAAATCTCTGATACCAAATTGTAACACTCACAAAGTAATAAGGAATATAAATGTTTCTTGAGCTCACTTAGAGGGTGAGAATCCTCCAGAATTTGAGAGAAAAAGTTTAGACGAAGAAGAAGGAAAATTCAGAGAATATATTTCTGTTAGAATATTCGATACCACGCTATTACACGTTTCTGTGACTTATAGTGCTCCCTTTCCTAACAGCTTTGACAGAGACTTAAACCAATCAACAATCGTCTGAACATAAAAGGGTAAAATAGTAAATGACACAACAAAAGCATGCCGTTTAAAGCCTTATTGTAGATGACTGGGCTCGAGCCCATCTGTCCGCTTCCCTCCCATCTGGCCCAAGCTTCCCGTGTCCCTGGTCCACGAATAAACCCGGCCCTTTAACCCGCTGCGTGTGACAAAGCTGTCTCTGATACCAAATTGTAACACTCACAAAGTAATAAGGAATATAAATGTTTCTTGAGCTCACTTAGAGGGTGAGAATCCTCCAGAATTTGAGAGAAAAAGTTTAGACGAAGAAGAAGGAAAATTCAGAGAATATATTTCTGTTAGAATATTCGATACCACGCTATTACACGTTTCTGTGACTTATAGTGCTCCCTTTCCTAACAGCTTTGACAGAGACTTAAACCAATCAACAATCGTCTGAAAAACAAACATAAAAGGGTAAAATAGTAAATGACAACAAAAGCATGCCGTTTAAGGCCTTATTGTAGATGACTGGGCTCGAGCCCATCTGTCCGCTTCCCTCCCATCTGGCCCAAGCTTCCCGTGTCCCTGGTCCACGAATAAACCCGGCCCTTTAACCCGCTGCGTGTGACAAAGCTGTCTCTGATACCAAATTGTAACACTCACAAAGTAATAAGGAATATAAATGTTTCTTGAGCTCACTTAGAGGGTGAGAATCCTCCAGAATTTGAGAGAAAAAGTTTAGACGAAGAAGAAGGAAAATTCAGAGAATATATTTCTGTTAGAATATTCGATACCACGCTATTACACGTTTCTGTGACTTATAGTGCTCCCTTTCCTAACAGCTTTGACAGAGACTTAAACCAATCAACAATCGTCTGAAAAACAAACATAAAAGGGTAAAATAGTAAATGACAACAAAAGCATGCCGTTTACGGCCTTATTGTAGATGACCGGGCTCGAGCCCATCTGTCCGCTTCCCTCCCATCTGGCCCAAGCTTCCCGTGTCCCTGGTCCACGAATAAACCCGGCCCTTTAACCCGCTGCGTGTGACACAAAACCATCTACAGCATTAGTTGTTGGCTTTGGCATAACTCCTGGGAAAAGGGATAACATCTACAGCATCAGTCAGCCCAGTGGCAAAGAGAACCATATGGTCGAACCCAAGACTGAATCCAGAGTGCTCGACTGTTCCATGCCTGCGAAGATCTAAGCACCACTCGTACTGTTCTCTGGGCAACCCCAATTCCTTTATTCTGTTAACAAAAGCAATAAAGAATTATGTTAATTTTCACAGCTTCGAGGCCATAAGACTATATCACCATCCATATAGGCTGCAAAAATGAACCAGAAGATTACATAATTGTCCACTGTAAGGGTTTGTCTATTTTTGTTTTCAGTCCAGCTAAACTTTGACTTCAGTTGTTTATTTATGTCATTTTGTACAATAAATCTGAATTATTCTCTGACAAAACAGAAAACCATCAAGTCCTACCAGAATTTTTGTTACCCTAAATTTCTTGTTAGTTTGATAGTCCAAATAGAAACTACTTCTATGTGTTCATAGACTACCTAGTGTCCATTCTTATCAAATTTTAGGATAAGCATCGGAGGGCCACTGGCACCATAGTCTGTGAGACCTTTGAGATCCGGGGCAAATGGAATAGTGTGACTGACATCTTTTACAGCTGATACTTCCGCTGGTATTGTCAATAATTAGTTGATGTATAATTTATAGATCCAGTTGTCCACTCCCATGGCTTTCTCATACAACCAAACCCCAAGATATAACGCCCTGACAAATGGCTAGATAGGGGCAAGATTTTCATTACCTTGAACTTAAAATGTCCAATCGCTCCTCATTTTGGCTACCTGAAATTAAGATTCTTGCCTGCAAAAGAAAATATTCATCCAGCTTTATGAACAGCTTAATTACAAGTCTGATTCTATACAAAAAAAGCACTTCAGTGTCAAAAGGACATGAAAAAACTCATTTTGAGCTCACCTTTGGTAGCACCAAATCAAATGCTGCAACAGTTTTTCTATCATCATTCAAGCGAGCATAAAATGGCTTAACTCCTATTGGATAATTGTATATCATTACAGGGTTCTTGTGGATCACCTCTACCAAATAACTGTAATGAAGTTAAAAGAAGGTAGATACTTTAAATAGTTGCGAGGCCTCACTTCCTACCTTTCAGACATATGCATGCCCAATTGTTAGAAAAACTGGCATACCTTAGATGCTCTGCTGTGAGAGCAGCACCCCACTGAAGTTTTACTTCAAACTTCTGGTCTGAAACCTGGGATGAAATGATACAAACACATCTATAAGGCGAAAATTGTTCAGGTGAAAACAATCATCAGAAGATATGTCCAGGGAATTTTTAGTATGGTATACCTTTCCTAATACATCTACAACTTCAGTGTAGGTGATCTTTTCAACTTTACTGTATATCATTGATTGAAGACGATCAATACGGGTTTTGTCAATTCGTTTTGAAACAAATGTCATATCTTCGGGACAATTATCCAACACCCATTTGCAGAGGAACTTGAAAAAGTCATCTGCACAGCTCATGGCATCCTGAAAATTTTGGACATACTATGAGATAAAAGAGGGGAGTCCATCCACATATGAGAAAGGAAGACTGTTAAAAAGAAGTTCAAACAATTTCCATTTGGATATATAGTATGGTACACTGTAGATCTGAAAAATTGTTTAAATCTCTAATTAAGCATGTGATATTATCACAATATGGGGAGGTTATTGAAAAGGGGATTTGCTAGCTATGCATTATTCTCTATGAAATTGAATTGGAGTTAAATCATGCTTTGAGAGTTAGCATCAAGGAGTCAATATTTGATAATAATGAACCAGACTTGGCAAATGATCTACCTCTTGGAACTGATTTCAAGACTCGCTAAATGGAAGTAATATTCTAATTTTTTTGTGTGAACTGTTTAAAAATTGTGCATGCAGCAGTAATAACACAATAGGAATGAGAATATTAATTACGGAACTAACTCAAGGGCCTCCCTTGACAGTTATTTCTAGGTATAAATCTCAACATGCTGTTCCAGAAAAGATGCCCTGAACACATTTTTAATAATGTTTCTTGAGGTGACCTATAAACTAGATTTGAAATGCATACTGGACACCACGGTTAAAAGGTATATATATGTGATCAAAGAAATACTTAAAAATCAGGAGTAAAACGAGCTTATACCTCCAACCGTGCAAATGCCATTTCGATCTCAATCATTAACTTCTCTGCCACTTGTTCAGCACAATCTGCCCGGAATCGGGGTCCAATTGAGTAAACATTTCCAAGGGCACATGCATAGCTCTCCAAGTGTAGGCGACCAGAAACGGTCAGATAAGTTCGACAGGAGAAGAAATCTTCAGAAAAGTTAACTTTATTGGCCTTCAGTGAAGTTCCTGGTTTTGATTTTTCTCTTGCTTTTAACTGTGACACTTCATTTGGTTTCTGAAAATCCTGAAGTGTGGCAGCCAGTGCTTCCTTATTGCTTTCACTTTCCTTTAGTTCTTGAACTAGCTTAGCTTTCTCCTTCGCAGCAGACTTGATAACTTCAAGGCTAACACCTTCAGTGTCCTTAATGGTAGTTGGCTTCTCTGTCTTGTCTGCTTTGCCAAGAAGAGTCGTAACCGAGAATTTTTCAGTTAATCCTTCACTGTCTGTGGTCGTGATAATAGGTACTTGCATGTGAAAGAACCCAAGGTTTTGAAAGAATGTGTGAGTTGCGAAGGTCAGGGCATTACTGATTCTCGTAACAGACGCCACCTATATAATGTGAAACGTGCCATCAGAATTAGCAAAAAAAAGTCCCATTACTATGATTCTGGTAACAAAAAACGGTACGTGTCCGAAACGGCTCTAATTGTTGTGATTTAAAACCTATTGTAAGTGCAGCCTCTTTAATAGGGTTAGAATGTATGATGGTAACACTAGCAGGCTGTATTGCTAAAGAATTTGCATGATACAAGATCTAGAGCCTCACCAACAAGTTCTTTTTCCTAGAAGAAGCATTGAAATCATTCTAGAACTTCCCTTCAAGCACGCAGAACTACTGGAAAAGTATACTAGCAATGTATAATATAGCAAGAGTCACGAAATTATTTGATGTTTCAGTAAGTTTGGTTTCTATCATCAACCTAATGTTCATGTACGAGGACCCATATTTTCAAATAATTTAAACACAAAATTATCCCACCTCAAAACATGTTAAAGTTGGATTATATATAAAACTTATCTGGCACTGCATATGATAACTTCAAATAGAGAGAAAATAACAAGAAATGGTCAGGAAGGACTACAATAAATACAATAACATGGCAAAAGGATTTTTTTAATTTACCGTAGTTGTCCGAGGTCGAAACTGGGAAAAATCCCTCAACATTTCAAATGGTAACTTTTTCTTTGATAACGGATACTTTTCATGATCCACTGTCCCTATATGACGAATTTTATCCACTTTAAGCTCGATGACATGTTTTCCTAGTTCTGATAGCTGCATCAATACACCCTCCACCAGTATACATGTTCCAGTACGCAGGAGCTGGCACGGGGAAGCTATAGCAGAAGCTACAACAACCTGAGAGATTTTAATTCCAGACAGAAAAATTATATAAATCCTAAGAGCCAGTGCCATGATTCAAATATTTCCAACTAATTAGAGGCGGCCTATGTTTTCCACTTTGATGTATCTAGCCTCATGAAAAATAAATAAAAGAAAATGAGTAAAAATGAAGATGTGCCTTCAGCAAAGGACAGAATAATCATTCCCACAAAAAAATTTAGAAGAAAATAAAAATGTGGAACTTAATATCTCAAAATTGTGGGTTTCAAAATCTAGATGAGCTGTGATGGAGTAATATCATAGATTTTGGCCCAGCCGGTCAGCAAGTCTTTTACTGGGGATAATTTTGGGGTTTCAATTTTAAGAAAGCTAATTCCAGAGGAACGTGAAATCTTCTAATCTAAGCGTTTATTTGCAATTTCTAACGTGGAATCTTCTAATGTAAGCGTTTCTTCATTTTTATGGATTGAGCGTTCTCCGCAAATTTCATTTCTCAAATACCAATTGAAGGTACCTGAAGATAGCTAACACATGAGCCGTCGCTAACTTGTAAGAAAGCAATCGAAGGCGGGGGCGGCCTGGGAATCCCCTGTTCCGAATTTTCGCGAAGATGGTTGTGATTTCCACCACCTAAAACTTTCATAATCGACCGGAAAAAGGGTATCCGAGACTGAAGAATTTCCATAAAGCTCGCATCTTTCGGCCCCATTTCACCCGTCCCAGCATCCGTTTTTGGTGGAGGTGATGGTGACGGTGACGGCGGCAAAGGATCTTTCACCATCACCTCCTTCGAAGACCTCACCCATCCTCCTATTACAACTCTCTCGCCAACCAGTCCCAACCCTCCATCACTACGTTCCAATATAGTTTTCAAAACCACCCGGTTCGAGTACTTCAAACGAGTCACCCCCACCGGCATGGAAACCGCTTTTTCGGTGGCCATTCCAAGGTGTAAAAAGAGAAAAACAGAGAAACAGAAGAATATGGTAGGTGGGTTCCCGGAGTTCAGCTTTGTGTGTTAGACAAGACATGGAATTTGGTGATATTGATCAGCAGGGAGAAACTGGATGCTTTGCTTGGGCAGTGACGCTGAGGAGAGAAAGGTTGGGGGAGAAGGGAAAGGGATAGTTTCCGAGTTTCGGTTTGTGCAAGGTGGGAGGAGGAGAAAGACGCAAGAGGATAGAGGCAAATGCCAAAAGTTCAGTTTGGTATTCTTCAAAGGTTGGGCAGTCGCGGGAGTTCCAACTCCCAAGTCAAAAGTGTTGCGAAGGCATCATCATTCAGAATCAGAACAAACACACATTATTCACATTTTTTTAGGCTTAAATATAAGGGGAATTTAGATCATAAATACTCTAATCAATGTCTTTAAAAATTAATATTTATATATGAGTAATGATAGAGAAAAGTCACTATAATAGTATACACTTTATACTCACTACGTGGTTGCTTCTAGTTGATTGTTCTAAACACTCATTTGAGAAGATGTGTGATCTAGATAATACCACATCACGTGTACAAAATAGATGCTCTTAATAATAATTTCTATTTATATTTATTCTTTATATATTTATATAACTTTATATAAACCCATCATAATTTTTCTTCCAAAAAAGAATAAATCAAGATACGAACGGCCTGAAAACTAATTTTCCTCGTGTATTTGGTATTTATTATTTTTTTAGGGATTTACAGGTTAATTCAGCCCATTATAGGTGTAGAACTTCGAAGGCGGGAAAATTTTGCAAAATATAAACTGCTAGATTTGACCTGAAACAAAACCCCCAACTATTGCCCATTAAGCCAAGAAGAATGAAGATTTTATATATTATACCCTCATCCAGAATGATGAGGTGATATTATTTATTAATCTTTATATTTATTTTTTAAAAAAATAAAAGATCATTTAATAGTGATAAATATATCATATTTTATATAGTGAGATGAGAGTTTGATGTATAATATTATTTAACTTTAATATCTTCCTAATTGAGGATGTAAAAAAAAGAGAAATATTTTAATTTGTAATATTTCATAAAATTAAATTCATAAAATGATATTGTTTAATGTAATACGTCAGTTTGTAAAGTTATTTTTATTATAAAATAGATTTAATGGATCATATAAAATCATATCAATTCTTGAGTTTCCTTTTATGAAATATTTTTATAACTAAGATAATTTCTCAACAAAAACAAAACACTATAAACCCTGATCAAAAGCATGCAAACTTGCAAAGAGAAATGCAAGTGTTATGCTCTGTAAATTTTTAAACCTACAACGGAAAAAAGAGGGCGCATGATCAGGAAGATTACAGCATGTGCGGCCTGCATTTGCAATATCACGAGATTACTATTCTTTTCTCTTGAAGCCAAGTTGGGCGTTCCTGCACGCCCGTCGTCGTTCCCCGTGCTCAAGATATATCAGAGTACGTATGACTGCCACACTGGGATCGAGTACTACAACTATAAATGACGCGTACGTACACCTATATGACTATATCTCCCTCGGTTTCACCACAGCTTTAAGTTTTCCTGACCAATGGAAAAGATGTTTCCTTGGTTTTGTAGTACCATTACAGCATCACGAGTTTACTATTCTAACTCGTGATTGCCGGACTGAGTGCTGGGGCCTAGGGCCTATGACTCGTGTGTAGAAGGAACCAAATCCCGAATCTTCATTTCCTACGTCTACCATCTGTTTGAGAATTGAGCTTGGGTTTGGAAATGCATGTACATTGACCATATTCTGTAAGAGAATCTCAGTCTCCTCAATTTATATATATATATATTTTTTTTCCTCACCAAATTCATTCGAGATCTTTTCGTGGAATCCTACAGACAAGTCTAACTTTCTAAGCCTGGAAGCCCCGCGTGCTGGTTTTGGTGGGTGAGATGTATCTACCCAGAAAGAATCAAAAGGGCTCTGCAAAATGATTTTCTTACTTGAAATTCCCTTTAAAACCCTGAAATATATTCGCATAAAGTAGTAAGGAATCAAGGATTGTTGTTCACATACAAAAATGATTGAAAAAGAAGTGGGCATTCTTGGAATTCCAATGAATAATACCAGAAGTTTCATGAGTTAGCCAAAATACGCGATCTGTCGGTTGGGGACCTCTTAGGTGTGCTCCTCTGAGTCCCTGCAAATTTTGCCAGTCTATCTCTTATGGTCATTAATTGACCACACCTTTTAGATCTCTCTCTCTCTACTCTCTCTCTCTCTCTCTCATATATTTATTTATCCTTCAAGCATATTGAATGAACACCAATTCATCTCCCCCTCAGAGTTATTCCCCATACAAAGGCAAAAATGGCCAGCATGAAACTAAGCAACATAGTGTTGCTATTCTTCATGACCTTTACCCTGGCAGCATGTGTTATACAAGGTCAGTGTGTTCCAGATATCGTACATTATTTCTCTATTTTCCTGTAGTTTTCTCCTTTACCATGTCAAATGCCACAGTTTTAGCAAAACCTGGCTAGTTTCCCAATGTAAGAGATGCTTCTCTTACCTTGCCAACTAGGGGAACAGCTGCATATATGTAATGTGTTTCCAAATCAAGTTTTCCTTCTTCCTTGCACAAAAACACCCGTTCATGAAGAGATAGGCACAGGCCTGGCTAGCTAGTATTTTTACCTTGCGTACAGTTGCCTAAGATATAATTTAAGTAACTGTCTTCTGCTTCTCTCCTCCCAGGGTTTTGTTCTACTGTTTATTCCATGTTTTTGCCAGATTTAGATACATTTTCTTAATTTCCTAGTCTTGCAGGGTCTAGAAATCAATCAGAACTTCAACGTCCAAGGGTCCTTCATCCGTTCGGACTACAAAAGGCATTATATTTGAAGGTGAAAGAGACTGGCTAGCATTTTCTGCTACAAATTGCTCAACTTTTCATTTAGAATGTTAGGAAATATTCAGTATTCTTCTTTTATGCTGAACTCTTGCTTTATACCTTTCGGAGCCTTTAGGCTGGCAGTGAAAGAATGATGAGGAGGAACTCAAGGAGATTGATGATAGGATCCACAGCACCAACCTGCACTTACAATGAATGTAGAGGATGCAAGTACAGGTGCAGAGCGGAGCAAGTTCCAGTAGAGGGGGATGACCCAATCAACAGTCCATACCACTACAGATGTGTGTGTCATAGGTAAATCTATCCAGACATATATCTATATATATTGAAGTTGAGCTTCGTGGGGTGGGGTTTCATGTTGATTGTCAAATTGTCAGTATCCAAGGAGCTCCTAGTTTTGCTGTCTCTACATAGGTTGAACACTGTTTTTTTCAGTGCAGCCATTTCCATGGGTGTCAAAATTAGCAGTTGTGGTGCTGTTTTCTGAGTTTTGAATGCTAAAAAGAAACTGCATGAATTTGTTAATTGTCATGTATCATATGATTCTATTTAGAAAAGAATTACTTCTTGCCACTCTCTCTCTCTCTCTCTCCGATTAAGCTGTCAAATTCTTTCGGGAACAGTAACTCCATATATATAGCAGAAATCAAGGCATCAATCTGGTTGAGGAATATCTGAGCCCAGATGGTATTTTTTTTATTATTTCATGCTCGATCCAGCAAAAGTAAGAGTACTCCATTACTATATATCATGCTGCAAGATTTTATTTTCTTGGTCGTTTTCAACTATTTTCCATTTCTAAGATTTTTTTTGGTTCCCCAGAATCACTATCTAAACTCGAGACAGCATTTTATGCACTTGTTTGTGTTTCTAAAACTCGGAAATGCATGAAATCAACAAAAGTTCACATCAGACTTGTTTAAAGTCAAACTAATTTCAGACTTCAAAAAGTTTACATCTTTATTTTAGCTATCCACATTTTGATGCAAACCCCCCACATCCCATTTTCTGAAACTTTCTCTACTCTATTACTAGTAATTATTCTTGGTTTTTTAGAATGCCAATAATCCTACCCATTTCTTGTTCTTGTCTGACTGTTTAGTATTAAAAAAACACCAAAATATAATTTATAAACCTTGCTTCTATATTGATAAATATAAAGGTGTTTTACCTCATTTCATCTAATTTCAATTAATAATATCATTATTATTCATAAACTATTTCAATTCATTTCATCATTAAGCACAGTATGAAACATTTGAATGGCTTTTAGTCAAGATTTTTGTTAGTCAGGACATATAAGTAGCCCAAAAATCTTGATGGTAAGTGATTGTAGAGTGAGAAAAGTGAGGAGAGGAGGGAGGGCTCTGAAAGTGGGCACATGGGAAGTGGACCCTACAAAATAGACATAAAAGGAGCAAGGAATCACATGGGTAACCATTCACTTGCACAAAATGGCAAATCTGAATTTAACATAGGCAGAGACAAACGAGAGCATAGGGGTCCCAATTTCAGAGTAAGACAGGCAAAGCTACCAGCACGCACTGCAACATTACTCTGCATGCTTAATTTCACTTGGACTTCCCGCCCATACTCTTCTTTATTTCTCCAGAATATTTTTCTTTCTTTCTTTCTTTCTTGGGCATTAAAGGAATTCAATAGGAGCTAACTGGAAACATGAACAAATATCTACAAGAAAAATAAACATTTATGACAAATTATTTATAAAAAAATAATTATTTATAATAAAATAAATTCATTTTAACAAAAAATAATTATTTTTATATAAAATAACTGACCACAAATAAACATATAATATATATATATAACGCATGCAGATCAGTATCAATATATCATATAATATAATATATATATATACGCACGAGAACAAAGGAAATTTTTTGAAATATAAATAAATAATCATAGATTGAAATGATTTTCACAATAAAAAAAAAAGAATTCTACAATCTACCAACTTGAAGAGTTATGCATGCACTTCGAAGTAACTCAAATGATGAAATTTTAAAGAAAAATATTTTTGTATTTTCTTTTATTGAAATATAATTCAAATAACTAAATCTATCTCATTACATGAAAATAAAATAACTGGCTATTGAAAAAATGTTAAGAGGCTGTTGATGAGTCATGAGTGTCTTGAAAAGAAAAGAAAGGTAGATTGGGAAGGTAATGCTCAGCCTCAAGTCGGCATTTAGCAAAGAAAAAATTCATAGATGCAGGGGCGGTCCAGAAGGAAGGGCAAGGGAATCTCTCTCTGTCTCTCTCTCCCTCTGCACACGACAAGCTGCTGCAAAAGTGATCTGCAAGGAAACAGTCTGATCGATCTCTAGCTAGGTAGCTTTCCCTTTGACCCATTTTTTTCCTGATCTAGAGTCTCCAATCCCATGATGAATTGAGAATTCATCGATCTGTCTCTTGAAAAGGCCTTGACGTATCTGGGATCGAGCTGGACCACAACGCCATTCACAATGAAACCAACACAACTCAGTATCCATAATACCCCACTTTTCTCCTTCTATTTTTTCTACGCAGTTATTCATTTTTTGACGAGCAAGCAATATTTTGAAAAGAGTTGTGCTACACAGAAGCCTCACATCCTGCACACCTACTTAAAAATATGTGATTTTATTTTTTTATCCTTATATTTCATATTGAAATCACATATTTTTAAGTGGGTATAAAGAGTGTGGGGTTATGTATAGAATTTTTCTTTTGAAAAATAAAAATAAAAACAGGAAGGGAAAATCGACTCTGTGGCTGAATCTGAGGACTTTGAATTTTTGGGTTCTCTCTGGACTTTGAATTTTAAAACATTGAAACAAAATATGGACCAATCATTTGGGGCCTTCTTGCGAGTTTGGGAACTCCAAATCTTTGGGCCTTACGAATGTATTTGGCTTGGGCTTCTTTTTTGCATTAGGTTGGTCACTTTTCATTGGGGTTCTATCATATATGATACAATGGGATATTTTCCCGTGTATATTCCCTCTCTCTCTCTCTCTCTCTCTCTCTCTCCCCTTATACTTAAAAGTCATTATAAATATGAACAGTAATAAACAGTGATACGTGAATAGTAATAAACAATTTTATGCTTTTCTTTTTCCCTTACGTCATTATCTGCATCTGCGTCTCTCTCTACATCCTCATACCAAAATCATAGTAAAATACCACAAAATCATAGTAAAATTACCACAAAATCATAAAATCACCACACAAATCACCACACAAGTTTACACACGAATCACCACACAAGTTTCTACACAAATCACAAATCAAGCATCGTCGGCTGGAGAAAAGGAAGAAGTGGAGGGGTCGTCGGCGAAGGACGAGGCAACTGGGGGTGGTGCGGTGCCGTAGGGGTGGCTAATGGCGGCGCTACGGGGAGAAACTCATGCGTGTAGAGGAAGAGAAAGGGCTACGGGCTTCGACCTGTTACGGGGGGAGAGAGAGGTCTGTGGAAACGAGATCAGAGGGCTGGTGGTGGTGGTGGTGGTGCGGTGCCGTAGGGGTGGCTAACGGCGGCGCTACGGGGAGAAACTCGTGCGTGTAGAGGAAGAGAAAGGGCTACGGGCTTCGGCTTGTTGCGGGGGAGAGAGAGAGAGAGAGAGAGAGAGGTCTATGGGGACGAGATCGACGTGGGGAAGGTCGCCAATGACTGGGCTTGGTGGTGGCGCGGTAGAGGCAGCCAGTGACACTGGGAGGAGCCGAGGAGAAAAGAGATCGAGAGGGAGAGGGGCGTGCGGCTAGAGGGAGGGAGGAGAGAGAGGGAAGAGGGGAAAAGTTAGGTTTTTAGATTTTAAATCTCAACCATTCATCTTGAATCTTCAGAATTGATCAAATAGTAGATATTAAAACATTAAAAATAAACTAACTTAAAATAGAGAATTAAAATATAAATTCAACTTTAATTTATAAAATATTAATATTTCATCATTAAATAAATGATAGAGTTTTGTTAAATATTTTTAAGATAGTAAAATCATATAAATAATTAGAATTTTTAATATAATTTAAATCTCATAATATTCTTAATTAACTAAAATCATTTAGATAAAATGATTTTCTACCATTATAATATTTTTGGAATTTCCAAAATAGAATAGACTTACTTTAATGATGGAAAAAAGTGAGAGCAATATAGAAATAAAAAACTTGTATTTTTTTAGTACTCCCTAGGTCATTGAGTAGTGTGGTTGAATTCTACAATTCATCTATTTTGCTAAGAAAACTATTGTTAGAATATCCAAAATCTTTTAATTTTCATATTACTCATATTACTGTAACGTTTTGTTATCATTATGATACTTGTTAAAATTTATTTTTCTGATCTTGTGCATTAAATTATTGACTAATTAATTTTATTTAAAAAAACATATTATTTTTATATTTTCTAGATATTAGTCACTAGAAAAATGTGCATTGCACGTCACTCTACAACTAGTTTATATATATATATATATATATATACAAAAACACTGGGAAACGCTAGGGGCTAGACATGGTGATAAAGCTTGATTTACACCCTCCAATAAACGTCTGACACATACGAGTTCTAGTAAAAGATGAATAGAAGTGCTTGTAGGCACACTCGCATGAGGCACACTCACCTAATGGTTTTCATAATAAAATTATAATAACTAAACTATTACAATAATACAAATTTAGAGAAAACAATTACAAAATTACAAACATAAAAGGGACATTGTGATTGTATCAACATTATAAAGAATTGAATATTTAAAATCTAAATACAATTGTGAGTTGAACATAAATGATAAAAGTGACAATTGGAAACTTTGAACTCTGACTTTGACATTTGGAGCGGGTGGAAATAGAATTTAGTGCTGTCTGCTGTGAGTCGTGAATCTCATAAAATCTGAAATATTAACAATTGAATAAGAATATAAATTAGAATTTTAAACAAGAAACAAATTACAAATTACAAATTAAAACCTAACTAATCAAGATGAGATAAGGATTAAGATGCGACATTAAGAATATATCATTTGAATTTCGGCTTGGAATTAGGATTGAGGCTTGAGGTTCGCATAGGATAATAAGATTATAAAAATATTAGATACCAAAAATTATATAAATATGAAAAAAATTAAGAGACAATATAAATTGTACAATCCTATGGCAAATGGCAATGGTGGGTCGAGGTCCAATATGGTGAAGTCATACTGTAGCAGAGGTAGACTTCATATCATGTATGGCTACAACAATTAAATTTGAAATTAATACCAATGAAATGAATATAAATAAAATAAATCAAAATAATAAAATGAAACATTGAAATCAACGATTACCAGATCCAGGCTGATCACCACCCTCCTCTTTGTCGGCTTTATTAAAGTCAAGAACATCTGGAACATGAATTTGAGTCCCTTTGATCCAATTCTATGTGCAAATTAATGCCTTCACAGAGGTAGGTGACAAAAAACTCCGGAATTGATCCAATATGCGTTTTTCGATACTAAAGGCCGACTCTGAAACTATGGTACTAACATGGATGGTCAAAATATTGCATGTTATATCTCCAAGAACGGGATACTTCACGGCATTAATCTTCCACCAAGTGAATATATCAAACCCTTCCATATATGGAAGCACTGTCAAATATTGGTCTACCTCTGACTGACTTCACCTCTATAGATTGATGGACTAGTTAGGGGTTCTGTGAGAGGCTTTGGGCCCACATCAACCTACGTTTTTTCTCCATCCCGATTTCTGAAGGAGGCGCTGGAGTAAGTGTAGGTGTAGGTGCGCTACCATCCTTGATCACGGTAAACTTATCAAATAATCTACTGAGGTTGCTCTAACCATGCCCCCAATAAGATCAGCCTATGTGGCCCGTACACAAGTCTCAAACCATACACCATGCCATTGATCTTGAGCTGGGGGTCAAGAACAACAACCAAATATAACAAAATATTTTGCCTAATCAAATCCTTCAAATACTTGTCATATTTGACTCTCATCATCAATGTCATCTCTCACATCCTAATATGGTCACTCATACGCATCTCACCTAATTATTCTTTCTCCCTACATATTTATTGAGTGAACTCATTGGATGTAGGGTACAAAGAACAATATATTTTCAATGTCACATCGTAGAAAAGTCTTAAAAAACCTACAAATATAGCAACCACCTCCCAATCATCATCAATAGGCTTTCTTAATCCCATGTGCTCATCAAAATATCTGACATATTGGATGTCTTCGTCACCCAATAATTCAAAAGCTGTCTTATATTCTTGGACCACCTCCAACATAAGGAGGTTTAGTTCCATCTTGTAGGAACATCAGTACAAAGGCTATTATTGGATGTTATGCCCGCATTCCTTGCAGTAGTTTTGAATTTCTTCAATCTAGCAAGAGAATATCTCACAGACATTCTGACTCGTGCAACCAAGTCATCAACGTCTCTCAAGCCATCAGACACAATTAAATTCAAAATATGTGTAGCACATCTAACATGCAAACAATCACCACCTAAGATTGTCTTATTTGCCTCTCTAAAATAGGTTTCAAGATATCCCAATGCGATATTATTAGACGAGGTATTATCAACTGTAACCGTCGAAACCCGTGCCAATCCCAAGTCCTTTATTGTGGCCTCCAAGGCCTTTTCAATTGTCTCATTCTTGTGATCGAAAAGTAGATAAATAATTCATAATTTTCTTATGTAGTGTCCAATCACAATCAATGAAATGTACAGTATAAGTCATGTAATTAAAATTTTGGATGAATGTCCAAGTATCGGTAGTGAGGCTTACAACTTGACCCGCCAATTGGCCCCTTAACAAATCATTCTCCTTTTGGTAATGTTTTTTAATATCTTTTGCCCCAATGTGACGAGAATGAATATTGAACCTAGATTCCAAATAACTGGAATATTCTTGAAACCCTCTCACATCCACAAACTGAAAAGGTAGATCGTCCATGATAACCATATGAGCTAACTTTCTTCTACACTCATCGGGGTCATACTTAATATACCTCTTCAATGTAGAACCCACACTACTCTCATCTGCTATTTTTTAATCTCTAGTCTATATTGACTCTTCTCTTGTAAGGATTTCAATATTGAGCTCTTCTTGCATTGTTGTTCTAAATGCACATTTAATTGTGATGTACCATATTTCCTAGAGTGACATTCATAAAGTTTACCATAGTGGTTACACTTTGCTTGAGGGTTATTGGGTCACTACCATCTAGTTTGGTAAAGTGAGACCAAACTATGGAAATATATTTCTTGCTTTGTGTGGGCTTGAGGGCAAGACAGCTGTCACTAGGGTTAGTACTGGGTGTAGGGTTAGGTGTTGGGGTAGGTAGGCCCAATAGAGGTAGGACAGCTATCACTAAAATATGTGGGAGTATAGGAAGACATTCTCCAAAACAAGCAATAAATCTGAAATTAAAATAAAAACATGCCACTAACATCAACAATCAACACATAGGGTCATAGGGATCAAGTATCAACAATCAAAATATGCCACTAACATTTTCATTATTATAATTTGTTTTATAAAATAAGTATGCACAATCAAATTTTAACGTGCCACTAACCTTTTTATTATTATAATTTATTTTATAAAATAAGCATACACAATGAAAATATACATCATATTATAAGCATGCACAATTATGAATCAACTCTAAATTTTTGAGAATTTTTTTTCTATATTTCTAAATGCATCACATGGAGCACAGTTCTCTAATTTGTTTTGATTTTTCTGGTATATTCATCAAATTTTGAGTTTTTATCCTTTTATTTTTCTAGTGGTTGTTACAATATAATAATAATAATAATAATAATAATAAAAGGAATAAAAATGTATACCCGTGAGTCAACAAAACACTGAGATTTTATTTGGATTGAAAATAGTAGAAAATAGCATTACTTTTAATACTCAATTAGAATATAACTTTTAATACCCGTAGCCGCCACTTATTGCTATAGAAGAAATCTTGGGCAATCCTCTCACAAGATTATAGAGAATCAGAGATCTCCTCCTCTCCAGCCCCCCCAGCTTTTGTATCCTGAAATATACAAGTATGCAGCTGATGAGAGATTTTATTTCCTTATTGGTATTGAATGACAGACATATGGGCTTGGTTTTTCCCCAATAATTTCAATCTTGTCAAATGTCCAAAGCATAAAACAAAAGCTTACAGATAAGATATAAAGAAGTTTAAAAAAACTCTCAATTAAATACTTCCTAAAGTTTTTGTTGGAAAAATAATAGGCCATATGTCAGTCTGTATTGGCTGCCACATGGTATTAATATCCACATCATCAGTTAATTGAAAATTGACATGTCAAATAGTAACACATGAAAAATGCTTTAACTAGCCTTTTAATTCCTAATGTCTTTTAATGAAAAAGAGTATAACAAGTCTTACAACAAATGAAATTGAATAATGTAACTTTTAAGCCAAAATGTAATTTAGGATTCTAATCTGAAATCTTAAACGATTGAAATCTTAAATTAAAAATCCTAAACTTTATTTCGGATTTACCCATCACGAATCACAACAATTCAAAATTCAAAATACAATCACAATCACATATTCACCATTCACAAATCACAAAAATTATAGGCATAATACATTCTCAAAGAGATATATATATATATATATAATTTATATTATAAAAAAATATACTTTTAATCTGTAATTATCGTATAATTATTTTAAAATAAATAAATAATTATTTAGTTAACCAAAAACTAGGGTAGAAGAAGCAGAACACGTGGTCCCTACATAGCCACGAGGCTCACCGACTGACCACCTAGGATGGGGACGAGAATATATGGAAACTGACACCTGTCTTTCTCCACGTAAGGAAAGTGCACTGGCAATGGCCGGTAGGCAGTAGAATCCAAAAGCACAGGTACACTCGATTCCCCCCTATAATACTGCTGCTCCGCAACTATTATATTAGCTCAATATATTCAAAGCCCGAAGATATTCAAAGCCCGAAGAAAGTTTGAAGAGAAGTTTTTTTTTTCGTCTTTTTCTGGGATTGAGCTAGCTGTCCCTGATCAGCCCCTCCCTCCTCCTCCTCCTTGTGTCTTGGCCCGCGTTTTGTTCTCCATTTCCTTTGTTGTTTATCGTTTTAATTAGTTTTTGCTGCTTGTTCTTGGAGAGAACTGAGAAGAAATTATATTTTCTTAAGAGATGACTGCGGCTCCAGAAGGTCAAAGTGTTACCCTTGATCTTCTCAAGAAGAAGATGACTGAGTTCGCCAGAGAAAGAGATTGGGAGCAGTACCACAGCCCTCGAAACCTCCTTTTGGCTCTGGTATTATATTTTTGCACACCAAACCCTTGATGAGTTTTCCTCTCTTCTTCTTATTCATGTCTGTCGTATCATTTATAATACTCAGCTTGCTTATGGCATGCATATTTTTTCCTTTTGTTTATTAACTTTGGAAGATCTGACCAAACAAATTAATACAGCTGAAACTGGTTGGATTGACTGAGAAGTTCTAATGATTTCCTGTCTCAACCACTTAATTTTCTAATATGGTAATTTGCAAGTGGGCTGGGTTCCATTTTTTTTTTTTTAATCATAAATTCATCAAGGTTAATGTTTTTGAACCAGAGTCAAACTTAACCCACTTCGCAAAAGCGATATCTCCTCCTTTTTTGTTGCCTTATCATCGATCTTTGGAACCCACTTTAACCTGATTTTCCTGTTGCTTTTGTAATATACGTCGTAAGGTGGTTCGAATGACAACCAAACTAACGGTCAAAGATTATTTCTTGTTCATGGGAACTGTAATATTATGGTCTTGCTGTTTTGAATGGATTTCCCAGGTGGGTGAAGTTGGAGAACTCTCTGAGATATTCCAGTGGAAAGGTGAGGTTCCAAAGGGACTGCCCGATTGGAAAGAAGAGGAGAAAGTGCACCTGGGTGAAGAGCTTTCAGACGTTCTGCTCTACCTGGTGCAGCTCTCTGACATCTGTGGCATTGATCTTGGCAGAGCCGCACTTCGAAAGGTCAAACTCAACGCCATCAAATACCCAGTTTCAAAGAAGCAAAGCCAGACAAACATCACTAGCACCGACAATAATGGCGCCGGAAGTTGTTGATTTTTCTTTGTATAAAAAACACCCATGCCAATTGCCAACATGTGAAATACATAAAATTTTGATTGAGGTGGATGGGTGTTTTAGGTGTTGTAGTGGTTCATGATGCTAGGGACTCATGATAAAGCTTTGTAGGAAGGAAGGGTACCGGGTACGTTCTTCTCAGGTTTCACTGCATGGAGACTAGCTTGGGTGCATGTTTGGCAATTATTCTCACAGATTTTGTTACTGTTCTGGCTTACTGAATCAAATCCATCTGATAGACAGAGATATGGCAGTGATATCTTCCTTCTTTTCCCACATTTATTCGATTTCTTTCTGAGTAATTCTGCATATCAAGACACCCCAAACCCTACATTACCTTTTTAACAAGATGTAAGGTCTTTTTTTTTTTTATTTAATAGAGAATGCGAATATTTTTAGTATGAGATGGTGTAAAAAAAAAAAATTCCCTTATCCTATTTCAGTTTAAATTTAGTTTTCAAAATTGGATTCATTATTTTTAACAAGAGATTTTATAAAATTATATTAGTTAAAGCATATTTGAGTTTAAACTATTATGATTATTATTTATTATTATTTTACTATTGTTTTTATTACCATTTACAAATAGGAGGCTTGCGAAAGCAGTCAACTGCAAGGCCAACCAAATCACGCAAAGTACGACAACCAATCACAGGCTAAAGACAGTTTACGAGGGTCTTGTTCCACATTAATTGGGGTTCTTTACACGATAGGGTGTTGTCATCATGTGCATGCTGTATATTTATTTATATTATTCCTAAATCCTAAGCTGGAATTAAATAAAATATGTAATCCCGAATCCCTGATTCTTCGCTTGTCCGATTTGAACTTCCCTTTACTTTTTTTTTGTTTCTTATTTCGTAATTCTGACGTGACTATAGAAACTCATTCTCGCTATGGAGTCGTGGATTATCCGGTTTGAGCTATAGTTATTGTATTAAATTAGACGAGTCTGTCATCACAATACATTCAAAGTGTTCAGCTGGTTTAAAATCTATTCTCCAAATGTCAGATTTTATTATTATGGTTTCAACTTATGTTCGGATTCAAATTTCTAACCTTGAAATTATAAAACATCAATTCGTATCAACTAAGCTACCACTCTCGGGTTAAATTCCCCGTATTTGTGTTGTGTTTAATGTATTATTGCTTTATCTTTATATTCGATTGTGCATTTAGATATTAAATTGAGTTGAGTTGAAATAATAAATATTATTATTATTTTAGAATTTAAAAAAAATTTAATTATTTATTATATTTTATATTAAAATTTAAAAAAATTATAACGATGAATTGAGATGAGTTGAGTTTGGTTTAGTTTCCAAACGTACCAGAGATTGCGAACTTCCATATTCAAGCATTTTAACAAGGTATTAAATTCTAAAATAGAATAACATTGCTTGAAATTTTAACATGGTATTAAATTCTAAATCGATTAACATTGCTTGAAATTTTAACATAGCATTAAATATATATTGTAGGTTATATATCTGTCGGTCTTATATTTCTTTAAATTTGAACATCCAATTGAGGTAAATAACTTCATTTACTTACTTGTATATCAAGACAAGATTTCATTTTTTTAGTAGTTTTTCTAAGCTGTCTTTTTAATTGTGCTGCTGCATTTATTATATATAAATCAATCCTGATCTTGGCTTATTATATATGACCGGATGGATTCCTATGAGCACCTTAACGGATTAGTTAAAAGCTATATTCATAATATATTTAGCTATTAGATTTTAAAATATTATCATAATAGATTAGCTAAAATCCAAATATTCGTTTGCATTTAAAACTCATCTCAACTCATAATTACAACTTTCTCAAATTACTACACAAAATATAATAAACAATTCAAATTTTTTCAAATTCTAAAATAACTTTCTCAAATTCTCACACAAAATATAATAAATACTTCAACTTTTATTCTACTATTCACAAACCATCTCAACTCATCTCTAAATCCAAACCACCTAACTTTAACTACAATGAACATCAAAATCATTTTCCAATTTGCTAGTTACTATAGATATATAAAATATATATTTTATCATTTATTTCTAATATTTAGGGGCACGGTTTTAAATAAATTAACTACTTTCAACTAAATGTGTATATTTTCTAAATAACTATTAATGCATGACTTCATTTTATTTATATAAAAAAAAAACCAGTAATGCACGGCTCATGTGCTGGGGGCTCGCATGGTACCAGACTTTCTTTTTTTTATTTAGAATATGATTACTAATTAACATAAATTAATTAGAATATAATTACTAATTAACATATAATAGGTAAAATGATAAAATTAAATAAATTAATAATTAAAAAATTAAATCTATTTTTAATTATTAATTACTCATTACTATATAATGAATAAATAGATAATCTAATGTGGAGATTTGATGTGAATAGATAAATCAAATTCATCTTATATTATTTTATTGTTATATAAAGAAAAAATAGTTTTTCCAATATAGGGACTTGTGTGAATGGATTAGCCAAAAGTTAAATTTATTTTATATTCATAAAATATGTCATTTAACTTTGATTAATCAATATTGTGGATGCTCATACATTTTGACTCTGAGATCCCGTTCTTGAGGTTTTTTAAAAGAGAAAACCTTCCTGCAGGTGACACCGGCAATCCTCATTTATCGGAGGCCAATCAAAACTTGCCACGTGTGCGGTACACGAAAGAACTAAGGAGGCGCATTAGATCGAAACCCCTCCTCCCTCTGAAGCCAAAAGACTCTCCATCCCCCTTTCTGCTCTCTGCTCTCTGACTCTCGATCCCCCTCTCTGCTCTCCCTCCCTCTCTGAATAATCAAGACTCCCTCTCTCTCACCAAAATATTCATATACACTTATATTTGTTTTTTTTTTTCATTTCCATATCTTGAAAAACATTTGGGAGAAAAATCACGATTTTGTTTTCATTTCTGAGGTTTTCTCAGCAACCAAACAGGGCTAAAATTGTACTTAGGGATCCTCACGCATCAGCAATGAACAAAGGCAAAACCAGATTTTTCTGCAAATAAACAAAGGCAAACTAGATATTTCCCCGCTTTCATTTCGTTTGTTTTTTGTCTCCCACTTGTGGATGCGAGAAATCTCTGGTTTTTGCAAGTTTTTTTGAATTTGATGATGTGTGTTTGCTTTGAAGTCCGACAAATTTCTGTACATTTGGAAGTTGTTTCTTGAAGATTTTGAGACCGAATTAGTAAAAATCAAAGAGCTCTATGACCTCCTCTAGGTCCATCGATGGCAGCTATGAAGAAAAAATTATTTGGTTTTACCTCTGTTCATTTGCAAAGAAATGAAGAGGGGAAGAGCCATAACAGCACTACGAAGCATTTGCATAGATTCATTGTTCGATTGAAATTATGAACCTTTTTGTCTTAGGGTTTTCGTGAGAGAGAGAGAGAGAGAGAGACGAAAGAGATGAGTTTTCGGTCTGGTCTGGAGAGAGACGAATGGGAAAGGATTTTCGTGATCCCCTGCCATACGCCCTACTTGGTTTACAAAGGAATACCTACGTGGTAGCTTCTAATTGATTTTCATTAAATGAGGTTTTTAGATGATACCGATTCGAAGAGGAACTTTTTTAAAAATAATTTGTACAATTCTGCCTATAATATTTTTTAGAATAAGTATGGAAATTTTGGGATTCACATAAAAAAAAAAAAATGCTTTATTTATTTATTTATTTATAACAGATTCAACTTTTTTCATAGTAAATTTTATTGTACGTGGCATTACTCATGCTCTGTTACGTTAATTATTCCCTATTTCTAAATATTATTCCAAAAAACAATTCTAAACAAATAGTCGTATGCACAGAATTGTCTTTATGAACATTGTCGTTAAAGAGTTTTTAATTATAGCATTGCTATTCATAAGCTCATACACCACACATCATAATTTTTTTTTATTTTTTTAAAGTTTTTTTTTGGTTTTATTATTCTTAAAATAATTGAATTATTCTACTCATAATTCATATACCATATATTTAATAAGAGAATAAAATTAAAGAAATTATAAAAATGATGATGTGTGGTGTATGAGACTTAGGAATATAATTTTTCTTTTAATTATTATCGCATAGAAAAATATAATATTGTAACAATAAGAGATATCTAACGATTCCCGAGATGGCGAAACATGCAGCATTTGTCAAATTTATGAGGCGTACTTTGACATTGACATGAATACCAACCAGAAAGAAGCTGATATTGACATGTATTTTAGAAAGACGAGTACTATAAGTCATAAATTTAAATTTATTTTATAATAAAAATAATTTTATAATATAATAAATTATAACTACAGTAATTTATAAAAAATTAATTTTATGTAATTAAAATATTTATTTTTTCTAAAAAAGAAACAGCCTTAAACAAAGAAGCATTTGATATTCAATGCCCATGTATAATATAATTATATAAACAAAGAAGCATTTTGCCTACACTTGTTCCCACTTAAACTTGGATTTCTTATTTCTTGTTTTTTGAACAATTGGTCATGTGGATCAAATGAATCAAATCCCCAATAGAGTGTCTCTACAAAAAGGAAGATCGAGAGGCTTGGTAATGGTGGAGTATTAGGCTATCATTTAAATAAATAATTTTTTTTTTTCATTTTCTTAAACTTTTTGAATAAATGATTATTTGACGTTATATTATAATAAAGATATTAAGTTTGAATCCTTACTCTACATTTCATCCAGCATTTCCACGAGAAAAAATATTAATATTAAATTATCAGTATAAACTTTGAAATAAATAATTACTTAGCAAAGATGAAACACTCTCGAGCGCCTAACGTCCCTCTTGTAGAGCTCATTCAAAGAATGGAAATGCTTTCAATTTTTATAAGAGTTGTAATGATATAATGTGACGTGTTAATCACTTGTGAACGATGGACAATGTGCAGATTATGGGCTAGAGTCGTGGGTGATTTGGTAGACAAAGCCTTAGCTATCAAGAGTTAAGGCGGGTGGAATGTGGTTAGTTGGGCCTCATCTGAGATTTCCCATTTGGTCGGGTTTGACCCGGCCCAACCCATTGGTTCCATAATGCCCCTTCCATGGAAGGAGTCATTGGTTTCTGTTCATAACCAACTCATCTTCATCCATGCCATCTGGGTGCTCTCAAATCTTCCTTTTTCCTCGTTATTTATTTATTTTTTTGAAGTCAAAAGTATTTCCTTTATTGAATAATCAGTAAACTTTACTCATTACAGTATTTTTCACTAAGAATAGAGTTAGAAATCTGTAGAGGATCATCCTCAAATCCACACCCTCTCCTCAGAAAAATCAGAAGGAAGTTTAGCAAGTTTATGTGCTATGTTGTTTGCTTCCCTGTACACATACCTAATGCTCCAATTTGAATTCCCAGGAAGAATCATTTTCGCATTCTTTATCACATTCTCATGATCAGTCCACACCTCTTTATCACTGTTTACTACTTTCACTACCACCTGAGAGTCCCCTTCCAATACCACATTTGAGATTCCCAGCTCTAGACAAAAACATTGCTGCTCTTCTTAAAGCCAGAGCTTCTACTGCAGTTGGTTTCATTAGGTGATTAACACATTTGAGTCCCTGATGATAACACCAATTCCAACTTTCTTTGCATGAACATCCATAGCCATCCCAATTTGCTTTAAAACCCATATTAGCTGGTTTCTCCCATTTGAACCCCTTTCTATTCTTGCCTCTGTTCAATTGGCCTTTCTGTTGGAGTTGCTGAGCTATAGAAAACTCATTCATAGATTGTCTTGCAACTTTAAGGATACTTCTCGGGCCATCATACTTCTTCTCAAATAGCAATGAATTCCTCCTCAACTAGATCTTCCTCGAGGTGTAGGCCGCCAATTCCACATCCTCCACTTTCAAGAACATGTTCATTCTTCTCCATAGCCCCAAGAAATCGACTTCTGAACCACTCCATTTGTGCACAAGGCTATCCTCCTCAGCCCACACATCTGAAGCAGCAGGAAAATTCAACAAAACATGGATGGTTGATTCAACCTCTCTTTCACATATTGGGCATAAGGTGGAGTCTATGATGTGCTTCTTAAAAAGGTTGAGCTTGGTGGGGAGTAAGTCATGTACAGCTTTCCACGTAAAATGCTTCACTGCACCCTGAACATTCAAACCCCACATCAGATTACAAACAAATTCCAAGTTGTCCACAGCTAATGTTTCCCCCCTTCCAACCTTTTCATTCTTTCCTTCTCTAGATAATATAAGGCTCTTTTAACTGAATATTTCCCATTGTTTGAGGAACCCCATACCAATTTATCCTATGATCCCCACCTGCTTAGAGGGATGCTGCAAATTGTTTCAGCCTCAACATCATTGAAGGTGTCATAGACCAGGTTTTCCTTCAAACTGGCAGTATCAATGTCAATAAGATGTTGCACATTAGCTTCACAGTGCAGATTCTTGATAGGGGATTGTACACAGTAAGAAGTGGGAGTCGGCAACCATTTGTCCTTCCGAATCTTGATTTTACTTCCATTCTCAGCCCTCCACATCAAGCCTTCTTTCACCAAGTCTAAAGAAGATCACAGGCTCCTCCAAATAAAAGGACCAGCGCCCCCCCGCCCCCCACCTTTGCATCTAACAAGTTTCCAGTCTAGAAATATTTCTCCCTCATAATCTTAGCCACCAAAAGGGAAGGGGAACTCAACATTCTCCAGCACCGCTTAGCAAGCATTGCTTTGTTAAAGCATTCAATGTTCCTAAATCCCAATCCTCCATCTCTTTTCGAGTCACTTTTTCCTCGTTATTGAGTTGGTACTAGTACACATTAGCCTCCTATATGCAGTGCTTGCGTTTGAAATTCCATAGGATCTCGACTACGGTTGATTCTAGAAGTATTTCTTTCGTAAATGTAAGGATTTTCTGTCTATGGGTCGTGTGCTATCTTACTATAACTCCAATATATTTTTGCGAGCATTGACAACTTTAAATATGTTGGGGTTCTTTGTCAGGTAAGCCATATTGTGATATTTTTCTCTTGCAAAATCACATGCAGACCCATGTATAGTGTATACACAATGATACTCCCTTAGATTATTTTGTTAAGAACGATAAGAGAAAAAGTAAAACCAAAAGTACAATCAATTACACACTCACAAAATATTTACATGGTTCAGCAACGTACTTCTGTCTATGGAGTCTTTGGTTTCTCGCTGGGCCCTCGTGTTGAAATCTATAAAAAATAAACTGATCTTTATCGGATTGGGTCATCAAATCGGATCAACACAAACACAACCAGACTCGGCACTTAGGCCCAACATATCTGCACAAAAGAAGGCAGGCCGGGGGGATCGACACGGCTGGAACTTGAGGTCAAAGTAGTCAAACTTGAGGGTATATATGATCACATGCTTGTTTAATGCATCAGGTTAAAATTTCACATCATGTGGCAAGTTTTATCACGAGCAAACATCTGAGAATCGATCATTACTAAGATGGGGCAAATGATAATCACTTTATAAGGTTGCATACAAACAACTTTTACACTCGTGAGCTGAGATATTAAGCTTGCTTCTTACCAAATCCTTATTTTTTTTTCTTGATCTTTTTAGTGGAGGTCATTCAAGGCTACATTTATATTCTGTTTTAGTTGGTTGGGGGACCCTTTACATAAATTCCATCTACTAAGGAATCTATCATATACCTTTCATTGGCCATGAGGGTCAAATCCAACAAAAGAAATCAATCAAACTCGAACTGACGCTAATTTTTATATATTTTTGTAAATAATGAGTAATATTATATATAATCGTAGAATACGTAAGCGTCATGCAGTCATTTTGAAAAAAGAGTCGGATCTACTATTAAAAATTTAATTTTTTTTTTTCATGTTGATACCATATTTACTCATTTTTTAAAAAAAAATTACATAGCGTTTGTGCATTCCATGATTACAAATATCATTTCTATTTTTCAATTATATGTCTTGGTTCTTTAGACCGAAGAGATGTCATTAAAGTTAACCTTGTTTCCCCTTTGAAACGTGCTGCTACATGCAATAATAGTTAACCATGATGACCAATCCACCTCACCTAACCCCAGAAGCCGATCTCTTTTAATCATTACTGCCACAAGCCTAAACAAGAAAACAGATTATAAAGTCACTCTAATTGCCCATACATTATTGAACACTAGCATCAAGACATAGAACAGCATGATTTGTTATGATTGCCACCATTATACTCCTCATGATTGACAGCCATGATTCCTTCTTTAACGCACCCTATAAAAGCAAGAGTTAAGCATGAACAAATCACAGACCAATTAAGAGAACCTGCACAACTCTAGCTAGCAATGTTGAGGAGAGGATCTCTGACCATTTCCATGCTATCAAATTCTACCATGTTGGTGGGTTGGTGCCGGCCACGCCGACGGCTTAGACGGCGGAAGGGTAGTACCATTCGGTTAGGAAATAAGAGGCGAGGGCTGTGCCTAGGATCCAGGCCAGTGGTGCAATGGGGGGTGATGATGGGTCCTCTTAGGATGCTGAAGAAGATCATCATGGATATGGCACCAAATGGACTGTTAATAGAGGCTTATTATAGGTCTTTAACACCCTTTTTACGTCCACAGCTATTTCCCCTATGTTGATTCGTTGCAGAATTTCCTTTTGAGTGGGGTTTGTTCTTCTCTTGATTTATTTTCTTTTCTTGTAAAGTTCTGTAATTAGGGGTTGAGCAACCCCTTCTGATAACAGGCAAATCGTATATCGAATATCAAGTGGTTGATAAAAAAACAGAACCAAATATTGTATAAAATGAAAGAGGGTTCTTTTCCCAGCCTGTTTCTAATAACTGCATTTAAACAAATACAAAAGGTCCTTCCAGAGTACATGACCATCCATCATTTGGATAGCTTTTTGCAGTGTCGAATTGCCTAGTTTCCTTAATGTAAACCATCCCATGCAATTCAATTGATCAGCAGAATGCACAAAGAAGCCTTTGCATGAACCGTCACTGCAAAAGGCAACCTTTCTTTTCAGTAGTTGAAGGGCACTTACCCTCCTTACTCTTGAGTAGATTGGTGAATTTAGGAGAGGGATTGTGAAAAGAAAAAGAAGAGAGAAAAGGAAAGGCTTGATTCAGCAATTCTCTCTGCTGCAATTTCATGCAGATTCCAGAAATCTCCTCATCTTGCAAGTAGGAATCCTTCAACTGCTGTAACCACATTAGATCTAGCATTGTAATAGCAGATAACACTACCTCACCTTCCACTATTTCATCCCTTCTTGAAAGAGCATCTGCAGCCACATTTTTCCTGCCTTTTTTATACACAATGGTGAAGTCATAACCCATTAACTTGCTAAGCCATTTCTGTTGTGATGGTGTCCCTATCTTCTGCTCTAACAGAACTTTCAAGCTTTGCTGGTCAGTTTTGATCACAAATGTGGTTCCCAAAAGATAAGGCCTCTATTTTTTTTACAGCCAACACCAGTGCCAAAAACTCCTTCTCGTATGCACTTAGATCCAAAGCTTTGCCTTTCAAAGGTTGGCTAAGGAAAGCCAAAGGTTTCCTATTCTACATCAGCACAACTCCCACACATTTACATGAGGCATCACACTCAATCAAAAAGGGTTTAGTAAAGTCAGGTAATCCCAATACAGGAGGTTGAGAGACAACCTTCTTTAATGCTTCAAATGCTTGTGTAGCTGAATGTCCCCATTGAAAAGTATCCTTCTTCAACAGATCAGTAAGAGGAGCAACAATTAGTCCATAATTCTTTACAAACTTTCGATAATACCAGTTAATCCAAGAAACCCTCTCAATGATTTAATGGATTTGGGCAAAGGCCATTCAACCATGGCCTTCATCTTGGATGGATCAGCCTGCACTCCTTCAACAGACATTAAATGTCCAAGATAATCAATTTGTTTACAACGAAACTTGCATTTATTTCTTTTAGCAAACAATGTGTGTTTTTCTAACATCTCCAATACCAAGGTTCAGTAATCTTCTCTACTCTTACTGTTGGTGAAATTTGCAATAATATAATAAAAATTATAATTAAAATAAAAATTAAGACGAAGCTAGTTTGGACTGAGGCACGGAAATATCGCTCTCTTTAAGGAGATTCAACCCTCTGCGGTGTACAAAGTCTCAAATTAACCGGTGCAACAGAAATTTTCTTGACTTGACTCCTCCAGGATACAACAACCCAACTGATTGTCGTATGACTCAAGCCTACTCTGCACAAGTGGTTGAACCCAAAGCTCCACTCAAAATAATACCTCTCTTTTATCTGGAAAAACTCTCAAAATAATATATTCACTAAACTTGTTATTCTTCTATCACTTTCTCTTCATTGTCACATATTTGTACCCAATGACCAAAAGAACATATATAGACCATATGGACAATAAACGTCCCAGGAGGTAAAAAGAAACTAACGGGCAAAAAACAATAAATATGAAAAAGACGTTGGCCATCAAAGGTACTAAAAGCCGCCAATTAAAGAAAAACCGATTGCACTAACCATTAACAAAGAGCCGCTAAGAGACAAAGATTAAAAACACTAACGGACTCAGAATTAAAAAGCCTACGTTAACAACTAATAAGACCTCAAGCCAAATTAAACCCAAAGTAACGGCAATTTAATTACCAACCCCCATTAAACACAACGTAAAAGACCAAAAAGCAAAGGCGAGCAACCAGTAAGAAATAAATATAATTAAAAAATATTAACACTCACTATATATCAAGATATCATAAAAAAAAGATTATCACAAACTCCCTTAAGTAAGGCTGAAATACCTCATTCATCAATGATTGAAAAGTGGCAAGAGCATTGGTTAAGCCAAAATGCATAACCAATAATTCATAATGGTCTTGATGGGTTCGAAATGCTGTCTTCTCAATGTTAGTCTCCCTTACCCGAATCTGATGATAGCCAGATCTGAGATCTAGCTTAGAAAAAATGGTAGCTCCACACAATTCATCAAGGAGCTCATCTACCACAGGAATATGAAACTTATCTTTAACAGTTTCCCTATTTAAAACTTTGTAATTCATGCACATACGCCAAGAACCATCAGCTTTCCTCACTAAAATGATAGCTGAAGAAAAGGAGATTGACTACACCTTATTACTCCTGCCTCCAGCAACTCTTTAACTATTTTTTCAATCTCAGTCTTTTGTACAAAGGGATATCTATATGGCCTCATAGAAATAGGCATGGTTCCTTCATTGAGATTAATTTTGTGATCATGGCTTCTCTTGGGTGGCAAGCTTTTAGGTTCCTCAAAAACTACAAAAAATTTCTTCAAAATCTCTTGAATTCCAGTATCAACTTCTTCTTCAACCATAACCTACTGCTGCTGTATTAACTGTAAAAAACATGCATTTCTAGGGGTGTAACCGGTCCGGTCTGGTCCGGTTTTGGATAAAATCTAGGACCGAACCGGTATGTACCGGTTTTGTATTTTTCAAAACCGATTACGCATCGGTTACCCTTCTAAACTGGTACTTCCGATTTTACCGGTTTCCGGTCCGGTCTGGTTAGGTTTTTCGGTTTTTTTAAAATGTAAATTTTACAATTTTTCATTAAAAATTTGTTTATAAAAAAAAATTGATTTAAAAAAACTGTTTTATACTTTTATTAATATATTAGACTATATAATAGTATTAATATTAGACTATTGATATAGTTATAAATTATATATTAGTATTAGTTATAAAATTTTAGTGATTTAGTATTAACATTTGATATAATAATTTATATATTATAATAAGAATATATGAATATATATGTTATATATAAAATTTCACATAAAAATTTATAATTATACATTATATATAAACCTAATATATATTAATATTTAATATATATAAAATATTTTGTATAAAACTTATATATATAAATATTATTTTTTATTTTTTTTAATCAACCGGTCCGGTCCGGTTCGGTCCGGTCTAAAAAATTCCGGAACCGGCCGGTTTTTACGTTTTGAAAACCAGTTCCGGACCGGACCGGTTCAAAACCGGTCCGGTTCGGTTCGATCCGGTCCGGTTTTCCGGTTTGAGTTTACACCCCATGCATTTCCTTTCAATTGTTGATGACTGACAAATCTGCACATCCTCTACTAATTCAGATTTAGTAGTATTCATCCCTCTATAGTTATTAATTTCTTGTTTTGCTCAAAGGACACGGTGAGACCATTAAAATCCCACAACACAGGACCCAAGGTCCTCAACCATTGCATTCCTACTACCACATCACAGCCGCAAGAGGGAATAAGAAAAAATCAATATTGAACATATTACCTTGCATATGAAACTGCAATTGTTCAACCATTCCTTCACCTCTCATTCTTTCCCCATTTGCCACTCGAACTTCAATTTGTTTTCCAGCATTCACCTCTAATCCCACCTTCTTAGCAATCATGGGATCAAGGAAATTATGTTTACTGCCTGTGTCTAGAAGAATGACCACAGAACAGTTCAGGACCTTACCATGAATTCCCATGGTTCTTGGGCTTAATGATCCTGCAATGGCATGCAAGAATATTTCAGGAATCTCATATTGTGCTAGTGTCATATCAACCTTATCAAGATCCTCTACCAACTCACAGCCTTGCACATCTTCTCCACCGAATAATTCCATCCTTCCATCACAAATATCTTGGCCTTTTTACACTTGTGACTAGGGTTCCATTTCTCATCACAGAAATAGCACAAACCCTTCTCTCTTATCTCTTTCATCTCTGTTGGGCTCACTTTTTGCACAGGCAATGATGCTTTAAAATTATTATTTCTCCCTAATACAAAACTTTCTTTCCTTCCAACATTACTGTCAAATCCATTCCCTCCTACAAGAATTGGTACATAGGAAGCTTGATAACTTCCCCTTTTACTCCCCCCACGAGCACTACAAATGTACTTTTCTTGAATCTTGGCAAGACCAAATGCAGAATTAAGATTTTGAGGATGAAGCATCCTCACATGCAGTCTTCTTTCATCTTTCAATCCACTCAAGAACATACTCAATTTATAGTTTTCAGATAATCCCTTCAATCGATTATATTACTTCAAACTGGGTCTTATAAGCAGCAACTGTTGAACTTTGCTTGAGTCGAGTAAGAGCTTCCATGGGATCATCATAGGATGAATTCCCAAACCTCAACTGTAAGGCCTCCAAAAAAGAACTCCAAGAATAAAAAATTCCAGTTTCCTCAGCATCTTGAAACCAGATTAGAGCATTACCCTCCATGTAAAATGATGACGTTAAGATCTTTTGTCCATCCGGCATAGGATATAAAGCAAAATAATGATTCACCTTATAAATCCATCCCGTAGGATTAGTCCCATCAAATCTTGGAAAGTCTAGTTTGATCGAACGAAATTACATACCTCTCATCTGCTCATGATTCACCTCTTCTTGTCTGCCACCATCATGTTCATTCTTCCACCGTTAATAGCATCCAGCAAAACATCTATCTTGGAACTCAGTACCTCTAACGTCCCTTGATGATCCTCCAAACTCTTCCCTTGTTGTTCTTGATGTTGACATAACCCCACCACCATCTTTTCCAATTCTTTAAAACGCGTTCCTTCAGCCATTAGGAAAAAAAAAATTTCTCCCAGAATTTCGAACCGCTCTGGTACCAATTGTAAGAACACACTCAGAAAATGATCACAATTTTGATCTTCGAGGGATTAGTTCCTCCAGAAATGACTTTATTAATCTTCTTCAATGAATTACATCAGAGGCTACCTCCCTTTTTATATAGATTCCAGACGTTAAGTCGGTTAAGAGTTAAGGCATTTCAGTACATATCTTTAGCTAAGTAAGGGTACAAGGGTAATCACATACTATTTAAATGGCATGTGCCATCACATGTACAACTAACTGCCTAACTGTTTATTGTTAGTCTTCAGTCGATGGCTCTCCTCTCCTTCAAACTTCTTCCATCATTATTCAGCTTAATGATCATAACATCAAATTAGGTTAGAATTTTCTTCAAAGGGACATAAATTTATTTGTAATTTTATACAGAGTATTATTCGAGTCACAGGATGAATATGATCTTGAAGTTTTTTTTTTCTCTAAATGTTTGGGCAATGGACATGAAATTAGGGAGAAAAAAAAATCAGTACCTAAAGAGGGAAGTTTAAAAGAATACAAAAGAAATGAAGATAATGGCTAAAAAAAAAAAAATACACAATATATGCATGGCTTATTTGGTATTTGTATTTTGTTTATCTTTATTTTTAATAAAAGAAATAGGCTATTGGACTTATGTCCATAATTGGTTAGTTGGATACCCCTTCTCTTATAGAGGATGGGGTTGGTTGGGATACCTCTCATCTTTTAGAGGATGAGGGTGGTTGGAATACCCATTCCTCCTTTAGAGATAGGGTTGTGTTTTATCTCTGTTTTATACAGAAAGTGTTACTCTTTTATGAGAGTTTCTAGAAATTTAGACAATACTCGTCGCAAAGTAATTTATGTGTGGGGAGGTGTACAACAAATGTGTAATTTGCCTTGTATTCAGAATTTTCTCTGTATTGACTCATCATAGATGTAACTTCCTTCATGAATAAAATAAAATCTATTTTTTTATAAAAAAAATTAAGAAATTTTTTTCTCATCAGTCATTATTCATCACTTTACATTTTATATTTTATAAAAAATATCTTCACATTTTATAAAAAAATTATAAATATGAAATGTGAAAATAAATAATAACAGATGTATCAATTAATTTAGTACCCGTTATATATTATCGACTCAATTTCCGTTAATCGTTTCCTTCAAAGAAGCCTGCTCTTAGCTGAGAAGCAAACAATGGCTACTCTAATCACCTCCCAAGCCGTCCGAAACCCTCTCCTCCTCACACCGCCAAACCTCAAACCCCCCTTCTATTCCCCTCGCTGCCACCTTTTGTCTTTCCATAACCCCTCAAAACCCCTATCTCCCCGCCTCACCACCAAGCGTAACCTAGCCACCCTTGTTCTCGCTTCGGCTTCCCCTACTTTTCCCGCTCTGCACCCACGAACCCCTCAAATCCCGACTCAGTCACAGTCTCCGCTCACCCGAACTCTCACCACCATTGCAGCCATAGCCTTATGCTTCTCCACCCTTTTCAGCAAGCTCGTCGAAAACCTTGCTCCTCAAATCACCCAACAAGTCGTTCTGCAGAGAAACTTGGTTAGCACTGTTGGACCGCTATTCTTCGCCGCGCTAAAAGACCGGCCCACTGGGTACCTGAATACGCCGCTGACGGTGGTGGCCGCGGGGTTGGGCAAGTGGCTCGACATCTACAGTGGGGTTTTGATGGTTAGGGTTTTGCTCAGTTGGTTCCCCAACATTCCCTGGGACCGCCAGCCCTTGTCCGCTATTCGGGACCTCTGCGATCCGTATTTGAACCTCTTCCGGAATATAATCCCACCGATATTCGACACGTTGGATGTTAGCCCGCTTTTGGCTTTCGCGGTGTTGGGCACTCTTGGTTCTATTCTTAATAGCAGCAGGGGCGTGTATTGAAGAAGAGAGGATTGCTGGGTTTCCTCTGTTCGTCATGGTTATATCCTTTCCTATGTTGGCAGGCTTCAGCTGGTAAAGACTATTCTATTTTCTATCCTGGTTTACTGGTCTTCTCTCTTCGTTCTTTCTAGTGTTCCTTTTCTTTATGTAATATAACCAAATATGTATGTAAGTTCACAGTTTTAGATATTGAAGTTTGATATGTATATTATGTTTTCTAATCCTAATTGTTATATTGGCCTTAGCTTAGGATTCTGTCATAATGGAAATAATACAATTTTGTTGGAAGTTAGAATTCTGTATGGCAATTAGTATTAATTTCTCAATCCTTTGCAATATTGGGATTTAATGTTGTGCTTGTATCGTCCTGACTATCAAAAATCATGTACAAGTCATTTCATGATTCTGTACAATTTGTGCAGCTTGTTGTTTTCTGTGAAACATAGAATTTGAGTTACTCATTACATGTAGCTCGATGCACGGGCATCCCTTTGTGATGGTTTCTTTGAAGTAGTATCCATGCATTACTTCTTCATCCATCTAATGTTATCCGGCAGTATATTACCGATCAAAAAAAAAAAAAAAGAAAAAAGTTATCCGGCAGTATAGCTTACTTATTTTAGGAGTTGGGTTTGTATCCGGCTGTGTATCTGAGGCTTTCTATTATTTTTCTAGCCTTGTACACTAAAGTTTTAGTTATAAATTTTATTTTATAGAAAACAGGAAATGTCCCTGCTGGTTGGGAGACTTTTGCTAACATTTTTTCAAATTTGGGATAATTATTAAGAGCATTAGACACCAATAAAGATTCTGATTCCATCTGATGAAGGCGTTGTAAACTAATTTATGTAAGCAGTACTAGGAATTTAAGCATTTCAACTATTGGAACATAATAATTTTCAAAAACTAAATGTATGTGATAGCCAATAGGTTGCTCATGATAAATGCTAGAATAAGAATTAAGGGACGTGTACTTAAGGGAGAAACCATTGTTTTAGGATTATTAAGCTTCACCCTTCTGAAATAATTGGAGACTTGACGAAAGAGTGGATTTGAGTGTCAACTGTTATATCATTTGGTGCAGAGCTTCTTAGAGAGAGAGAGAGAGAGACAGAGACAGAGAGCTCTTTTGCTTGTGCAATTGGTTTATCGATTCCTCGAATACTATTCTGTTATTTGATTGTGCAATTGATTCAGTTCTAAATGCTTAATGGGCCAATTAAATTGTATTAATCTTTAAGCGTATAACAATGCAAAGTAATTTCTCTGGAACTATTTTTTATGCTCATCTTGAGTGAGCAAAACCAAATGCAGAAGCTCAAGCTTAACTGAAGCCACCGGTCATGGCTTTGGCCCTTCACCAGAGGCGACCCTACCAATCCTTGAAAGCTGGGGCTGCCATCAACCGTGCTGTGAATCTTCTTGGAGTCGAGGTTCAAATGGGTATTCTTTTTGCCCTCTTTGGGCCACAATGACTGGTGTGCTGGACTAGTACCATGTAGGCGGCACTTGAATGAGCCTGCGTGACTAGTTGAAGCACAAATGCATATCTTCTTGTACCCAGCAGCTGCTTGTGTTATGGATCTTCTCAATCTTCTTTTGCACTGCCTAGCCCCTTTGCCTGACTGTACGACGTATTGGGCCTGGAAATGATTGAGGTCTCGTTTAGATGTTGAGTTGAGTTGAGTTGAGTTTTTTATAAATAGTATTGAATTAAGATGGTAGAGTGAGTTTTGTGGGACCTATCTAAGATGAGTTTAGATGTGTTTAAATGTTAATATGAGTTTAAATGTATTTATGAAAAATTGAAGAAGGTTGTAGGTCCTGCGTGTAAATGTGTTGAGTTGAAAAAAGTTATAGATCCTACGTGTAAAGATGCCTTGAATTGAGTGAAGTTTAATGATTTGTAAATTGTGTGTTTGGATGTTAGGCTAGATTTAAATTTAAACTCAACACAGATGAGATGAGTTGAGATGAGTCAATGTTCTAAATGAGGCCTAATCATTAAGTGGCAAATTCATTGTGAGGATAGTGAGTGGGACAGTCACACGAATTGATCCATGAGTGAATTTTTTGGGTGGCATTAAATATTTTAATAAATATTGAAGGATCTATTTCGACAAGTTGAGATTAAAATTAAAAGTTGAATAAAATATTATTATAACATATTTTTTAATATTATTTTTATTTTAAAATTTGAAAAAGTTATATTGTTTGTTTTATTTTGTGTGAGAATTTGAAAAAATTGTAATGATTAGATGAGATGAAATTAGTTGAGATGAGCTGTGAAAACAAACGGGGTTGAATCCAACAAAATTATACCAGAATTCATATGCCGGTTGGAGTTTAGATATCCAAAGGACCAAATCCCACAAAAGTATACCAGAATTCAAATGCCCCGAACATATACTCAGTCCTTTATCACAACCAGTCAGGAACTTATGAGGTCCTTGGGATAACTCAAGCCAATTATTTGCTTATCAAAGGCACAAATTTACAATAATAAATATATCCGATGGACGTAAAAAACATAAACATGTCATTGTGTGAAAGAAGGCAGCAATAAGACAATTCTCAACATCGTTCAATGTGCAGAAGGATTGCATGATGATGGATTGCATGATGATGTTCAATGTAATTACAAACATAGAATCCTCGTGGGTTCTTGCTTGCTGCTTGCCATTGAAATTGATTCGTATAATTTGATCTGGAAGTTTCAAGTCTAAGTAAAAAAAACCGTTTAAGAGAACTGGCCCTGCATTGGGTTGGCAAGTTAGAGGTATGGCTGGATGCACGACGTTACACGAGCTGTGTGACTCTTTGTATTGAAGCTTTTGTCTTGTTAAAGCTCATGTATTACACTGGTAGCTAGTACTCTGATCTCATGTAGTACCATGCAGAGGATGTAACATTATTAACTGGGACAAAAAGCACCAGTACTTCATAATTCTCTAGCACGCTCAAAGGAATTCATCCTTAGAGTGTAGTGAAGGTAGGATGTGGATCACAAAGAACTATGCACCCTTTTCCAACCCATTCTCTCTCTAAAAACCGATTGTCCTCTCTAATTTAATTTGCAGAACAAATTCCTTTCTCTTGTCTATAGTTTTAGTGGGTTTTTCTCTCTTTTCTTTTTCCCTTTGGGTAGGACAAATCCACTGCTTTCTGGCAACCAATTGTCCACAAGCTAAGCTGCTGATTTTCCAATAAGAGCCCATGCAAAATCATAGCCATCCAACTATCGTGTAGCGTTTTCATGCCTCCCAAACTTTGTGTAAGTCTTACGTATCATTGCAATAGCATGTCTCTAACTTATACGCTTGAGACATCGAAGCTGGCTTCGTCGGCCTCAAATATTTAACATCTGTGCCACGTACATATCCCTCTTCTCCATAGATGTGCTAGTCTCATGTCTCGGTACGCCAAGGGCCAGGCTTCCTTGCTCTCGACGAACTAGCGACATCAAAGGCATCCAACCACATCTACTCAGTAACGAATTACTAGCGACATCAAGACGTTGACTCTTTTAGCAGTCACTCTAGTATTTACCAGTACGGAACATAGATTTGCTATGTTTGGCAAGTGAGAGTCTCACTATTATTCTTTATTTTATTATTACTTTTTACTTACTTTTATATTATTCATTACTTTTCACCTACTTTTTATTACTATTTAATATTTTATTATTATTTTTTCATTACTTTTTCACTACTATTCACAAACATTCTCAACACTTCTCAACACTTCTCACTACCCAAACGTACCTTAGTCTTCCGATTTATGGTCTACTTTTTAATTTTCTTTTCTGGTATTGCTTTCACTGTAATGAAGTTTTTGTTTGGAATGTCCTATCGGCTACTCTTATACCTCTTGTTAAGATAAAATGCAGATGACAAAATTTACCTCTTTCCATCAATTTAATTTTTTGAAATAAGTATAATAATTTCACATAGCATAGAGCAGAAGTCTTGAATTCTCTACACTCTATCCCAAAATACAAATGACTAAATATGACTTCTCATTAGTTTAAACTTTTGAGATGAGTGGCGATTTAATACTTCTAATTTAGTTTAATGATAGATGATTGCGATGCAAAAACACATGCATGATCCTTGGACTAATTAGTTATAACTAGATCAGTACACTTCATATCTCTAATCCATACTACTAAGCCAAAAGTTTGCGGTCCATTCTCTTTTCTTCAACCTCTATTTGGTAGAAGGGCGCCTAATAATTCATATCCGGTATTATTTGATCAGTCTCGCTAAAATAAGAAAGAAAGTAGAAAAAACATGCATGCATGCATGCAGTAGTACTGGAGCTAGCAGCAATAATTTTTGAAGCAAAATTCACGTGCTTAAGAGTCAAGACCCTTTAATTTCCAATCATACAAGCAATTTTCCAATCGCTTGCAATAAGATTTTTTCATATTATATATACCAGATAGTCATGGTTTTGGATTCAGAATCGCGCAGCTAGCTTCTTTATGATCATGTACTGGGATGCGGGAATTATAGCAAACAAGATCAGAATAAATATTGAGAGCGCAAGAAAAAGATAGTCTATGGAATAATGAGTTGTTGCTCAGTCTATGGAATAATGAGTTGTTGCTCCCTGATCCATAGATAACATGTGTTGAAGAAAAGAAATGAGGATATTTATAACAATGATGGTTTTACATATTTATAGCTAGAAATGGAAAGCTGTACATAAAGAATATTCTAGACTCTAGGTTTGTTACAAATGAAATGAGGATGCCGCTGCATGCCGCTGCATGTTGCAGGTGTTTGTTACGTGATGCTGCTATAATCCTTCGGCTGTGATACCTGTGAGCTAGGCTTTATTATTGGAACAATATTAGCCTTAACATCCCCCCTCAAGTCAAGCGGCAAATGTTGCAGGTGCAGACTTGAACACATGGAGGCAAAACGTGCGGCAGAGAGAGGCTTTGTTAACGCATCGGCAACCTGATCTTTCCCAGAAATAAACGCTACTTGCAGGGACTTGTTTAAGACTCGATCACGTACGAAGTGGAAGTCAATCTCGACATGTTTAGTTCGGGCATGAAACACTGGATTTGAAGAGAGATAAGTCGCACCCATATTGTCACAATAAATCAAGGGAGCACGAGTAAGGGTGATGTCCAAATCACGGCAGAGATGTTGGAGCCAAATGACCTCTGCTGTGGCGTTAGCAACTGCTTTAAATTCTGCTTCAGTAGATGAACGGGCGACGGTAGGCTGTTTCTTCGAGGACCAAGATACTAGATTATCTCCAAAGAAGACACAAAAACCACTTGTTGATCGACGATCGTCAGGACAGCCTGCCCAGTCGGCGTCGGAGAAGGCAGTGAGATTGAGATTGGAAGATGGAGAAAAATGCAAACCAACCTGTGAAGTATGTTTCAAATAGCGCAAGATGCGCTTCACAGCTTGCCAGTGGGGTAACCGAGGGGCATGCATAAATTGGCATACTTTGCCAACTGCATAAGATAAGTCAGGCCGTGTGAAAGACAAGTATTGGAGTGAACCGACAATGCTTCGGTATAGTGTAGGGTCTTCGAAAATATTCCCTGTGAAGGCACTTAATTTTTCAGAGGTAGCCATGGGAGTCTTGACAGGTTTAGCAAACTGCATATTGGTCCGTTTAAGTATATCGAGAACATACTTCTGCTGAGTTAAAATCAAACCATTTGATGTGGAGGTCGCTTCAACACCGAGAAAATAATGCAGATTACCGAGATCGGTAATGGGAAAATCAGTGCGCAGGTTGGTGATGAGTTCGGATAGATGAGAAGTTGAGGAGCCAGTGATCAAAAGATCATCTACATAAACAAGTACAAAAATTGTGCTGGACTTGGTCTTACGTACAAAAAGTGAGGGATCTGCTGATGAAATTGTGAACCCGAGATCAACCAGACGACAGCTTAGCCTTGAGTACCATGCATGTGGTGATTGGCGAAGACCATAAAGGGCCTTATGTAACCTGCAAATATGAGATGAGAATTGGGGATGAGTAAATCCAGGAGGTTGGGTCATGTACACGGTTTCATGCAAGGGTCCGTGGAGAAACGCATTCTGAATGTCATATTGACGGATTGGCCAACGACGGGTTACAGCAAGAGCAATAACAGATCGCACGGTCGTAGGCTTCACAACGGGACTAAACGTTTCATCAAAATCGACCCCAGATTGTTGAAGGAAACCCTTGGCAACGAGCCGAGCTTTCCGTCGTTCAATGGACCCATCAGCGAGCCGTTTGGTGCGAAAAACCCATTTACATGTAACGGTGTTGGAGGCCTGTGAAAATGGAACCAAAGTCCATGTATGATTGGCGAGGAGAGCATTGAACTCATTTGTCATTGCTTCACGCCATTCGGGGTATTTCTGAGCTTCCGTGAAGCTTGTGGGGGATTCCGGGATGGTAGTACAACTACTGAGAAAGGCACGAGGTGGAGGCCACTTAATGGTGCCGTCAGTGAACTGTCGAGGTCGAAGAGAGCTGGTTTGTGACCGTGTTACCATTTGATGTGCAGGTGGCGGAGGATCAGACGAGGTGAAACTCTGCGTTGATGATGATGGTTGAGAGGAAGAAGAAGAAGGAGACGAAGGGTGTGGGCCCAAGATAGAGGAAGGAGATGAAGTCGGGGTTATTGGATTATTTGGAGGAAGTGATGGAAGGATCACGTGAGTTGAAGAAGAAGAGGTGGTGGGCTCAGTTGATGACGCATGTGCAAAGGGAAATGAGTCTTCATTAAATTGAACATCTTTGGATGTGTAGGAACGGCCCGTGGGAATGTTATAACAAATGAAGCCCTTGTGGGCTGGACTGAGACCCAGAAATGCGCAAGGTAATGAGCGGAAGGAGAATTTGTGTTTGTTGTAGGGTGTAGTGAGAGGCCAACATTCAGAACCGAAAACACGTAAACTGCTATAATCTGGAGATTTTTGGTGAAGAAGAAAGTAAGGAGAAGAATTATGTAGTGAGTGTGAAGGTAGAATATTGATTAAATATACAGCATGAGTGAAGGCAAACGGCCAAAATTTGAGAGGAGCCGAGGCATGAGCAAGGAGAGCTAAACCCGTGTCCACAATGTGACGGTGTTTACGCTCTATGATACCATTTTGTGTATGAGTATGAGGACATGTAATACGATGAATAATTCCGTGAGATTCTAAATAGTGAGAAAAGGGTCGAAATTCACCCCCCCAGTCTGATTGAAATTGTTTTATTTTTGTTTGGAATTGAAGTTCAACTTGAGTTTTGAATTTAATAAAGACTTCAAGTGCTTGAGATTTTGTTCTGAGAGGAAACAACCATGTGTAACGCGAGTAATCATCCATAAAACTAATGTAATATTGAAATCCATCATGTGATACATGTGGGGAGGGACCCCATAAATCTGAAAAGATAAGTTGAAAAGGTGTGGTGGACTTGTGGAGACGTGAGTGAGCTGGAGATCTATGAGATTTGGCCTTAGCACAGGCATTACAGAAGGATGGAATTATTAGTGGATCAAAAGGTAGACCATGGCGTTGCAAGATGGACCGAACAAGCTTGATAGATGGATGTCCGAGCCTCGAATGCCAAGTGGGAACAGAGATGGATGTAGTCAGAGCAGTGGACTGTGAAGGTGAAAATGAGTATAAGCCGTTATGGATGGTCCCGTGAAGAAGAGGTCTCCCCGTGATGCATTCCTTGATACAAAAAGAATCAGCAAAAAATTCAAAGAAGACGTTATTGTCGACACAGAATTGACGAACGGAGATGAGATTTTTTTTGAATGAAGGAACACAAAGAATTTTATTTAACAAGAAATTAGAGGAATTAGATGAGAGAGAAGCGGAACCAGAGTGAGAGATGGGTATTGAGGAGCCATCACCAACACGCAGAGTGTCCTCGCCATGATACTCAGCAGCTTGCAAATTCAAATTGGATAAGTCACTGGTAATGTGGTTTGTTGCTGCTGTATCCGGATACCAGCTGGGATCTGAGGTGTAGTTTGATGAGAAGTTGGCAGTGGTTGGGGAGGCAGCAGTATAGGCCTGATTAAATCGGTACAGGCAGGTAAGAGCAGAATGCCCCTGTCGATTGCAGACCTGGCAAACCAAACGGTTGTCAGTGGAAGAAGAAGATATGTGACCATGGTTACCTGTAGACGTCTCACGACCACGATTTGAGTGACCACGACCACGGGAGTTGGTGCGACCCCAGCGATGTCCTCGACCACGTTGAGGAGAATGATTTTTTGCTGTGTAGTGAGCAGAAGGTTCGCTGGAGAAAAGACTAGTATTGGTGTGATGAAGCATACGAGCTTCATGTGCTAGCAGATGACCAAGAAGTTCAGTAGAAGGAATAGGCTCCAACCGAGTAGCAACGGACGAGACAAGTGCATCATAATCAGGTCCGAGCCCAGCCAAAAGGTAAGGAATGAAATCTGCATCTGGAAGAGGACGTCCTGCAGCAGCCATAGTATCAGCCAAAGTTTTGGCACGACGAAAATACGTCGAAATAGAGTCAGCTCCTTTCTTAAGTGATGCTAATTGTAATTGTGTTTGAATAATTCGTGCTTGAGAGACAGAAGCATAAGTGGACTCGAGAGAGAGCCACACATCACGAGCAGATGTGCATCCCACAACTTGAGCCATGATAGGTTCAGATAGGGATGAAATAAGAGCAGACATCACAAATTGATCCTGCTGGAACCAGGCTTCATAGATGGGATTAAAATCACCATCGTCCAGCGCGGGTTTAGGAGGGGGAAAAGAGCCATCGACAAACTTGTAAAGTTTCTGTCCACGAAGATAAGGTACAAGTTGTACCTTCCATAATAGATAGTCATCAGGAGTTAATTTGACAGAGATGGCGTGGGAAAAACTGGGGTTAGGGAGGGAGGGAGAAGCCATGGACGTTGGTCCTATAAGGCTCTGTATACCATGTTGAAGAAAAGAATTCCTCTGTTTTCTGTATTGATTTTCTTGATCTTTACAATGATGGTTTTACATATTTATAGCTAGAAATGGAAAGCTGTACATAAAGAATATTCTAGACTCTAGGTTTGTTACAAATGAAATGAGGATGCCGCTGCATGCCGCTGCATGTTGCAGGTGTTTGTTACGTGATGCTGCTATAATCCTTCGGCTGTGATACCTGTGAGCTAGGCTTTATTATTGGAACAATATTAGCCTTAACAACATGTAGCATGAGCCACCTAGGAAAATTGCTCCATGGATATATGCAGGAAAGATTAAAGCTAGCTGCCTCCTTTCTTCTACTGAATTTTCCATTATTATTTTGCATGCTTCAGCTGGGGAACTCATGACAACTGCTCAGAAACTTTTGTATCAACGACAGTACTGCGTGGGCTTAATTAAGACGTGTTAATGTAGAACGTACATGCCCCAATACATTAATGCATGCTCAATGGTTCGAAACCAGAAGTGAAGACACTGCATGCCACAGGTCTAAGACAAGTGGAAGGGCACAAGCTAGGCGTGCACTGATAATATTATCGTTGGGCGCCAGTGCACGCGTCCTCGAAGGCGTGCACCACGCATGCATGCCCAGCGCGGCCAATAACGTGCGTCTTGGAATAAAGATTAATTATAGGAATAAAATATTGGCTCTAAATTAGATTTCGACTCTTTAGTGCGTGTCGTCAAATGTTTTAGTCAAAAAAACAAAAACTTCGTAAAATTAAACTTGGTTTCATATGGTAAATTTTTATTATAAAATAAATTTAATGTATCACATAAAATCACGTCAGTTTGTGAATTTATTTTTATAAAATCTATGTGGTTGTAGCTAACTAGCACTGCTATGATATTTCATATAATAGGACTAAAAGTAAGTGGTATATAGATCCTATATTATTTGAGAAGTATAAATTTTTACTCTTTATAATATTCTAATAAAATTCTAATTATATTATTGACTAATACTTTCAGAATATAGACCATATAATAGCTTGGACCGTCTATTGAGGCATTACAACTGCTCTCTAATCTAATTAATGGAATAGATCCTAAAAATAAAGATACCTACGTGCCTACATTTATTTGCACGTAGGTATGTCTCGTATTGGATCGAGATCGAGAGATAATGCACGCCCCAACCAAAAGCTAGCATAACACCATGCATTTGCAAAATTTTGATCTTTTGCTATGTCTTGATCACCTTTTTCTAACCTTGCCGTGCACTTTTTCAATTCTTGATTCATGCATTTTCAGGTGGGGTTAGTTTTAGAAATCTAGCGCTTGCACTTTTCTTTCCCGAAACCCTACGTGCCTATCACAAATCTACTTTAGACAAAGGCCAGCAGGCAAAGGAAAAAAGAAAAAGAGATCAGATCATGAATTGTGAAAGATCGAACAAGCTACACATCGATCCATCGATCAGGAACGTCATGACTTATCTATAATTCAGTATATCTCTCTAAATCTTCCTCCAAATCATGATAATTACCAAGCTTTATTGAGAATGGAATTTTGTTTTTCCCATAAATGTTTGTCAACCATAACTTTTTTGCATGCCCTACGTACCAACGATCGCATCCTTTTCTACTTTTTCTTTGGAAAATGCTAGTAATTAGTCCCCAGCATTAGTGTACCGCTCAAAATTACTGCTAGCGTAAGTCTTTTATTTTTTTAAATGTTTAACTAAGTTACTACTAGTGCATGTGTGTATTCTTTTAACATTAAAAAAATAAAATAAAAACCAAATGTATTAGCTAGGGATACATGACTTGAGGGGGCTGAGTTGTAGCAGTACCCTTATCCTTTCTCATCCTCGATCTTGCTGCAACCTAATGATCAAACCTTGATAGATATGGCAATGGCCTTACTCGGAGCTAGGCTTCTAATTAACTTCAACTCCAATGCTCAATTACTCAATCCACATAGTCACTAGACAATGAAACAGAGGAAATATGTTATATTCTTCATTTTTATGATCTCACACTAATTGTTTTATTGTGTTGATCATGTAGTAATTAATTAATACCCATTAATTTTTTAAAGATATAATTTAAAATATATATATAATATATAATAACATTTTATCATCATGATATCCACACAAAAATTTATCAATCATCCTCATGAAATTCTCAACCCGTAACCACGTGGCATTCCATGAATGAATGATAAATAGCTTTTTGTAATAATATAATGTCAAAGTTAGAGGATTTAGTAAGGATATTGATTACCAAAAAAATCATTAGTAAGTACTTTTCCTAATTATAACCCTACATGTTTAAAGTTCCAAAATGAAACGAAACCCTTCGATCAGAAGACCATGTGGGTTGATTGCTGCATATATAGTGCATGCATGCAGCAACACAAAATGATAATGATCACGTGACCTGCAATGTCCATGTCAGGAGAGACTAAACTATTATCACGCGCGTCAGGGCTGTAGTAGTTCTGTGTTAGTCTGTCCTCCCATTGAAGGCTTAAGAAAGAAAATATACAGAAGTTTTGAAGACAATCTACTTTTGCTTTTTTTTTTTTTTTCTTTTTGGGTACCTGTTTTGCTCTTTTCACAGGCCTTTCTAACCCACGTTCAAACCCAAATGCCCATCGAACAGTCAACATGCTTAACAAATTAAACCCTAATATTCAAAATGATCATCATAACCTTCCAAAGATGGCTAAACAAAAGAAAAATACACGACCCTTGATTCCTTTAGAAGTCTTCTTTCCATAATGAGAGAATATTAGTAATGATATTCCTCAGACATCCATCAAAATAACAATTCCTCACGCACATACATAGACCACCAACATAATTAAGTATTAACTATATCCTTCTACCAATCCCTCTCTCTCTCTCTCTCTCTCTCTCTCATAAGTCATAGACTCATATGTACAAAGTCCTTGAGGGTACTTCTGTTAACATCTTCACAGAACACAAGTGGGCAGCAAGCAGCTTGTGAAAAACCTCAACCCTCTCTTCTGCAGAGGAAACAAAAGCAAAAAAAGTATATTAAAAACTATGCACAAATTTGAGGGTACATAATTATAGCCTTATAAAACAATTATTAAAGGGAGAAAGGGTTTTGAGGATCTATACCTTTCTAGTTTTTGCATAGAGGACTTCGGGGGAGATTTTGTACAAGTCTTCGTCCACAGGTTTTGGGGCTGCCCTTGGCATAGAAGTTGGCGGACTTGTTGGTTCCTCCACGTCACTAACCCAGCTTTGCTTTTTATCTTCCTTGACGTAAGGGCCACGAACTTTTGTCTGCAATTTATCAAAGCCGGTAATTAATATTGACCATCAACATTTTATTTGAAACGTAATATGCGCAGGCATGCAGTGCTACATGCATGTAGGGAAAAGAATGTCTAGCTAGCCATCATAATTACGCAGTTTGGACTTTAGAGTTTAGAGGGTTCATTTCCTCTGTTTTCAACAGGTTCCTGTCCAACCCTCAACATCGATCCGGTAGGGATCGAAAACATGTCGGTCCCATTAAAAACATAAAAGCATTTGCAAAAGATGAGTTGAATTTCGCTCCAATGGCTTTCACCAAAGGAGGTGCTTCTTTTGAGTTTTAAGGACTTTTCCTTGGTGGGGTGGGGATAACTTCTTTTAATATAATCAAGCATGAAAAGTTGGGTCCATAGTTAATGTGGTCACGCTCGTAGTTTTTGAATCAATCCTTTTGATCCCCACGCCAAAGTAGTGCCCTACATGCTTTCTAAAGCAGATTATCATGTGATTTTTTTTTCTTTCCCACCATGAATGATCATTCATGATTCACCATCACGCGCAAAGATATGATCAAAAGAGAAAAGGAGAAAAGCAAGAGACAATACACAAGAAAGAGTAAAGGATTACACCCACTAAATATGTACCCCATGCTCTAATACAATACGAGAAAATATTATCTTGTAATGCAGAGAAAATTAGCACCTTTTATCAGCTGCATAATTGTAATTTATAGGAATAGTTTTCATCTCTTTTTTAGCCAAAAAATAAAATTCCTAAGCAAGATAAGGAGTAGTAAAGACAAGCAGCTTTAGCTTACCCTTCGCCGAGGAACAACGATCATGGCGGGTGTGACCACATTATTCTCATACAAATCTCCAGCAACATACAAATCACGCTCTTCAGAAAAGCTGTAACGTAGCAACCCGGCCTCCCTTGCTGACTCAAAGCACTGAGTGAATGGCAGGTCGTCGTTCCAATCCCAGCTCCCAAAAGCCGGAACATGACTTCTCATGTAGTAATCCTATTCACAAACCAAAAACAAGATTCTTAATACATGACATAGATAAATATATCAGAAGAAGAACATGAAGAGTATGAACTTTTTTGGGGAGACAAGTGAGAAAAAAGAAGTCTCACTTGATCCATTAAGGTAGAACTGGAGAGGTTTAAGAATCTGGGAGCAAGATAGATCAGCTGAGCCTCGAAGGTTATAAAATGTCTACTCTTTCTTTGTTTCTTTTATAATGCAAGGTAGAGTGTGGGTTTACTACCAATTTATGAAGGGAGATGGATTCACGGAGAATGAGGGAGAGGTAGTAAAGTAGGCCTGGCCAGGGGGGTATGGGTCCAATGGGATCCAAAGCAACACAACTTCATGGGTAAAAAAGAAAGAAAGTAAACTCTGATAACGATGTTTCACAGTAGCCAGACAGTAGGACAAAGCGGTAAGGCAAGTGAGAGAGATAGGGATAAATCGGATGCTTTGGTTCAGATTCTTTTAAATTCTATCCTTAACTTTATCAAGGGTTTTTGCTTTGCCTTGTTTGTCGCTGAACAGTTGTATATTCAAATGCATGATAAAAGCCATAAAAGTTGGTTGCTTCTTTCTTTCTTTCTTGGGGTTCTCCAATCTCAAAGCAAAACGCCTGGCCTGTAACAGGCCAGCTTTTGAACCCTACACGCCTGATCGATGAAACTTTGTGCTCTGTGCAATCGAGTAGAGCATCCCTCAGACCGGAGTTAAAGTGGAGTAATGTATTTGGCATTGACAAGTCAGTAGAGAAGTCAACACTCAGCAGTACTGTATCAGCTAGCAGTAATAGTAGTACTTTGCATTTTTGCAGTTCAGAGCTGAAACAGCTTGCTGTGTACACCATACACAAGAATATCTTTAACTATAGAAGATATATATCGTACGGTTCCTACTGATCTCTGGAATGGTTAGAGTTGCAGAGAGGCCAGAGAATTGGCGTGGCCTAATTGTGCTCTCTTCTCGAATATTTGACCTTGGCCTTTGACAATCTGTATTTTGGTCTATTATGTATATAGCATTTGTGATCAATTATACTTGTAAGTTTATGTATTGAAACGTTAATTAAGCATATATTAATGTGGAAATTTGACACATTAACTAAAAAAATTATAATATTTTTAACTTTTTTTATGTCACATGAGTTGATGATCTTATATGGTAAGAATTTAACACATAAACTAATAAAAAAATATTTTATTTTAATTTTTTTAGGATAGATGCGATATTATTCTTGCATGAGTAAAACTAGGGTTTTGTAGTGTGGAATTTTTTAGCAAAAGAGTTGCCCAAGGAAGAAGTCAAATGGATTCGCTCCATTGTCATATAACATGGAGATTCTAACCATTTTGTACTTTCTAGCATGGCATCAAAACAAGTACTGGTAAAAGAAAATGATAGTACACACCTCCTGCAGCTTAATTGATAATCTTATCCAATTAAGCTTAGAGTAGTGTTCTAGAATATCTTATAAGCATCTGCTGAAGCTTAAAGTGGTCGACCCTCAAATGATTCAGATAGTACAATATTATTATAACATTAATTAATTACAGCCTCAAAAGCATTTTTAAATCAGTAATAATTAGTACTTGCCACTCATTAATATTATATATGATCGACCGTACGTGTTGATCATCGAAGACCAATTTTGCTAGAAGCTAAGAGATCTCATATATCGATCGTTCTCATGATCATGATCTGTTGAATAAGAATATATTGGCCAGCTCTAGATCTTATGAGAAAGAATAAGAATTCAATGTAATTGCCATGTTGAGAAAACTCTTTGGGAATAATTGAATATATTAATATATATACGTATATATATTTGTAGTCATAGAGTGAGTAAATGTTGTGCATTCTTTTTAAAAAAATGATTAAATATAAGACTCATATAAAAAAAATTAATTTATTAAGACAAAACTAATATTTTAAAAAAAAAAGTACGCAAGCATTACACATTAATTCATATATATATAGAGAGAGAGTGTGTGTGTGAGAGAGAGTATTGCTACATATATATATATATATATATAGTATTGCTGCTCTGCCCTCTATTGATGTGGCACCACCATATAACGTTACGTTGTGGTTTATTAAAAAAAATAAAAAGTATATATTATAAACAAAATGAGGTCGGAAAATATGTAGAATTTTTTCTTTAAAGATGATAAACCAAAACCTCTTAGCACATTGATCCGATTCATGTACTGCTCGATACAAGCTACGGCTAAACGGCTTAGATTACAGCTCTATTGATACTTAATTAGTACATAAGAGTCTTATAATCTCCATAGACAAGACTTTCCTACAATCTTGTGACGCAAACATATCCGTACAATTTGAAGAAAAATAGACATAATATGTGAATTCTAATGCAATAATTAAATAGCCAACTAGCAACAATATTATTAATCTTGGGATCCACATGATATTATAAATTTATATATATCTACTTCTCTTCGTGTAATTGTAAAAAGTATTTGGAATGAAAATTTTTAAGGAAACTCAATCCCATTAGGATCAAGCCCAAATCAGTTAGCACTCAATTTAACAACCATTTCTACGTATTTTTTTTAATTGAAGATTTTTTTTCGAGTTTAAAAATCCAAGTTTTGAAAAAACTTAAAAGTAATAGAAAAACTCTTGCTGCAGTTGCCTGGTTCAATCGAGGGGCAAACGGCTCTGATGTGGACAAAATAAAAATGTATTGTTTCATAACTTCTCTGCAGTTCCCCAAATCCCTATCCTCCTTCCATTTCTATTTCAACATTTTCCTCTCTCTTCGTGTTTCACCCCCTCGATTTCTCTCCCTCAAAGACGAAGATCCCACATCGACGAGACTCTCTGTGTTCTCTCGGTGCAAAATTATGACTACAAAGTTGATTCCTGGGGGCTCGGTGCAAAATTATGTATCAAAAGACCTTGTCCTATTGAGGCTGGACACGTCGACAGTGGCTATTTCTCCCTCCTCTTTAGTTACACGCACATATGCACAAAACAAGCTTCTAGAAATCTCTATTTCTACGGCAAAAGCCCAAGCAGACCAATACGTTTTAACTCAAATGATGCAAAAACAACAATAGCTAGAGACCCAGAGAAAGGAAAGTAAATAAAATGGTGAGAAAACTGGAAGAAACAAGAACGAAAAGAATACTCAGTAACTAATCCTACAAAACTACACAGAAAAGTTATGGATTTTGTCTCAGGAACACAAGAAAAAGAAAATACTAATAAAAGAAATGAGATTATTTGCAGCAGTTTTTTTTTTTTTTTTCTCCTAAACAAAGGTATGAGCCTGACCAAAGCAAATATCCATTGACAAGAAGAAGCAGTTGATGAAGTGTAGACTAAGAAAGAAAATCGAGACACCATACGAAAGAGAAGACGAAGATCTAGACGATGCAAAACTCTGTTTCAATAAGTTTTTCATTCTTTATAATTTTGGCTTCTGGCGGTATCCTTTTAATCTTTTGCTTTTATTGTCATTTTTTTTAAAGCTAGCGTGGCATCAACAACTGCACACCGGTTGCCTATCATGACTGTATATAGAAGAATTTAGTATATATATATATATGTAAGTGTTTTAGATACTAAATAAGGTCAAGCATTACGTACCATATATATATATACACACATATAGAAGAACATAATAAATTAAATACGCAACTCTCCATGCAAGCCATCACAAAAGATCAAAACATGGAGTGTTTTTAGTACATTATCCTCTTCGATCATTATCCTCTGGTGTTTATCCGTAGGTCATGTGAAATGATCTGTATCAGTAGTCGCCTGCCAAGTTCTCTTCTGCAGCTGGAGACTCCTGATCATGCATTTGTTATTTGATCTTCTGTTTTGTTGTCACCTATTTGACCGTCAACCGTCAAGAGGATCAACCTAAAAATTTCACCTGATCACACAATCTTATTGGCCACCTCTTTTTTCAGAATGATTTCTTGTTTTCTACATCCTTTTGAAGTACGAATTACCTTTAAGTTGTGTTTAAATAGTTGAGTTCTACTGTTATTTAATATTTTTTTATTATTATTTATAAATTATCTGACATCACCTTATTATATACTGCATCAAACTAAACTTTCATTTAGAATCTCCAAGAAAAAAAATATATAAAGAAGTCAAAGAAAAGAAGTCTGAATTAATTGCGTTTAACGTTAGAATCTTTGTAAAGAATTATTTTCAGAATTGACATTTGAATAACAATAATTTCCAAATAAACTTTTTTTTTTTTTATGTAAATCATGACATTGATTCAGAGACCGTTTCTGACCATTACTTTTTTGTTGCAGCTACTGCATCGTGCATCATTTAAAGCTGCTAGGGATATCGAAAAAGGAGTCTGAAGTTGTTCAGTTAATTTTATTTTTTTATTTTTGTTTTTTTTATGTATTTTTTTAATTATTATAAATATTTAAAAAAAATAAAAAATTTATAATATTATTTAAAAAAATTACTTAATTATTAAATAAAAAAAATATTCGATACATTTTTTAGTTCTCGAATTCGTAATCCAAAACATTTCTGTATCATTAATTTATCACAGTTGTTTCAAAATGTTGACCGGTGAGAATTTTATTTAGTTGTATATATATGCCAGCTGGGTGTGTCTGCAATTATTTCTTTTCTTCTCTTTTATTTTTCGTCTCAAGATCTTGGTGAAGTTGCCAAGACATGATTCAATGGGAACAGCTGATACGACGTTAATTCCAAGCACTTCCAAAATATCAACCCTTTTTAGAAAAAAGCCTTTGCCAAACAACTGCATTAAAATGGTAGATAAAAGTCGATAATATATGAGATAAAAGTTAAAAGTTTGAAAAGTAAATAAAATATTATTTTTTAATATTATTATAATTTTAAAATTTAAAAAAATTAAATTATTTATTATATTTTATATAAAAATTTTAAAAAATTATAATAATAAGATGAGATGAAATACTTCAATTACTTAATCTTGATACGAAAACATGCTTATCTATTTAAATATATGAATGATGTATCTAGTACTAGTCTTCCAATAAACCTCGAGAGCGTTACCTGGAGGGAAGCCATGGATAGAGTTGAGAAAGAAAGATAAAGCAAAGAAAGGAACAGGGCAAGTTGGAGGTAGCTGGGTGATATGGCCTACCGGGCGCCTACATATAATATAGTGCAGGAAAAAAGCTGGATATTTGGACTAGATGTTGATATATGCATGGGAATCTCTTTCTGCATCGATCAGAAGCAACACAATATAAATTAAAGTCGAAGATCAAGAATCTAAATGCATGACACTTTTCTTTTCAATACTATGCATACATAGTAAATTTTATATCAAATACACAAAGTAGCAAAAAAAATTATTTAGAAATTGGAATGTACTCTCTCTCTCTCTCTCTCTCTCTCTCTCTCCCTGATTGAGGTAAGCAATTTGATGTGCAAAGATAATTGTAGCTGAGGTTTATGACCTTTTGCTATGTGGTTAGAGTTCAAAGGGACATTAACACTAGAGGATGCATGCCAAGGTTAGATTGTTTGTCTAGCTGCAATTATATGAGCAGACTTAAGACTGTAACAGAGATAACAAAATAAACTTAGTATCTTGACTAATGCATGCTGATCTTCTCTTTGCTAAGAGAATTCCTTAGCTTTTCTTGACGGCAATTAGTTATCTTGAGCAATGCGCTTCCTCCTCTGCTGCTCATGCAGCAGCTTGCCATGGGAATGGAGAATGATGCCTCGTTAGTCATGCTGCCTTGCCTATACTTTTCCATGTTTTTCGATCGGCCATCTCTTTCCTTTGGTTGTTTCTGTTTCTGTTTCTGTTTCGTTTTTCGGGGGGTTTGATGATGCGTTATTAATAGGCATAATAATAACAAAGCGATCCATGCATGCAGGAACAGTAGCCCTATTAATTAAGATACTCTTCTCGATTCGTTTTTCTTTTTTGCTTTTTTTCCCCCGATTTCATTAATAAACCCCATGTTATCGTGATTTAATGGTAAAGTCTAAGACATGATGTTAGAGTAGAGATATTGAATTTGAATCCTGACTTATCCATTGAATTAAGTATTTAATTATGTGTTAAAGTCTTAAACCCATACGTGAATACAATTATTAAAATATAATTAAAATTAATTAATATTTGGGATAAGTTTGAAACTTTATCAATTATTACCTTATGTGCATTATTTAAATCACACACTTTTCAAATTAGCCGTTTATTACGAAAGATTATATATATATATATATATATATGTTGAATATTTAATTAACAGTACTAAAGCCCAAAACAATTGGTATAACTAGATCTATATCAGCCGGAAGGTTCTTAGGAGGCTGCAAATACCCACGCCAAGCTCAAAAAGAGAGGGCCGAAAAAAATGAAAATGATCAGCTTAATATAACTATTTTATATTTATCTTACAACTTTATAGGATTGTTTTGTAAATTTAAAAATTTATTTTAATTGTACAATGAGTTGCATAATATATAGTTGTCAAAAGAGTTATTTTAGGTGTATCAATAGTTGCTTTCTATAGTACTTACCAAAACATTTCACCCATAGCATTTTCTTTTCGTGTTTATTTGCAAGCTCCTTAGGCCTTGTTTGGTTGACAGATTTAGCTGATCAGATCAACTTAGTTTAATCAAATAATTTTAAACTGAGTCTAATATATAAATACTTAACTCTCAAATTATTAACTTATCTCAATTTAAAACATCTTTACACGCGGGACTCACAATCTTTGCAATTCAACACTTCTTTACATGAGGGACCTGCAACTTTTTTCAACTTTCTATAAATACATTTAAACTCATCTTAACATCTAAACACATTTAAACTCATATTAGTTGGACCCTACAAAACTCACTCCACTATTTCAACTCTCTATTATTCATAAAAAACTCAACTCAACATCCAAACGGGACTTTAGAATACTAATAGTGAATTAGATATAGTCAAATTTTAGTCAAACTTTAGTTAATTTACTTTAAAAAATAGCTGCATCAAAAGAGGCAAGTGTATATACAGTCACTACAAGAAAATTGTTTATTTGTGGCCAGTTAATTTCAACGAAATCACTATTTATAGTTAAAATGAGTTTGTTTTGATTACATAGAATATTTTCGTCGCAATTAAATAATCACAAAAGCCCATTTTTCTTGAAGTAAGTGCTAATTTTGGCCATCATGATTTTGGCTGGCCAAATCTAGCCAACCCAAATTTCTGGCCAATATTTTTTGGGCATAAAATAATTATTTTGGCCGGAATGACCATTTCAATATTGTCGCTGATCACATGTTCTAAACTTTGTTTCTTTCTTTTTCTTTTGTTTTTTGTGAGCATCAGGGCATGTTCTTCACTTTCTTGCGTGCTTAGTTTCAGTCTCCATTACTTCAAACTGATCACAATGCTGGGTTATGAATATCACTTCGAGATTTGGTGGGTTACTGAAGATTTGATTAAGGACCTTATCCATTTAATTTCTTATTGTAAGAAAAGACCGGTAAAAAAGTAAATCTTTTAGGATAGCATCCGTTACAAAGTTAATATGTAATTTTTAAATAATGAATAAATATTCTGATTATAATTAGAATTAAAATAAATAAAAATATTAAAATTAACATTTTAACTAGGCGGCTACTAGTATTGCTCTTAAGCAATACGTATAATATCTATATGAGTAGTGCTACAGCCCCGCTGGAGGCTTTCCGTTGGAGCCTCCGTTGGGGGTGTAATGTTGTTTTACATGTATTTTTTTAAAGTTATTTTTTATATAAATTTTTAAATATTTTTAAAAAATAAAATAACTTTAGAATATCATTAAAAAAATACTTCATTAATCAGAAAGTTAAAAAAAAAATTATTAAAAAAATACTTCCTTAATCACGAAGTAAAATAAAAAATTATAAAAAAAATATTTCTTATAATTTTTTATTTTACTTCATGATTAAGAAAATATTTTTTTAATAATATTATGATATTTTTTTTATTTTTTTAAAATATTAAAAATTATTAAAAAAAATTATATAAAAAACAATTTTAAAAAAAAAATAAAAACACACTCTAAACCCAGCGGGAGATCCAGCATTTTTCTATCCATATGGAGTTCAAGATTTCTTAAAAGTTGTATCGAAACTCCAAGCTTAAACAAGTAAAAAAGAACTAATAAATATATGGAGGAAGTTCACAACATGTGCTCGTGCATGGATATATATATCTATATATATATATATATATATCTACGACCAAAAATATTTTTGTCACAAAATGATTTTGTAAAAGAAACTCATAAGATAATATAGTTCAATGTGATATATATTTTAAATTATAAATTTATTTTTATTATAAAATAAATCTAACGTATTATATAAAATCACCCGGATCAATTTATAAATTTACATTTCTAAGATATTTCTGTAGCTCCTATCTAAGATGAATACCTATGTTACTATGTATCCACGTAACTAATTAGCACTTAGCAGTTAAGAAATGCTGAATCGTGGCAAGGTAGGTAAGAACCAATTTCGTGCAGGTCGATTGGAGTCGATCGTAGGTACTAAAAACAAGCACTAAAATCCATCGATCATGCATCAAGAAACACAAAAACGACAAACCAAGATAATATTCCTTCGAGTTCCAATTCACGGCCAGATTGAATTGATTTCTATATTACTAATGTGAGCGCCCTTCGTCCCAGCCACGAGTTAACCTGAAAACAAAGCGAATGGCCCCGCCATGCAGTACAACTAATCATGTCGACCAACAACAAGCGCCCCCCGTGACCCCCCCCGAATCCTGCCAATTCCCCATTCACGGGTTGATTCCAAAGTTTGTGTGGTTTTCCCGATCACCTTCTTCTTTCTCTCTCTATATAACTGTAAAAGAGTTACTTATTGCCATGTACCTGTGAAGAGAAAGTGAACTGACTGAGCTTTCTATTGTTGGAAATGGAGATGGTAAGGAAGCTGGCGTTGGTGTTTTTGATGGTTGCAGTACTGCTTGAGGGGTCGAGGGCTGCTGTGAAATTGTGTGACATGGATGATGATGGTCTTTCAGCGTGCAAGCCATCGGTGACTCAGCCCGACCCTGTTGACCCAACGCCTGGCTGTTGTCAGGCTCTTTCTGGGGCTGACTTGAAGTGCCTTTGTTCCTATAAGAACTCGATGGTGCTGCCTGCTCTTGGCATCGACCCTGATCTTGCCATGGCTCTGCCTGCCAAGTGCAGCCTCACCCCACCTGCCGACTGCTAAGGTTTCTCTCTCTCTCTCACACACACACACAGAGACACGCACGCACTCACAAAAACACGCAGATGCTTGTATTTTTTGTATCAATATTCAGTTGCAAGCAACCTCTGTTTTCCAACGTAAAGGGAGAGATAAAACTCAAGTGAACCCACAAAAGTCATGTAACTTCCCTTGGGCCTGATAAGATTGTTTCGGCCTGTAAGTTAAGCAACATCTATTAGCTCAATAGTTCTTAGTAGACCCAATCCAGCAAAGAAATTGCCTTCAACGGTTATAGTATTGATGTGAGAGACCTAAGAGAATGGAAGGAAAATAACTATCTGGAACAAGATTTTGATTTTCTGGTCTGTTTGTCCTTTTTCAGGTTCTTGAAGGGTATGTGGATGCGCCACATTCCGGCTGCTATCAATAATTTGCAAGAATTAAGAATGTGGGTGTCAGAATTGTATGCAGTTCTGTTGTGTCTTCGCTAGTTTGTGTCTTTGAATAGTGATTTGTATTTTGTAATGTACTCTTTAAATTGGGTTTGTAATATGATCTTGAAATGTTTGATGTATGACATTTCAGTTAAAAGTGAAACCGTGTTTATCAACAACTAGTTTTTGAGTATTCAGTTAAAACTGGGGGGAGAAGCTTTATAAGACTAGTAGGTAGTCTCAAATAATATTAGATACAGTCATGAGTTATGTAAATACTGCATACTCCTTTAAAAAAGAACATGATTTATCATTAAAAAAAATTAATTTTTTCATATAAATTTTATATTTACTCTATTTTTTTTTAAAATGTGCGACATATATTATAATTGTAAATATAATTTCTCTTTCACATAGAGCTAGAGTGTGATACACTAGCCTTAGGAAAGAGAGAATGAAAGTGGTAATGGGTAAGATGTGGGGGATTTGTAGAAGCGGGGAAGCGGAACCGTTTGAGGACATAACCATTGACGAGTTTTAAGATATTGTGGGGATAAAACATTTGCCCTTTGTTTTCTTCAAGTTTACGAGTGATGCCACTTATCCGCTCATAGAAAATCCCACGTTGCTTTATTTACGGAGAAATATTTTAATCATATAGAAATTTTATAAAAAAAATAAATTTATAAATTAATGTGTTTGATATAATACGTTAGATTATAAAATTATTTTTATTATAAAATAGATCTAACGTATTATATGAAATCAAATCAATTATTTTTATTGCAAAATTATTTCTATTGATTGCATTGGTCAGGCTAGAGCCCCAAGGCTCGCCCACATGACTAGTCGGACACAAGTCTCTCAACTTATCGACTTTCGTGTTGACAAATTGAGTCCCAAGACTCGCCACCATTCATTAATCGGGCTAGAGCCCTAGGGCTCACCTGCACAACTTGTCGGACACAAGTCCCTCAACTTGCCGACCTTCTTGCAACCAAACCGAGTATCTAGACTTGTCGTGAAGGCTTAGTTGAGCAGGAGTCTTAGGACTCGTCCAAAATGGCCAGTCAGAACGCAAGTCTCTTGACTTGCAGACCTTCGTGCAACCAAGCCGAGTTTCTAGACTCGCCGGTAAGGCTTGACCATGAAAGAGTTTGAGGATCAATCCAAAATGGCCAATCGGAACAGACATCCTTTGTGCGACCTTTGTGCAACCAAGCCGAGTCTCTGAACTCGTCGCGAAGGCTTGGTCGAGCAAGAGTCCTAAGACCCGTCCAAAATGGCTGGTCAAAACACAAGTCTCGTGACTTGCCAACCTTAGTGCAACCAAGTCGAGTTCCTGAACTTGTTGCAAATGATTGGTTGGGCAGGAGTCTTAAGACCCATCCAAAATGGCCAACTGGACACAAATTCCTTGATTTGCCAATGTTCATGCCACAGAGCCGAGTCCCTTGACTTGACCCTGGATACTAACACCAGCACAATATTTTTCCCAGCAAACGCCGAGTGTTGCAAGTCGAGTCCCTTGACTCGCCTCTAGACACCAACACCAGTACAACATCTTCCCAAACAAACAACAAGTATTGCACTCGTGCCACAACAACCACCTCAGACCTTCACCACACTCCACAAATATAATTCAGGTTTGCAAATTTCGCACTTATGAGTAAAGATTATTTTCACTAACAAGTTTGACTCTTGAAGCACTATCAAACACCTCCTACTTACCTTCTCATCGAGGGTCTATGGTGGGTCGAGCCTTATGGCGGCCCTGCCTGCCTTACGGCGAAGTTTTGGGCTAGTCTTTCAGCTGCCCGACATTACTCCTAACACCGGCTCCCTAGGCGCCCAACAGGCAGGTAGGTCATTCAACTGCTCAATCTTCGCACCTGATGCGGTCAAGTCAGTCTCCCACTTATCTTGCCCAGAAGAGAGTTGTGCTAGTATCTTATGCGGTCAAATTTACATGGACAACCTCTGTTGTATATTTTATCTTGAAAATTCTCAATACCTTATTTTGGAGCGAATTGACCTTAAGAATCACGGACAACTGAAGGGGATAAAATATCCTAAGCCTAAATGAACAGGTCCAGCCCACTAAAAGGCCCTCACTAGAAGACAAATGAAGAGAGAGGGAGATGGGACAAAGATGAGGCAAGGAAAAAGAAGAGGTCATAGGGAAAAGAAGGTGGCCAGGGAAAGGTAAGGGAGAAAGTGGAAAGGATGAGAGAATGTAAGACACGCAAAGAAAAAGGTGGCCATGTGTCATCGCTGCAGGGAGGCATGCAGAAAGAGAGATCAAATAAAAGGGATAGCCAGACGACTATTGAGGGTTCCATTTAGACTTCTTCTTCAGCAGCTTCTTCAACCTTGCAACTGGGGCTCCTAAGAAAAGACTTTCTCCAGCAAATAGATTTCATATCTCCATCGTATAGTGAGGATGAAAGACAACAAGAGATTGTAAAACAAGAAAATTATAATGGGTTTCACCTCCCCAAACGCCCCGTGGACATAGACAATATGCCGAACTATGTAAATTTGTATGTCTCTATTTATTTTCTCTACACTTATTTTTCTTTTATTGCATGGATGTACGCAACGATACCGTACAGTCACACCAAATTTGTATGTCTCTATTTATTTTCTCTACACTTATTTTTCTTTTATTGCATGGATGTACGCAACGATACCGTACAGTCACACCAGACCATTGTCGGGCTCCAGACCACATCGATCGAGGCCCGAATTGTCATGGCGGGGCCGCAAATAACTCTTTCTATCATTCCAACCTGTTGTGTAATTTTTTAGACATCAACAATAGTTTTCACCAAAACCATGTTATATTAATTAATCTGTTGAGTATAATTTGAAAAAGGTGGGACATATAAAAATATAGTGTATGAGTGTCACTATATCATATATAGATAGTGTGGATTTTAATATTAAATATCATTTTTATTATTCTTGAAAATATAGAAAGTACCAAAGCCAGAAGGAGAAGTGCTACAACCACACAAAGAGATCTCACAAAAATAAATTCCTAAATTGATATAGTTTCATATGATGCATTGAATATAATTTATAATAAAAATATATTAATAATATAACGTACCATATTAATTTATGAGTTTTTTTTTGTTAGGTTTTTTTTTATTTTTTTTATTTTTTTAAATATCATTTTAGTTGCAATGACACGAATACAATCAATGTGTTTTTACATCCTAGGGAAGTTAAAAACGACAATAATAAACAAAGCCGTCTTAGCTCAGTCGGTAGAGCGCATGGCTTTTAACCATGTGGTCGTGGGTTCGAATCCCACAGACGGCGTAACCGATTTTCTGTTTTAATTTTTATTATCTTCGTTGTGTTTCGTATTTTCAGATAATCTTCTTCTTTCCCTCTCCCTGCCCAGAAACGAAAACCCCAAAATCGGGAAGTGAACTGAAAAAATGTTGAACAGCACCCTATTTTTCTCCGCTTCCTCACACACATCTCCACCCATCGCCAACCTAACTATCCCCCCTTTTTTCTCCATTACTCCCTACGCTTTCGTCAACCACCAGCAGCAGTATCTACTAAAACAACCCAAGAAAAGGAGGCAGTCGTTGGCCTTGTTTGCTGCAAGCTATGAAGTGGGTGGGGGCTATCCAGATGACTTCGTAGACGTTCGAGATAAGGGTTCAAGAAACGGAGGACAAGGGAACCAAAAACTCGATAATTCCCAGTATGAAGCCCTCCTCGAAGGAGGGGAACAAGTCACATCTGTTCTCCAAGAAATGATCACCATTGTAAGTTTTTCCCCTCCCATCTTCTTTTAGTTTTCCTCTTTGATTGCTGAGAAAATGAGGGGAGATTATGGGATTTTCACAATATACTTAACCGAGTTGACACACTCAGAAGTTAAGAGTCGAGCCCCGTGCATAATATTAACAGGCTATATTTGTGGTTTTTCCTAGTTTATAGAGCTGGTGCTTAAGAATATCTTGGCAATGAGCCAAGCTTGCTGCTTAGTTTGCCTGCGTGCTGTTTAAGTGTAGGACCGAACAGTTGGCCTTTTACCTGCTTTTTCTACGCGTGACATGGTTGGGTTCAATGATTGGGTATTTTGTGCTGATCTCCATAGTAAATTGCTGTAATTCTATGGTTACTTGCTATTTATATAGGCTGGTGGGAATATGGTGTTGAGTGTATGATATTTCTCTTCTTGTTCATGAACAATAACCAAGTTGAGCAATTTTGCATTCTTTTATATGTCCCATATGGGCTTTTTTCTATTTGATGCTTAATAAAATTTTGTTTATTGATAAAAAAATATCCAAGTTGAGCAATTTTATATGAGTTTGTATTATTTAATAATCGATTCTAATTTTGTGGTTATGAAAAATGTCCTATTTAATAATGGTATTGAGCGAAGTCGAGTTAACCTAATCAAATTTAAGTTTTCTGTCGAGTAGCCTTGTTCATTTATACCCCAATCCATTCTATCTGTGCTTAATCACTTCCAAGGAATGCACCTTTCAGTTTTCAATCTTTGAATGCATTGTCAATATTACATTTTTTTTTATCCTCTCATGTCTATTGTCAAGATCTTGACTCAGCTGGTGCTTATCTTTACTATCATATATTGTGGATACAGTTGGAGGATATGAACATGGATGAAGCATCTGAGGAGGTAGCTGTGGAGTTGGCTGCACAAGGAGTTATAGGAAAGAGAGTTGATCAAATGGAATCGGGTTTTATGATGGCCCTAGATTACATGATCCAACTTGCTGAAAAGGACCAAGATGATAAGGCACCATTTCAACTTTATATTTTGATTCTGAGCATTGGTGTGGACTATTCTGAGTCATTCCTGAGTTGTTTTTTTACCAAGTATAACAAGACTTCATTTCAACATTGATGTAGAATGTTTTCAATAAATATTCATGTAGAAAACATCTCTAACTCTCTCTTTCAACTTGATGCTCATGTTAGTAACCTAGACCATCTTAACCAAGCAACCAACATAATGTGGGAATATCCGGATGATGCAATTGTCATTTTGTCATGCCCTGTCAATAGCCGAAGTTTCTTGTGGGTCAATGCATAATTAAGCTGGTGTATAATCTTCTTTTGTATTCTTATTATATTGTCTGATGAAAACATTTTTTTAGCATCATACAAAAGTGAATGGTCAGGTAAATGATCAATACAAATGTGATCTTGTTGCACGTATGTTCTAATAATGGTTGTTTAGAACTGTATCAGGAGCTGGTTTTACTATTAATCTGTGCAACAGCTTAGAATTAGTATCAGTATCGGTTTATCTTTCATTTAGATGTTGCTGTTGTACGATGGTTTAAAGTTTCTGGCGACTACAGCTATGAGATTTAGCAAATGTTATTATCCATTCTTCTCTTTGTTTCTGTCCAGCGCAAATCACTGTTGGAGGTGATCAAGGAAACAGTATTATCCCATCTTACGAAAAAGTGTCCCCCGCATGTAAGGATGTTCCTTAAGCCATGCCTAGTTCTATTTCTGATCAAAATTTAGTTCCTTTGCTACCATTATTAGTACTTCAGTTATTCTATCCTTTCCTTTCCTAGGTTCAAGTGATTGGCCTGCTATGCAGAACTCCCAAGAGAGAAAGCAGACATGAACTACTACGCCGAGTGGCTGGTGGTGGTGGTGTATTTAAAAGTGAGAATGGAACAAAAGTTCATATTCCTGGGGCAAATCTTAATGATATAGCTAACCAGGCTGATGATTTACTGGAGGTAAATCCTAGAAAGAACCTGCATGCTCTCATCTTCTGGTTCATTATTCAAGCATTTCAACATTTAGGAAAACACACACACCTTAGTCTGTAGCTGTCAATTTGGTTGTTAACAGAGTGCTAATTTTCGTGGAATTTGTTTCTAGTATGTAGTCTGGCTCTTTTCTTCAACTGTGTGGTTCTCCTGCTTCTCTCTCTCTTAAAAAAAAAAAAATGGTAGAATCCTTTTGGTAAATGGCTTGTAGCTTGTGCACAAAGAAAATGAACCTAATTCAATGTGATTGGATTTTATAAGTTCAAGAAACTTGTGAGATTTATACAAATTGTGACCATGTTATAGAATATCCCCATAACCATAGAGTTTGGAGGACACGTCTATATTATACCTCAATTATTTTCCTTGTAACATGGATTGAAACTTGCGAGCACTGCAGCCACAACAATATCTAGTGTGATCGAACAGCACGGGCTCTTTTTCTTTCCAGAGTTGATGTTTCCCATGTAAAAAAAATGATCCACCATATCATTCAGAGAATGAGTTTTTGTGCTCTTTTTTCATTCACAGTCAAATTGCATTTGTAATTACTTTTTTCTACCTCAGTAATGGGTGATTTCTTATTATGATCTTATTTAATATGATTATAACGATGCATGAAGAACCTTTAGTTTGCAGTTAATTGTTGAAATTTTTTAAATGTAAGACCTTTATGTCTTCCCTGATTGAATCAGAAGTTGCCTGTATGCACTGATTAAAGTGGCTGCATGAATTGTGGTTGAAGTCTAGTTTTTTTCCCCTTAACCAAGCATTACTAACCTTGCAGACAATGGAAACTCGGCCTGTTGTTCCAGATAGAAAACTTCTTGCAAGGCTTGTTTTGATTAGAGAGGAAGCTCGGAATATGATGGGAGGTGGAATACTGGATGAGAGAAATGACCGCGGTTTAACTACTCTCCCTGAAGCAGAGGTCTGTGCATGTTTTTTCAAGATTTTAAATATGGCCGACTCTTCTGTCATTTTGTTCTTTTCATGGAAACATGCTACCCAAGATTTTTAAGTGCAGATTAGCTGAGGTCATGGGTGCAATCCCATAAGGGTATGCAAGTTGTATTACTATCAATGAAGATAGGAAAAAAGAACTTTTAATATGTATTGAAATACTGTATGTTATTATTATGATGTCTAATTGATACCTAATTCTATTATTATAATAAGCATCTGGGCATGATTGAAAATCTTGTCAGCGCAGGTAAACTTCTTAACCAAACTGGTAGCTTTGAAACCTGGGAAAACCGTCCAGGAGATGATATACAATGTAATGCAAGGAAAAGAAGAAGGTGCGGATAACTCTGACAGTGATGAGGAAAATAGTACAGGTGGAAAGGCTTCAAGTGGAATTGCAGGAAGGGTAGGTTCTACCATACTATTGATCACTTTGTTGGTGGTGGGGATGTCATACATTTATATATGCCTGTGAACAGTTTTGGTATCATGTTATATTGACCCACCCACATGTAATGATTCCCAGAAATCTGTTACGGGAAGGAAGCCACTTCCTGTGCGCCCTGGCATGTTTCTTGAGACCGTCTCCAAGGTAAGTCACTTCATATTTGCTAGCATGGATTAATATTCACAAGCCCTTAATTCTTTTTCTCATACCCTCTAATTGTATGTTGCATGGGCTTTGAATAACTGAAATCAACTACTGTTTAATATATATTCACTGACGTCCAGAATAGCAATTATGCATAGACAACTAGCGATTACTTTTGCCAAGAAAAAAAGTACTGACTACTTTTAATGTCTGGACTTTCTAGGTCTTAGGGGGCATATACTCTGGAAACGACTCTGGCATCACAGCGCAACATTTAGAATGGGTAATTCCCTTCTTTTCCTAATAATCTTTCTTTCATTTTCTCTCGTCCATCCCCACCTAAAATAGCATTACAAGTTGTTGAATTCATAACCAAGATTTGTTTGAATTCATAGCCAAGATGATAAATTGCATTCAATTTTATTATCTTGGAAGATTTAGTTTTTGTTTTTTAATTGTTGGGAAATACTTCGCCTGCCATTTGGGACTATAATTTGTCACATCACTCCCCACCCATACTTCTGGAGGGTCCAGTGACACTTGCCAAACTTGATCCGATGACATTTTTTTAATACAAACTGTAAAGTCAGCCATTTTCTGCTCAAATGATATTGCAACCATTCTATTTTTTATTGGGTTAAGCATAACATTTGTTTGATTGAATCAATAGACAAAGCTAAATTTTATCCATAATACGTCAGTCCTACTTCAGTCATGAAACTTCATTATTATGCTTGTTGAATTATTTTCCATATAGAAAGCTCTTTACTTCACCCTTCTTCAAATGACTCATCTTAGTGGTTGCTTTTATTGCGTGTCCAGGTTCATCAGAAGACACTCCAAGTTCTTCAGGAAATAGCATTTTAGCTGTTTTCTATGAGCTGCCAATTCCCTCATTGAATTGCGAATCCAGTTTTGATTACCACACACCATCAGATGACAGAGAAGCACGGCGGGTCTTGTTAATAGACGGAAGTCAGAAGTCCAAATTATAGAACTCGGGGGAACTTCTCAGGAAGAATGCTGCAAAAGTTACTTACATACACAAAATGTAGAAGGAAGCATTGTTCCATCTATTCCACCGTGATTTGTGTATGAAAAGTTAAAAGAGAAAAAAAAAAGGGGGGGCATCCATGTGTAATGTTTGTCATAATTGAATTATTACTTAAACCTCTAATGATAGAACGAATCAAGTCCTTGTATACCTTACAGCAATACTTTTTCTTATGTTCAGAATCAGCTAGCAATGATGAAGATTCACAATACAATTAAGAATAGCGGGATGCCATGTGTGGAAAGGGCCCAGTTTAGAAGTCATGTTGATACTGGCATCAGCGCAAACGTCAGTGGACCTTGGTAATGATTTTGGGTGTTTGTTAGTAGTAGAAGCAAACCAAGCAAAGGATGGCTGTAGATTGTAGATTCCCCCATTTATCTATTTAGGCTTTTTCCCCACGTCCCCCCCTCTACATTGCCTTTTTCCCTCAGCCTTTTGTGTAAAGCATGTTCTGAGTGTAATATGAACTTCCACCGACCAGGATTTGGTACCACGCCTTCTCTATTTGATTGGCCTACCTTTGTGTCCTGCAATGCTTCCCCTGTGTCTCTTGGGTCTTCTGCCCTCCATGAAATGACCATTTTTAGTGGGAAAAAAGAAAAAAAGGAAAATCCCAAATGATAAAGGTTGAGTTTGCTCACACGAGCCGTCTTTTCCATCTACTGCCTCACAACTATATGTGATATGGAAATAAAGGAGTTTCATGTCTAAGGGTGCCCCCCCTCCAGCCCCCAACTAAAATAGATAAGAGAGAGTTTCGCTACAAAACAACAAAATGGGATGAAATTACGTGTGAAAATCTTCCTTTTTCTTCTCTCCTTTCCCTTACCATATAAAGTTCAGTGCTTTATTTTCCTTTTTGCCTCCTTTTTTACCTTTGCACTATTCAAATTCTTTAATGGTGATGGTGAGAACTCTTTGACTCATTAAACTTGATCCAAAACTATGACAATGAATGCCTTATGGTCTCTGGCCATTGTTTATTATCTATCATTAGCATTAACAATAGAAACGACTCTCTTTGAGTAACTCAAAGAAGGTTGTGAGTATCACTTTGACAATTGAAAATTGAAACATATTATGAAGATTTTTTTTTTTTTTTTAAAATCTTTGTCCCGTCCCCATTGTAGAATCTTAGGGTCTTCATGTGATACATATCATGTTAGAATTACCTTCCAAGGGCATACAAACAAATAGAATGATCAAAACATTTGACCTAGTTTGCTCTCACCTGTCCCCACCCTTGAGTTTCTCCCTCTCCCTCCTTTAAAAAAATTCTAAGATCTTCAACATTTCTTCACCCATATACCATTGTAATATATTTCTTCATATGCATTTTTGTGCAAACTTGATTTTCTTTTTTCTTAACAAATCATCATCAATTCCTCCCCGGTTTCGTTTCTAGCACCTCATTGGCAACCCAAGGAAGGTAGGCAGTCTTTCTAGTCGCCTTTCATCTTTCTAGTCGCCTTTCGTTATTCTTGTAACTCTTATTTTTTCATTCTAACACTTTTATCTCATTTTTTAAGATAAATTGTTCTATCTATTTTTTAAGGTCATGCCCTACCTAGACAAGTCCACCACGTCCAACTCCATGGCAACGCGGTTTTTACACACATCAAGCCAAGCGTGTGAGGGTTGTGTACCAATGATGGTGCATGACCCTCACATGTCACCCCTATTGATGTCGTTTCAAACATTGATATTTTCATCTTTATTTGATCTTACTTGTAGGGTAAAAGAACAATCAAGATACTCCAATAATTTATGATTGTAACTTCTAGCTTTGCATCAATCAATCTTTGCTTAGGGATAAATTGATTGTACATATAATCTAGAAATGGTCAAGACTTTATAAGTAACTCACCTCACTAATATAATTGGATATTAATGCATACTTATCTGTTTTTATTAATCTGAAACGTGACATGCCTCACTGTAATTTCCTTTTTGCTTTATAATCCATTTATCCTCCTTGATTGAACGTTGGGCTATATAATTGAATGTCACCAACTTTAAAGGCTTAAAAATCTTTGTTAATACTGTTCGTGGTTCAAGTCGGTAGTTTTAAAATTGTGACACGTCAAAACACGACCGTTGGTCTCATCAGCTCTACTTTTTAAAAAGCATTCATGCTTTCTGTCCCGTGGGCCTCTGCAAGTTGGAAGATGGCCAAATCATTTTTCCTTTTCTCTTGCAATGACTCAACTGCCCTTTCAAAAATTATTATCATTATTTTTCTTTTAAAAATCATGTCAATGCTTTTTTGTAATTATCTCGTGAACAAATATAACAAAAAGTAAAATATTATTTATTACATATAAAGGTAATAACTAAATTATTTGTAACACTTTCATATTTTTTTCATAAAAAATCTAATTTTTTATTTAAATTAATTTATTTAAAATTTAAATCTTACAAATCAAATCTTATCATTTAAATTACGTGAATACTATATAAATAATATGTGATTAATATCATAAAATCATATTACTATTTTTATTCACTAGCAAGAGACAAAATGACCTCTACTAGAATATTCTATCATTCCCCACACGAATTGAAAACTACCTCTTCCAGAGGTTTCACTTTAATTCTAGCTTCTGAAAAATTCTACTTCATATTACACCATAAACTAACATATCATTCTATTTAAATACATAATATTTAAACATGTTTGTGTGTATTTAAATATGAAAAATTTTAGAGATAAATCTCACACCCTGTACACCTACTTAAAAATATATTATTTTACTTTTTTAACCACATAATGAAAATAATTTTAGACATGTTTGTAAGTAAAATAAGATAAAAATATAAAATGACATGTTTTTAATTGTATGTGCAGGATGTGAGGTTTATGGGTAGCACTGTTATTTAAATATATAGAAAGATAAAAATGAGAAATTATATATTGGTGTGTGGTGTGGAGATAATAAGTAATATTTCTCTTTTTCGTCTCGGCTATGATAAATGAGTAATGCTAGAGAGAAGCCACAATAGCAATGCACACTTTGCACTCATTGTGTGACTGCTTTTAGTTGATTGTTCCTAACACTCACTTGAGGATATGTGTGGTCTAGATGATGCCACATCATGTGTACAAAATAGATGCTCCTAATAGTGACTTCTATCTATATTTATTCATAGAAATGAGTATAAGGAGTTTTACTACTCATCATCTCAACACATCACACATCACGCATCATATTTTTTTTATATTTATTTTGGTTTTATTCTTCTTAAACTTATTAAATTCTTCTACTTATCATCAATATATCACACATTTAGTAAGAGAAAAAAATTAAAAAAAATATATTGTGTAGTTTGTGGAGATGATGAATAAAAATTTTCAAATAGAAGACCATTACTGATGATAATGCCCATCAACAATCACTATACTCTTCTATGATTTTAATGATGACTTAGTTACAATAAGACCATTTTTATTACGTCTTAATCATATTATTAATTATTTAACTAAGAATTAAGATCATCTCAACTTTACAATAAATGTTTTAATATTTATTGAATGGCCGCAAAATTGAAATAAACCCAAAGTAAGTACCCAACAGCTTTAGAAGTTCAAAAATCTTAAAGAGACGTAGTAGATACGACCGTTAACAACCAAAGAGACGTTGAGTATTTATTCCTCTACAAATAATAAAGAAACATAATATATTTTATAATATATATTGTAAAATAAAAATATTTTGATAAAATGATGTTAATTTTATAAGATAGTTTACAAAAATAGTTTTTTTTAAAAAAAATATTATTATATAAAATATTATGAGAAGTGAAACGTATTTATCATTTTTCAGTGATAAAACTATTACAAATAAATTATTACCGTTGGAGTAAAGGTCAAATTGGTTAATGCGCATCACAAATCGACAGGGTGGGCCCCGTCCCAAGTGTTTAAACCTTAAAGGCTACTGGATAGAGAGATTTGGAGGAGAGAGAGAGAAAAGGAAGGACACAGGGGCCATTATTTGAATTCTCTCTCTCTCTCTCAACTCTGACAGCTCTACCCCGTCCCAAGTGTCTGTTTCTTCTCTCCCAAATTACTCACCCAAGGGCCAACTACTCAGAGAAGAGAGAGAGAGAGTAGAAGGAAGCACATCCTTCTCTTGATTCAATCTGCATTCTTTAACTTAGCTTCGTTCGATCAGAGTCAAGTTTTCGATGTCAGGATACTTTGGCGTTCTTGTTTCAGATCCATGGCTGCAGAATCAGTTCACTCAAGTCGAGCTCCGCAGCCTAAAGACCCACGTAAGTTCTTTATTAATTAAGCTCTGGGATTCCTGGATCGATATTTATCACGTGTTTTCGTTTCCTTTTTGTTTATGCGTTTGTTCGTTAACGGACGGTGGTGGATGATCGATCGATGCGGTTTGTGCAGTTCATGAGCATGAAGCGGGAGGGCGGAGGGAGGCTGACGGTCGGGGAGTTGGCGTCCAAGATGTCTCGCTTGAAAGTAGTGGGAGAGAATCTAACTGAGGAAGAGAGAGCTTCTTTTATCCAAGATTTGTATCGCAATGTGGACGAAGACGTGGATTTCGAGTCCTTTCTCAGGGTCAGTAACTCCTTCAATAAAAACTTCAAGAAAAGAGAGTAACGATCTCTTACTCACTCACTCTCTCTCTCTCTCTCTCTCGCCTTCAAGATTTTATTGATCCATTGATAATTTTCTTTTTTGATGTTTGGGTTGTCGATTTCTTCTGCTTAGTTGAATACATCTTATCAAGTTCAAGAATTCTATGTTTGCTTGTTGACATAACGTAACAGAGAAAGAATTGTGAATCACATCTGCTTTTTCTTTTGCTTTTTTATTTTTTTGCCCTTTATTTGTTAAAAGTGGTTGCGTTCGAAATCATAATTTTTTCGATTCTTCCTTTCTAGTTGTGGATTGTGAATTGATTGTTTTCTGTTTGGCTGCCAAGCAAATGTACTTCAAATAGGAATCTAAAATCTTACTTCGACTGTTTCAATTTCTTGCTACTGCTTTCTTTCAGTCTTTAAAGATTCAAAAGAGAATAAAGACGAAACGAATCAGTCATCGGATTTTTTCCTTCGCTTTATGTTCTTTTTGCAACCAAACAGGGCGGAGTCATTAAAAATGGAAATGCACCTTTCGTTTCATGCTTATGAGTTTAAAGACGATTTTGGCTATGAAAGAAAATAGCAAAGAATTATCAGTTGCAGAACCATAATTTGTAATGCGAAATTCATGGCAGGTGTATTTGACACTACAAGCCCCTGCAAGTGCTAGAACCGGAAGTAATGCTAAGAACTCATCCGCGTTCCTCAAGGCTGCCACCACCACATTGCTTCACACTATTAGCGAATCCGAGAAGGCCTCCTATGTTAAACATATTAATAATTACCTTGAACAAGATGATTTTCTAAAGCGATACCTTCCCATCGATACTTCAACTAACGATCTCTTCGAGATTGCAAAAGATGGAGTTCTCCTCTGGTTAGTTTAGCTTTTCCTGTTTCTTTATTGACTTTTTACGATTAACCTTCTTGATCTTTCATAGTTTTAAAAATATGTTTTCTTTGATGCAGTAAGCTAATCAATCTGGCAGTCCCTGGAACCATTGATGAACGAGCCATTAACACCAAGAGAGTTCTCAATCCATGGGAAAGGAATGAAAATCATACGCTCTGTCTCAACTCTGCCAAGGCTATTGGATGTACCGTAGTCAATATAGGCACTCAGGACTTTATTGAAGGAAGGGTACGTATTTCATGCATTTTGGCTTTCTTGCATACATTTCTAGCTTCTTCCTGTGTACTTGAGTTATTTATTGATTTAATTTTTTTATTTATTTTACTTCTAAAAAAATGAAAAGTTTACACTATATTTGGGGTTTCTGGTTTTGTGAATATTTCTTGGCCTGCAAGGGGCAGGGTGTAGCTTGCCCATTACTAGAGACACGAGAATTCAAGCATCTTTTTTATCCTTTGGAATATAACTAGTCATAAACTTGTGTGATGAGCAATAGTAACTAGATATATTAAATGAAACATATTCTATGTAATTAAACTAGTATATCTTGAGGCATTCTACACAGTTCGCTTGCCATGTTCCGTAATCTGAAAAGACTGGATCTTTCGAACAAATAACTTCTCTGGTGACCTGCCACAGTTGTCCTGGATTTCTGGTCTGACAATGTTCCATATATCTGCCGAACGTCTAGAAGCAAAATTAAATCTCTATCTCATATTAATAGAGGGTTAAAAAGTCTTAATGTTAAACATTTTGATCTCCAAAATTTTCACAAAAATGATAAACCAAAAACCCAACTACAACTTTTCTACAATTGCTTAATTTTGCATATTTAATTCCATGTTTTTCCCCTGCTGGAGAATGGTAGTGCTTTAACATACTAGTATCATAATATCCTCTTTGTTTTGTTTTGTTTTCAGCGGCATCTTATGCTTGGATTGATTTCTCAGATCATTAAGGTGAGAGTCTCATTGTTATCCACTTAATTTAATTCTACAAAGATGTAGGATTCCTGATCATGATGGTTAAATATGTAAATAATCTATGGGCATAATTTGAACTATGGTTATCTAAGGAATGCCCCATATGATGCTGTGGATCCCTTGAGTTGATAGAAATTGAAGTCATTTTCACTCATGCTAAGTATTTAAATTGAAGTTTGACTCTTCCTATGATTATATGCTATAATAGATACAATTATTAGCGGATCTCAACTTGAAGAAGACACCACAATTGGTGGAGTTGGTAGAAGATAGTAAGGTAAATGCGGTTTTTCAATAGAAGTTGTCTGTTGAACAGTTATTGAACGGGGATTTTCATTAATAAACTTTAAACCAACAGGAGGTGGAAGAGTTGATGAGTCTATCACCAGAGAAGATCTTACTAAGATGGATGAATTTTCAACTCAAGAAAGCTGGATATAAGAAGATAGTCACAAACTTCTCCTCTGATGTAAAGGTAGACGAGAAAAAGTCGAAGCTCCTATTTGTTTTCTTTAATAACTATAGTTATTTTAGTGTTCTGTTGGCCTTTGTGAAAATATAAATAATATTTCTTGTGAATGGCCTACATGCAGCTCAAATTTGACATGAGCTTTTTTAAGCATTCATAGATAATGATCTACAAATAGATCAGTGATGTCTTGTTAGTTAATCTGTAGTTGAAGATATTCTCAACTTCTATGACTGAAAAAGTAATGAAGTACTGTAAAATTTTGGGACTATTCATTGACAGAATTTTTTCTTGGTCAGCTTAATGATATCAATTAATTCAAAGGGTTATTTATGCTCAAACGCGTTCACCTTCTTTCGCAACTGTATAATCTCTTCTCTTTGTATTTGTGGATCATAGTCTTATTGATGATTAGTTGTTGTGTATACATTTGCACTGAACGGACAATGTTTTAATATGTCTTCTCGTTTGTTGTTTAGGAGCTGATACAAAAAAAAGAGTTCACCTTGTTTATTTGACACGGCAAGTGGCTGTTGCTGTTACTGTTACTGTCAAATTAAATTTCAAATATTATGCCTTCACTATCAAATTATAGAAACCAATAACAAGAAACCAACGATATGGCACTGTAGTGCTGCGACAGATTTACAGCTACGGATTTTAATAATGGATATTGTTATCTTCTATCTATGCTGGTATTTAAGTGTCCAAGATGCTTGACCTGCAGGATGGAGAAGCTTATGCTCATCTCCTCAACGTTCTTGCGCCAGAGCATAGTAATCCATCAGCATTGTCTGCAAAGGACCCTTTGGAAAGAGCGAAGTTAGTTCTGGAACACGCAGACAGGATGGGCTGCAAGAGATACTTAACTGCAAAAGATATAGTGGAAGGTTCCCCAAATCTGAACCTTGCTTTTGTTGCACATATTTTCCAGCATAGGTGAGAATGGATCCTTTGTCGAGCTGTCACTTTTGGATGTTCCGGCACTTTGAGCACATTGGGTACCTAGTAATTGCTCCTAGAAATACATATAATATTCAGAAGAAAAAAAACAGAAATACATATGATATGCATGCTATCGTTATGTGAATTCACCGAAGTAAAAATATACGAATGTATGGATTATATATTTTAGTTGTTATTATTCTTTTGTTTTATGAGCGGTTATCTTTTTATTTTATTTTTTTCAGTTTTGTTTTTCAATATGATTTGACGATTATAAATTTTCTTCTTCTGGCCTTTTCTCGTAGAATTGAGAGATGTAAAACTAATCATAATTTTTTCCCTGTAGGAATGGGCTTTCAACCAAAACAAAACAGATATCTTTCCTTGAAACTTTGCCAGACGACACCCAAGTAACTAGAGAAGAGAGAGCATTTCGCCTTTGGATGAATAGTCTTGGAAACTCAACATATATCAACAATGTTTTTGAAGATCTTAGAGACGGGTGAGTTTATTTCACAATTTTTCTATTATGATCATAAATTCTTATAGTCATTCTTTATCTGAACTTCTGAACGCAAATAAGCTAAATTTATTCATTCGTTTCATTCTCCCAACCTTCTATCTTAATGTGATCACATAAACTCCCCCAATCAAGTATTGCAAGAGTTTTGAAGTCCCAATATCATGTCAAAATAGTGAAAACATTAGTTGCAAGACTTTCATTTTTATCTCATCCTGAGTTGAAGTTAACTGGACCTTGCAGGTGGTTACTCCTAGAGACCCTTGAGAAGGTGTCTCCAGGGATTGTCAATTGGAAAATTGCAAATAAGCCTCCAATTAAGATGCCGTTTAGAAAAGTAGAGAACTGTAACCAAGTGGTGAAAATTGGCAAACAACTGAAGTTTTCCTTGGTTAATATCGCTGGAAATGATATTGTGCAGGGAAGTAAAAAATTGATTTTAGGTATGCTCTCTCTATTACATTCTATCTAAGGATGAAAACTAGTTTTCATCCATAGACTATATGAGCTCGCATCTAAGATTTGGAGTATTTTTATTAGATCTCACAAGTAATAAAATTCTGCCTGAATCTAACTTTTGAATGCTCTTCAGCTTATTTGTGGCAATTGATGCGATACAGCATCCTCCAACTTCTAAAAAACCTGAGATTTCACTCCCACGGGAAGGAAATCACAGATGCTGATATTTTAGAATGGGCCAATACCAAAGTGAGCAACTCGAGGAGCCAAAGTCGCATGGACAGTTTTAAGGTAACCATTTCTGCAGTGCCTTTTTCTTTACTGCATGTTTGCTATCAAGAGCTAAATTTTTCTTGTTGATTACTGATAAGTTCAAGGTCAAAAACCCTAATGAACAATTAAACAACATTAAACAACATAAGTTCTGATTTCTCCGAAGCTTCTGCATATATGGAAATATAAGTGTAAAACTTCCTGGTTATATGAGACTTGAAGATACTATTAGCCTCCTGTGGATTATGCGGAATATTGTGAGTGACTAAAGTAAAATTCAAACCACAAACATTCCTTAAATTTGTTTGTGGCTCCGGCAAGTGGGGTTTCATGAGATACTCAACATATGGAAGTAGTGTTTAACAACCTTGGAGGAGATATAGAATATCCTTTCTTCTTGTATATGGTAAGATAGTGTGGTCATGTTTGAGGTCAAGAAACAGATCCTAGCAACAACAAATTCAAAACCATGCATATTCATGAGAGATACTCGTAAATATTGGCTAAATTTGATGTGAGCAAAAATACCTATTCTATCTTATGAAGTATAACTTATCATTTTCAAGGAAGCAATGTTGAATTTTATCATCCCTAATGTGACTTTATATGTTTATCATTTAAACAGAAACCACTTAAAGAGTGTCATATCAGCACGTGTAACCTAGGATGATAAAAAATAACATGAAAAATATCATTTTTCTTTTCACAATATTTTTATTGTCAAGGGTTTGCCATCTTGGCTTTTTACTTTGACCATATTCAGAGGAACTTTATATTTTTATGATTAAAGTATATTTTTATTATACTTTTCACAATAATTGAAGCTTTCTTCAAGAGTTGTACTTGGTAACATTTGCAATTTTTTTAGTGGTAGAAATCTGATCTGTTTATATTATTACAAACTTTTTAGGACAAAAGCTTGTCAAATGGCCTTTTCTTCCTTGAGCTACTTAGCTCTGTGCAACCTAGAGCCGTAAACTGGAGTCTTGTTACTAAAGGGGTAACAGGTATGTTTTTTTTTAATGTCATCAAAGTTTCTTCAATTAGCCAGTTTCTTGAATTTTGTGGGTTTATAGAACCTTCTATTTGTTTTACATGGAAAATTGATGTTTTTTGTTGAAGATTGTATTTTTTCCTTCTTTTTCTTGGGAAAATTACTGTTTAGATTCCAAAGGTTTAGACTTTTTTTTAATTGGTAATTGTGGTTTAAAAATTTCAAACTGATCCTTGGGGTAAGGTGTATTTATAAAATGCACAGGCAACCTACCACGTCAGTATAAAATATAAAAATATAATATGAATTTCGGTCTTTCTTCAATGTGTCACAAAAATTGACTGTGGCATAATCCCGAGTCCAACTCAGAGGCCTATGGCTGCTCCAATCCGCCAAGGCAAAATGATCAACCTGATGTCCTTTCAAATGATCTCAAGCCCTAAGGGTAAGTCTCCTTAAGTCCAACTTGAAGGCCTTGATTGTTGCTCTACCCGCCAAGGGTAAAGACTTGCTTAGCAATCAACCTTTTAGGATAATCTTTAGCTCAAAGTGTAAGCCTCCTTGAGTCCATCTTGAAGGGACCCTATGGCCACTCCAGGAGAAACCAAACTCGGTGGAAAGGATACTCGCCACAACTGAACCACATTTTAAAGCAGTCATCGAGCTTGGCGGATTGAGTGCAAGGCCACACAAGAAGGTCGCAGTTGGTGGTGAGCAGAGGAAAGTGATTGGTGCCGCAACAACCTTTTCCAAACTACCTGCACTATTAGGAGCAAGGTAAACTACAAGATTAATTCTGGTAGCTGTGACAATGTGATCTTGGAAAAGGCCAAAAAGCTAAGCCTACAGATGAACTACACGATGTTTAATGCCCTTTTTTATTGGCCCTAGATACAACGATAAAGTATGGTGTGATGTAATAGCCACGGATGCATGTCATCCTTTGGGTAGACCTTGGTAGTTTGATTTGATATGAGTGCTACTAATGGTGAGAAGTTGATACTTACAGCTTTATTTCTGAGAAGGATAGTTGACCAGAAAGGATGCAGACCCAAGCCTATCTCAAGGAAGGGAAATAATATTTTAACAAAAAGGGTGTTGGGATAATTTTGGACTGGTCTTTGTGGATCAGAAGAGAGTAGCATGGGGAGCAAAAGTGCACCCAGACGAGAACAAAGAAAAAGTGTCCCCTAGGTGACCATGCAAGCAAAACGTTAGGAGCAAAAGTGCTCGCTCTCGAATGAGAGCACTGTAGAGAGCAAAAGTGCTTGCCAATCAGGAAGGGAAAGTGCTCACCCCTGCGAGCTCTGTGGGAGGGAAAGTGCTCGCTAAGGGCTCACTATCTCATCACCTTGGCGAGTATCGTTGGAGAGGGAGAATTGCTCGCACCCCAGGCGAGCACCACCATAGAGAGCAAAAGTAGTACTCACTACATAGGCGAGCATCACGGGAGTAAACTGCTCGTCACTTCAGCGAGCACAAGCACACTGGATAAAGCATAATACTTCTCACCTCGTGATTACTTGGCAAGTAATGTGAAGGAGCATGAAACTCACTGCTACCTTTGCGAGCATTGTGGAGGGCGGGGGGGGATCTGGCGGGAGCAGCACTGGATGAAGCACAATACTTCTCACCTCAACAAGCACCACAAAGGAACGTGAAACTCGCTACTACCTTTGGATATGGTGTGAGCACGTGAAACCTCAGTGAGCATCATGGAAAGGGAAAGTGATGCCCATGGAAAGGGAGTAAAAGTGCTTGTCACCTTGGTGAGGAAGGAGGGGGTGATTCTCACTATCTAGGCTTCTAACGTCACTTTGACAAGTATTGTGAAGGGGCATGAAACTCGCCACCTCATCAAGCATTGTGGCTCACACCATGGAGAGAGTAAGGAGAAAAGGTGCTCGCCATCTCAGTGAGCACCCGTGAAAGAGATTATAAAACTCGCCACCTTGGCTAGTATATAATAGAAAAGGGAAACTGCTTGCCCTCACCACTAGTCAAGCATTGCAGGAAAGTGCTCGTCACCTCGGCAAGCCACTATGATTTTTCTCTAAACTTATTATGAGTTTATCTTCAAGCTGCTTGTTTCTCTCCTTTTTGTTTCAATAAATTAGAAAGCTGACTTATGGGATAATGGTTTGTGATGTGGTATATAGTTGGTTTGCTTGGACTAGTGATGATCTACAATTTCTGATGTACTTTTAATTGCTCGGGTTAATGCATATCTAAATTCTGTGTGATCTTGATTGCGTTGTTTGGTTTTACATGTTATTAAGATGTTTTCTAATAATATTTTGCTTTATTTAAAAATGGCCAAATTCAGATGAGGAGAAAAAGATGAATGCCACCTACATCATTAGCATTGCGAGGAAGCTTGGCTGTTCAATATTTTTGTTGCCTGAAGACATAACCGAGGTACTTTCTGAACCATAACCATGGGTTTGTTCATTTTTAGGCACATATTAGACATCCCACTGTAGCAGGTATTATCATCGACACAGAATAGAGGTAGATGAAATGAGGTGAAATGTTGAATCATGATTCGAACCTACGATCGTTTACTTTGATACCACTTAAGAAAAACTTTGGAGTTCTAGCCTTCACTGCACTTTTTTTTTTTGGTTCTTTCTACCCACCTGCAGAAGTTGTAGTTTACGTGGGACTTGCTTGTCTTTCAAGCACAACACAATGTGAAAACACTAATCAATAAGTAATCATGTGAAGTCTTTAATGTGGAACTTGTTTATTTATTTTATTTTCTTATTTTCACTTTATCCTCATGCATAAATAAAACTTTTGACACGGTGGTACCTTTCTTTATTTTATTTTATCAGGTAAATCAAAAGATGATCCTCACATTAACTGCAAGTATTATGTATTGGTTCTTGAAACAACCACTCGAAGATAGGCCATCTGGAATTTCAGATAGCGAGAGTGGAAGCCAATCAGAGACAATCTCAAACTCTACAATAGATGACTCTGCTTCTGAGTCATCAATAGAGGAGAATGGTACCATGTAAATATATATATGTGATGACTGAAACAACCTTTTGCTGAAGTTTTGGGTTACGCCAACCCCCCTTTCCCATACCTCTTATCTTTTTGGTTGCTACATGTGATTGAAAAGTTCAGCATTTGCCAATGTAGAATATGGCCTTTTTCAACCAAATTTTGCAAAACAAGCTGCTTCTGTGTATAGTGTTCTTTTACTTGATTCTTACATTTGTTTCAATGAACATTTATTTGCTTAATGGCATTAACTAAGCGATGTTTTGGCTGTACTTGTACTATGATCTTTCTTTTGTGGTGGATCTTCTTTTTTCAGCCTCTTGTTGTTAACAAGGGATGATAGGATCACACGAATGTTATTTTGCGGTTGATTCTTTGTTATTGATATTTTCTTTTATTTTCTTCCCTACTCTAAATAAGTAATTAATTAGTCTACATTGTTCATGAAAATGGGTTAAAGAAAAATTATTTACTTGTATTTCTTAGAAATAACGTGAAATTTTATTTATGTCCATCGAATAAAAAATAAAAAAATGGCTCAAGATCGAACAATTTACTTCTTTTCTCCTCTTCGTTTTAAACAACATCCGATGGCAACTTTGTAAAAGTATGCCTAGCTGAGAGAACAAGCTCGAAATATATATGAGAAATTCAAAACTGTGTTTCCCACAGTATTCTGGGATCAACATCATCATCTGATATCTAAAGACAAACAATTGCATGGACTTTCATCCACGGTAAGATCTTTAAAGTCACCAGCTATTTTCCAATGGCAAAGTCAGCTTTTGCATCAGTACCCGTTCAACAGGCAGCTTTCTCACTCATCAGCTACTACGTACATGGCAGGTCGTGCAATGGGTGACCCTTTTGGTTTCTTGACATTATATTTCGTGCAAGGGAGACTTGCTTTCCAACCACAAAGACGAATGCCTTACCCTTCCCACTGGCACCTCTAGCAGTTCTTCCAACGCGACGCACATATTCACTAGGATCACGTGGGAAGTCAAAGAGTACAACATGATCCACCCCAGTAAAGTCAATTCCACGCGATGCTCTGTGGAAATTCTCAGATGCATCAAAATTGCTACATTATGACTTCCATCTTATAGGAAGGTTAGTAAACTGACCCTAGTAGTGGTGCTATGGAGGTAGAATACAGGTAAATATGCATAAAAGGCAAATAAAATTACCTATCAGTGCAAACCAAAAACTGAGAGACTTTATCTGTCTGATTACGGGTGAACTCCTTGAAATTTGCAAGCCTTGATTCCTGTTCCACAGCAGCATGGAAGGGTAGAACTTGGACGCGAGTCCCTTTTCTGTCAAGACGCTTTAATGCATTCTCAACTTTTCTACATGTCTCAATCTGTAAATCGAGAAGGTATAAGCTTATCATAAATCAGACGGGTTTAAAAAGTTATGAAGAACATGTTACAGAATTAATCCATTCTAAAAACTCTTAAACGATGTTTTCTTGATAGATGTTGATAGAGCAAGAAACTAAGCATTTAGCAAAAAGTACAGTGAGGTGCAAGCCAACCATTCTGGAATTATACAAGAGAGCTCTCAAAACATAAGAGATCAAATGTACCTTGTTACAGAAAATAATTGTTTTGGAAACTGGGCTTTCCTCCACCAGCTGCAGAAGAGCAGATTTCTTATGCAAAAAAGCAGTTTCTGGAGTTTTCTCAATCTCATCTTGTCCGCTGCAGTCTACAAGAACCTGGACATGCAACCTAATAATTATTATTCATTGTCAGCGGGTTTAAAATCCCTTTATCATTCAATTCTTGCATCTTATTTAACCAATCTTCTTTTAACTGAATATGTATGTATGATAGCTATCCAAATTTTTAAGGCAAGCAGAAGATTTTACTGGTCTGTAAAATATGGACCAGCAGGAATGAAAGTAAATTTCCGATCTTCAAGCAATATTTACTGATCTTCAGGATATTTCTGTTCTGAAAATGATTATATAATATCTTCGTGAAAGGTCTTGGAAGAGATCCCCTGTTTCATGACTTCAGGGAAAGCTGAAAACTCATTTATACAAGCAAACATGATAATAATGTCAACAAGGAAGAATGGTGGTGGTTTGAATAATACATCCCAAATCCTATTCAAATATCCCTTTTTCAACAGATCACAGTGACTTTTTTAGATGTAATCAATGTTAGGTTCAATGCTTGCAAGGCTTCAGATGTAACGGAACAAACTTGGTAATTGTTAGGTTCAATGCTTACGAGGCTTCAGATGTAGCCATGTAGGATGACAGAGATAAGATGGGAAGAATGTTATTTTGTTTTCTTCTCTTCTTGTTATTCTTTTGTCTCCACGAATTCTGTTTTAAAGGACTCTGTTGTTTAAACAATTACAAGTAGTTCATGCAATATGTAATGCATTTGAGTGATGAAAATGGATGAAGGACAAAATTGACCACAATCTAAGACTTTAGGGTTCACACTGCTCAAATTGTTTCTTTGATAGGTAGTTAACATTGCTCAAATTAGGACTAGAGGGACCAAATTGACAACCTACCTAAACTTGGCGGGAACCAAACTGAGTTTAGCCTTTAAAAAAAAGGAAACGAAAGGGGGAAAACACTTGAAACCAACCTCTTCAAGGCCAGGGCTTATACGATGCATACCAGGCCCCATGATCACTTCACAATCAGGAAATATTTCAACTAGTTTGTTGTATATATCTCTTGGCAAAGTTGCAGTCACAAATAGATATTGTGCGGTAACAGGTGAAGAATCCATCAAACTTTTCAGTGCTACTTCAAAATCCTCATCATTAAAGAGTATGTCGACCTCATCCAACACAGCACTGCAACACAAAGTTTCAATTAATATCTCATAAAAATAGCTGTGCCATGCAAGTAGATTTACTTTCACACACACGGTATCACTAAAATGGGCTGGTAAAGACCATTTGAAAGGTCACAAGTTGGAGTTCCCAACAAACACATATGTTGCAGTTTATAAAATTGCAAAATAGGCATGGTTATCGTACAAATATGTTGCTAATCAAATGAAAACTTAGTTACCTTCTTAGGTTTATTAACTGCAAGAACCCTTCCTTAATCAGAAACATAAAACGACCCGGTGTTGCAATTAGAACATCAACACCCTGTTTTAGATTTTCCAATTGAGTTCTCTGTCGAAAACCACCCGTCACAACCATAGATTTGAATGGAACCCCAGATTTTGAGATTGCTCTGCAATTATGCAAAACCTGCAAAAGTTCTCATCAAATTAAAAGGTTAACATCTTGAGAGGGATGAATGAGAACAAGAGTATCATTTGAAGGAAGTGATTACAGAAATGAAAGTTTCATATTAAAAAAAGTGAAGGGTTCATACAAATCAGAAATGCTCAAAAATCAGGGTGTAAATTATATGTATATATATTTTTTATAAGTAAAAAAAAAAAGTCAGGGTCTATATATTACATATATACATATATTTTTTTTATAAGTACTAAGAAAATTTTATTGACAAGTAAATAGGCATAGCCAAGTACAGAGGGAGGATATTATAAATACACTGCTAAAGAATGTAATTAGAGATTCTACATCATCAAACCAATATGTTGACACATTTACAACCAAGTACCATTGTATTTCACAGTTATATTGCATCTGGATACCTATACCAAGTGATTTCTCTGAGTATATTTCAATAAAGGATGAAATCCACTGTCTTGAAATTAAAAAAAAAAAAAAAAAAACCCAAATATCTTTTGGTCCCTATATCTTCATATGACCTCCAGATCACAATTCTGCCCTACCTAGAGCAATTTTTCCTCCTTTTTGGTAAGTACCAGGCATTCAATCAACAAATATTATACAGACAACTTTTGTGGCTTCTTCATCCCATGTGCTGTGTTTCTCACTTATCCAAGCAGTCCTATCAACTTTAACTACACCTCCTATTCACTTATTTATTGGAGAAGATAAATACCCCAATAAGTCCAAGAATAAAAGCTGAAAGAAAGGCCAATGAGATTGTAAATATATCTAGTATTAACAAAGCTAAGTTTATGTTCTGTTTCATGTCTATAAACTTACAATTTGCGTGCTTCTTTCCTTCAAGATTTTGTCAGACTACTACAATAACAAAAGTTATGCTGATGTTCTGGTTTTGATTCTATAAACTTACAATTTGCAAGTTTCTTTCCTTTGGGATTAAGTATATTGTCAGCCAGTAATGTTCCAGTGGTCCATAAGATTGTGGCAGTGAATACAACTAAAAAGGTGCAACAACAAAAAAATTTCATGTGCAACATGTAGCAGTGCATCTTTCTTCCACTGGGAGACAAGGTCAAACAAATTGAAGAAATGGCAAGAAACCATGAAATAGTTGGTCAGCAGCCACTAAACAACAATGTACAGAAATTAAGAAGAAAAACAAAACTAAACAACTTATGAAAATTAATAAAGCAAAAATGATACAGCAAAGCAGTATGCTGACATGAGTTGAGCACAATAGCACCTGACCTGGGAAGCCAACTCAGCAGTTGGTACGATGATAACAACTCGAGGACTTTGTGACGAGGTTTTGCTAAGTTCTTGAAGTTCTTCTTGCCTCAGACGCTGAATTATTGGTGCAAGATAAGCCAATGTCTTTCCCGATCCACTTTGGTCAGCTATGATACAGCTATTTCCCTCAATAACGAATGGAAATGCCATGGCCTGTTTTTTAAAATGTTCCCCATGGGCATAAGTTGTGTTCAACATTAAGGTTAATAAGCTTCTTTATACAATTATGAGGTTTAGCAGATAAGAAAACTTGATTTAGGCTACACCTTTATATAGTTTGAATGATAAAAAGTTCATAGTCCACTATATTAAAATGTCATATACAACTCAATTCAACTAAGCTGTGGTCCGAGTATTTACATATGTTTTAGGAAACTTGTGCATTAACAATAATAGGAACTAGGGTAACAAACTAAATGTAAGGTACCAGTTGCTTGAATCAAAAGCAAAAGGTTGTCACGATAACACATGTATGCTTTTCAATCCAAATGGATGCAAGATGTCTCACATGATGGCATCCCCGAAACTGGAATGCAATATGCTTATCAGCACATGTATAAGCATTCAATAAAGTAAACAAGCTGTAAAACTGTTAGTGTAACACCCCTGTCCCACAGTGGGAATATGAATAATTCAGAGATGGGTAGGTCATAATGGTATTCATGGGTGTTAAAGAGAGGGGTGATGGTTTCCTTCTGTTCTTTTTCCCTCTGGAAAGGGTGGGGAAAAGAGGGGCAAAAGTTTCCCATTGGAAGTGGATAGCTTTTACTGAGTATTGAAGGACAAGGAGGGGAGACAACCTATGAGACCCTTCCAAAACTACAACCACCAAAATTGTGGAAGATCCAGGTAGATCACAAAACTAATACATAGACCAGATCATTTACAATAAACTATTAGGTTTTCAGGCAAACATTATGAATGGAAAAATCTGGAATCTGATGGGACCCAAATTGAGGGCCCGGACAATTTTTTAATGAAAATAATTTACACATTTTATATCATATGATATTTAATTCAGTCAAAGATGTCGTGATGTTGAGATACCTGTATATGTGAAGGGCGCGAGTAACGTAACCCTCTTAAAGATTCAATCATAAATTCACTGCAGCCCAATTCTCCAAATGATTTTTTACTGAAAAAGTCCACCCTGCCAGTAGACAATTTCCTCATTCGCTTTAGAATGTCTTCAGATTGATAGTTATATATGGACCCTCCACGGCCCCAACCTCTTAGGTTCCGAGCAGAACCTCTTGGCACTGAAATATCTGATATCCGAGTTTTAGTATCTGATTTGTTAGGTTTACCCGGTGTGTTTAGATTCTCTAAGTGTGGTTCAAAACCATGTTTTGGAGAATGATCAAAATTGTCTGCTGTCCCTGTTATTTGCATCATGTCACTGCTTTCTTGGGATTGGGAGGCTCCTGGAACTCTTCCTCTATTTCTGAAGGCAATTTCTTTATTCTTTCTCCCAATACGTTCCTGTTTAGGATGTGAAATGACATGCTTACCAAATGAACTATCTTCTACAAAGATTTTGTCGTCATTTTCTGTCAGATCTTGCTTCATCTGAGAAGTATTTTTTACTAGAGCTCGCACTCTCTGTGCTTTTAATCTTCCAAAATTTGCAGCAAAACCCCTGGCATGTGCTGTTAGGGAATCGTTAGTTATAATAGTGGTGACACAATGGGTGTAAAACCTAAGAAACAATCTGAAAATCATATCAAACAAATAAATGGTGATTTTAAGGGAAATTATAGGATTTATTCCACAAATATCACTATGGTACATGTCGGGGGACAACCTACTGGTATTGTGTGTTAGATGTCAAAAGATGAAAAGTAAATCACCAGTTCAACAGAATGATTTCCTAGATTAATGCACATGTTTGAGAAAATTAAATCATTCAGCCTTTTTGTAGCCCTTCCTTTAGATGAGGTAACAATCCAATTACAATTGAATTATTGCAAAATGAGAAATTTGGAACACAGGACCAATAAGTTCAATTCATTTTGCGACCAAATGCAAGAAATGATTTCAATCAGGACAAAAGTCAAAACTACATAGAAGCTCTCTTCTTCACAGCCCACACAGTGCATTCGTGCCCAAGTGAAATGTATCAAGCCACTCCTCGCCAGTCACCACCCAGTAGTCTCATGATTTGCTTGTTTATCTGATCCACAAATGTTTTCCTTGGCAAATAGAATGAGAGAAAATTTAGACCTTACTCTTAATTACTAAAGCTTTATTAAGAATTAGCTCTTCATCTCAGCATTTTTCTTGAAAGCTAGAAAGGCATGCCAATGACATTGGAAATAAATACACGCCTTTAGAAAGTTTGAACAAGAGTAACCATGGGATGACAGATGGTAATCGTTTATGCAGGATGATTTATTTTCCAAAAAAATGAGAATTCAGTATCTAAATAAATTCCATTGGGCTCTGTTCAAATGAGATCAATTCAACTCAATTGCCAACATATGAAGTAATTTTACATGAAAGTATAAGTTGAGGATACAAACTGGTTTTATGCATTCTAACGTCCGGCTTGTCAGCCTAGGCATAAATCGAGGTAGGTCGGGGTTAAATGTTTAAGAATACTGTTCTGTGCCATAACTATTATACCCATGTTTTGAAAATAAAGAAAGTGTAAGGAGCAATAAATTGAATCATAGAGCAGAATTCAGGGAAAAAAGGGGCAGACAAAGAACACCTTCATTAGCAGTATTACTATTGATGGAAGCCTCCATATTTCTGGCATCATTTAAATTATTGTACCGCTCATTTTGATTTGAAATGGGAACCGTGGTGGGAGCAGTGGAGGGGTTCCAAGAGAGAACGTCCTTAGAAGGAATAGGAGACTCATGATGATGATCTTCATCGCTTCCTCCCCAAACAATGAACTTTTCGCCGGTGTCATCATCAATCAGCTGATAAGCTCCAGGATTTTCCATCGGTGTGCGCTTATACCCAGCTCTAACAACCAATCTGAACCCGCTCTCATGGCGGTTGGGGGATGACTTCCAGTTCGTTTCAAGGAATCTGAATTTAGGTTTGTGGCTCAAGTGTACTGTTACTGGAGTTGGAGGAGATTTTGCCAGCAGCATTTCCTTTATGCTTCTCTTGAATATATCTCAATGAAAGATTATAACCAAGTTTTTCAAGAAATTTCTACGAAAAAGAAGACCCAGAAAATGAATTAAGAAAATATATCAGTAGAAAGTTCAATGGTCGAAGCAAATTTCATATTTGCATATTTCATTGAAGTACAAAATGGAGAAGAACCAATTCATTCCCCCATCGTCCTGAGGAAAAATATAAATAAAAAAAAAAAAAGCTTTCATACAGTAACCCAGTTTGCAAATATGTATTTTCTAAGCAAAGGGTGCGAGAAACTTAATACCTTCTTTCTGCGTACGAAAATGGTGGACGACTGTGCGAGAGTGTTCTGCTGCTTCTGGCTTTACTCGATTGTTTATAACAGATAACACAGAAAAAAGATCAACGTGAAAAAATGGGCGTGGGCTTCATTTAACTTAGAGCCCCTCCACAAGGCCCAAAACCCACAAACTTTGGGCTCAATTTGTGGAGATAAAACTTTTTAATTTTATTTTATTTTGAAATAAAAATAAGCTGTATAAATTTTAGAAAAAAGTACCTAAAATTTTCAAATCGAAGATTAAGGGCTAAACTATAAGTTGCGGTTTTGATAGTTAGATGAGATGAAATGAATTTAGATTAAAATTAAAAATTGAATAAAATATTATTAGAATATTATTTTTTAATATTATTATTATTTTAAAATTTGAAAATATTGAATTATTTATTATATTTTATACGAGAATTTAGAAAAGTTATAACGATGAGGTGAGATTAAACATTTTCATTATCCAAACGTTCTTTAGCCTAACATTAAAGACTCGAAAAATGTTGTTGGACTCACTTTATATGTTTTTTATTTTCTCTTTTCAGATCTTAAAATTTGAATAAAAACTCCATAAGATCTTGATTTGAAAGCACAAAAATAATCAAATTTTCAATTTGATCAAACCCACATAAAAGCATAGTCATCATGGAAACTTGAGTAGCTTTCTGAGTTTGCTAGTTGTGATATATAGCAAGGACATTAGGAGATGTGTGCCAAACATTGATATATGGGGAGAGAGATCCTAGATTTTGAGAAGAGGATATTGATGGTAAGGGCGAGGTGTTGTTTATTTGCCCTACTCGTGCATGTGTTTACACTTTATAAGATAAAAAGAGCCAACCTAAGTAAATAAAAGAGAACTTTAAGTTGATTTATAAGAAAAATGTTTTTTAGCTACAAAGAGATCTTATAAAAGTAAACTCACAAACTGACGTAATTTTAAATTATATAAACGGTGATTTAATACTCTAGCCACAAAGAAATGCTTTATTATAATATAACCCTAGCTCCTTTACTTGTGCAATTTTTCTTCTAGTCAAATGGGGGTGATCCTTACAATCAGTGAGGTTTAAAAGAAGGAAGAGCTTCTAGATTGGGTAGAGTTCGCAATGGGGAGAGCATGGTGGATGATTGGGTAGATTGTTAGAATATTATTATTATTTTGAGATTTGAAAATATTAAATTAATTATTATATTTTGTATAAAAATATGTGAAAGTTATAATAATGAGATGAGATGAGATGAAACACTTTCACTATCCAAACGCTTGGAACAGTCCCACATATTAGTTTACAAATGGAGTTTCGAACTCTTGATATAGATTATTCGAGATGCTTATCAAGATTTGACTTGTCACTTCAATTCTCCGACAAGTCAATAAAAACTCCAAGAGTATGTTAGTGACAGACAAAAAGAAAGATTAACAAGAAAATAGGCAAGTTTTTATCTGCCCAAGTTCTCAATCCAACTTTGCAAGAGACTGGTGTTTCTTTAATATAATGGGACATCTTGAGATGTTTAAAGAATGGTTTGGCTAACTCTGATTCTCTATAGCATCAGGATACAGATGTTGAGACAAGAGAAAGGACAACAGATTTCAACGTCAGTTTAAGTTTGGTGTTTGTTTGCTTACTAATATATACACATAATGCTTTATAAAGAGGTGAAAGGTTAGTGGCCAAAAACAACATGTGTGCTGTGCTCTGAATCGTATTGGAGGATTCCTCCACACCTTCATCTTTGAGATATACTCGGAGCCATGGTTGAAGTTTTGAGTGAGTGAATTACTGGGTCTAATGCCTTCAGTTTCACAAGTCATTTACCAAAACAAGAGTTGAGATGTGTTGATTGGGACTAATTAAAAGAACTTGGTCGAAAAAGATCTTAAGATGCCTGCAATTTCTTGCATACATAATGTTTTCTGAAGCTTGTTCTCTTTCCCCTAAATGCACATGTATATACACATTCATGCATACATCCATTGAAATTGTCTCAAGCACTCTTAAGAATCTATTTCCAAGAGCATAAGCAAGTTCAGTCATTGATCCATATGCAATACATGTTAAACAGGATGAGACAACTTCTGCAACTGAAAAATACTCAGAATTTCCAAGCAATAGCCTGCCCAATCTATTTTGAGGACTTACAATGAAGATAAAAGGTAATATTAATGATAGTTACTACTGTAAATAGTGGTAAATGTAGAAAGAGACTGATTCAGTTTTCCTTCTTACTACTATCTTGAAGAAAATTTGTGTATTCAATAATCAAATTCTCACAAATAATGATACTATTATTACAAAACAATGACCAAGGCAATTCTAAGCATCAATATCTACCCTATCAGCAAATTCTAAGCATTGTCTGTATTTGGTCAGTAAAGAAGAAAGGCATTGTATATATTTGGGAGCTCTACTGTACTCTTCTCCCTATTTTAGGTCAATGGATGTATCACCATGTGTTCGGCTATCAACTTCTTAATATGAAGAGATGGACCAGCTTCTAAAAATACAGATTAGACTTTGCTTTGCCGCAGTGGCTTTTTATACGGATCACTCCAGCAATCATCATCCTTCACTGCTTTTTTCCATCTGTTCTTGAAGATCTCCAATTCAACATAGGACCTGTACCTCACCTGCACAGGAACAGCAATCAAAGGATGACAGTATAACCTTAAACAGCCAGGATCATCAAAGGACACCATACTTAGATTGGATCTCTTAAACATCAAGGTAAAAGCATCAAAACATTATCCAATAACCACAGCTTATAATGCACAGTACACCTTCATCATGATTATATTGGAAAAAAGAGAATATGTGCTTCCTTTGTATAGGCTTTGGGAAAAATGAGGAGTTTCTGTATGTGCAAGATTTACTGAGGGGCTTACCGCAGCTCTACCACCAGATTGATGCAACAATGATGTGGCCTGCAAATTCAAAGCTGCTTAGTACTGATGAATATAAGTTCAGAAACCTAAAAAATGTAATGAGTGGCATATTAGAATTTGATTAAATACCAATTGTCCTGCACCATGCGCGCTCATATTTTGGGAAGCTCGGTTAGGTCTCCCAACAATTTTCTTCATCAATGATAATCATTAGTTAGAGATGGTAAATAAATGTATTGGGGGGTGAGAGAGAGAGAGAGAGAGAGAGATGATGATGATCAAATTTATTACAAATTTGATTGAATGATATATAATCAAATTTTGTAGTGTGGAAACAGCAAAGTAAACGATTATTTTATTGAAGTTGCTGAAAAAGAAATAAATGGAGATGAAAATATCATGGGTGGAAGTTGTGAGGAACAACATATCATTAAAGATGTAAAATGAGAATTTCTTTAGGTAGGAACTTTCCATGTGCAGAAAGTATTCTTGAAGGTTAAATATTCCTATAGGAACTACTATGGGATTGGCTTTGTTATTTTGCAGTAATAGTTATAAAAAAGATTCTAACCTTGTTTGACTCTGAAGCCCCCAATGTAGGAAGACCATAATGTACAATGTACTCGGAATCAACTATTCCAATATTCTTAGACCGATCACCCTGTTAAAGAATGCTTTGCACATATGTTAATGCACATAACAAATTGAAATTATCTTTATACTTACAGGATGCAAAAATTACCTGTGCACAGTAACCAAGCTGAAAATCCAAGCCCCATGCATGAACTAAATCATTCTGTAAAAACATTAGTGGGGAAAAAGAAGAGGAGAGGGAAAATATATATTAGGGGCAAATCTTAGTGAAGCCCTAGTTCAATTCATCTTAGAGAAGCTATTAATAATGTAATGATTTTATTTGTTAAACCAAAATCTTATTATTGATGGTTCAAATTCAGGTTACAATTGGTCCATCCAAACTGATAAGAAAGGAATGCTTAAATCTTCTATCCAGCTGTTCAAGTTCTTTAATGACATAAAGTGACTTGCAAATCCATTCTCACCTCTATAATCAACTATAAAGCATGATTGATTCTGAAAAGTGGAGTGTGAAAACTAGTAATCACTCATTTCTTCTTTTTCTAATTATTTTTGCTTTGTTTCTTGGTAATTTAATTCAGACATCTCGTGGAAATGAATTTGAAGCCAAGAGCTTCCACCCACCACCCTATACTTGGCGGCGGGGGGGTTAGAGTAGTGCCTACAGGCAGGCATTGGAAAATGGTGGATAAACTAGTAAGTAGTAACCAAGACATTTCTCTCTGATTATACTCTGCTCCAATGTCTAATTATTTAATTCCACTATTCATGTAGTTTTTTAATAGCCCCTGAAAAATTTATGTAAAAGATGACCAACCTGAATCATATGCCAAGCACACTGCCAGGATGCTTTTGAGAAAACAGGAGCCATCATTTCCACCCATCTGTCATATACATCAGCAACCAAATACATACTTTCACAATGAAGAATTGACAGCAAAATACATCCATATGTAAATATGTTTATGTATATGTTTTTCATGTTAGAAAACTATCAACTGGAAAATGATCTGTTTGTAAGTTTTCTACCCTGTGCATGGTGGATCTGTGCTGTTTTCATTGCACTGTGTTCTTCCAATCACCTTGTATATCCTCCTGTTAACCAAAGCAATAGCAACCACAAAATATATTTCGAATAAGAAACAACAGAACTGAAAAATTCACATTAATTGAAGTCTAATAGTTTGTGACAAGCTACTGTAGGAAAACAAATTTAAAACATATGGCAACAGATACAGATAATAGTCATGAAGATATTGCAATTGAACTCCATATAGATGGCAATTGCGCATAAATTCTGCAAAAATTATAGAGTTACTTACTCTACAACATTACTTTCTTGTAAAAGAGATATAACCTGTGTACTTTTGATGTTCTGTCTCTTGCTGTGAGATGATGATGAACCTCTGATACACTAGGATCAAGAGCTGGCTGTGATATCTCAAGCCCTTCTTCTTTAATAATTCTAAGATACCTGCATGGAAGAAATTAAGGCACAGAAACGCAAACTTCAAATGTTTCACTTGAAAATTCGAATACACACTGTGTAAATTATTTGGCAATCCATATTTTGCAAGAGAAACCATCACATTATCTGTTCATAAATGAATAGATGAACAGACAACAGAAACATCATCCTACAAAAAAAGTATATTTACAAAAAAACATATTCAGTTATACGCATATACAAACTCATAATCAAGCTTACTGACCTTCCAACATGAAAATGGTCAACTCCAAGATCTTCATCCCAGAGGAAGATGTAGGCATAGTTAGACACTATATCAGGATGTAAGAAACGCTTGGCAAACCACCTAATTCATTGGAAAAAAGCTATATGAGTTAGTGAGGATGGACTAGACTAGACTTATCTGAATAAGTATGCATATATATTAGCACTAACTGGTATCAAATAAATATTACCACTTAGTTTGATTAACTGCAGAAACATGTATGGCATGATTGCTCCAGTCTAAATCTTTCCAATCATCCACATTGCCATCATAATGGAAAAGCATCACGACGAAATCATTTGGCAGAAACTGTAATTCATTTGTGAAAAGAGAAATTAAATCCAATGATACCACAGAAAATAGATGTAACGAGGGCATGAAAGTTGAGTTTTCACCTTCTTTACAATTTTATTCACACTTTCCTTTTGCTTTATGCCAGCTGCAATGGCCAACAAGTTCGTGAAGGACTTCGAGTTCTGAACAGAAGTAGTATTGTACATAACTTGATGGACAAATCGCATAATTTGGACAATAAAGGACTCCAGACTCAATTGTAAGTCAAACAAGCAAAGTTCAGAAAACTTTAAGGGATAACTAACAAATCATGGGTATTAAAAATGCTTGATAGAAAATAAAATGTGACCAATAATCACCTAAAATTGAACAAGAAAGTAAAAACTGCAAGGTTCTTTAGTAAAATGACCAAGTGACACTACCTGGAATGGCACACTACCACTGAAACTTACACCTAAAAGTTGACGCACCTTTTTATCCAGGGGCCCCCCTAGTGGTCGCATTTCCAAGTCAGAAGTCTTGGAAACGATTCCCTTAGGTAGTGGTTCACTTCCTTGGTGCTTGCATTGAGTCTGAATACAAACAGGAATCAACATAAGAGTATAAAAATTGATCATTACATACTGGAAGAAGGAACAAATCATGTATCTTTATGGCTTTTGAGAGTTAGCAACATACCTCAGACATCTTAGATCTTGTACTCTGCATAGCATCCACTTCGATTCTAACAGTCTGCACAGCATCAACCCATCCCCAAGGCGAAAACCTCTGTGCCAACAAGGCTCTCATTATTTCTTCAGATTTGTAAATTGCCCTTTTTGGGCCTATAAAATTGTGCACAAGATTAAAGATGGTTTCATATAGAGTCCATGTATTCCTCTGTTTAAGGTGCACTTATATAGCATTTTCAGAGAATATATGAATGAAAATGTCAAGTTTATTTGTAAGCATAGGTAAGAAAACAATGCTGACAAAACTGTAGTTCAGACCTAATTTCAATTATAAGATACCTCCGAGCCAAGAGATCAAAATAAATGAATCAGTGTCTTTTCAGTATAGAAAAAACTCACATTATCACATATAAATAGTAGTAATGACTGAGCTGAAAGTACATGCTACCTCTTTATATTCTGTGACTGCAAATGCACTTCCTATGATCAATAAAGCTGCACAAATCAAAACTAGAGCAGCAAGGAATGTGCATCTCATTGTTCTCCGCCTCTTAGGCTCCACCATTACATATATCTGGAAGCAAAGAGGAAATTAAAAGAATATTAGTATCATGAAAGGGAGGCAACGGGCATACATAATTTCCCTCTATAAAGACTGGATGAATAAAGCAGCAAGCATTAGAAAATAATCACTCTGGTACACTGATTCTCTTGATCACATTATCTCACAGAATTTCCGGGGTTCAGTAAATTCATACTAAAGCTGTGAGCTTGCAATAGGGAATTAATCAAAACCAAAGCAATCAAGTTTCAACAAGTATACAAACGAAATGGGATTCCCAGAGGAGATATCACTGGTGGGGATGAAACTTTTTTGGCTATGATATTATAGTCCCAAGATTTTTTGGGTAGATCATGTCAGTCATCTCAATTTATGAAGACATGCATGCACCTCCAAACTACGCATTTATCAATACTTAACACTTTAAATTCATACTTCAATCATGTCACTTTGCACTCCCTGCCATTAACGGAGATAGTAGCTTATGTGCCTTTCAACTTTTTCATCCCCAAACTTTATAAGAATTTCTAATTACCTCTTAAATGTTGGAATCATCACATTTCAGTCCTGAATAATGATATATATATATATATATATATAAAGTTTTTTAGAAGTCTGTTTCTAATAGAGGCAACTTATGTAAAATTTAAAATTCAAATTAAGACTTCAATATTTTTTAAAGAAATGATATTATCACATTAATTAGCTGTTATGCCTCGTACGCATGAGATTTGCTTACATTGGGAGCTGACATGCATGCCGAGCTAGCAGACACAAAACTGAGGTTGCAAAATAAAATTAGTAATGTTAATTAATGGATTTTAGGTATATATGAGTGTGCATTCTTTTTTTTTTTTTTTTAAAAAGGGAGTTCACTATTAAAAATAAATTCTTTTATATATAGATCTCAAATTTGTGAAATTTTTTAAAATGAGTGCATGGTCTTGCGTTTTAAAACTATACAAATTATTTTCGAATTAAAATACTGATCATGGTGGAGGCATAATAAACAAGGCCAGATCATGTGTCGTGCGTTTTTTTCTCTCTCTGTAGATCTCTTTCTCTCTTTACCTTTTTTAAAAAGTAAAGTTAAAGTCTCGTGTGTTCTATTGAAAAAAAAACAAAAAAAAAAAAGTGGTGTCTATCATTAATCTTTTTAATTTTCATGTAGGTCTAGAGGTGTTAAAAAAATAGAAAAACCGGTTGAATTGGACCGAAGGTTCAGTCTGGTTTGTATGCGGTCTGGTACGGTGCCGGTTCTTAAGAATCGAAATTGGTCCTAGACTGACGCAGTATCAGTTTTCATATTTTGAAAACCAGTTTAAACCGAACTGAGCTGATATATATTATAATTTTTTTATATTATATATAATGTTTTGGATTATATTATATATATTATATGTGAAGATGCTAATTAATATAACATGAAATTCTAATTTTGTCAAAGTCTATTATTCTTATAACATAAAATTAATTTTATAACTTTTAATATAATATTTGATATAACATATAAATTTTAATCTTAATCTTAAACATAAATATTAATATTAAGTTATTAATATAAACTTACTTTTAATATATATAATGTATTTATATTATAATATAAATATATAGACTAATACTTTAGTATATATTTAAACATCAAATTATTACTAGCATAGATAATCTGTAAAATCGAAAAAACTTGACAGGACCAGATCGACACTAGAAGTTCCAGTTTTGATAATGAATCAGTTTGGTATCGATTCTTTAATTTTCAAAACTAGTATATATCTGTTCAATTTTAAAAAAATATACAAGACCAGACCAAATCAGACCGATTATATCTCTACGTAGGTCCTAAATTTAGCCACTATTTTAAAAATATGGATTAAACACTCGCAAATATCATTTCTCTTTTTCTCTCCCACCAGCAACCCCCTCTTTCCACACTCCGCCGCACCAATACTAGTACTACCCGCAAGAACATGATGATGAGATCTAGAGGTTGGGCACCTCACCTCACCCCACCCTTTCTCTAGAAAATGACAGAAAATTATTAAAAAACATGAAAATCTCAAGGCCCAATTAAGCGCAACCATGGAAGAAAAGCTGTTTAAAAAAAAAAAAAACTCTGGAAGAAAAGCACGGAGATTTACGAGCACGAGACCATGCATAACCAACATTAATATTAGAGATCATGGCTGTCAAACGGTGAAGCGCCAGTTGATCAGGAAGGTCAAACCCTCATAAGAAATATTATATATGTTAATGAAGACCTGGCTATATATATATACATATCCAAACTGTGTTAATGAATCGTAAGAAATAGTTGGGCTGGATCGAGTACTTTTACCCCATAGAAATGTGTGGAGATTTCCATTACGATATTCAAGCATGCATGGTACACATTATTTGGTGTAAACATGCTATATATATATATATAAATATATATATATATTAACTGGGTGGACGTGAGACGGTGCATGCATATATATTGCTGCTTCAAATTAGTTCATATTGAAAATCATTGCAGTACTGATCATCAGGGCACATAAACTCCAAACGAACTACCGAAGAACCTCAAAAAGCTTTCGTCGACTGGTCAAGCATATATTATTTCTTGTTATGAAGTAAAGAACAGGAAAAATAACAAGCAAACATCGAGAGAGAGAGAGAGAGAGAGAGAGAGACAGAGACAGAGACATACAGAAGTCGACTTCTTCTGCATCTTGATCTATATATATATAAAACTGACTCCAGAGCCGCTCAGAAGAGGAGAACAAATCAGAATATCAGAAACAATCTGAGAGCTTTTCATATATATAGACGAATGGATTAGCGATATTTGTCAATCTAAGAAGCGCCTGAACGAGCATTCTCATGTAGAAGTAGTTACTTACAACTACAAAAGTAGTGATCTTCTTCATATGGGAAACGGAAAACTCACGATCGATGGAGTTCTAAAGGACTCACACTTCTTTTCTCCGCCAAGTACTGCCTTTTAGCGAATCTCAAGATCATAACATGCATGATGAGGTGGTTATGTATATATATATCTATTTCTCTTCTACTATAAGCTTTCAAGTGCCTAAATGATCTATATTAATTATTTATAGTTATCCAAATAGATTTCCTTCTGGTCAAATATAAAATAACTCGTAAATAGGATAAATTTCACTATATCATGTAGTTATTAATCTTGATCAAGATTCCTTAAAATTTCTATTTAAACATTATCTATTGAACATTAGTTAAGGCTCATTAATATTGATCATGATCTTGTTAGTTGGTGATATATATTAACGAGTTCTTTCAAAATTGAATAAAACATATATAGTCCATGAAAATTAGGAATATGTGATCCTTTATAAAACACTTATACACACACACACACACATATATATATATATATATAACTAATCAAGACACCTATAAAACAAATTAATTAAGGGTTGTTGAGCTTAATTTATATATACAACCCCGATTTCTTGTTAATATATTATTTTGCAGGGTACATCATTATCGCTACCTTCCACGCAAGGAATCAATCTATGGGCTTTTTTTTTTTGGGGTTCGTAATTACAGCTAAGATATATATATATATATATATATATATATATATATAAACGTACGTACGTAAGATTGTAATCCTTTTAGGTTTTAAATAAAAAAAATGATGATATATATATATGAGAAATTCTATTTGCAATCTTCATTTGGAGACTGTATGTGCAGACTCTTTATTAAATGAAAAAATACATTATTTTAGGAGGGATATTTTTGTGATTTTAAAAAATTTTAAAGATAAAATTACCTAGGCTGTATTACAGTCCCCAAAATGAGAATTGTACGTAGCATTGCTTTATATATATATATATATATATATATATATATATTTATGTAAGAAAAATTTTATTCTCAAGTCAGTGTATAGAGCATACCTAATAAGATACTTATATGACATAATTTGATTTAAAAGATAAATTTTAAAATTTGAATATTACAAATCAAATCTTACCATTAAGTGATCATATATGAAGATGGTGTGCTACCTCTACATAACAAACTGAGAATAGAATAACATTGCGTGTTTAAAACTTGTACTCGTTCATGCTAGCGGCCATGCATAATGTTGTAATTAGTCTAGCCGTGGCTATATATATATATATGTGAGTAATGCTACATATATAGTCGTAGAGTGCGCAAACGTTATACAGTTACTTTGAAAAATAGTAAGGTCCATTATTACAAAATTAGATTTTTTTTCATGTAAGTCTCATATTTACTCACTATTTTCAAATAGATTATGCAACGCTTATGTACTCCACGACTGTAAATATCATTTCTTTATAGATATTGTACATTCAAGACGGATGCACCTTCTTCGATTCTTTGGCTACGAAAACGTCGACTTAACTCAAAAAACAGCTTAGATTAAAATGAATATATATGCACCGTCCTCGCCTACCAAAACGTCGATCTAACTCAAAAAGCTTGAATTAAATTAATGGATATTAATATAATGCTGCAGTACCCGTCCCCATAAGTTCCATCCCCAGATAAACCCAGTACTGAATCTACTGATCTATAATTTAAGAACACATATAATTTGGATCAGTTTGCCTTGTTTTAAAAGTAATTAATATTGATATATATATATATATATATATAATACAAAATGCAAATATTTCGCAACGAAACAAGGAGTACTGCATGCATTTTTTTATTTTTTAAATAATTTCCAATCATGAGTACAGTACCTACCCATGTTTTTTGTCAATCTTCTAAGCATATATGCATGCATGTAGCTTGCTGCTTCTTTCAACTTTCCTTAACTGATATCGTTCGCCACATATAACTCCCTTCCAATATATATGCATGCTTCCTCCCCTCCCTTTCCCACATGAATCATCCTTTTCCCCCCAATATTACTCATCCTCCACGACGTCGTTCTTCCCATCAACCTCTGATATTGCTCGTACTCCTCCAAATTAGCTCCTAGCTATAAATACCCACAATGCCATATTATTTCTCCTCACACTCACGGTAAAATCACTATTAATTTCAAAAGTTTAAACTGATAGGAATATGTGGATTCAAATATTATTTTATATCTTAACACTCTCACTTATGTGTGGACCAGACTCTCCTTCAATAAATGGTCCAATACATGAAATATTTAATTAAATGGGATAGAGTGTAGAGTTGGGGTTCAAATTCAGGACCTCTACTTTGATACCATGTGAAATTACCACTAATTCCAAAAACTTAAATTGATGGGAAGATGTAGATTCAATTATTTATTTTATATCTTATAAACAGTACTCACAGCTTTCACTTTGATTCTCCCTGCAGTCTCAATTTTTTAATTAAGAGCTTTATTTATTTTATTATATATTTGGTTAGTATTTTTGTTATAAGTAGGAAACTATATATTTGTTGTGGTGAAAGAGGATCTACCCTAGTTGTGAGAGAGGTGACCAAGGGATCATAATCTGTCCCAAGACCAGCAAGTAAATAAACTAAAAATTCAGAGGGGGAGAGAGGTTGCCCAGTTGCGCCTAAGGAGGCAGCCAAGCTCTTGGCTCTATGGAAATATTAATCTGTAATGGACTCAGAGCGCTTTTTGAGTGTGGCCAACTGATATTGAGTCTGCATTGCTTGGGCAGCTGATTGGGAAGAAAACAAAGTTTGCAGTGTAGACCAAGCCTCTCCAGCAGTGTCGCATTCAAGCACTTGGGCTTAACACTTGGTCAAACAATGAAGAATTAATGGCAGATAGGACGAGTTGGTCGTATAAAACCCACTGAATACAATCGGGATTGGGAGTGTCGTTGATCATGGGAGGAGGTACAAGTGAAGAACCATCCACATGACCAAAGAGTTGATGGCCCTTATTGAATGGGTAAAAAGGACCGAAAACACTGCTCAACAAATGCTTGATGAAATTACTGAAAGAAATGAAAACTTCTTTAAGTGCAATTCTATTTCAGTGTTTCCTTGAAATACAATGAATACTCAGTCACTGAGTATTTATAGACAGTGTGCATAACAGAAAATTACAAAGATCAAATCTGCACTGTACACCTCATCACAATCGGTTTTGCCAATTTCTTCGAGAGTCTTTCTTTCTTTGTTGGTTATTTAAGAGCTGAATCATGCAGGGCTTTTTGGTAATTCATCACTTGCTTCAATAGCCCCCCTCGCTCCAACTGGTACCGGAGATATGGTAAGGCAGGAGCGTAGTAGATTGAATCTAACTGTTGAAAGTGGCTTGGTGAGGATGTCAGCCACTTGGTCTTTGCCCGGAACAAAGGAGACGGTAAGGGTCTTGGCAGCTACACGATCTCTTACAAAATAAAAATCAAGTTCCACATGTTTAGTTCTAGAGTGTAGAACTGGGTTCACAGATAAGTATGTGGCAGCAAGATTGTCACACCATAATGTGGGTGGATCAGGGAGAAAAATTTCCAGTTCTTTTAATAAGGATTGAATCCATAAAAGCTCACAGGTGGTGTTAGCCACAGCTTTGTACTCAGCCTCCGTAGAAGACCGAGCGATGGTGGGTTGCTTTTTAGAACCCCATGAAATCATATGAGAACCAAAGTAAACACAAAAACCAACAGTTGATTTACGATCATCAGGGCAACCCGCCCAATCTGCATCCGAGAATGCAGTGAGTTTAGGAGGAGAAGAAGATGGGGAAAAGTGAAGGCCAAAGTTGGTGGTAAGGCGAAGATAGCGTAAGATACGCTTGACGGCTTGCCAATGAGGAACCTGAGGGCAGTGCATAAACTGGAATACTTTGTTCACTGCAAAGGATAAGTTAGGTCGGGTAAATGCTAAGTACTGAAGGCTCCCTACGACACTTCTGTATAAGTGAGGGTCTTCAAATGATGGACCATCAAGAGCAGAAAGTTTAACATTGGAACACATTGGAGTGGAAACAGGTTTCGATGTCTGCATGTTGGTCCTATGCAGAAGTTCAGTAATGTAACGAGACTGTGACATGTATAGGCCAGTGGAGTTACGGCAGATTTCAAGACCCAAGAAAAAATGCAAGACAATAAGATCTTTGACAGGAAAATCAGAACGAATGGAGGAAATAAAGTCAGTGTTCAGTGATTGACTAGAATCAGTGACAATAATATCATCAACGTAAACAAGTACATAAATGGAATGAGAATTAGTAGAAAAAATAAAGAGAGATGAATCGGAGACAGAGGCATGAAATCCTAAGGATAACAATTTGGAACATAACTTGGAGAACCAAGCCCTGGGAGCTTGCTTCAACCCATAAATGGACTTACGCAATTTACAAATGTAATTAGGGAAGTCAGGATTAACAAACCTGATTGGTTGATGCATGAATACATCCTCTTCCAAGTCCCCGTGCAAGAAGGCATTCTGTATATCAAGCTGATGAAGGGGCCAACTCCTGGTGACAGCAATCGAAAGAAGAAGCCTGATGGTTACGGGTTTAACCACCGGAAAGAAAGTTTCGGAATAATCAAGACCGGGTTGCTGATGGAACCCTTTGGCGACCAGTCTAGCTTTGCGTTGCTCAAGGGTGCCATCAGCACGCATTTTGGTCTTGAGAACCCACTTACAGCCAAGGATATTGAGTTTGGGTGAGGGAGGAACGAGATCCCATGTACAGGTATGGAGTAAGGCATGAAATTCAGTGGACATAGCTTCACGCAATTCAGGGAATTTTGCAGCTTCAGTGTATGAAGTAGGGTTCTCAGGAATTGAAGATGTAGTCGAAGTAGTGAGGGAGGCTGATTTGCGTTCTGGCCATGGCACGGTTCCGTCAGAATGAAGAAGAGGACAATGAATGTTGGCCTTTGAGCGAGTAATCATGGGATGAGAACCATGAGATTGGACGGATGGTAGAGCCAAAGGAAGTTGCGTGGAGGAGGATGAAGGGAGCAGACCATCGTTAGGGTTTGAGGATGAGTCGGTCGAAGAAGAGGAAGAAGATGAGTCGAAAGTGGAATTGTTATTATGAGAGGAATTGGGTTCGGGCTGAGGAGAATGAAGGACAGGTTGAGAGGGAATGGATACGGGCTGAGGGGAAGTGGGCCGAGAGGAATTTTGTAGTGACCGAGAGTGAATTGGTGAGAGAGGCAAAGCTGTGGATAATGAAGCAGCTGAGCTGGTCCGTGGAGATGAGATTATTTCCGTGGACCGAATAGAGGGAGAATAAGAATTGAAGAGGACAGTAGGCCCAGAGAAAAGGTCTTGGTGAGTTGAAGTAGAGGCAGACGTGAACCCAGCGGAAGCAAAGGGAAACAGAGACTCATCAAACCAAACATCACTTATGTACACACGACCAGTGGGTATATGAAGACAATTGTGCCCTTTATGATCAGGACTATATCCAATAAAAACACAGAGATGAGAACGGAGATCAATTTTATGTTTGTTGAAGGGCCTGAGATTGGGCCAGCAGGCGGACCCAAAAACACGAAAAAAGGAGTAGTCTGAATTTTGACGAAATAAATTTTGAAATGGTGAGACATTGTTAAGTATTGGAGATGGCATGGAATTAATGAGGAAAGTGGCCGTTTGAAAAGCTTCTACCCAATATTTATTTGGCATAGAAGAGTGAGCTAAGAGAGAGAGGCCAATCTCAACAATATGTCGATGCTGTCTTTCAACACTCCCATTTTGTGGGTGAGAGTATGAACATGTAATGCGATGAGTGATGCCAAAATTTTTAAGTAGAGAATGAAGGGGACGAAACTCCCCTCCCCAGTCAGTTTGTATGGCAATCACATTTGAGGAAAATGTATTACTTACATACCGAAGAAAGGCAAGAAAAATTGCAACAACATCAGATTTGGCTTGTAATGGGCTAACTGAAATTTGGTCTGCATAATGTGTGCAGAGGATTGTGCTGAGAAGAGAGAGTGAAGTGTGTTCCAAGCATCACGCGAAGTAGTGCATTCAAGTACTTGAGCAAGCACTGTATTGGTGAGAGAGGAGTTAATAGCTGAAAGAATAAGTTGATCTTGCAGAACCCACTGATTGTATTCGGGGTTAGCAACTCCATCAATGAGGGAAGGTGGTGCGGTGATAGATCCATCGATATAACCAAAAAGACGATGACCTATGAGAAAGGGTTGAATCTGGGCTTTCCAGAGTAGATATTTGTCAATATTAAGTTTGACAATGATCAAATTGGTGGAGAGGGAGGAGGGAAAAGGAGAAATGGATTTTTCATGAGGAGTGGGTGATTCGGAAGCCATGACAGGTATAGGATGATACAGACGTGAGTCTGTTTTCAGTCTCTTGATACCATATTGAATGGGTAAAAAGGACCGAAAACACTGCTCAACAAATGCTTGATGAAATTACTGAAAGAAACGAAAACTTCTTTAAGTGCAATTTTGTTTCAGTGTTTCCTTGAAATACAATGAATACTCAGTCACTGAGTATTTATAGACAGTGTGCATAACAGAAAATTACAAAGATCAAATCTGCACTGTACACCTCAGCACAATCATTGCCAATTTCTTCGAGAGTCTTCCTTTCTTTGTTGGTTATTTAAGAGCTGAATCATGCAGGGCTTTTTGGTAATTCAGCACTTGCTTCAATAGCCCTTAAGAAAGGGTACCATCTGTGCCTTCTAGAGAAGGAAATTGTCTATGGTTAGTTTTATAGTGATAAAGTGGCTAGCGGAACTGAGGGTGGGATTAGGGTCCATGGAATGGAGAGTCTGTGGTGTGAAAATGGATGAGGACTCACTGGAAGCCATGGAAATATGAGAGGATGCAGGACGTGAGTCTCATATGGCTCTTGATACCATGTTGAGATAATTGCTCAGCATAAGCATAAAGTGCTCAACAGATTGCCCAAGAGAGAATTTCAACATTCATTCATTTGTTCAAGCTTACATTCTGCTGTGATATTACATTGTTTTTATAGACAAGTCCTAGAGCTAACAATTTCCCAAACAATCAGGATCAATGGACACCTGTCCTACCAGATATGATTTTTTTCTTCTAGAAGAATCTGTGCTGGTTCTCTGCAGTACTGCCTTGATGTCCTCTGCAGTGCTTTCTTGTTACATGTCGTGGTGGAAGATTCTTCTGTTATTGCTGAGTGATGGTCTGGCTTGATATTCTCCTTAACAAGATGAGATCATGAGTTGAGTTGAGATGGTTTGTAAATAGTAATAAAATTATTAGTTGAAGTTAGATAAAATAAAATGAGATGAAGTGAGATGAGTTCATAAACGATAATTGTGTTGCATGCGCTCATCTTGATCTATTTTATCACTAGAAAAAAATCAGCAAATCATTTCATGCATGCCCATAATTATTAAGATTGTCCAAAAAATATTAGTACTAGTAGTACCTGCCTCAAGCAGCAGGACATGATTTCTTTATATTTTCTCTCTCTCTCTCTCTCTCTCTCTCTCTATATATATATATATATAAGTATTATATCTCCCGTAATGCAAGTGAGATCCTTAATTAGTAAATTAATCATAAATGGTAAGAGACGTGTACAAGCTCCAAAATCATAAGTTCAAGCCTTTTTATAGTGAATTTTATCGTGAAAAAGTGTAAAAAATCCAAAACCTATATTCTTATAAAAGACAGCTTATACATTCACAATTTATAGCTACACTGTAAAGATCAAGATCAGCCGTATTAGAACAGTACTTGGGTACGTACTCCTTAAAGAGTAGTACTGCGACCAGAAAAATTCATGAAAACCGATCGAGCTAGCTAGGCCGCGCCAGGTACTGCCATTCATGACGGCCGCGCGCCCGAAAGCATAGATCGAGCAGATATATATATATATATATATATATATAGGTACGTTATACGTACTCACATTTCATAAATACCCACATTCCATACCCTAGTTAATTAGCTAGCTAATGTGAGAATGGTTACTATTCGATATATAGATTGTAGCCTAAGCTGATGATCTAGCGGCCACATGCATGACGCCCAAATTCCTAATTTGCATCAATATATAGATCAGCTTTAATATTTTGTGATAATTAATTTTGTTAATTTTCTGGGTTCAAGACATTTAATTCCCCTCTTCCAATCAAAAGAATTTAGTCTTTGAACCGGTCCAAATTAAGTTTTGCATGATCTAGCCATAGCTATCTATCGGGATTTTTTTTTTTTTTTAATATAGTGGGAAATTAAACATCTTATTTTTAGCTTTTTTTTTTTTAAATTTTAGAACAAAACCCAAATGAGAGATATAAAGCATCATCTTAGAATAATTATAATAAGACATTACTTATCGCACTACAAGAAAAGTCTTTTTTATCGGCAATTTTATAATCGCTACAAAAAAAATCGCTGCGAATGGTACTTATTTGCAGCGAGTTGGGAATCGCCGCATGTTTTTAACACCATGTGCCGAATTCTATTCCAGACTTCACTTATTCCGTTTTTTGCAGCGATTATATATGTATTAGCGGCAATATTTTTCATCGGTATAGGTTTTATTCTGTTGCAACGATGTAATTTACGTCGTAACACTAAGTGTGGGCGCCAAAACACAAAAGATCTTTATTTCCCCCCAATCTTTTTTCCCCCACCACACTTGTTCTTCTCCACTTCGACGAAACCCAGACCAAAATCAGAAAACCCATTTCTCCACTAGCCATTGCCGACGGTCACCGCATTTTTGGACGGACGGAAGGCGACTTGAAGGCTTCACTTCAGTAACTACGCCGTTCACCTTCGGTAATTACGCCGTTCACCTTCGGAGTCCCTTCTTCCCACACCCTTCTCCCCCTAGTTCGTGTTTCTCCATGGATAGCCCACCTGCAAATCCACATTCCTCGTAGATCCCCACTTTTTTCGTGCCTTTCATTTGATGGTGGCATCACTTCATTTTCGAGTCATTTCCTGCCCCTAGAAAGTCGCCGCACAGTGCCTACATATTCGGTTTGGAGTTAAGTTTTTGGGTTTTATTTTCCTATCAATCGAGTCTGATTTTCAGGGAATATATATACTATTTCAGGTATATTTTCTTGTCTAATTTGTCTATTACATTGCATCTTCATGCATATCTTTTTGGGCTTCATTCCCATGTTCTTCCTTGAGGTTTTATTTTTGCTTGTACAATAATTTTTTTACACTGTCAATCTCATTTCCATGTTCTTCCTTTAGGTTTAATTTTTGTATATCTGCCTTTTCTGTTTGTGGTGGTCTAAGCTGTGGATATTAGCAGTTGGCAAAATTTGTGGGTGATATTCAATAAAAAACAGAGTCTTTTTCTTGTAGCATTTATCCTTTTGGTACCTTCTAATATGTAGTTAACTGATTTCTGTGAAGAATGTTACTTTGTTTGAATGTGCATATAAATTTTCTTTTTCTAGGATATTTTTTTACCGATCATTAATTAACTATAGGTTAACTCTTTCAATGGCATCCATAATGAATAAATGTTTTTTTTGAAAACGATGTGGCCACTTGATTTAAAGGATTAAAAATAGACTACAGATCATGCAAGCATGAAAATCTTATATATAGTGGGCACTTATACATAATTATATGCATTGTATGAGGCCTTTAAGTTTCTCCAGACTACTTCTTGAGCTACCTAACCAGGCTCCATATGGTTATATTCCATTAGCTCGGTCTAAAAAACAAATAACTTCTATTTTACAACCTGCATTGATTTAATTAAAATATCATATTGTTAGAGCTATCAATACAAATCAAGTGTTGTTGTTGTTTTTGCTGCTTCTGTTTCTATCTATCCTTGAAAATATACAATTCCAATTATAGTTGTCTTTGAGTAGGCAGTTGTTTTCCGTTTTACCACATAATCACTAGTTGTGCAGTTGTGATATCATCTCCTTTTTTACACAATTTTTGCATGCGTATCTGCATGTTGAACATGTGTTGATGTGGGTATTAGATGTTGATAAACTATGTTTGAATTTTTTTAATTTGCACACCATAGATTTTTCATTTTTTGCATTAAATCTCTACTTTATCAATCACCCATCGACATCATAGCATCTGGAATGTACATATATCATCCACCTTTACCCCACAACAAATTGCATGTTGTATGCCTGCCTGCTTTATGTGTCTCTAATGTGGTTCTCAATTGCTTAAAGTTTGGTATTCGATACTTCTTCATAAAACCCCATGAATAATATATATATTTCAAAAGAGGAAATAAAATTCTGTGAATACACCATGATTCTTTCTACCTAGCTAATAGTAATAAGAACATTTGAATTGAAAATAATTAACTCTAATGCCTAGTGGTTACTTTCTAACTGAAAACATATCTGATCTTACCATGCTAATTACTTAAACTTAATTATCTTCTTACTTCTTTTACTAAATAATGGTGTTTTTCTTCAAGTTCTATAAATATCATGTTTTGTGAAAATAGAAGGGTGACTCTAGTCTTAATAAACCAATTATTAAAAGCACAATTCAGGTTTATCACTTAAACCTGAATTTAAGGTGTCAATACTTTTTATTCGATTAAGTCAATTTTTAAAACATAAGAAAGATCTCTCTAATTTATCTTATAATGACAGTAAAAGTCGTCGGCAAAAAACCATGTGCTTGACACATATCACATCCTTGGGGTATCGCTTTTACACTAATAATGTAAAAGACACACACACAGCACGCTAGCTTGGCATTCAATCCATTTTTTTCACCGTATTCATTTATAGGTTTGGAATCAATGTTTTTCTCAAGGTGGAATTGATTTTATGCTCTTAAAAGTGTCAACTTTGTGATGATCAGATTCTATTTGGATGAAGCTTTGAGAAACACTTATCAATAATTGTTAAATATAAAACCCATTAAAACCAATAACATCATAAATGCATTTTTTCTTTTTTGTTGGGTGCTAATTAAGAAGAGATATTGGAGGTGCATGGAAAATGCATGGGTGAATATATTATATTATAAAGTGTGTGTGTGTGAGAGAGAGAGAGAGAGAGAGAGAGAGAGAGGATGGTGAAAAGAGTTCCCACAATTAAGGAGCATCAATCCTTAATACGTAGTCTAGGACAAGAATTAGAGGCCACCAATTATAAATGATGTTGTGCAGGATTTTTTCATTTAAAGTTGGGGCTTGCATAGAGTTGATTTTATTGTTGGTAACTGATCAGTTTTCTTGACTGACAATGTGAATGACTATTTCTGTTTAAAGTTTATGGTTGGTTGCTAAGTAATTTTCCCAATGGAACGGTTACTAACAGTGATATTACGATCGCTACTATCGAGCACTAGGAAATCAAGAAGTCAATTACAGCGAGTTAAAAATCGCCGCAAAATAATTTTGAAAACGAAACGCTAATTCACGGCGATTTTTTAATCTCCGTTGTATACTTATTCGCAGCGATAGTATGGTCACTGCAATTGAGATATACTCAATTGCAACGATGTCAAAATCGCTGGTATTAATATATGCCAGCAAAATTTAATCGCTGCAAATGTTCTTTCATTACCGTTAATTCTATTACGACGATTTGAAATCATCGCCAGGAAAGAATCTTTTCGGCAATTTAATTTCTTTTTTGTGACAGAAATTAATCGCTGGAAAAAAGATTTCCCAACGTTTAAAAATTGAATCCTATCTTTTTTTTTTTTGCAGCGATTATAATGGTATTTAGCGAAGACTTATTTTCGCCATGAAAAAAAAATTTGCCGGTGATTTTTTAGTTCCGTTGGAGTAGATCTAAAGTGGGGCTTTAATACCGGCGATTATGCAACGAATTTTAAATCGTTGGTAAAGAGATTTAACAACGAGTTTTTATGTTTTCCCAGCGAAAACATGTCGCTGGTAAAGCTATTTCCCCTTGTAGTGTCGTACAAGTAATAACACACGATATGCATATCTTCATCCCGATATGCATTACTTCAACCTAGTTTATTCCGCCTTTAGTTCCGTCAAGGCGCAGTCCTCAGTTGGTGGCTTGGAAAAAACCTAGTCAATGTTGGTTCAAGTTAAATACAGATGGTAGCAGTTTTGATAATCTTGGGCCTTCAGGGGTGGGTGGTATTATCAGAGATGATCAAGGTAATTTGGTTCAAGCATTTGCTTCTTCCATTGACGTTGGGTCGAATATAGAGTTGAATTATTAGCCCTTCTGTATAGTCTTAAAGTCTGTAATAATATGGGGATTAGTTATGTGGATATTGAGCTTGATTCTCAAGTGGTGGTGCCGTGGTGGAAGAAAAGAAGATCATGTGGAGTTTGGTATTTTGAAGACTTCTGGGAGGAAATTCCTGCTCTTATGGATTCTATGGTTTGCTCAGTTTGACATATATTCAGAGAGGAAAATAAAGCTACTGATTGGCTTGCAAAGTATGGCGCGATGGGTCAACAAATGGAGTGGCAAGGCTTTGGGGATGTACCGAGAATGCTGCGAGGCATCATCAGATTGGACAAGCTGGGCATTCTTTCGCTTCGTTGTTGATTTATTTTGTTTGGTATTTTTTTTGCTTTTCTTTTTTGAAGGTGCTAAGATTGTTTTTGCAGGTTGTGTGGTCCTTTTTACTATGTTTGTATCTTTTTTATTTTAAGTTTAATGTTGTATTGTGGTATTAAAATTTTAGTGTTTTTAAATCCTGGGTTTGGGCTTTATGCTTATTTGTAGCCCCCAAGTGTTCAGTTGTAACTACGATTTTTCTCCGTAAAAAATTAGGATTATCAATAAAATTGGGATACCGTCATCTTCTTAAAAAAAAAAAGAATGAAAAAAAATAGAGAAGCTAGCGCTAGATTAGGGCGGCTCCATGCTTAATTAGGCAAGTTAGGCAATTGCATCAAGAATGAAATTATTAATGGCCTCTATTAAGAAATTAATAAAATGCCTTAAACTCTCTAAAAATGATATTAATATTATAATTATTTGGGAAATAATTTTAGAAGGCCCCAAAGAAGAGGTTTTCTAAAAAGGATACACAAACTCTAAAGTAATAAAAATATATAGAAATACTATTTTCGAATAATTATTATAAAAAGTAATTAATTAACTTATAAATTTATACAGGATAAAAGAATTGTTAGAGTACTATAATTAAGAAAAAACTAAATGAAGATGACAAAAGCACTTACATTAATGGTTATTGCCTAAATCCATTAATTAAAAAAGAAAAAGTAAAAACTTGTAGTACCATTTATGTTCAACATAATAGTTTATCATATTGGAAAATACTAATTTAGCCACACAAGGATTACATAAAAGTAAACTCATAAACTGATATAGATTGATGTGATACGTTAGATTATAAAATTACTTTTATTATAAAATAAATCTAACGGATTCCATGAAACCATGTCAGTTTGTGGGATGTTTCCTTTGTATAATTTATTTGTATGACCTGTAGCACTTCTTATTGCATAATATAATCTATTATATTATTGTATCAAAATAAACAAAAACAAACCTTATGAAACTTTGAAGAACACGAACCGAAGCGGCTCTTACATTGCCGGCCTCCTGAGCGAGGAGAACGTCTGTAGATTTGAGCAAAATTCTTGCGAGGCATTTAATTTAAAACCAATATTACAGCATTAATTAATTAATTATTTTTAAAATTATCATCAAGAACTTAGGAAGCTTTATCCAAGACAGGGGACAAAAACTATTAGAATGATCAGTGGGCAGAAGTTGAAAATCATTAGAAATTCCAGTGTCTTGGATATAAACAAATAGTTGTCTCAAGAAGCTGGCAAGCGATAAAACCCATATTGATCTGCTTCGTTCTAAACCAATATTAATGATCACTGCATTTGAATTTCTGAGGCATCCAGCAAGAACAATAATACAGCTAGCTAGCTAGTAATTAAAAACATTTAGCAAAATTAAACAACAGCAAATTAAGATCAAAACATACAAATTATAATAATATTCATCATTTACCCTACTTTTTTTTCAGGCCAGCTTCCCTCCGGCCATGATCAGCTGATCCAGATCATCAGGATGGAAATTTCTTTCAAAGATAAAATTTTATAATTTGTTGGTCGAAATTATTCCCACTCAAAATTCAATGTAAATGATAATATATCGATCGGTCTCAAGATCAAGTGGAGAAAACTTCAGCAATTCTTCTCATCACCTTTACCTGGGTATTGAGGCACTTTATATAATGAGCAGTCTCACCTAACAAACAGCACATATCCATGGCTGCACCACCAGGCACCAGTTTTCGTAGCACGTTGGCTTGGTAACAACCTACGTCCTCCTCGACACACTTGATCTTCTTCCCATATAAATTTCTTTTCCTCATGGCAAGAAAGCTCATTCTTCTAACCTGAGCACCGTCTCGACCATGGCTACGAACCTTGCGAAGCATAGCTCGACTCCAAGCTCTCCTTGAGCCGATAGCAGAAGCCATGGAAACATCAGCTGCAATCTTGACTCTGAGGTATCCCCGAAAGATCTCCCTAGGGGTATATGCAGTAGTACTGGTAATTCTTTGCCTATTTATTCTCAACAAGGCTTTAAGGAAGCCATTGGTGAACCTAGATTTTACTGTACTAGCAGGGTTCGAAGAGATGGAGCGCCTAGGATTCATAGTTGCAAAGAGAGAATTTTAGGGTTTTGGGATGTTGGGTTTGGTTGCACTTAAAACCAAAGGTTGTGGCCGGTTGTTGCGCCTTTTAGGGATATATAGATCCAAGGTCGACAAAGCAGCGTTAATGAAGAAATAGATTTTCCTTCTGACACAAAGAGTCTACTCAGAAAGACAAAATTAACAGCAAAGGGGAATGAGTTCTGACACACAAAATCTACATATCAGAGAGAGAGAGAGAGAGAGAGAGAGAGAGAGAGATTGAAAATGGGAGAATACTTGGGGAATCACTGCTAGCTTTGAAATATTTGGGAATATATATTAAATAATGAGGTTATTTTTTTCTGCTTTCGTTTTCAGTTTGGGGTTTTGGAGGGTGAAAAGTGAGTCTAGTGCCTAGTGGGGTTGCAAAGGGCCAACCACCATATGATCGCACATGGTTCCATTAACAACTTGGCAGTGGGGTCCTTTAATTTATCTCTTCGTTTTGTTGTGTTAGCTAGCTAGCTAGGGTTCTTAATTTCTTTAGCTAATAACCCCAAATATATATATAGTTTATATTTCATTATATATGCTTCTATTATTTTCAGATTCACCTCCTTTTGATATATATGTGACAAAATGGTTGAGCTAACAATATTAACTAGCGATATATGGATCCATCGGGTGATCGATCATGGCGAGCGATGGTGCATGACGGTTGCGTGATGCGTAATAGTATCTGATTTAAGTACTATTCTCTAAGTATAAGGCTTCGTTTATTTTCACAACTATTCTCGTCTCAATATCTCATCTCATCTAATTTTTACAATTTTTTTAAATTTCTACACAAAATAAAATAAACAATTCAATTTTTTTCAAATCTCAAAATAAAAATAATATTAAAAATATATATTCTAACAATATTTTATTCAATTATATTTCATCTCATCTCATCTACAAAAATAAATGAGGTGATACTCTCATCTTAATAAAATATCATGATATCATATAAAAGGATGAGAGTTCCACATATTTATATTTTAAGATTAGTTAATACTTAGTACAACTTGCAATATGGCCGGAAAAATGGATCGAGTAAGCTAGAGAAGTTGCAAAGTCAATGCTAATGAATCTAGATTATCCCGATCTATATATGAACATTCATGATCTTAATTAGTTGCCTCCCGCTCAGACAGTAGTACTAGAGTACGTACGTAGTACTGATCGATATAGATCCGCCGAAGTAAATATTGGATCTAGCTAGCGAAAGTCTTGGAGGTTTAACTACAAGTGCTCGACAGCTGTCTATTTTGATCTTTTGGAGTGTATAATTGCTAGCTGCTAGCAATTAACGTGGATCGACGTTCCCTATAGCAAAGGGTTTTGGCAACATATTAATGCGAACCACCCCATAGATAGCTGTCTTTCTTAATTCTATTTCAAACGATATATATATATATATATATATACACACACACACACACACACACACCACTGATCATCATGCATGTGCAGGTTTATATATAATATCATGTATCATGTGTCATGCATTTTGCATTTTATAACTTTGTTAAAAGACCCAATTAATCCATGCATGTATGTTTTTGGTATTTGAGGGAATATATTGTGTGTGTGATCAGTGTATATATGTACGCGTGTGGGGGAATGTTTGCTGATTTAGTACTAATATATATAGATCATCATGCATGATCATGATCATGATCATGATCATGTCTAGCTAGATGCCAGCCTTTTTCTTAGTGTTAAAAATCTAAACTTTTTAATAGAAATTAATGTGTCTCAAAATTAGAAACATATATCTAATGTATATATAACTTTTACAAGAAAAAGTAGTGTATAAATAAATTAGTATGTTTTCCAAAAGTAGGCGGCAGCAAATAATTTTAGGGAAATGATTTGTATAGATTTAGATATATGTAATTGGCCTCACACATGAGTACTCTCTTTGAAAAAAGTAGATAATTTAATGATTTACATAAAAAAAAATTTATTTTTTAATGGTGAGTTTCATTTTTTTTAAACGGAGTAAACGGGATTTGCACACTATAAAATTATATCTAGCATTACTCTAATTTTAATGTGTTTGTGCTTAATGTGTTTGTGCTGCAGATTTGCATCTTTTGCATGTTATATATATATACACACACACTAGCGGTTATATAACGTGCAAAGCACATTTGCTCATTTATCTAATTGAAAATAATGTGTCCAAAAAAAGAATATGATGTGTAAAATAATATGTTTTTTTAAAAAAAATTAATTAGTTAATAATTTAATACACAAGAGCAGGAAAATAAATTTTAACAAGCATTGTAATGATAACAAAACGTTACAGTACGTAATATGAGTAATATGAAAATTAAAATATTTTGGATATTTTTACAATAGTTTTCTTAGCAAAATATATAAATTGTGTAAAATTCAACCAGAATACTCAATGATCCAAGGAGAACTGAAAAAATACATAATCTTTTATTTCTATATTGCTCTCACATTTTTTCATCATTAAAGTACGTATTTTCTATTTTTGAAACTCTAAAAATATTATAATGGTAAAAAATCATTTTATCTAAAGAATTTTAGTTAATTAAGAATATTATGAGATTTGAATTATATTAAAACTCTAATTATTTATATGATTTTACTCTCTTAAAAATATGAGAAATGATACTTGCAGTCATGAGTGTGCAAGCACCGTACAATCGCTTTGAAAAAAGTGAATAAATGAGATCTATATGAAAATAAATTAATTTTTTAATAGTAGACCCCACTATTTTTCAAAGCGACTGCACGGCGTTTGCACATTCCACGACTGTATATAGCATTATTCTAAAAATATTTAACAAAACTCTATCATTTATTTTATTGTTTATTACTGTAAACATTGTTCGACACTGTTGATTACTATAGCATGTTTCATATTGTTTGCACTGATCAACACTGTTTATTACTGTAGTATTGTGCACTGTTTATTACTGTTCACGTCGTTTATAGCCACTTTTTTAAGTTAAAGGAGATATAATATCAATTAAGCTGCACCTAACTAGCACATGATTCTGTGCATGATCTTCTTCTTTAAGTCGTTTTAGTGATGACCATATATTGATGGCTAAAACTAGACAATATTCAATCTATATATATATGAATAATATCTCTTGATCTTCAACAGCCAAAAGAATATGAAAAGAAAAGTTAACGTTTAAGAGGAATTAAACCTGATAGCAGACGTTGATGCATGCATCCGGCCTGATTTTCGTCTGTCTCAGACACAAATGATTACAATATATATTTGGTAATATTCCTCCTCCTCGAATAATCGGCATGTAAAGCATGCATAGATGATCAGTTTGAACACTCAAAGCAAGCCTAGCTGAATAGGAGCAATGCATGTGATAAATGCTCACATTTCAATAAACTTTTATAATCGTCTCAATTTAAATTAAGCCTCTACATTAATATATGTAAGACTATAAAGAAATTAGTAGTTATAATTCCTTCCCCACCCATTATATATTCTACAATTAAAACTATATAATATCTTCGTGATTTCCCTTCAATCGTATATTTTTATATATTGACTTGGTTAATGTCGGAGCTAGCTAGGCTCCTTCGATCGTCTTGATCGGAACAGCCACCTGCATGCACCAAAATATACCTTGTTTTTGTCTTTGACAGTCCTGGGGATGTATGTGTCTGCTATCTGCAGAGTTAAACCAGGCGATAAATTGTTGAATCGATCATTGATCTGCTCGATCTTCTCTTCTTTCTAGCACCGAAATTCATACATTTTTCCTTAATTTCTAACTTCAAAAATGGTTGAACAACTGGCCGCTTGTTGAAGCTAGAGAAAGGTCATGCATCATGCAGTACTAGTATTCTGTATCAAGGGCCAGTTTAGTTAGGTTTTCACATGAGTACTAGAGGTTGCACGTGATGAACGTGCGTACAAGTGAAAAAAGAACGAAAGAGGCGAAGGAAAAGGACCAGACAAGTTAATTACATGAGTGCTATATGTGAGTACTGTCACATTATATACTTGGAGCTGTCGAGACTAGAGGTATATATAATTGGTGATCAAGGGTGAGTGGAAGGCTAGCTAGCCGGCAAGCCTTTTTAATTTGGTAATGCTAAAGAAAAGATCGACAATGAAGGGACATGATCAATTAGTTTTCTTGGATAAGTACTACGTAGAACGGACATTTAGTTTGGTTAATTTCAATATATATATATATATATTGACATGCCTTTGATTGATTGGCTGCTTATGCATGTGAATATGCTATGTTTGGAACATATAATGCTCGTATCAACCCATCTGGAATCAATCATTGATCGAACTCACAACTTTTTTAACTTTTTTTAAAAAAAGTTAAATTGATCTTCTCAACCTACTTCATACATTTTAAACACATATCTCAACCTATATTCATTTAAACTCAACTCAATAGAATCTACAAAATACTATTATTCACATGAGATCATCTCAGCATCAAAACGCAGCTAGTAGATCAGGTTAATGCACATCTATCTTGAAAGAAAATACATATGCATGAGTATTGTTAGATACATACATATCTAGGATATGCAAGATCCACGTACTTTCTTCGAAAAAATAAAGTGAGATTTACCATTAAAAAAATAAATTTTTTCATGTGAATTCTAAATTTATCCATTCATTTTTTTAAAAATAATTAAATGTGTAGAACTTACATATTCTAAAATTACAAATATCGTTTTCCATATAAATAGCACAATTATTTAACAAAAATAAAGTACTAGTTTAAAATTAAATTGATTTTTCTGCAATAAAATTATTAAAGATGTTTGCAGATTCCATTTTGCCTCAGCAATATCAACTCCGACCCTAGTCTGTTATCTCAACCACACATTAATTAGTACTATTTACATGATCGACTATTTACATACATACAACATACATACATACATATATATATATATATATTGGCATTTCTAGAAGGATTTTTTATGGAGAAAAAGAACAAAATGACAGATATGATCAATGTCAAACGGGCAGGCTCATGAACTGGAGTGTGTACGTTTTTGCTTTATGAATGTGGCCGCCATCAGTATAGTAGAATGAAGAACGTGGGTGGGCCAGTGATATTAGCTATAGGTTGACATAATCCAGCTTTAGATTTAGACACTTTTAACTTATTCATAATTATGATTAATGTCTCAGATCATAAGCAGAGATCAGAGAGCTCCCAAGGGTTAGGACCACTGATCATTTGACTTCTGACTTCTGACTCGGCAACAGATCATATATTCTTACTAATATTCTTACTAATGACATCTATTGTTCCATATATTTTGAAGTCTCTGAGTTTTTCACGACCTACTGATGAAAGGTCTCTGAGTACGTGTGGGGAGCTCAGTTTTTTATTTGTGTTTATCATGTTTTGGTTATTGAAGAAGTAAATCTTCAGCTGCATAGATTGTTTTATCTGAAGTTTGATAAAAATGATCTAATTGCATGGGTTGGAAAAAATACATGAATCGAATGAAAATTATGAAGAAATAAAAATTAGGTGAAGTGTGCTTCCTTTTTTTTAACATCAAATCACTGATACACTTTTTTTTATTATAAAGACTGGGGAAATGATTCGTATAGTCATAAAGTTGGTATATTTCAAGAGGAGTGTGCGAGACTTGCACACCTTAGATCATGTATTTAGCATTACTCAAAGACTGACTATATATATATATACACTGAATACTTTGTGTTAATTAAAGAATAATGTTTTTGTATCATCAGTTATTCAAGAAGGAATGGTCTTGTAACATCAAATTTGGCTCCTTTTGCTGAGAACCCTGGAAATGATCTGCGCAAGTTCTTCCCCACAATCTTCTTGTACATGATGTCCTCCCTGCAAAGCACAACAATTTAAGTGCAGTTTTCCCAACAGCTTAAAACTGAAAATACATGGCAATAAAAATCAGTACCTATTTAGTGGAACCGACCCTATCATCACACAATAATGACAAAAAAGATGGAAATAATCCTTTTTTTTAACGAAATTGTTGCATGCAAGACTTCATTAAAACTTGAGGTATGTGGGATCAACGACCTCATCCTAGTTTACAACATGTTTTGGGATATCACACTCTGGAGTGCAACTAAAACTACGATTTTCAGCTGCCCATTTAGCCACTGAGAGATCAGCTGGTTGATTTGCCTTCTCATATATCCAGCCACTTGACTAACCAACCTGATTCATCTGAATTATGAACCTGGAAAAATAAAAATCCCTTGTGTCTCTCCAAGTCTGCAATATGCAGTCGGGGACAGATTCCTTATCACCAATATATAGCATTGCAAACTACTTTAGGCATCCTCTTCAAGCATAACATCCTTAAGCCCAAGGGCATGCAGCAGCACTTCTGTGGGCTAACAGTGCTGCATTCTGTTGTCTCCACAGTACGCACACATCAGCCATAACAGAAATTTTAGCGTACACCTCAAGATTTATTTTCCATAAGCCTACTGGGGCCGGGCAGATTCTGCCTCATCGTTTCAACCATTTCCCTTATCAGCCCAAGCAAGCAAATGTTTATTATACAAATTTTTGGCTGATGCCGCCATGGTAACTGCATTGGTTGGTGGAGCATCCCTAATGCACAATCTCGTGCCAGTACCACACCAGATCATCCATAATAATTGTAGCACAAATGATAAAATCACCTACAAAATAATATTCAAAACTCGCATATCCTTCAGAAATAGCATATTTTTTTTTATCCATGTAACAATCGACATGTTGCTGAATTGTTGAGTAACAATTCAACCTATCCTGTAACCTGGTCAACATTAGTGCTTCCCACTCCAATGAAGTCATGAGATTCTGCTGCTTTTAAAGCTTGCCATTTGGTCAGTAAGATAAAAATGATTCCATCATTCAACCATAAAGTACCTTTACTATTTGTTGCCCAAATAAGGAAGTCATCAGTTTCCTGAGCTGGAAGATCCGTGTTCAAGTTGTACCACCAGATTCTTCATCAAAACCATTTGCAATTAAATCAACCTTCCAAGAGAAAGTGGTGGGGCCAATTAGGTCATCAAGCTTACATTTTAGTATGTACCAACTGGATCATCCTTTGGGTTTGGCTTAAAACCAGGCAAACGCCAAGGGTCATCCCAAGGCCTAATGGCAATGCTCTTACCATTCCTCACAAACAAAACATATCCCTTTTTCAGTAAGTCTTGAATCTCAAGTAAGCCACCCATGAATGGCGCTGGAATTTCTTAAACTGCAACAAGTTTTCCTTTTAGAGGTATTTTTTCGCAAGAGCTTGAACCCATAATTTATTAGGATAAGTGTAAAGCATCCAAACAGTTGCAGTGTTGGCACTACAAACTCTGCCCATAAGAACCAGTTCTATACAACTGTTACGGTGTCCACTATAATGCTTATCTGATAGAATATCAAACAGTGCTGCATAATAGTCTTTTCAGAGTATAGATGGCGAGGCAATTATAAATTTTCTTCTTTGCATTTTGGCAAAATAAAGCAAAAAATTAAATTGCAATTATTGAGTAAAACAATTAGATAACCAGCATTTTAATTCCACTCTAAGCCGTGAGTTTGGTTACAATATTTCCTTAAATCTTAAACTCAAGTTATTAACTTCTGAAAACTATTGCTTAGGAAAGGCAAAAAAAAAAAAAAAAACTCCATAAAACTATTGGATTATTTTTAATGTCACTTTACCCTTACAATTTTTTTAATTTCCATTATACTTTATAATCACATAAGAAAAAGCAAAAACAGAACAAAATAAAAGGAAACAAAGAAAACTAAGACAAGAACAAAAAAACCGAGAAGAATGCTTCAAGATCCTCACTAAGAATACCTGAGAATACCCAAGAAGCAGTAGAAATGAGCAAAAAAAAAAACTCGTTTTCCGTCTCATATCTGTTTGTGTGAGCCACAAATTAAATGTTTGGTTACACAGATAAGATAAAATAAAAGTTAAAAATTGAATAAAATATTGTTAGAATATAATTTTAATTTTTTTAATATTATTTTTGTTTTGGGATTTGAAAAAGTTGAATTGTTTATTATATTTTGTGTGTGAGTTTGAGAAAGTTGTAATGATTATATGAAACAAGATGAGATTGTCTTGGTAACCAAACCAGGCTAATGTTTTTCTTATATAAAATTAGTATTAAATATAATCAACATTCAAACAAATTTAAAGGTGGTCTCACAGTTTAGGAGACTAGTTTAAAGGGGATATTTCAAAGACCTTAATTTATGATAGGAGCCAGGAAGTGCAATTTACCTAGAAACTTATTGCAGAGGAAGTGCATCAATAAATGATGTATTCATTCTGCAGTCAGGATATGAATTTGGGACGTGCACATAAAGTTCACAAGCATTCAATTGTTAGTTATCTGAATTGGAGTGTGTGTTTTGTTTGGGTCTGTGCTGATTTTATTCTATGGACTAGCAATGGTAGTAAGAGAGAAAATTTTGTACCGTCGGTAGTTCTACAAGCTTATGGTTTGCATCCTTGCAGAAATCTTCAACTCCATCATAGCTCAACCAGCGGTCTCTTTGGCCCCACAAAACCGTTGTTGGAACTTTCCAATTTTTATCTGTCAGTATTCTCTGCATATCCTCCACATAGGTCTGCATGTACAGCAATCAGAATGAACACAGAGATGGATAAAGAATTAACTACAAGAAAGTTTGCTATTGGGACTCTTATAAATTCATACAACATGAAGAAAATCTTGCACAACATCTAAGGGTAACGGTTTGGCATTGTTTTCCAAATTACGTGCCATGTGAATATAGTCAATAGTCCTCATGTCAGAGGAAAATTTAGGATTTATGGGAAACTGACAGTTATCCATGTGTTTTAGTTATCATTCCTTTCCTGTTTCTTTTTAACTCCTTTTCTTCACAATCTTAATCTGTTAAGCCACATATTACAACTCTAAGGCCCATAAACAAACAGAATTTAATTTAAAAGACCTAAAAGGAAAAGGAAAAAAGAAGATTTTCACCTTGAGCTCTTTCTTCATGGCCCTGCTAATTGCGTTTAGTGCAAAACCAGATGAACCAGACGTGAGATATGGTCTTCTATAAACCATTGCATCATCCTCTTTCATTTTGTAAGGACCACAACTTGTCAAGGCTTTATCACTAGCCCTTAGAGGATCCTAATTGCACATGGGAACAAGATGTATCATGCACCAGTGCACTTACAAACCAAAACCCCCACCCCACCCCTCCATCCCCCTTTCAGTTTCCCCACTCTTAGGACCTTCATACCTGAGAAAATATTTCACCAAGCAAGAAGTTGCTGAATATGGACAAGGTTGATGGAAGGTTGGCATGTTTGGCTGTTAGCTTTATTCAGAGGAAAGAACATGTTCATTAGTTGCTGTCATCCTATATAAACAACAAAACAATATGCTCATCGCTGTCGTTATGCATAATCAGACGCAACGTTAAAGAGATACATTCAAATAGTACAGTCCACAGAATCTTCCATGGGCCAAAAATAAGGCCAAATGTCATTGAGATTTGTTTTTGAAATTATAATTAATGCCAAGGATTTCAGTTTTTGCTCTCACTTATTCCTTTGTTTGAATTGCTATATAGTGAAAGGCCAACAAAACCATATAGGTAATATTTCAATCTGAAATGTGAGAAATTTCATCAACTGCATATTTGGGAAAAAAAAAATCTCCCCTATTTGGTAAATGAATAGGAAAACTAATGTCATTTCAGAAACATGGAAGAAGATCAGAGACATTTCTGGAATTACAGGTAACCCAGAGCTATATCGCAAAAACAATTAAGGAGATTTCTTTAAATTTACCCATATACACGTGTTTGTATACCACCATGGATATGATCAGAGTGATATTATGAGCATGGTTCAAAAGAAATTCGAAGCTAATTTGTTAGATTCAAGAAATCCATACAGGAGAATTAAGCAGTATTAAGTCATTGAGCTTCTCCTGATGACTGAGAGCATACTTAACCACAACTGGGGAGAAGTAGCCCTGGGAAATACACCAAAGATTAAAGGCACTCTTCAGTCACATGTCACAAAACAAGGGAATATTAAGTATGTCCATGCTTTTATAATCAGGAAAGGAAGAGATACCTGGACAACAAGTGAGACCTTGCCGGTGGCAAGTTCACTTATAAGAGACTCCAAGGATGATGCATATTCTGCAGTCATATCAAAAATTAACTACAAAGAGGGAAATCAAGAAGCATATATGATATGTCATTTTTAGGCTGAAAAAGCAATTACCATCCAAAGTATAGTCAAACCCATATCCAGGTTGAGGCTTATCTGAAAATCCGAAACCTATTGGAGAGACAAAAAAAGGGCAGGAAAATTTTGTAATTACCATATAATGAAATAATATTTCATGATAAGATGCAATCTGATGACTATATCAATATTTATTTTCAAGAAGAAATGAAAGAATTGATGATTTCTTTTCTTCAAACTAAGTATCATTGAGAGAAACTGTGCAGAATTCTGATGTACTTAAGAACTAAGTAACTTTTTAAAACATTATGGGCTGGATGGACTTACAGTGTACAAAATCAAATTAAGATTCTCTAAAAGCTTTTCTTTTGGAGGCAAAAATCAGAGACATTTTAAATTACTAACATTAGGCAGCAGATATAAGTGCTAACTAAAATATTCTTCAGTCCCAAGCCAATCTTTAGGATCAACAGCCGATGATCTTCAGCTTAAAGCAATGTTTATTAACAGGTTTTAATAAGTAATCTTATTTTAAGTTACTATTCAGTTGGGATCCCCAAAAACGATACAAAAAGAGAAAGTTCTATAACTATCACACTTCTTATTGAGATTGAATTGAAAAGGGTGGTACTTTCTACTGCCTCTTTTCAGTATCAATACTGGCACAAGGCTTTTACCATACTTTTCTCATAATCGCCATCAATAGATGGAAGTAAGAACAGAACTGGAAAGCAATGTGCAATGAATGGATTCTACTATGATTCTCAATAAACTAAATTTATAGTCTCACCTAGCCAGTCAAAAGCAATGGCACGATAGTCCTTAGAGAGTATAGGAAGAACTTTACGATAAGAGTACGCCTGAAAATAGAAAAAGATCCAGCCAATAAGATTGGTATTTTATATTATCATGACGCTTACTGCAATAACTATTATATTTATGCATCAGACGCAAGCTCTAAATTAAAGGGGCATGCAATTAGATGAAACCAAATATACCAACAATCATAAAGAATGCAATGCTTACTGCAATAATTATTATATTTATGCATCAGACGCAATCTCTAAATGAAAGGGGTATGCAATTAGATGAAACCAAATATACCAACAATCATAAAGAATGCAAGGTAGAGAAATGAAAGGATATGGACACATATCTCCATCCCTAGACCTGGCTGTGAAAAAATGGGCATCTTAGCTTCAAACGGAACTGAATAAATGAACAAGAAATAGAGCTAATTATAAAATATGGAAAGGAAAAAAATGACTCGCCTGTGATGGTAAACCGTGAATTAATATGACTGAAGGATTATCAGCACTTCCACTTTCAACGCAAAACCATCTATTGCACAAAATCACATATACAGAGCATGTTTCAATGGCAAACCCTGCAAATAATCAAATCTTAATGGGCATGCCGAATATGACTCCAAATAAGGCAATTTTTTCATTAAGATACTTTAGAATTGACCTAAAAGTATCGGCCGGGGCCTGAGAACCAGAACCCATCTTAAGTCCAAAAATGGGATCTTTGGCCTTCTCACCAGAACCAAGAACACGATGAGCTCTCACCTGGGAAAAGTGATATGACAAACAATAAACTTCTATGAAGAGGTTAATACCTCTCCCACGCACTTAGTTATTATAAAACCCATAAGGCAAGGTACGGCAATTTGAATGTCCAAAACCTAAAAAATGCAGGCAGCATAAGTAAATTAGCCAAAATTAAGGAACAAGAATACCCACTATCTTCCCTTGCTTAAACCATTCGTCTGATCGGCTCGGCCCATCTGAATATTTTCCTGTTAAAAAACACACCCGCATTTTTCAATCGAGACACATATACACAAAGATCACAATTACATAACAAAATAGTACTACTAGTGGTAGCAGTAGTAAAACAGATGAGTAGCACCTCCGCTGAAGGAAAAGCCATCGCCAACTGAAACTGGAGCATCTATGAGATAATCCTGTCACAAAATAAAAGATTCTTTGAGATTAATAATAGATGGTTTATGGTTCGGCAGCGATGACTTCAAAGTGTGGAGAGACAAGGAGTCGAAAAGGCGGTCATTATACAGAAATGCTCGAATCAGTTTAATGTATGGGAGATGAAATGTAGTTAGCTGAATCCATAAGATGAATAGACGATGAGAGTCATGAGACAAGACATGGGGAACAGAAATGTTGCTCATCTTGCTCTGCTAGTAGCTACGGGCAGGCGATGCTAGTTCTAGCCCAATTTAATGCGTGCATGTCCCTATTGTTAACATGAATACAGACTATAATAAAGCTCAGTATCAACTAAAAAAAAAACGAAATGAGAAGTATACTTGATCGCTGTCATCGCCGTTGGATTTGCAGCTGAGTTTAGGAGACTTCCTTCTTCCAGGTTGTGAAGCTGTTGATCTGAACGGTACGCCAAGAAGAGAGAGATTTGCGGGCATAGGAGAGTGAAAGTTGTGAGACAAGCGAATACGAGGAGTTTTAGCTTGAACTGCCATATGCTCGTGCTAGCGGGAGATTGAGACAACATACAACACAGAGAATACGTTATGGTTTTGGGATCTTTGCATATATTTGTCCGTTTTCTTTTATGTTTATTTAGGAGATATGGATTCTTTGGTTCTCGTACTTCATGAAAACCAACCATCCTCTTCGCCTCGTATATTATGGATTAGATTTTTTTTTTTTAATGTCCAATAAAATACTAAAGAAAGTAAAACATTAAAAACAAATATATATATATATATAATTTAATGTGATGAAATTATTAAAAAAAAAATCCAAAACGAAAAATTAGTGATTAGAGAGTATATAAGTGAAAAACTCTATTTGCAAGCAAATTTATTGGCACACTAAACATGTCATTAACATGAAAATTTGTTTCGTAACATAAATATATTTTGAAGATGAAAACTTCTACTCATCAGTCATATACCACGCATATGCTTTTATTCCTATCTTTTTTTTCTTTTACCAGGTATGTAGTGTAAGACTGTTAAATAGAAGAACTCTTTAAAATTTTTATGATTGTTCTAATCAAATAATAAGTCGTGTATTTATACATTCAAGAAAAAAAAAATCAAGTAATTACACAGCACAACTAAAGTAAATAGTTCAAGAAAAAACATCACATTTTCTCATCATGAGATGCAAAAGAAAAATAGTTTGGAAGAGAATGACAAATCAAATCTCTCTTTGTTTTTTTTTTTTTTTTTTTTTTCTTCCTCTTTTTACAAGAAAATCTAGTTCATCAAATGGACCCCCAAGAGAAAATATATTTGGACCAACAATTTAGCCGAATAGGCCTCCTCCAGTAATCCCATTAAAGCATAGATACATTGAAACGACAGGTTCTTTAAAAATTCAGAGAGTTCCTTTGCAAACGCATAAAAATTTATGGAAGAAAAAGGAAAGTGAAGAAAGACTCTTTTCTTTGCAGTTAATTGGTGAAAAGTTGTTCTAATTTTTCAAAGAAAATTAAACCATATGGTTACATCTTTGGAGTTTTAAGAATGTTTCCGCTTGCACTTCGCCCAGCATGGGTTGCCTCAAAAAATAAAACGACCTTCGACCCAACAGGGGGTTGCCACTTGAGACATACAGCATCGCTTTTGAGGCTCTAAAGGAGACCGAAAATGGTGATTTTAGTCAGGCTCTGGTACTGCATTTACAGAAAAAATAGAAGAATAAGCAGATAAAATAATCAAATTTTCTGGTTGCATGCTTGTAGTGTTAGGAACGTAATCCAGCAGGATGTTCGCAATCTGCATATTATAGAAAGATAGAGAACTGCCATGGCTACATGTCATCCTTTCTCCATGCAGAGTAATATTAACTATAAACACTTCGAGCATCATCAAGTCATCCAATGAAAACTTTTATATTTCATTCTAAATCCGGTGTTGCACGATGCCATCTCCTGGCATGAAAGCCCAAAGGATAAAGAAGAATTACCAAGCTACAATACACAAGTTCTGCTGTAAGGTCTATAAAACAGGACATGCTGACAAGAGAAACTTTCCATATCGAAATGGAGAGCATAACATCCATGGATGGTTAGATCTCATCCATAGAAAACTCAATCAGGAAAACCCTTTATAAGAACTCCCATCTATACCCTAATAGATTCATCATCCATGAGACAACTATCCGTGTGGTTATTATCTCTCAAAAACTCAACCCGAACTCCTATCCTGTTGGCTGTTGCTATGCTGGGACCTTTTGTTCTACTACCAAACCAAGATGTGATGGTACTAATCAACAAGCCATGAGCCTCAAACATTCTTCTCAAGTTGGAGTGTTTTAGGAAGACGGCTATTCACTAGAATACTACTAAAATGCAGTGATGCATTGTGTTCTCACTTTTACTCTACCCTTTCCAGTCTTCTATAAGTAACTAGTGCCAAAAATTTTGATAACACTCAAGGATAACCTATCCCTATAACCTCATAAATATATCATGTCCATTGGAAAATACCAAAGCCGGTGAACTAGATAGGTATGAACCGATCCTCTATTTAGGTCACTGGATATTAATCTTTCAGTTCAAAGTTTCAATAGAGGTTTTCATTCTTGAAGTTGAAGTGGCAACCCAGACACCTTGACTGTGATGTCACTGGCAGCTTAAAACTTACAGGTGGAAAAGCTAGCTACAAGTTCTGATGAGTAAGATGCAGGTGCTAATACGATTTTTGTCTTGCTTGGATGATAGAGAATAACCACACAGATTAATTATTTATAAAAATTATTAGAACCACCATCCTATTCCAATCATCCACTGGCCAGGCACTGTCTGCTTGGGAGCACTAATTTTGGTTGCAACAATAATGGATTTACTTTCTTCAATGTATTTATAACGTTTTAGACAGAAGAAATTGGAAATGTCCAAAGCACCATCCAGTTGCACCAAAATATTGCCAGAAGAAAACAAATTTTAAATAGCTGCCGAATGCAAGTTTCAATTAAGACATCTATCTGGCATATACAGGCTACCTCACTACACAATTAAAGTCAAAACCATGGTTTCATATTATGCCATTTACAATTCAAGTGAAAAATCTTAAGATGCAGATATAAATAGGTTTATGTTTCACCTTTAATGGTTATTTTTAGCATGTTACATCCAAAGACGCAACAGAGAGAGAGAAAGGGAGATCTACGCACATTAATGTAGGGAGAGGTAATCAAGAACCACTTTTGATGTCTGGTATTGATTCTGTTGACTTGTTTAGATGATCATCAATTTTCCATTTTTCTCCAAGAGAGAGATTATCGGAAGAGGTAGCATCATTCCTATCTTCAGTTTGCTGAATAACTCCTCCATTCATCCGAAGTTGTTGAGAATTTTTAACTTTCTTCTTGCGATAGATATGCACAGACGGTGGCAAAAGAGAATCCTGTATTGCCTACAAATATGAAATCAAAAACAGTTAATAAGCTCAACAGATGTCAGAAGTAAACTTCTTAAAGAACAAAGACAAATTGAATGAATTGAGCAAAAGTTCAACAATGTTATGAAAGAAAGTGCCAATGAAGCATCTTTCCTAAGATTTAATGAAAATTGACCAATTTAAGGTGAAGAGATGGAATATGGTAGACATTTATTAGGACATCCAAAATTCTGTCTGTGTTGTACCACACATGCATGATCTGTTGGATACACAAGATCAACCAGGAAGTGATTTTGTATATTCTTATCCAACCAACCAACTAATTAGAAATAAGAAATATGGGTCTCTAAAACCAGATTAATGTGCACCATTTTTGCAACAAAGGTAGATCAGAATGGAATTATGAATAGAAACTGAGATCTGAGTAGGTGAAAAATTAGTAAAGTGAAAAGGAATGAAAGAAGCATACCAACCCCCCCTTTTCACCTCTGACCCCGCCCCTGATTGCATATGCCTCTTTGAAACCATTCTTGAATAATAATTCGGCCACTTTCATGGCATTACCATCAAAACTACCTTGCATGAAGAGAAACTAGTGATGCAATTAAAGACATGCTTCATACAAAAGAAGGGATGCTAAAACGAGATAATCATACTTCTCCACTATGTACATATGCTTTACAAGGCATTTATTATGGAGAAACAAAAGTGAAAAACAACATGCTTAACAGCTAACTAGTCGGTCTACCAACTATGACATTCTTTTCATAAGTCATGAAAACAGCATAAATTACAAGGAAAAATCAACATGCCACACTCTCATCCCACTTCTATCTCACTATGATGAGGTGGAATTGTCCATCAACTTTAGAGTTTTTCTTTTAAAAAATTAAAGGATGATCCGAGGGTGATAAAAGTGCCACATTTTACATAGTGGGATGAAAGTATGATGAGGATGTGATTCATTACTCGCCGCTTCCTATAACAACCCAACACACTTCAGAAGCATCCCTGCCTTAAGAAACCTACACGTGGGAAAGATCTTCACAGTGGATGGTTTTGTATGTGTAAGGATAGTCGGAAAAAAAAAAAAAAAAATCGCTTCATCTTTAGTGGAAAGAGAGCCTCGGTCACTGGTTCTCTGGTAGCTGGATCCTCCGGAACCACAAGGATCCTTAATTAGAATGGGATTCCAACTCGGCATCTTTTGAGATTTTAAGAAGAGTTGCTCTTTGGAGAGCACAGTACGATGAAGCTGTGTTCGCGTCTATCGTTGGTTTCATTCTCTCTTAAGAGGGGCACCTTGATAATATCCCAAAATTATTTTAGCCTTTCAAATGGTCCCATATAGTTTTGAAATTTCAGGGGAGACTGATCGAATTTAGAGAAAGCCAGGTTTCAAATCCAAAAGTGAAACCTGAACAACAATTCCTAAATTTCTACAACCCCCTCCTCCAAAATTGAACAGCTAAGTTATAATAAAAATAAATTCATAATGTCCAAAGCCCGTTTTCCTCTTTTCCATTGACATGGACATGGACATTACTTTCTTCCAATATTAGGAAACAATTAAAAGATCTTTACACTTACTTGTCGAGAACACAGACCACAGTACTTGCGGGGTCCCCAAAGCTTTCCAAGACCTTCTTCACAAACTCATCTTCATCTCCCTCATGATACTGAACCTGCAGCACGTCCTTATTAAGAATCTTCAAATTTGGAGACTTCAAGTACTTCAAACTCTTCTTTTTCCTAATATCCAAGAGCTGCGCATTGGGGTCGTCCCGGAGTTTTCTAAACGCATCAATGGCAGAGATGAATTTGTATTTTCTCAAGTACTCCTCAGTTAGAGGTATGACAACCAACCAAATGAATGTACACCCAGCAACAAAAAATGGGTTTCTGTTGAAAAAATCATCGATGGCAAGTAAGACCGACTCCAGGTTGATTTTGTCCGAGACTTGGTCCGGGGAGGTGACAACAGCTTCAGAAGCAAAGCAAGGAAGAGAAGTGAGAAGGTTGAATAGAGTGAAAGAGAGTCGACTCTTCGTTAGATTTTGAAACAAGGGAGAGGCTTGGATAAGGATAGGACAGTTTTGGAAAGGTAATTTAAAGGTGGAGGTGAGTTTGGTTTGATGAGAACTGAAAATGAGGGTGGGAGTAGAGTTTGGACGAGTAGATATGGGTTTAGAGATGACCGGATTCTGGGTTTTGAGGTCGAGTGGACAAGAGGAGAGGACCATGGTAAGAGACTCCATGATAACCATTTGGATGGAGAGAGGGAGAGAGAGAGAGAGAGAGAAGGGAAGCGTGGCAGTCAGGGTACTTGTTCTGTTTAAGTTTGTGTTGGGTCTCCCGTGGATTTACTTTTTTTTTTTTTTTTTTTCTTTTTACGGGCTACAGAAATACAAAATATCCAACAAATATCTCTAATTTGAAAATTCGTATTTTATCATTATAATTTTTTAAAATTTTTATATAAAATATAATAAATAATTTAATTTTTTTAAATTATAAAATAATAATATTAAAAAATAATATTTTATTTAATTTTTAACTCATCTCAACTTCTTGTCCAAATCACACGTCTAGACAGACTTGCAGTCAGAATGTCACCTATGAAAGGTGTTAACTCTGGATAATCTGTGTGGTTTGTTTCTTGGTTCATAATCCAGTGACCCAATCCCATCCATGACCCAATGTTTTCTTTCTCATTTCTTTTCCTTAATTGGTTTATTTTCTTTAGGTTTAATTTGTGGGTATGAGTTCTGGGAGTGTCATTTCTTTGTGAAGAGAAGGGGGAAATAAATTTATATACATATATATATATATATAATAACATGAGAGGCCTTTTTAGTTTCGAAGTAATAAATTATTTCTTAAAATAATTAGTGGTCAAAATCGAATTCAATATTTCTTAAAATATTTTCACTGAGTAATATGACCAATTCATTTTTTTTTTTTTTTGAGATATAGTTGATATACAATTCTGTTAACTATTATTTCACCACATTAACATATTTATCAATTTAAAACTAAAATGATTATTATCTCAGTATTTACTATATTTAACACATGAAATTTAAATCCAAAAATGACAAAATACCGATGCCATAAAAGATTTCTTAATTCTTTCGTAGGCAGGCCGATCGTGCCAGGGAGAGAGTCGACGCTTGCCATTGAATAGGCCATTCCATGCATGTGAAGCATGAAACACTCACCACGTCATTTCAAGCATAATTTTCCTATTCACATAGCATAGCAATGCTAAAAATAAAAACTAAAAAGAAAACAAACAAACGGGACAACAATACTTATTTACAAAATTAAAATATTGTGCATATATATATATATTAGAATTTAGAGAACCGAAGCATCATCTTGTACATCAACTAAGAATTACACATTTTTTTTCTTTTTTTTTTTGTCATTTTTTTTAAATACTAAAATTCATTCATACAGTACAACATACAAAGAGCCAGCAGGGTTAAACCTAACAGTTAAACCAACGGATCAGAGTCACCTTTTTCGCCATGTTTGTTGTTTGCTACCTAGTGAAGATAAGGGGCTTGGTACTGGTAGCCATTTCCAAAGTAGTTGCCATGACTAGGAGACAGATTGTAACTAGCAGAAGCCATAAGAGGGGGGCAGTGGTTGTCAGCAGGTACTGGGTAAGCATATGGCCTATCATACACATACTGGGGATACCTATCAGTGACTCTCGGATAGAAAGTCTTGTCAGTAGCAGTGTTAGTGATGCGAGGTCCGTATCCGATACCGTTAGCACGAGGTCTTTTTGGTTGAGGCTTTGCAGCTTCAGTTGCCCTTTTCTTATCTGCCTTGGCCTTTTCTAGCAGGAGGACACGCTTTTGGAGTGGATCCACAGGAAACTGCTGCTCAAGTTTATGCTCTTCAATGCACTTGATCACGGCCTTAAGTGAAGTCAGCTCTCGATCATTAACCTCGTTCTGAAACAAGATCGAATTTGTAAGGCGTCATCAAATGAAACCATATATGAAAACCTAGAGCTCAGCAAACCAGAACGAACTTCAGCAACATCCCACATTTAATGAGATGCATCCAGACCATGGCATGCTGCTGGGACTTCAAAAGCAAACCCCTTTTACCAAATCTGGCCATCAAAGAATGAATATGTAGACCCCAAAGAAATTACACCGCATATAGACATGCCAACATTCGCATATTTGGGGTAAGAACACACAAACACACACTAGAGAAAACATTGATCTCATTTCTAACCAAACAGCCAAGAATGCTATATGGATGTGCATGAAACCAAGACTGCTATTGGTTAAAAGTGGTTAAACAGTTGCAACAAACAGGTAGTGATGATGATTGGAAAGATGTTGGAAGCTTGTCTTTGAATAGCAAAGCAACTGACTGGTCAAACCGCACAAGTGACATGAGCTTACTTAAACCTTATACCGTTCAAACAAGGACAGCAAAATTATCGAGATCTCTGTACCAAATAGTCTAATTAAAAGACTGAAGTCCAAGTGGCCAGAGGTCAGAGATCAAATCCTTAGTCAAACTAATCAGTTGAGTCTGGTTCTGATAGCACTTCAGCGCACTTACATTGGTGTGAATCTGTCTCTTGTTGTTACCACAACCAATTTCACCCAAGTTATAAGATCATGAAAGTGCTGTAGACAACACATCTCTTATTGGCTTGCAACCAACAAGCTTGTAAAAACCAGAACAGTTTAGGATGCACCAGGGATCCATATCAATTTGTTAGCTCACCATTTGAAATTATGAAAAGAAAATGATTGAAATGATATTGCTTAAATATAATTCAGAGTAGGGGAACACACCTGAGCAGTGGAAGATGAGTTTCCAGTTTTAACAGGTGTAGAAGCTTTTCTTGCCTCCTTCAGGTACGATTTCAGCAAAGGCACAGGGGAGAACTGCTCAGTAAGTTCAAATGCAAAGGCCAAGTTAACAGCATCAATTTGCCTTCCACTATTTACCAAGACTTCAACAACACCTGTGGAACCCAAGAAAAACACAATATAAATATGAAAACTTACTGAGAAAAAAAAAATGATGGACAAAAGTGGAAAATTTGATCTTATCAATCCCTTTCTCCGTGTTGGTCCATCCAAGATCCTCATTATAATTGTCCGGCAGAAACCAGAAAGCTCTACTTCATGTTGCTATACCTTTTTACATGATGCAAAAAAAAAACCTCTCTAAAACATCTCAGACGGTGGTGTTTCTAAAACATCTCTCTGGTCAGAACATTTTGACCATACAAGTCAATGTACCATTAATGAAATATAATCATAAGAGTTAAGTCTCCCACCTTAAATGACTAGTTACTTCAGGTGTTTGGCACTGTGGGGAGCTTAGATATAAGGTCAGTAAACTTCATCTAACGCATTCGTATCTACCATGCATTGGTTTTCATCCATAAAGAAAATATGCACAAATGAAAGGCATGCCAGGCATTTCTCTGACAATCCAAGGTCAAGAAACATGCACAACAAAACAAACCATTTTTTGTTTTTTTTGTTTTGTTTATCATGAAAGGCATGCCAGGTATTACATCGTTGTGCTGGATATCATAAAACAGGTTTTCATCCATGGTTGTAGGTGCAAATAAGACAAACCTGGCATTTTCTCTGATAACCCAAGGGAGCGACAGAGGTCAGCTGTTTGGCGACGCCGTGAAACCATTGGTATCAACCTAGACAATTGTTCCTCATTAAAATCAGAGGCAATACCAAAAGTTTCCAGAAGTTGCAGAAACGCATGAGCCTCCAATGAGTTCCCATTGCTTGCATCCAAATCAAGAGCATCCAATTTTGGTTTCCATTCTTCAGCCATTGCCTTTGCCTGCTTCTTCAGATCTTCTGAAATGACATCAGGAACAGAGACTAGATCTTGGCTTGTTAGCAAAATACTTAGACACTCCATCAACATGATACAGGTCCGACGAAGACCCAATAAGTTAGAATCCTTCTTTCCATCCAGATTGGGCACTTCCATCTGATAAAACCCTTCCAAAGAGTCCAATACCAAACGGGCAGGATTAGCTGCAGCCTTTAGTGCTAGTGGAATCTCCTCCCTTATGGCAGCTAGGTTCTTACGGTTGTCCGATATAAAGGTGTGGAGCCCTTTTGAGTCCATTGCTTCACAAAGTATTACTAGCTGGGGATAAGACTTCACCTCTACATCTTCACTTTCAGAAGAAACTTTGATGTCTTCTAAGTTACTTTCAGCAGCCATGTCATCTTTTGGTTTCTCTTCTGTGCTTGGTGCCCCACATTGGGTCCCATCAGGTACAATAGCAGGATTCTCTCGAGCATTAGCAATGGCAAATATAGCAGCGTCTCTCTTCTCTTGAAGCCTCTCCAGTGAAGCTTGTTCCTTGGCCACAACTGCAGCTGCCCGCTTCTCCAACAATTTTTGGGCCGCAATTGTTTTGTTCTCATATTCCTTTTCTTGGTCTTCCAACTCATGAAAACGCCTCTTCAAGGATTTCTCAAGCCCATGGAAATGTTCTTCAAGTTCTTTCCATTTCAAGTTGAGGGTTATAGCCCGGTGACTTTCAAGTTCAGCAAATGCTTTCTGGAGCTGTTGTATCTTTGAGGTCGTAGAGTCAATTAACGTAACAACTGAAAAGGTATCTTCCATGGCAGAGAATCTGGAAGTAAGAAAAAACAAGAGACAGAAAGAGGGAGGGGAGTGTCAAACAACATTCCAAGAAAATTAGATGCAGGAACCATAAAAACAAAGAAGATATCCTATCTTGTAGTCTGGTCTATAAACAAAGGTTACTACTGTCCAGATAAAAATGAACTAAGAGCCACATAAAGGAACATAGAAGACCATTAACATAACTTGACAGATAATAACATTTCAACTATTAAGATAATTACTATTTTTCGTTAGTAACAAAACTGCCACAGCCTTAGGAAGAAGAAAAACTCAGGAACCTTCCAGGTCAGGAATGGAGGCCACGGTCAATGCAATATTCATCTCAGATAAGTGCAATTACACAAAAATCATTAAAAACACAGCAGCGGAAGTATTAGAATGTAAGACGAAATTATGCATAAAGGACATAGTTGCCTAATCAAGTAACCTCAAAACAATTATTTCTTGTCTAGATAGCAGAGGCAGAAGCATCTAAAAATTCCCACAAAGCAGTTATATTCACAACAGCGTCAATGGTCAAGGCATATTGGAGGTGGTCAAGCAATACAAAAGCTAAGGCAAAGGAGCAAAACGTAGAGCTGATTGGATTGAAGATTTTCTCCTGTCATCTACATCCTTTCAGTAAAATTATTTGGGGTGTTCTCTCCTTGTCTATTTAGATAGTCACCCGAAAGTAATGGTGACGTTAATTTTATGGCTCTGAATACAATATTTGTGGTCTTGAACGTGGAGTCATTGTCTCGGTTGGAGTGTGTGCGCATGAGAGAGTTTCTCCGGGTGTTTTAAGAAATGATTAATTCTCCACGAGTTTGTGAGAACAAGACTAATAATAGTCTCCTAAACCAAGAAAGGGAAAGTCTCTTCTTCACTTCATTCTTTACTTCCAGCGCAATCAACCAACCTATGCGTTGGTTGTGCAAGACACCTAAGCATCAAGGGGAGGGGGGTAACCAATCAAGTACCAGCTCAATTAGTCGATGGCCCACAGTCCATTCTAGCAACAACTAGATACAACTTAACCAACCAGACATTGAGCAGAAAACAAAGCACAGAAACAAAATAAATTTCATATACATGCATAGAAGAACCAAAACCCAAACCTCTCCGATCCGACCCAAACAGGGTGTACGAGAGTGTAATTCAGTCCAAATTCCCTTAGCAATCCAACGCGTAAGCTTAGTGAGAAATGCAGCAGAAAAAATTAACCATAAAAAAACAACCGATATTTGAGAACGACAAGCCCTACAAGTTCATGTGCAAGAAACCCTAAGTAGCAAAACGAAGCAAGATCTGATAATCTAAGTAAATCCAAACACCGATTAGAAGAAACAGAGTACGAGAATGCAGAAGAAATAACACTAGGAAGGAATACTTGCCTCAGATCATGGAGGTTGAGCAGCTAGAGGAGCTCGTGTGCGTCAGAGAGAGAGAGAGAGAGAGAGAGGAGCAGCAGCCAAAATAAAAGGGTATGAGAATTATCTGATTGGGCCATTTATAATTCTATCCAGCTGCAACGGCGTCGTTTTCTTCGCTTGTCCTGTGACAAGCAAATCCTTTGAACAGGATCACCGACTCACTAACCGTAAATTAACTCCAAATTATTAATCATTCAAAAATTCTATTCATTATTTTCATAAATCACATTTTTTTATTTTTTTATCTTATCAAATATGTAATATATAAATGATAAGTAAAAGAATTTAATAAATTTAAAAAAATATATTTAAAAAAATTTAAAAAAAATTATGACATATAAAAATAATGAATAACAAAATTCTTTTATTTTTCTACAATTAATTAAAGAAAAATATTGTTTTTTACTTCATTTTGTCGTATCCAATCACACTCCTATTCAACGATGTGACATAATTTTAGTAATCTCCATTTTGAGTAATTAACATATAAAATAACTTATATCAACAAGCGTGATTGAGAATGAAAAAATCTTGGATAAATAGTAATATTGCTTATAATTTAAGGTCGCATAACTATAGCATTATGTATATTATAGGGGGAAAAATGCCCTTAAGTTAAGTATTATAAGAGATATAGACATATCAAATGGGTCAAACATAAATTATCATTATCCTATAAATTTTTCGAGTAACATTAAATGTATAATAAATCTTGCAACCCTCAATTCTTGTATGTCTCTTTTTCATTTAACTTAAAATCCTTAAATTCAAATTTGAGATACTGTTTAGATAGTGAGTTGAGATGATATGAAAGTTAAAAATTGAATAAAATATTATTATAATATTATTATTATTTTAAAATTTAAATTATGATAATTAGATAAGATAAGATATTCAAACGGGGCCATCAAAACTCAAAGACAACCTTAAAACTTTGCTAGTCATATATAGTTGTACCAAACTGTCATGTTGAATGAATAAGAAAGTAACCACTACTTGGGTGGTGACATGAATTACATACAGAGGTTTGTATTTCCCTCTCATTAATTACTGCTACCCTTAGGACATAACATTTTAATTTTGGTAGATTGATTGCGTGATGCACGTGTTTAATGGTGGTGATGATGATGATGATGTTGTTGTACAATTATCTTCGTCCCTTGATTTACTATACCTTGTTGACCTCATGTATAGTAAATATTCTGATGATATAAGAGTTACAGTTATAAATAGATTTTATAAAAGTAAATATGCAAATTGACGTATCTTAATGTGTTATGTTAGATCTATTTTGTAATGAAAATAATTTACAATCTAATTTAACACATCAAGAAATGTTGTGTCTAACGTATTTCTGTTCTCATGACCATGGTGTTATTTTTATGGAATCTCTTTTTAACTAAAAAATTCCTCTTCTCATGACCATAGTATTGGTTTGAATCAAGTGTGACTCTTATGATATTTTTTAGAGTGTATAATTTCTTTTTTATAATTATTTATATAATTATGTTTTAAATAGATCAATGTTATTTTTGTAATACAATGTTATTTTATAAAAATACTCATCATTTAAAATTAGATCATGTAAATGATTGTATGTATATTATTTTTCTTTTAAATATATAGGAAGATTTTTATTTACTTTTTGACTTTTAACCTTTAAATATTTTTTTTATTTTTCTAAGAGAAAATCTACATGCAGTCCTCAAACAGGGGCCTACCCGCGCACCCCTTATGTGGATGAAACGAGTCGTTTCATTTAAGGCCAAATGGACAAATGCACGATGTCATTCCCTTACCCCTTCCTCCTCAAACTAAAACGTTACTCCTTCATCCCCAAATGCACGACGTTACCCCTTATCCCTTCGTCCCCCCTTCCTCCTGAGTCCGTTACACCTTCCTCCAGAGTTCGTTCCCTTCCTCCTGAGCTCTGTCCTTGTACTCCTAAGCTTCGTCCCCTTATCGAGCTTCGTCCCTCCCCGTCCTATTGAGCCCTAACTTCATCCCCATCGTGCTTCCCCTTCCAACAGACGAGTTGTGCTTTTGTTGAGACCTGTTTTTAGGTTATTGGTGAATAGACTGGAATTTGAGGTACTGTAAAAGTGACTGTTTATTTCCCCAACAGTAAAAATTGAACTCTTCAATTTTTTTTTTCTATTTTCCTGTCGTCGATCAAAATACAATATCTATCTTGGGTTCTGAAATCTAAGATCATGTTTGCGTTTTTTTTTTAATTATCAAGTTCTCTTCAATTTTTTTTTCTTTTTTCCTATTGATGATCGAAATACAATATTTGTATTGGGTTATTAAATATGAGGTACTGTTTGCATTTGTTTTTTTAATTATGCAGTTGTCTTCAATTTTTTCTCCTTTCCTATCTAATGATCGGAATACAATATCTGTTTGGGTTCTAAAATTTAAGGTACTAAGTGTTGCTACTTGAAATCATTTAAGGATTTGTTGACTCGGTTTATGGAATTGTAACTTTGTTTTGTATATTTTTGACTTGTTGATAATATGAAAGGAAAGCAGAAGAGTTTTGCTTTTGTTCTTTTAGTTTCTGTTGTACTGTTACTTCTTTTACCATTTCTTCTTATCATAGGCGCACTCTACATGACCAAAAGAATAATCTACCAGAAAGTGTAAGTCCAATTTTAAGCATAGCTGAAACGATTCACATTTTTAGTTAAGTTGTATTGCTACTTCTTTTACCAAATTTTCTTGTCATAGACTCACTCTACATGGCTAGAAGAAGAATCTATAAGAAAATGTAAGTCCAATTTGTGCAATGCTGAAACGATTCACATTTTTAGGTAAGTTGTATTGCTTCTTTTTTCAATTCTTTATGTCATAGACTCATTCATGCTAAGAACCTAACAGCAGTATTGAAATCAAATTGCTGCTTTAAGCATATGTCTTTTGGCTTGGTTATTTGAAGACATTTTTTAGTAAAGGGCTTAATGGTTACTATTACTTATTTTAAATGTGTTTGAGTTGCCTTGCTGCAATGTCTTCATCACAATTACATTCATCATCTTCTTTGGTTGATCGATATTCAAAAAATGCTTCAATATGTTTATGCGGGTTGATTGCATGTCTCAAAGTCTCGAACACTTCGAGAAATCCACAAAGACCTTTTTTTACTTGCCCTAAGTACAATAAAGAGGTCATTACTAACAACTTTTGTTGGCATACTTTTAATTTCTTATAGTCGTTGAATTAAAATTAATCTCTCTATTTCCTACAATGATTTTTACAAATTGTTTACTGTAGGGAAAGCCATACTGTAACTATTTTTTATGGGCATATTTTGAAGAAGGAAATGAAAGTCTTGTTGCCAAGGAAAGAGAATTCCATCAAATAGAAGAAGAACTTCAAAAGAAGGAAGTTGAAGTCCAAATGAGAGAGAAAAAAACTACAACATGCAAGGGAAGAGGTTCAAAAAAGAGAAGATGACATCCAAAAGAGAGTGTTGGTTCTTCTTAATAATCGAGAAGTGCTTCAAAGTCAAATTAAAGATATTAGTCATGCTCGTATGCTACTCTGCGTGTGCTGGAGATTTTCAATTGTAATATCATGTTGTTTGTTAGGATCAAGATCAATGGATGGTTAGGACTTGTTTGAATAGTGAGACGAGATGAGATTATTTTAGATGAGTTGAATAATATATTATTAGAATATTATTTATTATTATTATTATTGTTTTAAGATTTGAAAAAGTTGAATTTTTTATTATATTTTATGTAAAAATTTGAAAAAGTTGTAATGATGAGATGAGATGATGTGAGATGGTTTATGAATCCGATCCATAAGTTTGTGTTAAGGACTTTTAAGCTTGTTAAGTTGTTTAGTGTTTCAGTGTAGCCAAACTGGTGACTTGTAATATGCAGTTTATGTTTCCAACTATACCACGAGAACCTAGACTCCAAATGAATAGAGGTCATAAGCAAAAACTTAAAAAATGCAAAGACAGTAAGCAACTAGACTCCAAATGAATAGAGGCCATAAGCATTCAACTTAAAAAATACAGAGGCAATAAGCAACCAAACTCTAAATGAATAGAGCCCATAAGCAACCAGCTTCAAAAATCCATAGACCACAAACAACCACACTCCAAATGACCAGAAGCCAAAAGTAGCTAAAAATCCATAGACCTCAAACAACCACACTCCAGATGACCAGAGGCCAAAAGCAACTAAAAATCCATAGACCACAAACAACCACACTCCAAAGCCAGGCATGACCATATTGTCAACATCTCCAACACCTCATAACCTAAATCATCAATTGTCGAGAGAAGCATGATGTTGATGATCCACCTGTAATCGGGTAAAAAAATAGCCTTAAAAAACAACCTTAAAAGTTTTCATACTTAAGCAAAGAAACATCCATATGAACTACTGCATATCTGTGTAAGGGTTTTTTGTGTGCCAAGAAGTACGATTTCTTCTGTAGTTGCTGCAGTACTAGTCGTGTTCAATATGTCATCTATTGTAGTTGCAGTGCCACTTGTATTCAAGAGCTCATCTATTGTTGTTGCACCGCTACCAGTGTTCAAAACATCTTCAGAAAGATTGATTGCCTACATTTCAACCATATATAATTAAATTAAATATATTCAGGGAACAACTTTGCATAATTTGTATCACAAACAAATTAAATACATTTTTCTTTTTTCTCTTGGCACTGGTTTCGGACTATTTACATTTAGTTTGTGGCTTCTTCATAACCTTCTCTATTGTTAGTGATATCCTCTTCGATAGGGGCCTCCCTTTTCCTCAAGGACTCAACACTTTTTCCAAACATCCCATCTCAACATCATTGACATTGATACTAGTATTCGCAAGTGCAGGCTCAACCTTGTTTTTTGTGTAAATCAAATTTATTGCTCGTAACTTCTATGCCATATCTTGTGAATTATCATCACTTTCTGCTGTATTTGTGGCGACTTTGTTGCATAGCTTAACCAAAGTAGACTATCTTCCAACAACTGGTTTACTACTCAAATCATCATTAACTGTTTCAAATGAGAGCATAACTACGTTTAATATCCTTCATTCCTCTGTCTATAATGTAGTTTGAAGGCAACAATCAGACATCCTTTACTGAGAAAATAATAAGAATGTACCTAAATAAAATGTCTCTCAATCAAATAAACTATACATGCACTTTACCTTACACTCATCTTCATTGAAGTATGCCTGATATGTAACTCGTTTAATGGAGTCTTCGACTTACAACTGGTCATTAACTTCATATGTCGAAATTGTTCATTCTTTCTTGATGAGAATATAATGAAAATAGACAATCTTCATTACTTCGAACTATACTTCCTTAGATTTAGAATTGGTATACAATTCCTAAAATTGCTTCTCCACGGGTAAATGAGTTATATATGGGATTGTGCAGTTAAATAAGTGAAAGTCCACTGCCATTTCATTCTCTCATCTCTTTCTCAGTGCATTATCAAACTAATCAACAAACTCTTTTAACGTCGTCCCCAAATGCATAAAACCATAAAAAAAATGCATTGATGCTCTCACTCCTCTGAGTTGCGCTCATACCAGCTCAAAATATATCTTTTAGATATACAAGAACCCAATGCATTCTCTCACTATATAGACTTTGAAACCATGCATTATCGCGCAATTTGTACATATCAAGCAATACCTCCCAAGCAGACTCAAACTCTTCAAAAGTCTGGCAATCATAAACACATTTGTGCAATGCGCTCTTCAAACCACAATTATATTTAGAATGGGAACTCAACTTCTCTGATAGTTTTCACAAAATGTGCCATAAACAATACCTGTGTAGGGTAATCGGGAAAACTATTGCTATCGCATTTTTCATGGCCCTATCTTGGTCAGTGATGATAGTATTTGGAGTTTTCTCATCCATACATTTCAACCAAGTCTCAAATAACTAAATAAATGTATCAGTATCGTTGCTTGAAATCAAATCGACTCCAAAAAATATTGATTATCCATAATAGTTAACACCAACAAAAAGAGCAAAAGACATGCCATATCTATTTATTAGGTATTTTGTATCAAATGTCACAACATCGCAAAAATATTCATATGTTGCTCTACTATGTGTATCAGCCCAAAATACATTCTTTAATCTTCCATCGTCGTCTAAATCCATCAAAGAATATAACCCATTATTCTTATACTGCATTCTCTTAAAATACAGGTGAAGTGCATCAGCACTTCCTTTACCAAGCTTAAGGTGTCAGACCTTGTCAATATAATTCCATACATCTTTCTCAACAAATGGAAATTAATCATACCCACCTGCCTTAACAACCAATGAGATGTAACTTTCAGCCATGGTTATGTCTGCCTTGTCGTTGATATCTAACTATTTTTTTATAGAATCATTAATAACTCGATTACATCTAAAGAACCTTACCTTTCATGGACTTGGCCAGTGACTGTGTGCAGTGGCGAAACTAAGAATTTGTTGTAGGGGGTCGAGCAAAACTAAAACTATAATAAAATATTTTTTATTCTATTTTTGAGTCAAAATAATCTATAAGATCAAAATAATGGCCAAGATAATTTTTAGAGAGTGGGCCAATACAATATGAGATTAATATAATCCAATTAAATCATAAAAAATTAATATATATTATTTTTTTTTCAAACTTTGGGGGGCCATGGCCCCTCCCTGCTTCTTCATAGGTTTGCCGCTGGCTGTATGCATTCTCAATAGTAATTATACACAACATCCCATCAAGTAAAATTGAGTTTATCCTCGCCTTGCAATGCATCTTTGTTGTTGGACGTGGTTTAGAAACATTTGAAGTGTGATTTCTTACTTTTTTACCACGGGTACAACCAAGTGTGTTTTTCATATTACTTGTAGAAGTCCAAGAGCTCATGTTCAGTTTTAAATGACATCCAAGGCCTTGGCTCTATAACACCATCATCATCATTCTCATAGTTGATCAATGGTAATTCCTCAACCAATAAATTATCCACATCAATATTCCCTGAATCACTTGTAGTGGACATCTCTATATGTTTTTTTCTGAGTAACACCTCATCAGCCTCCTGCATTATACCATAATGGAGATCAAGGAAGGGAATGTATAACCCAACTTGAATATATATAGTTTAGTTGTTTAAAATGTACATGAACGCAACAATTTTTGGTATACCTAATGTTCTTTAATTAACTTGTCTCTCACATTTAAGCTATCCTGATAAGTGGTGCTTTTAGAAGAAAATAATAATCGCGTAGTAGATGAGATGAGTTCTGTTATCTCCTTAGGATTACTTGAAGTACCCAAATAGGGAATTGGCAGCACAAAAGGATAGGAAGTTGGCTGTCCAAACGATACTCCTATCGGTTGCTGCAATTTACAATAAAGAATTATAAATGTAACATTGACAATGTGGATTTAAACAAAAATACTTTTGAAATGGAATCTATCACCTCGTTTCTCCATGGATATAGGTTAGCATTTGTATGCGGTGTAAACAATGAAAAAAATGTAGGTGGCATAGTCTCATGGTAACCATGCATATAATTATACGCTAACCAATCTGGATATAATGGTCTTGATATTCCCTGAAATAATATCGAATAATAATTTATCACAAAATTATAAATCACACCAATAATATGGATTTTGGATAAGACAAGAATACATTAGTGAATGCAGTAGTGTCGGTAGGCCTTGTAGCACTGCTACTAGGCCTTGTGATTTCTTCCCCTTTCTCCATCAACTTGTCCACCAAAGATGGACCTATTTACACTATCTTTATGTAAATTTTCAACTAATTCAATATCAGAAATTAATTTGACAAAACTTACATTTTTTTAATTTGATTTTAGTCTGAGATTCTTATAAACACTTCTTTAATTAAGATATCAAATATAGATAAGGCTGTAAATTCAAACTAGAAAACCGGTCCGAACCGGACCGGTTTTACCGGTTTTGATCCGGTCCGATCCGAGACCGGTTCTTAGAATGTGAAAACCGGCCAATTCCGGTCCGGTTCCGGTTTAGAGATTTTTGGACCGAACCGGTTGATAAAAAAAAAATATATTTTTATATATAAGTTTTATACAAAATATTATATATATATTAAAAATTAATATATATAAGTTTTATATATAATGTATAATTATAAATTTATACATTAAATGTTAATTTATAATTTCATATATATATTCATATTTGAAATAATTTCATATTATAATTTATAAATTATTACATTAAATGTTAATACAACATATAAGTTTATAAATAATACTAATAGTCTAATATAGACTATAGACTATAGTTATACTTATAATTAATACTAAAAGTTTTTACTAAAAGTTTATAACTAATACTAATATTAAATATATAATTTATAACTAATATTAATATATAACTTATAACTATACCAATAGTCTTAAAAAAAATCAGAAAATCGGACCGGAAACTGGTAAAATCGGAAGTACCAGTTTAGGAGGGTAACCGGTGCGTAATCGGTTTTGAAAAATACAAAATCGGTATATACAGGTTCGGTCTTAGATTTTGTCTAAAACCGGACCGGACCGGACCGATTACACCCCTAAATCTAGAATACACTCAATCAGTGTTGCATTAGGATTTTAAAATATTGAACATTGAAAATTCAGTAAAGTTAAGTACTTAGCAGATATAACCAGCAACTAATTATCAAACATATAGTGGGCATTATTAAAAAGGTATACCTACAACTACTAGAGGGTCTAACGTAGGTCACGTTTCGAAGCTTTGCATAGAAGGAGGACTAGATCTACAAAACGAGTAAGAGTTGATGCGTGATGTGTGAGAGTCAAGATGTGGGTGGTGCATGAGTAAACACAAAGTTGAAACTAGGTAAATGGGGTTGGTGCGTGAGAGTGTTGTCTGGATCTACAAAACGAGGAAAATAGAGTGCGAGCAGATCAACAGCATGGTTGGTGGTAGCGTCGTGGTGTAGGAGATGAGCCAGGCAGAGGACTTTTTATGGTGTGTGGGGTGAAAATTCACTTAATTTTTCTCTTTTGATTTAGGTCGACATTATCAAGATGATAGTGGAGGAACAAAGCACGATGTCGATGGTGGAGGAGCTGAACACGACGCTGGAACTCGAACGCACAAAAAAATCGGGGTCACGCGAGGTGGGTAGTGGCAAAACAAATTTTCATTTGAACGTGCGACAGTGAGAATATGAATCGGAATTCTGCTGCATTTGGTCATTGTGAAAGCAGAACATTTTGGTCATTCTATCCGTGCTGACATGGACAACATACAAAAAAGTGGAGTACGCGAGGCTGGGTCAAAGAATGTACCTAGCAGCTATGTTTTTCTAATATTATATTTTGGGTGCGGCTACTATGCCGCTCCATTTTGACCGCTAGGCATACTGTCCAGCGTAAATTTTTTTTTTCTATTTTTTTTTTCATATTTTTTAACATATTTAAATATATTTAAAAAATAAAAAAATATACTAATATATTTAAAATCATTTTCTTAATCACTAAGTAAAAAAAAAAAATTTAACTAGCGGTCAAATAGAGGTGTCAATTTGGAGAGGTAAAATAGACTTTTCTTTATATTTTAGCATATACATGTCTTAAATCTATTGGTGTCGGCGTGAAATAGATGTCAATTGAGACCGGTGATATCATGAGAAGTGACCATAACTGATTAATTTCATTAAAATTCAATTTTAATAATTAATTCAAAATCACTTGAATTGTTTTAATTTGTCATTTCGGTTTAATTTGTCATTTCGGTTTAACCGGCCTTATTCTCTTTCGGTCATCTGGGATACCATTGACTGTAGTGTTTGTTGTTTCTTTTCTGGTGGACATCATTCTTTTGTATATTATGTTTATAAAAATGAATACAATAATCATTTTGGAAAATAATAAAAAATACTATCAAATATTCAAATGAAAAATGTACAATAAAACCTATTTTATATATTCCTTTCTTTTATTTTAAATATTATAGACTTTAAAAAATATTAATCCGAACAACCACAACTTTTCAATTTTATCGAACCATTATTTTTAATTTGGATAATTAATAACCGACAAAATTAAATATATAATCGGGATCAAACAATCTTTATATCACAATATTTATATTAAAAAAACTCATTATATATTCTACTTTAAAAATATAAAAATAAATTAGTAATAATTTATACAAGCATCAATATATAAATTAAGAATTTTTTTTTTCCTTCATGGGACTAACTTTTTTACAAAAACTTATGCAAGGCCTACACCCTTTAAACTTATATTTAACCTTATTTAAAACTAAGAGTTACATTAGATATAATTTTAGATGTATAAATCTCGTCTATTTTCTTTAAAATAAAATAGAGTCTATCATTAAAAAAATATTTTTTTATATAAATTTGTTTACTAACTATTTGAAAAAAAAAAAAACACATGCTAGACTTATTAACCTAAAATTATATATATCATTATATTCAAAACAAATTATCACCCCCTCTAAGTTGGGTCTGTTACTTCAGTGAAATGATTTTCTTTACTTATTTAATAATTAGTATTATTTGCCGAAGGACGGCAGAGCAGTTTCATGGCAGGTTTGGGGAGTGAGATGAGACACAAAATTATCATCTTATCTCATTTCATCATTACACATTTTTCAAATCCTCATATAAAATATAATAAACAATTTAACTTTTTTAAATCCAAATTCATATTTTTCAAATTCTAAAACAATAATAATATTAAAATACAATATTTTAAACTCTCAAATAAAATATAAAATTCTCATCTTATCTCCCAAACCTGCAATTTTGGTCGTAAAATTATGCATTTTTACTTTTTTATTTTTATATTTTTCTTTTGTAAGATATGATTTAGAAAAATGATATATACAATTATAGAATATATAAATATAATATAAATTTTTTAAAATTAAATAATAAATACAAAATTCATAAAAAAATTTAACTTTTTTAATAATAATTTTTACTTCTTTTAAAATAATTACACAATAATTAGAGACTTATACATAGTCATACTCTATACTTTATGAATAATGATGGAGTTATTATCTTATTACTGTTAATTTATTATTTTTTTTGTATTTGATTTTATTTTTAATTTTTAATTTTATTTAATGATTAAAGAAATTAATATTAGTAAAGTTATATATTTTTTAATTTTTTTTAATAATTAAAGATATTAAAAAAATTTGAAAAAAAAAAAATTTAAAAGTTGTATTTCCTTTCAACCGTTCCAAGTGTCATGCTTTCTCATTACCAACAAGCGGACTAGTCAAGCACTGAAAACGTCTTCTCGGGGCTTTGACAAAGTGGCCTTCCTTCTTTGACCCGACGAACCTCCATCTCCTTTTCTCGACTCGCTTTCTGTAAGCTAAATTCCCCATATTTTCCACCAAAGCTATTCCAGTTCACACTTGCTTCGTTGAATTCAAGTGTTATCCTCTTTTCTCTTACCTTGTGAATTTACGCTCTTATACAGGCTTTGAATATTCCAACCTATCTTCGAGGACAGGACGATGTTTCGTCGTTGTTTCCGAACCTCTTTTATGGGCCAAGAAAAAACCGGAAGAATCCCTCTTCGAATCTCCTCCTTCTTTCCGAGTTACAGCTTCTGAAATATCAATCTCAGGTTAGTTGAATTCTCTCACCAATTTCCTTTCGTGTAGTTGGTTAGTTGTTTTTTCGTTCTTCAGTGTGGAGTCTGGACTTTGCGAGTATAGAGTATCCCAGTCAACCGAAATTGGGTAAGTCAAGTTTTTGGATTTCTTACCAAATTTGTTTCGCCATGTGAATAAGGATGTTTCAGGTTTTTCGGGTGTTCATATTTCTAGCTAGGTATGCTTTGAGAAGAATATATGTGGAGAGTTGGATTGGGTTTTTACTTACTCGTGTTTGTCTTGAATTTGTCTCAGGATATGATGTTATGAGGTACAGAATTTTGAGCACATGGTATGCATTCAAAAGTAATCTGCTAGTCTTCTCTTTTTTAATCTATACCTCCCCGTCCCTTTGCTGGAAATCTTGATGACAATGGTTCTGAATTGCCGACTTCTTGCTGCCATTATCGTTGCTCTTCTCTGGCTGCTACTTAGTTGTAGTTTGAGTTACGGTACTGAGACCGATATTTACTGCTTAAAAACATTGAAGGAATCACTTGAGGATCCTTATAATTACTTGAAATCTTCATGGAATTTTGACAACACAACCGAGGGCTTCATCTGTAAATTTACGGGGGTTGATTGTTGGCATCCTGATGAGAACAGGGTTTTAAATATACGGCTTTCAGATATGGGGCTAAAGGGCCAGTTTCCTCGTAGCATTCAGAATTGCTCGAGCTTAACAGGGCTAGATCTTTCTAGCAACGAACTGTTTGGAAGTATTCCGCTAGATATCTACAACATTCTATCGTTTGTGACATCTCTTGATCTCTCATCTAACAATTTATCGGGGGAGATCCCTGTTAGCCTTACGAATTGTACTTATTTGAATACACTTAAACTCGACCATAACAGGTTGACTGGTCAGATTCCTCTACAATTTGGTCAGCTTACTCGGATTAAGAAATTTAGTGTGGCGAACAATCTTTTGACAGGGCAAGTCCCTTCCTTTGCCTTTGCCAATGTTTCAATTCAAGCAGATAGTTATGCAAATAATCCTGGACTATGTGGGAAACCTTTGGATCCTTGCCAGTCAGCTCCAAAGAAGTCTCGCACTGTACTTATTGTGGCAGCAGCAGTTGGTGGGGTGACTGTTTCAGCCTTAGGTGTGACTATTGGTATGTTCTTCTTGTTACGTAGAGTGTCTGTGAAGAAGAAGGACGATGACCCTGAAGGAAACAAATGGGCAAAGAGTTTAAAGGGAACTAAAGGCATCAAGGCAAGCTAACTTAATGGATCTTTTCTTGATCCATAAATTATTGTGAAGAGAGTAGTTTCATTTTTCTTTCTTTCTTGCGTTTGATCTCTCTCCCTCTGTCTCTCTCTCCACACACATGTATATATGTACATATTTTTAAATATAAAGACAGACACACACACGCACACGCATATGCATTTACATATTTTACCAAATTTCTGTGATTGCTGATTCAAGCTACTGTATTATAGTTGAAATAAAGCTATTTTGCTTCAGGTATCCATGTTTGAAACGTCAGTTTCGAAAATGAGACTCAATGATCTCATGAAGGCTACTAACAACTTTAGCAAAGACAATATCATTGGGTCAGGAAGAACAGGAACCATGTACAGAGCAGTCCTTGATGATGGCACTTCGCTTATGGTTAAGAGGTTGCAGGAATCTCAACACTCTGAGAAAGAATTTTTGTCTGAAATGGCTACCCTTGGGAGTGTAAGACACAATAACTTGGTTCCCCTTCTAGGTTTTTGTGTGGCTAAGAAGGAGAGGCTTTTGGTTTACAAGCACATGCCAAACGGTACCCTTTATGATCAACTGCATCATGTGGATGATGGTGGCAAGCTTATGGAGTGGCCTTTGAGGCTAAAGATTGGGATAGGGGCAGCTAGAGCATTAGCATGGCTCCATCATAACTGCAATCCCCGTGTTATCCACCGAAACATAAGCTCCAAATGCATCTTACTGGATGTGGATTTTGAGCCCAAAATATCTGATTTTGGCCTTGCTAGGCTCATGAACCCGATTGATACACATATGAGTACTTTTGTGAATGGGGAGTTTGGGGATTTGGGTTACGTCGCTCCTGAGTATGCACGAACTCTGGTGGCCACTCCAAAGGGTGATATTTACAGCTTTGGAACTGTGCTTCTTGAGTTGGTGACTGGTGAGAGACCTACACATGTCGCTAAAGCTCCTGAAGACTTCAAAGGAAATTTGGTAGAATGGATTACGCAGCTGTCGAGCAACTCCCAACTCCATTATGCCATCGATAAATCGTTGGTTGGGACCGGTGTGGATGGTGAGGCTTTTCAGTTTCTTAAAGTTGCATGTAGTTGTGTAGCATCAAATCCCAAGGACAGGCCTACTATGTTTGAAGTGTACCAGCTTCTAAGAGCTATTGGTGAACGATACAATTTCACAATTGAGGATGAGATACTGATGCCTTCCGACACTGGTGATGCTGATTACATGGAGGAACTTATTGTTGCTCGTGAGGTAAAGGAGAAGAATTGATAAGGTCTTTTGACTGACTTATCAAAAGAAAAAATGATTAGTTATGGCAGAGGTATATTAATAAATGTCTCCATAATCGTTACTTAATTATCTGTTATACGGTGTTTAAATGAAACATAGTGTTACATATAATTGTAATGTGTTAGTTACTGCTTTTCTGCCATCTGTATTGAGGAATTGCTATAGTTTCATCATTTTGTAATCTTCAAATTTGTACTTTATGGGATCCGTAGTCTTGCATTGTATATAATTTGTTAACTATATTTCTCTTTGGTTTACCTATTCTTCAATATTGATGGTAATTTCGCTGTCATTATTCATTAGAGATTATATTAGTTTGACATGCTCTTTGGAGTTTTGTTAAATTCGTGAGTTTTATTGGAATTGGTGCATTATTATTGTATGTTGTATATGGTAGCATCTAGCGGCTTTGTTTTGTGTGCGTATATTCCCATTGGTGGTGGTGGTGGTTGGGAGAGATGTTGGGGAGGCGTGACACCATGGAGTATCTGCACTTTTGCCATTGAATGTGCATGCACTCATGCTATTTCTGTCACCCAAGATAAAATAATTAGAGTCAAAAGAAGTTTAAATTATAATCCTCCTTTTGCATAGGGCTAATTACAGTTTACCTTCCTCGTATTAAAAATTTAAAAGTCCTTGTAGTTTTGATTGGATTGATGTTTTGATGAACCAATGAAGTAATATCGCACAATCATCTATTTGATACTCTAGTTGTGTACCATCTTTCTTCATTCACCATTTTTTTCAAACCATTCATCCAAAATGTATTGATTTAATGTTTTATTCTATGAGGTTGCCATTTTGAAGAGGTGATATATGATCTCTCTTTTGTGAAGAATATAATAGTTCTTCTATGTTTGCTTGAAAATCTGTTGTTTGAAATGTTTATTTTTCACGTCTGTCTGGACTTACAAGTTGTTGTTAGTCATTGTTGGTTCTTTAAAATTATCGCGTTTCTTCATATTGTCATCAAATGAAGGGCTCATTTGGGAAGTGAGATGAGATTATGAATAGTAATAAAATGGTTTGAGTTAAAGATGTTTTATTGAGTTTTGGGAAATGAGAGAGAAAACATTGAATAAAAATATTATAAAGTTAAAGTATTGTTAGAATATAATTTTTATTTTAAATTTGAAAAGGTAGTATTTTTTTGTGTTTTGTTTGGAAGTTTGGAAAAATTGTAATGATTAGGTAAAAATTAGATGAAAAAGTTGAATATTTGAAATTTAAAATTGTTTGTTTTTTAGTGATGTTTGGGAAAGAAATTATGAGAAGTTTTGAGATGAGATGAGAGGAGATCATCTCACTTCTCAAACAAGCCTGAAATCATGGTTGCAAACTTTGAGCCTTGGTTTCCTGAATCCCGTCTTATCCAGGAATTTAGGATTTTTTAGTCCAGGATGTGGTATAATTAGCAGATCACTTAGACATTGATGCGGCATCACTTGATTCTCTTTCCCAAATGTATCAATTTTGTCTAAACGTGTATGGAGGTCTAGCGTAACCTTATAGATTTTTTGTCTGTCTTTTAAGAAAATAAAACTTGTAAAAGTCAAGGCGGCAAAAGTCTAATAAAGTCCAAAAACATGTAATTTACCTAAAAAAGTGTGATTATTTTGCAACTATGGAAGGGAATGTTATTTCCACCAGCAATTGTTTGTTTCATACTGTTAGAGGGAATAAATGTCTAGTGTTAGCTCAGCTTTTATATATATATATATATATATATATATAATGAAATGGGTAAGAGGGTAGGACATGATTGTGGACTACCCATATTTTCCCTCTTCTTCATTCCTTATTCTTCTCTCAAAACCCTTAACTTTACACATACAATCCTTACACAGTGAGACTCACAGTGGTCCAATAATGTGAGTATTAGACTATTGGTGGTTTGGAAACATCAATTTAGGGTGAAGAGAAGGTGCTTCCTTACATAGTAGTTCCACTGAGTCACTGACTGGCCATTTTTGAGAGGAGAAATTTCATGTACATTACTTTAAAGTGATTATCTAACAAAGTGCTAATGTACCTTATGCTTCATGCTTAAAAAATGATTAAAATTCGATAATAGATCATCTTGAGAAGAAATGAAGATATATGTAGAATCTTGGTTTCTGGTTTCTGGTATTAGGTTATCTTTTCAAATATAAGGATCTTGCTTTTTTTATAAAGTGAAAGTACAAATATTTTGTAGAAAAACTTTGAAGAAATATTTAGATTGATGCTACTCAATAAAATTAATTATTAATTAAAGATTGACATGATTTTAGGTGCAAAGAACCAGGATTTTGTGAGTTTGAGTTTTCAGGGAATAGTGATGATCATATCAATAAGAGTCAGAAGCAATTCAAAATTTTCAGGGAATTTTTCTGATTGAACCCGGGAAATGTAGTATTATTAGTTGAGTTGCTGGCTCACCAATTAAAAATGAATAGAGAGAAGAACATTCTGTAATACTTTCATCTATTGCAATATCTAACATGCTATGTGAATCTTTATATTAACTTCATTGTCCATGTTGAATTACTTTAATCCACTCTCCTGATCTTGCTGTCATGTTGAATTGGTTGTTTCAGCTTATTCACATCGTGTTATCCTTCTGCTTTAAGAGTGAACTTATTGCCTTGCTTTGTGGATTTATAAACTTTTACTGCTTGTTTCTCCATCTCTGAAATATCATTGTATAATTTACTGCATTCTATTAATTCAGTGGCTTTGTATTTCTTATCGATTCAGGGCTGAGGGCATCATCATTGGAACTATAATTGCCAATTAATCTCTCTCTCTCTCTCTCTCTCTCTCTCTCTCCTCTCTTCAAAATGATGAAATTCAGGTGTGTGTGTGTGTGTGTGTGTGTGTGTGTGAGAGAGAGAGAGAGAGAGAGAGAGAGAGAAGGGGGAGTGGTCAAAACTGGGCATTTAACATTGAACTCTACACTAACTATATTCTGCACTGGTTTTCCCTGGAGAAACACGAGTTCTATTGATTAATTAGTCATTCAATACCTGTTTCTGATCCTCCCTTTCCAGTTTGAACTTTGAACCTCTTTCGTTTCTTTGCATTAAATTCTTGTGTACCGATATGTTCCATAACTATGCAAACTTTAGTTCAAGGGAATGCACCTGAATATACTTTACTGTAAAGGAAATTTACAACCATCATCTTTGGACTTTAATAAAACCCAACATTTTTTTAAATTTGCACCCTTTAGGCCCCATTTGGATTTAGTAAGTATTTCATCTCATCTTATCCCATTTCATAATTATAATTTTTTCAAATTTTTAAATGAAATATAATAAGCAACTCTATTTTTTTAAATTTCAAAATAATAATAATATTAAAAAATAATATTCTAACTATATTTTTTTTAATTTTTAATTTTTATCTTTCATTTAAAATTATTTCATTCAAAGCTCTAGTCTCATTTCTAAATTCAAACCACCGAGACTTTATCTATATATGTCCAATATGGAACAAATCAACCATCTTTTAAGATTTTCGCTCACTCCGTCCCCACGATGGTACTCCGTTCCTACCGCCTCTGTCCGGACCTCTGATTTGAGCATTATGGTGGGGTTCGATGATGGCATCCAGGACTTTGCAGTTTGCACAACTGACTCTTTACATCGTCAGTTGGGAAGAGGATAACACAGCTCAACCACCTCGGACAAGCTTTCCACGTCTGAATAGTAGTAAAATTATTTAAATTGAAATGTTTAATTTATGAGATTTTAGAAAATGAGAGGAAAAAATAATAATAAAAATAATATAAAGTTAGAAATATTGTTAAAATATTATTTTTTAATATTATTTTTGTTTTGAAATTTAAAAAGTTGAAAAGTTGAATTATTTTATATATTTTATTTGAAAGTTTTTGAAAATTGTAATAATTAAATAATAATTAGATGAAAAATTTGAAAATTTGAAATTTAAAAATATTTATATTTATTGTGTTTCAATATTGAGATAATATGTGATAAAATTAGATGAGATAGAATGCTTTTGCTATCCAAACCAACGCTAGATGTTCTCTTGCATATCATGTTTAGGTACCGTTTGGGCTACGAGGATGTAGAAACATATAGTACGGTGTTGAAATTCTCATGAATATTAAGTGTTTACATAGATATGGATATACATATATACATGGATACATATATATATATATATATTTAGAAAAAATACATATTGCATTTATTAATAATGAAAATTACAAATTTGACCTAAAACATACATTACAAGTCAATTATAACATTAATAGCTCACTAGTACACACACGTGATTGTCATAATCTAGTCCAAACTATAAATTTCTACAGATCTAAAGTCTGAGAGATAGCACAACTCCTCAATACAGAGTTAATCAAACTCCATACTCCGTCTAAGACAGAGTAGAGTTAACGAAACCCCACACTCCGTCTAAGATGGAGTTGAGGACACACTCTACAAATGAAAATCCAAGCGACTGTATTTTCCCATGTATTTTTAATTTTTATAATGTTTTTTGTTTTTGGATACATATATATTTATATATAAAGATATAATATCTAAATTAAATGGTATATTTTTTGACATGGTTCATTAATTATTGCATATACAAGATTTATCAATCTAGGGTGTGCAATCCATGCACTTCTTTTAAAAAAAAAATGAAATTTATATTAAAAAGTAGATTTTATTTATTTGTTCACATTTTTTAAATAAAGTATGCAGAACTTGTATATTTTTAAATTGTATAAAAAAATTTTATGATCTAATTTTGAATAATTATATATATAATTTTAGACTGTGCAAATTCTGTTGACTTCAATTAAAAAAATTAAATTAAATTTCTTTACATAAATTCAAAATTTCCTATTTTTCTCAAGCAAGATTTGTATTTGGCTGAACTCGTCCCTCCACTTGAAAGAAAGATGTAAAGTTGATAATTCCCCATTATGATTATATAATGCGATGTACATTGTCAGGGTCCACTATACATCCTCTGCAAAGTGTAGGATTCCTAACATTCAGCTCCATTTTCTGTTCATTGTAAGAGCATTCTCATTGGTTTTGTCAAAATTAAAGCATGGTTAAAATTTAGATAATTTGTACAAAAAACAATTCACATTAGATTGGGTATCTCCAAAACAATTTGAATTTCCACTACAGTAATTAGCCAAATATAGAGAACCACAATTGATTGTTTGAGGACCAACATCTGCCTGAAGATTATCTGTTGTGACTTTCCTTTTGAAATTTTACCGTGATCAGTAATATACAGCTATGGTTTGTATAAATATTTTTTACTCTTTTTTAAAAATATTAAAATTTATTATTAAAAAATTAATTTAAACTCTCAAACAAAATATATGTAATAAATAATTTAATTTTTTCAAATTTTAAAACAAAAATAATATTATAAAATAACATTTTAATAATATTTTATTCAATTTTTGTATTTCATCTTATCTCAACTAAATTTAGAAATCTCATCTCAACAAAAATAATCATTCTCAACGTTCAACGATTTCAATTCCTTGCTCTTGCACAATTGTTGATTGAGATCACAAAAAATCTACACAATTTCTTGTTATTCACACAATCTCTACACATCATATTTTTTTAATTTTTATTATTTTTTTCTTTGATAAAAAATTTGATATATGAATATTAAATAAAAGAATTGAATTAGTTTAAAAAGAATAAATTCAAAAAAATAATTAAAAAAATATTAAAAATTTTAAAAAATGTAGTGTATAGAGATTATGAGGTTACGTAACATTGCTCTAAGATATATATTCATAGATCTATCGACTTTGCTCCATGATTAGTACTAAAATGCTCTATCGATTCTAGTTCGAATTCATCATTGTATATAGCTAGACAACATCGTTCTTTCTAATGTCGGCTGATGACTCTGATCATTAGGGCTGTGCTCCGACTCCGATGGAGTCGGAGTTGTCGTTTCCAACTTTCGAGCGGAATTCCGAACAGCGCTCGAGCGGAACCCATACAGATAGGTTCGCTCGACTCAGCGCTCGAGCGGAACTCATGCAGAGAGGTTCGCTCGAAGTGCGCTTGACGTGGCGCTCGAGTAGAACTCTTCCAGAGAGATTCGTTCGACTTGCACTCGACATCTCGCTCGAGCTAATGTTCAAAACGACGTCGTTTTACAGTTAAATTTTTATTTTAAAAAAAAATCAATGAATTTCGATGATTCCAATTTTATCAAAATTAAAATCGAAACGAATATCAGTCAAAAATTTGAAAATTTTGCACAGCCCTAATTATCACAGTGCTAGATCAGACTTTTTGGTATCATGATATCACGTAAAATCTTAAAATTTTAAATTGAGACACGGGAATGACAGACATAATTCACGACCATACAAACCACGTGCGTTCACTACTTAAGTACTGTAGCTAGTCGCGTCTGCTGGACTGCTCATTCAAATCAGACAAGACAAGTCTTTGCTAGGTGGAAACAAGAGGAAGGGTTTCTTTGTTCACCGATCTCGTTTTATTTTTATAATTTTCGGTTAATTTATCTCATTTTATTATTATAATTTTTTTAAAATTTTATATAAAATAAAATAAAATTTTAAATTTTTTAAATTTTAAAATAAAAATATTATTAAAAAAATATATTCTAATAATATTTAATTTAACTTTTTAATTTGAATTTTAAAATTATATGAATAGTAATGAAATATTTTAAATTAATATATTTATTAGATTTTGGGATAAATAAGAAAATAATTTGAATAAAAATAATAAAAACTATTTGAATATAATTTTTTTAATATAATTTTTATTTTAAATTAACTTGAAAACGTTGTTATGTTATATTGATTTTTATGTTTTGTTTTAAAATTTGTAAAAATTCTATTAATTTTTGTGCAGTTTGAATAATGATTAAATAAAAAAATTTTGAAATTTAAAATTTAAAAATAAAAAATATTGTATTTGAATGATATTTGTGCATAAATGAAATTACTTACGAGAAGTTTTGATAATTTTGATAGTTATGTTTATCATTGATCTATTGCCAAACGAGTCCTAGGATAGGTTTGGATATTATTTTATATAAAATATTTAGAAAATTTTAATATAACATAAGATTAAATGAGGTGTCTTTTATCAAAACTGATAGTCTATAAATGGTGTACTTGGTGCCCTAATCTATTACCACATAAACAGAAACGTACAGAGTGAGAGAGAAAGATCTAGAGTTGTGTATAAGAGAAAATGGAGAAGGAAACGAGTGCACACAGATCAGCTCATTGCTTAGTCTTATCGTATCCAACCCAAGGCCACATTAATCCTATGCTCGAATTCTCCAAGCGTTTAGAGCACAAAGGAGTGAAAGCTACACTGGTTACCACCTCCTCCATTTCCAAGACCATTCATAAAGCTGAAAGCTCAAATATTGCTCTCGAGACCATCTCCGATGGCTACGATGAAGGCGGCATAAAGCAAGCAGAGAGCATTCCAGCCTATTTGGAGCGCTTTTGGAGAGTTGGGTCTCAAACTCTGGTCGAGCTCCTCGAGAAACTTTCTGCCTCAGGCTCTCCTGTTGATTGTATTGTTTATGATTCTTTCTTGCCTTGGGCTTTAGACATAGCCAAGAAGTTTGGGTTAGTCGGTGCAGTGTTTTTCACTCAGTCTTGTGCCGTCGATAACATATTTTACCATGTTCACGAAGGATTGCTGAAACTCCCTCTTTCAGAGCCTGAGATTTTGCTTCCTGGTTTGCCACCACTCGAACCTCAGGACATGCCTTCCTTCATTTATGATTTGAAATCTTACCCAGCTTTCTTTGACATGCTTGTGAAACAATTCTCCAACGTTGACAAAGCCGATTGGGTCCTTTGCAACACGTTTTATGAGCTGGAACAAGAGGTAATTAATTAAGCAAGTCCTGCTCTTTTTTGGCTTGCAACGATTGATCTTTTTCCTGAATTTCTTTGCAGGCGGTGGATTGGATGGCAAAGATATGGCCATTGAAGACCGTAGGACCAACGATACCATCTATGTTCTTGGACAAACGTATTGAAGACGACAGAGACTACGGTTTCAGCATCTTCAAACCAAACACCGATGCATGCATGAAGTGGCTAAAAGATCGTCCACAAGGGTCGGTTGTCTATGTTTCTTTCGGGAGTATGGCCGTCCTTGAAGCTGAGCAAATGCAAGAAATAGCTTGGGGTTTGAGGATGAGCAACAGCAGTTTCTTGTGGGTTGTCAGGGCCTCAGAAGAAGCAAAGCTCCCAGAAAACTTCGTGGAGGAGATGTCGGAGAAGGGATTGGTGCTTCAATGGTGTCCTCAGCTGGAGATCTTAAATCACGAGGCAGTGGGATGCTTTGTGACACACTGTGGGTGGAACTCTACGTTGGAGGCCCTGAGCTTTGGTGTTCCAATGGTGGCAGTGCCGCAATGGACAGATCAAAGCACGAATGCTAAGTTTATTATGGATGTTTGGAAGATGGGATTGAAAGCTCCAGTTGATGAGAAAGGGTTAGTCAGGAGAGAGGCTGCAGAACATTGCATAAGGGAAATATTGGAGGGAGAGAGAGGAAAAGAGATAAAAAAGAATGCCTTCAAATGGAGGAAAATCGCCAAAGAGGCTGTTGACCAAGGTGGAAGTTCTGATAAAAACATTGAAGAATTTGTGGCTAAATTGGTTCTTCATTCCCAAGTCCTATTGCCTTGATCTTCACTCTCTTTTCCTAAGTTGTAGTAGTTTCTTGTATCCATTATCAATTGTGACGTAATAATTCTGGCTTGATGTTAATATCTCTCGATCTAATGGTTCGAAATCAGTCATTAGTCGTATCAGTATTTCTTAAGAGTTTTTTCTGTCTAAACTTTTTGAAAAATGTTAGTTTTTCTGTATAAATATATCGTAAAAGTAAATTTGTAAATTAATATAATTTAACGTAATATATTAAATTGTAAAATTATTTTTATTATAAAGTAATTTTTTAAAAGAATTTTGTTATACAAAAGTCGGTGTATTAGTATAGCACTTATAGTGGAATTTATTATAATTTTAAAAAATTAAAATATTAATAATTTTTTAGCGTAATTGATATAAAAAGCTTTCATATCAGTGATGTATTAGGTATGTTGAAATAAGATTTTTAAATAGATTTTTTCTTTTTGAGATTACGCATCAAATTTAAGTTGTTCTAAGTGATGAGAGAGCAATATTATAGCACTCTTGAATCAAAGTTGTTTTTCCTAATCATTTTGGGATTAATTCCAAACATGTTTACCAATTCTTGGCCCACCCCAAAAAGAATCATGCTCCACTATATATAATATGAGTTGTTTTGAGTTCTCTCCCCATTTTTTTTTTCTACCAATTAGATTATGTTTGGGTGGAGAGCTCATCTCAGCCTATCTCAATCTAATTATTGATGAGATTTATTATTTTTTTAATTTCTCATAAAAAATTAAATATATTTCAACTTATTTTATATATTCAAACACATTTCAATGAGATTTACAAAATATTATTATTCATCAATAAACTCAAATCATCTGAAAGTATCTCAGCACCCAAACATAGCTTATTTTAATTTCTAAATTTAGGATTTGTTTGGATGTTGAGATGGTTTCATCTAATCCAATCTCATCTCATTCTCATCACATATCATCATCTAAACAACATTCAAACATATACTTTTTAAATTTAAATTTTCAACTAATCTTTAAAGCTTTCCCAAACTTTCAAATAAACACAAAAAATAATTTAAAATTTTTAAATTCTAAAACAAAAATTATATTAAAAAATTATATTCTAATAATATTTTAACTTTATAATATTTTTATTCAACTTTTTTTCTATCCTTCTCAAAATCTTATAAAATATCTTAGCTCAAAGAATTTTATTACTATTTACAGATATTTCATCTCATCTCATTTTCCAAACGTCTCTAAGCTTAATCTTGTATGGTCACACTTTGATCATGTAGAACACAACTTCCAAAATACCTAGAGCTATACACACACTACGCGTATGCCCCTTGTACATAGCATCAACGAGAAAAAAGTATACCAGACGGTAAAATCTTTTCATAAAAATAGATTATAGTAGCAATTTATTTAAAAAATGAAAAATTAAGTAAAATATTCTTATAAATAAAGAAACATCATCATCTCATAACAACGTGTATAAAAAAAAGTGTCAAAAAACTCTTCAAAAATAGATTCTGAACAGCAGTATATACATGGTAAAAGTTTTTAAGTTAAAAACTTAAAAAAAGGGTTATATATAAATAAATAAATAAATAAATATATATGTATATATATATATATATATATATATATAGTTCAAGGGAAATATATATCTAGAACTGTAGTTGTTTATTAAGTTACTCCATGGATGAAGGGGACATTGAATGATCTCTTATGCCGTTGTTGCTGGACTCCATCTAGTTTTGTACCAATGTGTATGATCTATTCTTCTCTTAAGCCTTTATTATAATGGTTTGTAGATACGGTAAATGTTCTTATATGAAATAAATTTAGAATTTTAGAAAATCTTAGAGAAAAATAATGCTATAAATATTTATTTTAAATCTAGTGGATGATTTTTAAATTGATCAAGTGTTTGAAAATCTTTCAAATATTTTAAAAGTCTAAAATTATTTTAAATGGGTATTTTTGTTTTAATGAACCAAGCCTTTTTTTAAAAGTCTCTTAAAATTTAATAACCTAAAAATAATATAGTTTTAAAATGTTATTTTATTTAAATGATTTTGTTTTTTTAGAAATATTATTTAATGTTCATCGTTTTATTTTATGTTAAAAACTCTACTTACTTAAATGATTTTATATCTCCTAAGAATTATTTATTAAAATTTATCATTTTATTTTATGATCAAGAATAAAAAAAAAATTTAAAAATTTAGTGTATTTCCCTTTCCTACATATTTTCTCTATTTCTTCCTCTCTTATTTCTCTATATATTATTTTCACCTTAAATTAAAAATAGACACGTGTAGGGCTAGGATCGAATTGCCCAAAAGTCTAATTCCCCTTCTCCCTTTCTTTCTTTCCCTTTTCCCTCTCTCTCCCCTTGCCATCCTCCTCTCCCCCCTCTTCCCTTCTCTCACTCCATCGACCTCCATCGCTGTCGATAGCTCCATCTCCCACTGCCGCTACGCCTCTCTCTCTCTCTCTCTCTCTCGATCTCTCTTGTCCCCTTTGCATCTCACCCCGTCGACTTCTCTCTTTTCTCTCACGGTAGCTCCAGCAACGTCATGCACCGCCTCCAGCCATCGCCAGCAGTTTGGGCTTGACCTTGGGCTACGATTGGTTGAGTAGGGGTGGTCTTGGGCATCCGACAGGAGTACTTACTAGGCCTACTACTGGTTGAAGGAGTAGGAGCATTTGGTTGCGATGGCCCCAACCACCACGAGCAGCAGTGGCGTGACCTTGGGCTGGTTGAGGGAATAGGGGCGTTTGGTCTGGATGGTGCTCGATTTGCTCATGTACGATAAAATTGGTTGAGGGAGGTGGGGCTTGGGCGTGACCTTGGGCTACGACTGCTAGACTGTACGTAGAAGAAGCTATCGGTGCAGGAGACTGTGGTTGAACCCAGAAAGACCGTGTTGCCACCATCGTTTCCCTGTTTGTCCGACCCTGAACTGCAAGTCGCGTTGCCTCACGCTATTAAGCTCTTCTCTCTATGTGATGTTGGTTGAGTAAGATGAGTTTGACGGCGGACCTTGGATTGAGACAAGGCGAGGCTACGACGAGGCTGGCAGTTGGTGAGAGGGAGAGAAGAAAATGCAGAAACAGGGACAAAATCGGCATTTGTTGACAAAACGAGGGACATGTAGAAAACAATTAGTGGACGAAAAATTACTGTTCATAATAGCCAGTCAGGGACAAAACCATAATAATAACCGGCCATAGTGCCATACATTGGCATAAATGGAATAAAACTGTAAAATTAAAATACTATTAATTCCTATTTATATACTGATAACCGCTTTTAATATATAAGATATATATATTTTTTGTTTTTTCTCTAAGCAGCTGGCTGGTAGGAGAATTCGGGAAGTGTTGGCTAAACTGGTTTTCTGAAGGTCACTTTCCTTTCACATATTTGGGGACTCCAATAGTGGATGGTCGTCTACAAATTAAACATTTTATGCCTTTGTTGGAGAGTAGAAAAGAAATTATTGGGATGGAAAAGTATATTATTGTTGCGAGAGGGAATATTGGTTTTGTTGTGTCATGTTCTTTCTAGCTTACCCATTCACTTAATTTCGATATTACAGGTTCCTAAAGCTATAATTTGAAAGATGAATGGGCTCTTTGCTATTTTTTCTAGGAGGAGCAAGGTGATAGAGGTAAGTGGCATTGGAGAGCTTGGAAGAAGCTGTGCTTTCCAATGGAGGAAGGCAAAATTGGGGTGAAAAATTTAGATGAGGTACAAAGATCTCTGTTTTTAAAATTTGGATTTGAACTTGTTAACTCAAGAATCGCTTTGGATGGAATTTTTTAAGCTAAATATGTTTAATCAGGGCATGTTTCCTTGTGCCTTGATGATGTCAAGGGGTCAGTGTTTTGGAGACGGTAGGGGTTGCCACTACTTTTGCAAAATTCTAGATGGAAGGTGCATGAGGGATCAATATCTTTATACTTTGATAATTTTATGGAGCAAGGGCTGTTGTGTAAAGAGGTTGTTGAGTTGGTTGAACCAAGTATTAAAGTTAAGGAATTGTTTGTGAATGATCGGTGGGATGTGGATCATCTTGAGATGTGGTTGGGGGAACAAAGAGCAAGTGATGTTATGTTGCAAGTGGGCTCTTTAAAAAAATGAGAAAGACATGTTGATATGGCTACCTGAAAAAATGGGGTGTTTACAACAAAGTTGGCATGAGAAGTTCTAAGGATTGAGATGCTAAGGCTTGTTTGAGCAAGATGGATATGGTACGAACTTTTGCCAAAAAAATGTCTATTTGTATGTGGAAAATTATGTTTGGTTGCTTAAGTGTGGATAAACAGGTGCGTTCACTGGGATTTCGTATAGCCTCTCGGTGTAATTGTTGTGTGGAGGGTCATGAGGAGGATTTGCAACATGTTCTTGGCAAATGTGAATTTGCATTGGAAATCTAGAAAAAAGTCTCGAGCGAGGTGGGAGTTCCTTTCTTGGCACAACAAGCTTGGATTGATAGAGTACAGTTATGGTTTGCTAGAGCTGCTAGACAATCTCAACTGGGCATCTTAATGGGTTTGATCCCTATTGTGGTTATATGGAGAGTGTGGCAAAGGAGGTGTGTTGCGCGCATGGAGGGAAAACAAGAAATTGTTCAACAAGTTTGGAGCTTGAAGCCGAAATCTCCAAGGTAAAAAAATTGTCTGAACGTGATTTACAATTATTGCATCATTTGGACATCCCAGTTGTGGATTCGAGGCCTTCCAAAGCATTTGTAGTCCGCTAGTTGAGGCCTTCTTTTGGGAAGCTGAAACTGAACTTAGATGGTAGCTCTTTCAGGAATCCATGACCAGCTAGAGAATGGGGAATTCTTTGGAATCATGAAGCAAGGTTTGGGTTTGCTTTCTCAAAATTCTTTAGTTCTTGCACTAATAATGAAGCTGAGTTTCGGGCAATTGTAGAGGGAATAAAATTCTACCGTCAGTTGGGTTATTCTTTCATTGAGATAGAATGTGATTCTTTGATTGTGGTTTCTTGGTTGGTGAATAGAGTTTGTACAGTGTGGTCTTTATGGGATTTCTAGGACCAATTGATGAGCTTGTTGGAGGGTATTGATTTCTCTATCAAGCATTTTTTTAGAGAAGTGAATAAAGTGGTCGATGAATTGGCTAAAACTGGTGCGTTAGGGGAGGATTCTTTATTTTTAGATGTTGCGGAGTTGCAACGTGAGGTAAGAGGTTTGTAAAGATTAGATGAAGTGGGTATGACATATGTAAGGTGTTGGTCATAGTTCGGTGTTGAGTTTAAATTTGGTTTGTAAAGGGAGGTTTTAATTGTTATAGGATTTTCTTCCGCTATAAGTGAGGCTTAATAAAGTTTATGGAGATTCCGTCCTTGTTTTTAAAATATATATATATATATATATATATATATATGTGTGTGTGTGTGTGTGTGTGTGTGTGTGATCCTATTTACATCTTCAACACTATCAATTGGCAGATGGGTTAAAACTGATCAACCATGTAGTGTCCACATGGGTTAAGAACATGGGTATAAAGTGAATTTGATAAGTACTTCTCGTCAATTAAATAACTTCACACTAGTTATTTAATTCTCAATCAGGCAATTAATTAACTCTTAACAAACATACAATTAACTAACTTCTAGAAAAATTGATAAACCATTGATCATAAGACTTTTTAATTAGGAATCGATCTAACATACGTTAGTTTTTAATTGAAGGTAAAAAAGAAAAAAGGCATCTCCTAAGCCTCTGTCTCTAAAAAATTATTAAAATAACTATATCATGCTCGTGATCCTAAAGTGTGAAATTATTTGGGAGATTGAGAGACTCTAAACTCTTCTAAGTGACGTAGTTATGCAATCTCAACAATTGAATGTTGGCCCTTAGACAACTAAAACTCAGTTTATGAAAATTTCACTCCGCTTGAGATAATGCGAATTAACATTGCCGAACTCCTTCAATAAGATATTTCCTAAGAGTTACTTGAACAGATCATATGGCAGCAACCTTGTTATAAGCCATGGCAGTTTGGAATGTGTCTACTTAACTTAGTCTCATTTAGCCATAACTCTTGGGGAAAAATAAATTAATATATCAATATCCTCTCATATTATATGTTCTATGTGATGGAAATTGTTATGGACGTGTTTTACCGCCACCGCCTCACGATCACTTGCAACCACAAAATAAGATGACTTGGAGGTTTAAGAGAATGCCTTCGATATCTAAGTCAGTGATCAAATAAACTCGTTAATACCAATGAATCAAATGCCTTTTACATATCTAGATTCTTCTCTTATATAGAGCATTTGAATTGTTCTGTTATTAAGTGATAACGGACACATTTGTTATTTCAAATTCAAACCTGGAGATGAAGGGTTCATCTCATAATAAATTTGAATAATAACTGTTTTGATCTCATGTCAATGTCAGATAATTGTCCAGTCGGTATTGGCGATGGGGTAAATTCTCTTAATACCGATCTGGGCTTCAAGTAGTGAGGTAGGCTACGGGCTTGAATAATGGCCCAGGCCCATGTGGGATTAACCGATTAGAATATCCTCTACAGAAATATTTGTCTTTTACATGAACAAGAGAGAAGGAAAATGTTATTACTTTAAAGCATATGCTTTATACTTTGATTAAAAAAATCTGGTTTAATTTGCATGCTTTCAAAGTCAAATATTTCATCAAAATTCCTGGTCATTAAGGACCTATTTATTAGAAGAATATAATATTTTATTAAAACTAAAATATTTATTTATTGTTATTATTATTATTATTTGGCACAAACCCAACCTCCACCAGGACCATGCACCACTCTGCCACGAACAATATTGGATCATCATCGTGTTGCTTATAGCCGTTGTCGAAATTCTAAATCCACAAGCCCAACCATGTTTCTTCTGAACATCCACCAATATTAATCTGAACAAAAGTATTTGGAAGGTTTTTAAATTGAGTAATTTTTCAAACTACATTAATATCTTGTCATATGATCATATCCCACTTTATCGACGTGATAATATTTAAGGTTTTCTAACTTTTTAATGATGACTAATAGAAGTGTACAGTTCTAATGAGATTTTATAAAAATAAATTTATAAACTAATATAATTTTATATGATACGTTACAGTTACTTTAAAATAAAAATAATTTTACAATCTATCGTATTACATCAAATTTATAAGTTTATTTTCATAAAATCTCTTTGTGGTTAAAGCCGCATCAGCAGCTGCTCTCAGCTGGGGACTGCTATCTGATTCAATTCTCAACTCAAAGAAATATCTTCCAAAAATTAAAGCTGAAGTCGATGACTTTATGTTAAACTGCATTTTGTATTGCCACTGATAATTGTTCAAACGCTTACAATACATATCCCAAAAATTTATCGTACTCACTTGTTCTACGTAGGGGAAAAAACCCTGTTCTTTGTATATTATCTATAGGAAGAAATCAAGCTCTTTTACATGGATTTATACAGATTCAAAGAAAAATATATAAATTAAATTACAAGAAGTTAGAACCATAAGAGCTCCAACCTTTCCTATGCACAACCTGTTGTTATAAGGAGTAGCTAGATGCAGTTTAAGGTCGCCCTGATATGAGCCATAAAACTAAGGACATGCACTCTCATCATCCGAGGAGTTGTACTGCCGCCTTGGAGGAATAACTTGTGGCAGCATTGGGTTCACTGGAACTGGAAATTTATGGGCAGAACTAACTATTGTTCGCTCGTTAATCATACCAACTTCCTTGCAGACCCGATCAAGAATGGTAAGAAAGTCTCTAACGACCAGGAAGATTCTGAAGGGATGAGCTTCTTCCCTGGCGGAGTCCCCATGGAAGTATTCTGTAATCTCCTTCACTAGAGACAGCGCAACACTTTCTTGGGCTTGAATTCTTATAATCTCCTCCTCAGCCATTTGCATGAATTTGTGCATCGACTCTGAGAATTTCTGGCTGCTTTCATTCAATCCTGTTGTCTCATTCAATCGCACAACCTCACCAATGTTCCCAATCCCCCTAGAAAGTTTGGAGACTTCACTGCTAAGCACATCAGAGTCCATTGCAGCAGCTTTCTTCACATTGGTAAGCTCTGAACTCAGACCGGAAACAACTTGTAGGCCAAGCTTCCTACACTTGGCATCTTCACTCAAAGTAGTGTTTGGAGTTTGGTTGGTACCTGAGAGTCGAGCACCTTCCGTTCTGATAACCTCTTGTACAACAAAATGCAAAAGAGTGGTTTTTCCATCTGAACCCTTGACATCAACAAGCTTGAGAAGTGTGTCGAGCTTGAAGGCATGGGCATCCCCACGGTTTGTCCCAATGTTCATGCGGTTCCCAGTCTTTAACACAGCATCTAGAAGCTTCAAAAACATCCTGCAGTTTCTCAGTTCTTCGCAAGCAGCCTGTAAATGTAAATGGCATACCAATTAGATGGATTGAAAAATGCATTTTCCTCCTATTTAGCAAGAGAGTTCTTGATGACTGAATCTCTTTATGTATAGTTAGGTCACCAGGTGATCCAATTGGTGAGTAACTCATTTGGGAGGAGGAAGAGAGGGAAAGGGGGAGGGAATTCATAACACTATGAACTGTGGCTGCCAATTAGCATGATCGGCCAAAAGATACTAAGTGATGTCTCTTTTCTTCTTAAGCCCATTAAGGTTGTACTGAAAAAAATCAAGAACAAAAAAAAGTGATCACATGCCTTGTGTGCGTGAGTGGTGTTTACAGAGAGAGATGACTTACCTCTAGAGTTCCAAAAGATTTTTTGAGGTACTCAATCTCGGACTCAAAATTAGCTATGTAAAGCATTGCATCCACCCTTTTAAATGCAAAAGGTACATCAAGCAGTGCCTTCAAAAATTTCTCAGCTGGGCCAAGCTTAATTACTGAATCATCATCTTTGTACTCCTTCAGTTTCCATTCTTCTTCTTTGGTAGGAGCCATCTTCAGCAAACTTTCCAGTATTTCAGAACCAAGACTTTCTGCATTTCCTGCATTTGAAAAAGAAAAGAAACATATATCATTTTAGCAGCTTGTTCAGCGTCTCAGCAATAGCAAAAACCTTTACACACAAGAACCTCTACCGCTCCATTTGCTTCATTGAAAGACAAATTGGACATAGGAAGATTATTGATGCAGCACCCTACCAGTACTCAGTTATCTACTCGAGGAACAAAGACAATTGTCCGAATTTGGAAGATTAATGGGGCTTCTTTATACTCGGAAAAAATAGAAATTAAGCTTCTGAACTGTATCAACCTTCAGGGTATAAAAAAAAATTCCACTTCAACATCACTTCCAGCACCTATTAGTATCAACTACCACCACTCATAATAACAACTGAAACATCGCAAATTCTACCCATAATTGGAAATTCCACAAGAGAATAATGCGATCAAAGTTACTTCCCCAGCAGAAGTAAATCAATGTCTAAAAAGTTACAGATCCACCCTACTTAATGATGGCTTCTTGACAACAAAGTAGCAAGTTTACACTGTAAAGCATGAAACAGTTAACATGTCCACATCATAAAGTTTGCACAAGAGAAGTCATGCCAACAAAACCAACAACATTCTCAGAACCGAGAAAACAAGAAATCAACATCAAAATTAAAGGGGAAAATGTATACCTTCTAAAAGGGCATCGCAGACTTCCTCTGTGGTAACATTAAGGGCCCTTAACGAAATTGCAATATTCTGCGACTTTTTGGGATCAAGCACTCTATTCTCGTGATTTGGTGAAGGAATAACCGAGCGTGGAGTTGTTTCTTTAGGCTTTGGATTCGGTGTGTTCACGACAAACAATGTCTCGATCATTTCCTCATTCAATCTGCAACCACCCCAATTTTTCATACTTAAATCCAGGCATACAATTTGAACAAGTAGAGAACTGGACGATTATAGGCCAATTATAACAAGAAAAAGGAGTAAAAGGAAAGCAATTGATAAAAAAGAGCTAGTACGAGATAAGAAAGAGTGAGTAAATAAATAAGAAATGAGTATCTTACTTAAAAGAACTAGATCTGAGGTGATCCCACACCATTTCACGATCAGAGCTGGCTCTTACTTTATCCCAATGTAACGGCTTCAGCTTGGGCTTGGGAGTTTCCTCACTCTTCTCTGTGGATGTAGAACTGGGTGGCAACTCAATTGGAGAAACCTGTGTTGGGTTTTGCAATACAAAAGGCCTCGAAGGCGGTATTAGTGCGGGCGGCTGAGAGATGGGCTTGGACTCAGAAATGGGTGTTGAAGGATCTGGAGTTTCCCAGTGTCCGTGCATAGGTAGCGGAGGTGGCGGTGGCGGTGGAGGGGGTGGAATACAATGCGGCTGTGATGAAGCACTGGGAGTTCTCTCTGGAGACTTCTCAAGACAAGATCTTGTCGGTGCATTTTCCTCCAAATTACGTTCCGGCGAAGATGGCGGAGATGGTGATGAAGGAGGTAGTGAAGGTGCGGGAGACTGCCGGTGATTTTGATCCGACGCGCTGGGCGATGAAGCACTGAGAGTTCGCTCTGGAGACTTCTCAAGACAGGATCTTCTTGGCGTATCCTCCAAGTCACGTTCCGGCGAAGATGGCGGAGATGGTGATGAAGAGAGTAGTGAAGGTGTGGGAGACTGCCGGTGATCACCATCCGAAGCATTGGGTGATGAAGCTAAATCAAGGGTCCTCGAAGGCGGCGGAGACGAAATACGATGGGGTTGTGATGAAGCACTGAGAGTTCTCTCTGGAGACTTCTCAAGACAGGATCTTCTTGGTGTATTTTCCTCCAAATTATGCTCCGGCGAAGATGGCGGAGATGGTGACGAAGTAGGTAGTGAAGGTGTGGGAGACCGCCGGTGATCTCGATCCGAAGCATTGGGTGATGAAGCTAAATCAAGGATCCTAGATGGAGGAGGAGACGGAATACGATTATGCTGCAATGAGTAACTGAGAGCTCGCTCTGGAGACTTCTCAAGCCAGGATCTTGTTGGCGTATCTTCCTCCAAGTTACGCTCCGGCGAAGATGGCGGAGATGGTGATGAAGAAAGTAGTGAAGGTGTGGGAGACTGCCGGTGATCTCGATCTAAAGCAATGGGTGATGAAGCTAAATCAAGGATCCTCGAAGGCGGAGGAGACGGAATACGATTCTGCTGCAATGAGTCACTGAGAGTTCGCTCTGGAGACTTCTCAAGGCAGGATCTTGTTGGCGTATCTTCCTCCAAGTTACGCTCCGGCGAAGATGGCGGAGATGGTGATGAAGAAAGTAGTGAAGGTGTGGGAGACCGCCGGTGATCTCGATCTAAAGCAATGGGTGATGAAGCTAAATCAAGGATCTTCGAAGGCGGAGGAGACGGAATACGATTCTGCTGCAATGAGTCAATGAGAGTTCGCTCTGGAGACTTCTCAAGGCAGGAGCTTGTTGGCGTATCTTCCTCCAAGTTACGATCCGGCGAAGATGGCGGAGATGGTGATGAAGAAAGTAGTGAAGGTGTGGGAGACTGCCGGTGATCTCGATCCAAGGCATTGGGTGATGAAGCTAAATCAAGGATCCTCGATGGCGGAGGAGACGGAATACCGTTCTGCTGCAATGAATCACTGAGAGTTCGCTCTGGAGACTCCTCAAGCCAGGATCTTGCCAGTGTATTTTCCTCCAAGTTACGCTCCGGCGAAGATGGCAGAGATGGTGATGAAGAAGGTAGTGAAGTTGTGGGAGACAGCCGGTGATCTCGACCCGAAGCATTGGGTGATAAGGCTAAATCAAGGATACTGGAAGGCGGAGGAGACGGAATAAGATGCGACTGCAACGAGTCACTGAGAGTTCTCTCTGGAGACTTCTCAAGCCAGGATCTTGTTGGTGTATTTTCCTCCAATTTAGGCTCCGGCGAAGACGGCGGAGATGGTGATGGAGAAGGTAGTGAAAGTGTGGGAGACTGCCAGTGATCTCGATCCAAAACATTGGCTGATAAAGCTGAATCAAGGATCCTCGAAGGCGGAGGAGACGGAATACAATTCAGCTGCAATGAAGCACTGGGAGTTCTCTCTGGAGACTTCCCAAGCCAGGATCTTGCTGGTGTATCTCCCTCCAAGTTACGCTCCGGCGAAGATGGCGGAGATGGCGATAAAGAACGTAGTGAAGTTGTGGGAGACTGCATATTACTTCGATCTGAATCATTGGGTGATGAAGGTAAATCAAGGATCCTCAAAGGTGGAGGAGACGGAATACAATGCAGCTGTGATGTAGCACTGAGAGTTCTCTCAGGGGACTTCTCAAGACAGGATCTTGTCGGTGAATTTCCCTCCAAGTTACGCTTCGGCGAAGGTGGCGGAGACTGTGATGAAGAAGGAAGTGAAGGTGTGGGAGACTGCCGGAGATTTCGATCTGAAGCATTGGGTGATAAAGCTAAATCAAGTATCCTCGAAGTCGGAGACATTTGATCCGAAACATTTGATATTCTTGGAGACGCATCCTGGTGATTGTCCGACGGAAAAGTAGTTGACTCAACCTTTTGATTCCATGCTCCCAAAGACGCATCTGGGTTCCTGTCAACAGCTCTCTCTGGAGTCGATAATGCCGAAGACGAATATCCCACATTTTTACTAGAATTAGCGTCGTTCGATGGTCTTGGAGATGCATCTGGTGCTTGTGGCTGTGCAGAGTTGGGTTGCAATCTTCTGGGGCTCAAACTGGGAGAGAGACTAATGGAGTGAGACCGAGCCGGCGAACCGGAAGTCGAAGATGGATACGAACAGGAACTGGAATCACTGCATTTTTTCTCCTCGGCCAGAAACAATCTCCGGGAGCCTGATCCAGTGATACTCAACGACACTCTAGGCGAGTAAAACTCATCTTCTTCCTCCTCTGTCTCCTCCTCGTCGCCACCAACAACCCTGGAACTCTGCCGAGCCAGCGGCGGAAGCGGGAGGAGCTCCGGAGAACTCAGCTTCCGAGTATCCAAATCGCCGCCGCCGCCATCACCATTTCCAACGTTAGCATTAACACAGCTATCATCAATTCCCCGAGAGTTGACCAGCGTGCCTAGGTACAGAAACTCGGAACTGCTGGCGTCGACGGTGATAGTCCCATTACCTCTTTCGGCATTCTCCGGGAACAACCTGCTACTGTTATCGGACCTCGAAGTCTTGTCTTCGGCGAAACCACGGCGCCGCAAATGGAAGAAAACCGCAGCCCCGAAGAATACGACGGCTGATACGGCGGCAGCGGCGGATACTGCAACGAGCTTGGAAGAAGTGTGCTTGGAAGAGGGGGATTGAGGGAGAATGAGGGAGGAGATGTTGGCAGGGAAGGAAGCGAAGGAGGCAGGGGAGGGAGGAGGAGGGGGTGGGGGATAGGACGGGAAAAACGGAGACTGGTTGGGGGTGGAAGTGGAAAAAGGGTACTTGGGGGTAGTGGGAGAAGATGGGGGAGATGGAGACGGAGGCTGAGAAGGAGGGAGAGAGTCGAGAGGCACATAGGGCTCGTGGAGAATCTTGCGGCCAACAATGGAGTTGGTGCAGGATAACTGCAGAGGTGCCCAGAATAAGAGCAGAAAAAAGAAGAAGAAGGTGGGCATTGTGGGCAAAGCTTTGTACACCCAATCTCTCTCTCACTCTCTCTCAGCTCAGCCGAGGAGGAAAAGAGGGAGAGACTGACACAGAGAGTGCAGAAACAGAGAAACAGAGAAGAGACATCAGTGCTCTGTGATTGTGCGTGTGAGTGGGAAGCAGATGAGGAAAGGGACTGTGAAAAGGTTGTTATCATCTAAAGACTAAAGACGGGAAAAGGTAAGAGTAAAATCATGGGTAGTGTGGATCCAGCTCAGGTTTTGCTGGTAATATATATGTTTTTTGCATTATTCATGTGCATGAAAAACAAATTAGAAGTGATAGATTTAAAAAAGATTTTACAGAATAAATTTATTTAATTTTATATGATAGGTTAAATATATTTTATAATAGATATAATGTTATAATTTAATATATCATTAAGTTTATTTTTATGTTATTTATTTATATATAAAGTATTTTTTTAAAAAATATTTTAATCACAAATAAATTATATAAAAATAAACTTATAAATTTATGTAATTTGATATAATACGTCATATTGTAAAATTATCTTTATTATGTAATAAATTTTATGAAATTATATCAATTTATATATTTATTTTATATAATATTTTTATGTCTATATCAGTTATCTTACTTAAAACAAATACTGTTTAACTTTTTTTTTTTTCTTTTTCTTTTTCATTTTCTTTTTTGTGTTCTTGTTTTTTGGTGTCAATCCCATATATCAAGCAATTTGGTTCCCTGTGTCAAGCATTTTGGCTAAACAAAAGGGACTCATGAAAATAGACTTTTGAGGCAGCCCTCAACTTTTAGCAGATCTAAGAGTTTTTTCTCCCAAAAAAAACACCATTCCTTCTTTTTTTGTTTTTTGGTAATTGATTTTATTTTTAATTTTTATATTTTTGGGATAGTGACATCAGCTTGAAGAGGTTGAGGAATTTAGTCATAGTAACAGTAGAAACTCAGTTGATGGCGCCAGAGATTCTCAGTGTCACTGTCACTGTCTTCATGTTCATGTGGGTCAATGATAGCGGCCCTCTTCTGCATTCTGCATCCCTCCTTCTGTTCATGGGACTTTGGATGTATCTGTTTGAAGAGTAATGGAAGTGAAAAATTCCTAAATGCGCTTGCATGCATCAATTTTGTGCAAGTTTTCTGTAAAACAGTAGATTTTATCAATAAAAAAGTAAGGCCCGTATAGATTCAAAATCCGCATTAATACATTTTAATTTATCTTATTTTATTATTAAAATTTTTTAAATTTTTACATAAAATATAATAAATAATTTAATTTTTTTAAATTTTTAAATAATAATAATAATATAAAAATAATATTCTAACAATATTTTTTTAATTTATATAAAACAATCGCAACTCATTTTTGAATTCAAATAGAATTTTTTTCACATTCTTTTACATTAGAATTCATTATTTTATAAAAAATATTCGAGCGAGACTAATACATTTTAAATTTATATTTATTTTGTAGAATTTTGTTACTATGGGTTATACAGTATTTATAATTTAATTTAATTTATCCTATTTAACATATATATATATATAGCAAAGTTTTAATGACTTTTTCTTTTCTTTTCTATTTATAGATTTTTCAAAAAGTTTCAATTTTTTTGTGCATTTTAATGGGAGATAGAATAAAGTATTTATTTATGTTAAGAAGTTGGAAGTGGGGTGATTTGTATGGATTTCTAAACACATATTTTTTTAGGGAAAAAAGAGTATTTTACTGGTCTAAGGATAGTGCTCCAATAGTATAATTAATGATTAAACAACATAGTTGCCGACTCACTTATTGTTGCAAATAATTATAAAATGAGTAATATTAGAGATAAGTCATTATAATAATATATACTTTATACTCATTGCGTGGCTGCTTCTAATTAATTGTTTCTAACACTCATTTGAGAAAATGTGTGATTTACATGATGCTACATCATATATACAAAATGAATGCTCCCAATAATAATTTTTATCTATATTTATTCTATAAAATATAATCTCATTTATCTTGTAAAAGAAAGAAGTAAGATGCAAATTTAGAAAATGAGAAATTATAATCTCTAATTGTGACTGCTTTGTAACTGAAAGAAGCAAAAGAGATATACCAAGCGACTGAATGCATTCGATGACATGATATTAGAATATAAAAAATTCTATTCATCATTCCAACTCTCATTATCATTCCATCATCTTATGATATGATATTAAATAATAAATTTATAAGTAAAATATAATAAATAATCTCCAATCACTTAATACCACATTATAAAATGATGAAAATTAAGATAATGAATAGCATTACTTACATAATTTTATATAATTAGATCTATTTTATAATAAAAATAATTTTATAATACAATGTACCACGTCAAACCACGTTAGTTAGTAAATTTCTTTCTACGGAATTGTGTCAAATGATTTTATTATATATCAGTTACTATTCACCTCTACATCTCATACCTAATAATTTTTTTTATTTTTTATAAAATACAGAGCGCATGCATTGAATAATAGTTGATGAGATGAATTATTCTTATGCCAAAACATCTTATCGATTTGATGGGTGCACCAGCACATGCACTTGGTTGTGATAATGGCATGGAAGAACATTGGTCAATAACCTAAAAAATGATTGTTTCTGTATAAATTTATTATTCATATGTATGGATCTGCATAAGAGATGGATGGTCCTGGTTTTTTCTATTATTTTAATTATCTAGATCTATGGTCCTTTTTTCAATACAAAGAAAAGAAAAATATTCTCAAGTGAAGGGGGGAGGGAGGACAATGATTCCTGTGTAAGACAATTCAATTTGTCAATGAGTAGGAAGGTAGTTTTACCGGGATGATGCAATGGTTGCATTTTCAAACGACATCATTTAAAAATTTCAGAACATGTTGCTTCTAACCTTAGTTTATGCTCTCAATCTTGACTCATTGCACTGTCTACTAGAAAATGAAGCTAAGCCCAAGAAATTGACCATTTTTTACTCCCACCAGATTGAATTAAATTAATTCATAATGTTTTCAATTGAGTATAAAAAAGTGGTAAATACTATTACATATTATTTAAATAATAATATTAATATGTCTTCTCATTTTGATCGTTTATATATTTAATTTTTTTTTTAATTTTTTTACTTATTGATTAAAGAAGTGACTATTAATATTTTTATATTTTTAAAAATGTTAAAAAATATTAAAAAATGTGTAATTAAAAATTAAAAAAAATAAATTTTATCTAGACGGCACGCTCATTGCTAGGTGACAGCCTTGCATCACTCTTATTTAAAATGAAGAAGTTTTATTTTATTTTTTTTGCCATAATGACCATGAAGAGCTCTAATTATAAGTTAAATACCGGTATGTGACTTGTGCATGTCTTAGGTTATTACAAACAGTTTTGCTATTACAAATGGCATCAAAACAAATTTGTCGTAATACCGTCAAAGTCATTACTTAGGAGGGAAGTTTTTGTATCCTTTATAATAATTTTAAAAAGCTCCAATTATAACTATGATAAGGGTTTTTTTTTTTTTAATAAATAATGCTAGATACAGTTTTAAGGCGTCTAAGCTTAAATATTTTCTTTAAAAAAAAATCTATTATTAAAAACTAATTTTTTCATGCAGTCTTAGACTCATCTATATTTTAAAAAATATATATAAAATTTACACAGACTGTAAATATTATATATGTATAAATATATATTTATATATATATATATATATATATATATATATGACTCAGTTCTCTTTGACTGACACAAAAATGTTGTATTAAAATGGATGAAATCCTCTGCTGATTCATTTGTTAAGATGGCAACAACTCGGGTGCAAGGATGTTTCATGGCAACCCTAAAGAGTTAAAGATCACCTACCAATGCTTTTATTGACAAAGGCTCGTTATGACTGACCAAAGTTTTACATACTGCATTTTCTAACGAGTGTTATTGTGACTATTGTCTATTAACTTTTATTTTTATTTATTTTTATCTAAATAAAAGATAATTTAAAAGTAATAAAAATGTCACATTTTATATAAAGTGAAGAAAATGAGATAATTATTTTCTCGATAAGTATTACATATACAAAAAGATTATATAAAAATAAACTAACAAACTGACGTTAGTTTCATGTGATCCATTATATTTATTTTATAATAAAAATAACTTTATAATCTGACATACACGTCAAGTTACATCAATTTATGAATTTAATTTTATATAATTCAACTAATGTAATCCATTTACAAGGGAACAAATGGACAGCTTTGGACTCCACAATATGTAAACATTGATGTTGTCAGCAATGAACCCAAAACATTCCCTTCCCATGGCATTCTTAAATTCAGCACAAGGAAACCAAGGAATAATACAAGCAAGAAATGAAATCTCAATGCCACCTTACTTTATGCCCTTTTATTATTTTTGGAATCGCTGAGCTTTTTTCCACTTTTCTACTTTGCCTTTCAATGATGAATCTATTGACTGGTAGTTTGCCTTTAAGCTGCTGCTGCTGTTGTTTTTGTAACCATTCGAGAAGTTTCTTTTCTTTGAGAAAATTAGATTAGGTTTAGAGGGTAAAACACTTGAAAATGAATTAAAAAGATAAGGCGTGCCATGTTACAGTAATAACATCATTTGTTCTTGTACGTCTATCTCCTTAAAGTAACCAATCTTTGAGATATATAAAGGAATATTGATATTTTATACCACAAATTATGGCGTGAAAAAACTATCAAATAAAATTATTCATAAATATCGGAAAGAAAGAGAGCTTTATGGCCTTAAAAACTTCGTGATTGATTCCAGTACCTGAAAATGGATTTTCTTCTCAATGTGACGGGAAAAGAAGACACAAAAAAGAGCATCATCCGGGAAAAAAACATTTACATAATTTATCACCATTTTTTTTTTTTTTTAATGTCGAGAATCTCTTCAAGACATGATCTTTCGGACTCATCCATGTAGAGTAAATTCTCGATCCCATATGCCGCACCTCCAGAAGTATTCCTATACGGAATTGGTTAAATTGCTAACTTTTTATTAAGGAATGTGGCCTCTAAATAATTGTTTGTACTCATGAAGTGTTGAACCTTAAACTTTAAAGAGAGTGAAAATTTTCAATCTTCCCAACTATAATTTCAAGTTCAAAAACTATAATAATTAGAGTAATGATGCTAGATATGGGTTTTGAATATGCAAGTTCCATGCAAGCTCTTTAAAAAAAAAAAAAAAGGTAAGACCCATATTTTCAAATATTTTTGTAAAAACTTATGTTGGACTTGCATTTTTTAATATCACACATCATTTTATAAATAATTAACGAAATGATTTTTCCAAAGTTGAACAGGTCACTTATAATGTTAAAACTGATTTTTATCCGACTGGAGACCTCACGTACGTACATTGTGTTCAAATGATTTTCATATTATGGTGATTACTATTTTATGTGGGTGGGTGTCTTCTACTTTTTCAGCACCAAATCAAAATCGCCCCTACATTATATTAGAGAACTCTTAAAGATATAAAGAGTTTATATAAAAATAAATTTATAAATTGACATAATTTTATAAGATCTGTTGGATCTATTTTATAATAAATATAACTTTATAATATGACGTATCATATCAAATCACATCAAAATAATAAATAATAAAAACATGAAAAGCTTAATTGTGCAAAAGATATGGCTAAGTGAGGACAATGGAAGACATATATAAAAAAAAACAAGAAGAAGAAGATGACCAAGGGCCAGCTTGATTTTACGCCTCATTTGTTCACAACACATATCATCTTATCTTATCTTATCTCATCATTATAATTTTATCAAATTTTAATATAAAATAAAATAAATAATTTAATTTTTTTAAATTTTAAAATAATAATAATATTAAAAAATTATTATTTTTTATATAATGAAATGCAGAGTAGAGGAGCTGGATGTTTCCATCATCAAATAAAATGCTGATAGTGCTTAGTGCTTGCTCCATTAAAGAGATAGTACTGAAAGAAGTTAGTAATAGTATGTATGGGTACGTGGTGGAGTAATAATAATTGATAGAATGGGGACAAAGCTGCTTTTGAAAACATTGCCCACCGAACCTTTGTTTTCTATTTTATGTCGTTTCTGGGTAACATTTTATAGCACATCTTTATATGAAAATCATGCACTTTTTAGGATACCCAAGAAAAAAGAGCAAAAACAAAAAAGAAGAAAAGAAAACAAGACAGCTAAAGTGTCATGCATGCAGAAAGACAACGGTAATACAACAATGCCTGAAGAAGGGATCCATGGCATGCCTGCAGGATTACCCTCCTAACCTTTGAAAATATTAATACTTCTGTTTTCATCGTATTTCTATCATCTTAGCATTATCTTTCTATTATCTTATCTTATCATGCGATTTCACTTGTAAACCTATTGAAGTTGTAAGAAAATTAAACTTATAGTTGATGCGGCTGATATCAACTTCTTTCACATCGTTAGTGTCTCTTGGTTTGTCTATAAGAGAGTTTGCAAATAAGTTTTTTTTTTTTTTTTTTTTTTACTTGATAAAATTTGAAGATGTGCAAGTCTCGCGTACTAATTTTTTTTTTTAAAAATAGAGTTTACTATTAAAAAATCACTTTTTAAATGGATTTTAAATTTATTTATTTTTTTCAAAATGAGTGTATAGAGATTTACACATTCTAAAACTACAAATATTATTTATCTTCTTTTATAACTTTTAATTACACATTCTGGTGCGATGAATTTTAATTTTGGAAAATACTAATATGACTCTTAAATGTGTTCACTAAATATGCACATTCATATATTTTTATTTTTTTTAATGATTAAAGAAGTGATTAGTAATAAATTTGTATCTTATTTTAAAAAATATTTAAAAGAAAAAGAAAAGCTATTTACACTTATACCACTTAAAATATAAGATTCTTAATTATCTAGAGCGCCACTACAAGTCAGACTGCTAAGCTCCAGAGGTGTCTGGATTTACAAGTACGTATGTATATTCCCACATTGTTTCAGTGACTAGGCATCGTCGAGCAACATCCAATTTGCAGATTTTCCTTCTTTTTTCCTTTTTTTTTTTTTTTTTGATACGTGATTGTTGCAGCTTAGATATCAATCTAAAGCAGATGAAGCTGGACATTTATACCATTTTTTTTTATATAAAAATGTGCAATCACTGATTCACTTTTTCCTTTTTTTTTTTATATATATTTCACTAATATAATTGAATATGTCATTTTTTTAATATAAAATAATTATTTTTAACTAATTATATTAATAGAATACACAAAAAATATTTAAAAAGAACTCTACTTGCTATAACTCTTTCTTTAATGGGTATAAATGCATGGCTAGTTTTCGATTGTACCGTTACCTTTATGATGATTTGTTTGACACATACATTTATCAAAATCAAATAATTATTATTAAAAGTATCTATTTTGTATATATAATGTGACATCATATAGATCACACATCTTCCTAATGAATGTTAAGAACAATCAACTAGAAGCAACCACGCAGTAAATATAAAATATGTACTATTATAATATCTTCTCTCTAACATTACTCATCAAATAATGGATGATGCTCAAAAACAAAAGTATTATGAGATTTTGTCGTCCCTTATTTTTAGTGGCCAAAACACTGCACATGAGGAAACAACTCAACAACCATGGCTCCTTGGGATGTCTCCATGAGATCTCTTACATGATCCCCCATGTTTTGTTTGTCATTACGTGGATCCCGAGTTATGTTGCAAAATAAATCTTAATAAATAATTACTTTTCAGGCTTTACAAAGCTGGATTTATGAGCTGCATCTCCTCGTCTCGTGTCAGTGATAATGGATACATTTTGGAATTCTTTGCATCATCCGGTCCCCACCGCACATCCCACACCCTACGTGGAGACCGGGTTCACTAATCCTATGAACCCGCAGCTTCCTTCTTTTTTCGCTTCTTCTTCTTTTTTTGTTAGAAAAATTTTTGCATCTGCCTACATTGGCACACACTCAATGCATTGTGTAAAAAAAAAAAAATAAAAAAAAAAAAATTTGTGAATTGTGTGCCGGCTGTAAGCAGATGCATAGCAAACCCCTTTCTTCTTCTTCTTCTACTCATTTATTTTAGTGTTCTTCTCCTACACCACTAGCTATTCCATGCAAAACTTTCAGAGCAAATTAAGAAAAACTTGCAGTATAAGATTAGATATATTTTGTCAACGTTGTAGTTGTAAAATCTTGGCATCACAGAGAATCAGAAAAACTTGGAAGGCATAGCGGAGGAGAACGAGAACGAGAGTTATCGAAATACCAAGTAAACTTGAAATACCAAACGCCACTTTACGTAGCTGCGGCTGCAGGACAGGTGCATGTAACGAAGAAATTGGTGGAGAAACTGTCGGAAGAAATTTCAAAAACTCCTACTTCGGTGTTGTTTGGATGCTGAGAAACGATGGGGCAAATAAAACCCATGACAGAAAAACCTAGCTTTCGAACCGGGAGCAGGGAAGGGGCAGGATGGGTGGCGATGGGTATAGGCAGGCCGCCGAGTCATCGATCCTGGGCGATGACAGAGACGACATCACGCGACGAGAGGGAGGGAGGGGGCGCGGGAATGGGATGGTTTCAATACGTGTCGTGTTCAAATGGTGTCAAGGACAGCCACTTCAAGTGTGGGGTGTTGGTTGATAAACAGTAGCTAATTAGTAGAAAAACTCATTGGAATTATTCCCATAAAAATAAAAAGGGCTGCATCTTGCGCCAAAACTCATGAACTAAATTAGAACCCATTAAAGGTTAACCAAATTGACGAATCACAAATGCCCAATGTACTATTTTAATTTAACCTTTCTGATCCAAAATTGTCCAAAGTAATCATTCATCATCTTCGTAAATAAATTCGGAGTGACAATTCCATAAGATTTCGGTAACTTTGCTTCAATTAGAGGACCGGAAGATAGCACCAGCGGTCATCCGGTAGAGATCGATCTCGGACAAGTGTTCTTAGGCCTAGAACTTCAATCTGGATAAGTGTTTTAAAAACCTATTCTTGGGAGTTAGATTCAGGTTCTGGTGGTTCAACGACATCATCTCTTATTGCCTGTGACCAATTAATTATTTGACCATACATCATGGCCTGCATTCAGGCAGTTTCTTAATTTATTGACCGTGAAATCTTTTTCCATTTGCGCAATAAAAGCCCTCAATTTGGTTGGAGGAGACAAAAATAAAGCAAAAAGGAAATAACAAACAATCACCCTAGGACTCAAGATATCAACCAACAGCAACAATAACTCCCTCAAACCCAATAAATGCCTCTACTACCGTATGTACACAGAATACCCTAATAAATGAATCGGGGATTCATGTGAGAACATAGTCCTAGTCCTTACAATCACTTTGGAAAACTACACGTTATGTTAGTCATTGCTACAACAGAGGGAAAATAGAACTAATGTACACAATCCCCTTTCTCAATCTATTCTTTCCTGGAAAATCTAACTCAAGCTAATCATGAATTAAAAAAAAAAAAAAAAAACACTTAAGCAGCTGCAAGATTATAATAATGTGAACATGCTGATATACCCAATGCGCCATAGAAACTGAGAAACAAAGTATCAGAGTCTTGCACATCACTACCAATTATATTAGACCATTGTTATGATACAAGAGAGTTCCTTTTCAGCAATTTTTACCTTGCATCAGTCCACCAGGTGAATCTACCTCACAATTGTGACGCAGAAGCTCCTCTGCATAAAAATGAAATATCATAATTCATGTGCCGTGACAAGTCATAATGACTAGCAATCACTACTTTCACATTTAGTTACGCAAAAAAAAAAAAAAAAGAAGAAGAGAAAATTTTGCAACATATTTAACTAGGTACAAGACATAAATTAGTAGAACGACAATGGTCATGTTTCTATATGGCTAACTGGAGGTTATGGGTGGACTAGAGCTAGGTGCAACAGAGAAACAAGTAAGATCAATCCAAAATAATCTCCGAGTAATGGGAACTTGGGATTGTGTGGATGTGTATAGGTGTGATACCTCCTCATACTGACTTATGTGTGTAGGTGGTGTATGCGATTCCACATTGCTTGGGAGAGAAGTTCTTGCTCTTCACAATGGTTCCAATCGGGCACTAGTTATACCATTGACTGTTGAAGTATAAGACCAAATGTGGCTTGGGCCTCCCTTGGGGCACTACAATTCGTATTAGAGCCTAATCCAACTAGAAATGTCAGACTTTAGCCAAGTCACCAATGATGAAATGACCCAATGAGGACATAAAAAATTTAAAGGGTAGAGATTGTGATACCCAATACTGACTGATGTGTGTAGGTGGTGTAAGGGATCCCACATTGATTGGGAGAGAGAAAGTTCTTGCTCTTTATAATGGTTCCAATGGGGTTCCAATCGTACCATTGACAAGTTCTTTTAGATTATAGATCTCGATGTGATTTGGGCCTCCATTGGGGAGTTATAATAGGACTTGAGGATAGTGAGCCGCTTTATTGATTACATGCAGGGGTCGACCCACGCATTGGCTTTAATAAAAAAAAATCCCTAAACATTAATATCTAAGGTATTTTTTTTATAAGAATTTTTAAGGGCGGACTCATGCATTGGCTTAGATAAAAAAAAATCCCCAAACATCAATATCTTTCTATAAGGTAGAATTTATTCATAATTTTTTTTTTTTTTTGCCTGGGCCCCCAAAAGAAAAGTTTCCAGGCTCTACCGCTGACAACATATCTAATTATGATGAATGGAACAGAATAACAATGCAGCCTATACTGTTGGGATCAATCGTATACCATGTGGTATACAATTGTATGCTGCTATCCACAAATTGAGTAGAATGAATGTTATTTACCTCAAAAAATTTGACAACGTTAAGTGAAAGACACCTCCAAACTCTCTGACAACATCCATTTGCGAATAATAATCCAATTATTACATGCCACCTCTTCAGCCAGCCACCTTGATTGCACCCACTTCATCAATTTTTGAGCTCTTATGCTGCAACATGTTATTGGTGATACAAAAAGCATAAGCATGGATGAATTGGGAATACTTGCACAATTCATATAAAAACAAAGAGTTAGGATTGAACACAAAACAAAAATCATCAAAGTTGGTAATGCTTCTTGTGTATGTATTACCTTACTTTTTTTGGGTCGGTGAATGTCATTAATATCTTCATCTCCATCATGCTTCCTTTTCTGAAAATAAATGAAGTAAAAAGTCTCATGTATTAGAATGCATTAGAAAATTGAATTACATGAGTTAATTGCAGCTATCTATCCAAAACCTTTTTTTATAAGCAAGCTATCCATCAAAAACTATGGAATTAATTGCACCATTCCACTTAATTACAACATTTTGCATTCAACACCCAAATTCTACATTAATTTAAAATGTCTATGTCACTGCCTAAGTTAGTGCAATTTTTTTATTTTTTTTAATATTTGAAGTTGGTGCAAAACTACTAGATTAGTAGTAGCTGGAGTTCATTACCCTGTCAAAATTACCAGATAATTGCACAGATAAATTCGCAATTTCAATTCCAACCCAACCTATTAATCTGGTAATTTTAACATTCCTTGGGCATGGAATAGATATTATGAATTAATCTTGAATGAAGATGTTGATTGCAAAATAATTTAGAGACATTGAAATGACCTCATATTTTTTCTTTTGAGAAGTAATAAAACATTTTATTAATATTGAAATAGGCATAGCCCAAGTATTGAAATGACCTCATAGTTAAGAGTGAATTGTTGCTATATACCTTACCATGGAGAAAATACTATTTGAAAGTTAAAAAAGACTTATTGACTATATGTACAAAGTAAAATAGGCAGGATGTTAATCAAATATTTTCACCAAACCAAATCCCATTATTGTCAAAACTTTCCAAGTGCCTCAGAAGACAAAGTAGTAATAAGAGTGTTCCAACCTTTTCATGGTGTTTCTTTGAGTGATCAGCATTGGAGTCATGATGCCCACTTCTATCCTTCTTCTTCTCCCTGTCTTTATCTTTATTTCGGTCTTTATGCCGATGCTTGCGCTTCTTATGCTCTTTATCATTATCCTTACCTCTATCTTTGTACTTTTTATGCTTCCTCTCCTTGTCCTTGGACTCACTTTTAGATTTCCCTACAATAGTGGGGATCCCCTTCTCCGCCTAAAGTAAAACAAATAAGATCAGCACTTAACAGGGAGAGAGAGACAAAGAGAGGTAACCAGTCCAGAGAAGGAAGCGAAGGACCATGTTACCTTTGGGAACCAATTCATATGACAAATTCCCATCCAAATATAAGAAACAAAACTTAATCAACATAAACATTTCAAAGCAGTGGATTTCTTACAAGAGGCAAATCAACAGGAGCAGCTTCCCTTAACTGAAAGGCTTCTCTTAGAATATCCAGGTCAAATGGCCGTATTCGTGCATTAGTATCTCTGGAATAGGATGCGTTCTGAATAAGTTGATCCAATTGCATCCCTTCTCCTTTTCTGATATCTGTGTCTCCAACAACATCATGGAGATAATGTGTGTCTGAAATTGACGAAGGAAGTGATCTCTTGCAGAAAAAATCATGATGTGGCAACAATTTGTAGTGACTTATGAGATCCACAGCACCAGTCAGTTCCCTTGGTCCTAAAGTTCAAATAGGACAGCATGTCATTGACCCAAAAAACAACACAAAAACAAAAAGGACCAATGCCAAAGCCCAATAGCAGCAAATGCCAAGAAACTCAATGGAAACGGAAAAAGTAACTGAAAACAGAATCAGATCGTATGGCACCAATCAAATGTTACCTAAGGAAAATAAGGATGCACAAACATCAAGAAGTCTGTCCAAAGGCGTATATACACCATTAAAGCATAGGCAGAGGGTTTAAACCATCCAATATCAAAACTTTCCAGCACTTTCCATTCAAAACTTTTTCATCCATCTTTAAAAAAGAAAATAAATCCAGCTGTTGCGAGCCATCCCAACTACTTGCAGGAATAATCACTGCATGTCCACAGTGCAATGCCTATACTTTTCTTTATACTTTTCTTTATACTTTTCTTTTTATCGATAAACATAATTTTATTGAGCGTGAAATAGACAAAGGCACGAGCATATGGGTTTCTCTATACAAGACAACATTTGCAAATTAGCAGATCCAGATTCAGCCAAACAAGTCACAGGATGAACAATGCACACAAAGAGACACATAGCTAAAGAAACTTCTCACCTCTTCCAAACTTCTTGCCTTCAGGATCCATGTATCATTGTTTTGCAAAGCAGTGGACCATTATCAACTGCAATTTCTAGAAAAAAAAAAAATACAATCTCAATTAAAATAATTGATGAAAGGAATACGTGTCTGCAATAATGAAACAGAAATTGAGCTCTCTCATAAATCGATCTAAACTACTCTTGTATACACCCTGTATACTTGGTTGAGCTTCTTTCCACTATTAGTAATAATGAACTATAACAAAATAAAAATTTGATCTAAACTGCATAATAAGGGAACAGTTACCTTTCATGGTGAGTTAGATGTGAAATTTTCTGTGTACGTGTCCAAAAGTTACTAATGACTTCCAAGTACATTAGAGATTCACCTATCATATACGTAGGCAATTGTTGACATCACCGTTTGCAAATTACAACTTCTTTAATAAACATTTTCAACCATTGCTTAAAAATATCTATTGTTTCACATCATCCCATCATAAAATTGTCAAAAAATTGCTTAAAAATATCTATTATAAAAATAAAAAAATAAAAAAAAAAATCATTCAGAGCACTTTCCAGTAAAATAGAAAGCAAGGCTTGCACTTGCCTAGGTGCCTAGAAGAGATGGCGCAATTTCAATCAGATTCTCGATACTTGCCACCTGCACTAAATTCAGTGCCACAGTTCATGTGACGTGCTAGAATGAGCACTTCATTAAATTAATAGCTACATGGTTAAGAGTTATTTATTCAAGCTGGTGTAGAACAAGTTATCCCCAAATCCAAATTGTATGATGGCTAGGATTTTGTTACATTATAGGTCATTATTTTTAAAAATTTATTAGTAACCTTATTTGTTTTAAAACCCAAGGGTTTCGATACTAAAAACACGTTAGGTTAAAGAGAGCCTCCTTGTCAATTCAAGGGTTAAAGGGCATAAAATTGAGATTTGGTATCATCGTTTCTTTTCCCTTTCCGTTTCCACATCTTTCGCTAGGTAAAACACTCCACCATCCCCCTAACCAAGGTTTACAGTATCTCAAATCCGTAGCCCATAAACACCAATCTCATAACCAATGTATCGATTAGGAAATTTATCCTCAAAACCGTCCCCAAAACAGTTCAAAGAAACTCCAAAAAATAGCTTGACCATTTCTTTTAGGAAAAAAATCGTCTATCTAGGAGCTCTCTATTGATTACGTTAAAACAGCTCTTAAAAAGGTCTTATCTTCCTTAAATCTCCACTGATTTAACTCCAAATACATCCCAATTCAACATATATAACATAGGTCCAAAATCCCTTCCAATCAGAAACCCTAATTTCAAAATGAGGACCTTCGGCCCTATCAATTCCAACAAATAATCCAAAACTTTGGGCCCGTCTTCAAGCCATTAAAAAAAATGAAGTAAATTCATAGGCCGAAGCATTTAAACCAAGAAACCAAGGAAAACTAAAGAGCTTTACCCTAATTCCCAACGGATGCCAAGCCTTCGATTTTCCAGTAAGGAGGCCGGAACGAAGTTTTTGCTAGCTGTATGTGAGGTCCGGCCAAGCGAGTGAGAGAAAGAATCGAAAGATCGAGTTGCCCTCAAAATGGACGGTAGTGTGGATGAGTGGGGACGTTTCTACCTTTACTTGCCGGAGGAAGAGCAAAGAAAGGTGATACGGAATATTGACGCTCTGTGGCGGCGGTAGCGGCGAGGAGAGGGGGGATTTTCCGGTCAGGGAGTAGAAAGGATGAGAGTGAGATCGGGCGAAGAAGCGCAGCGGGGAGAGAGAGAGAGAAGAAGAAAGAGAAGAAACAAAGAAGATGCCCCAGTCTAGATCTCTCGCTAATTCTCAATGCCCCAATGACAATTTTACCAATCCATTAAATAAAAATTAATCAATTATCGAATAATTTCCGATTTCGGTATATATAAAGGTATGAAAAATGATATTTTCATAAAATTATTTTAAATCTCATTTTATAACTAACTAATTGTTGTAATGCCACTTTAGCAAAAGAAGTTTTTCTTTTATTTGAACTAGAAATTTCGTATAATTGTTCTCTATTTCAAATAGAGTTGTAAAAAAAATTATCTCTAGTTTTTTCCAATTATAAAAAATAATAATTAATCAAGATATTGTGTAAATAAAACTTCTCGAAAATTTTGTAATAAAAAAAAAGATTTAGAAAATGGTTTTAGGCATAGATATGATTATTTCTTTATATAAGTGTATATATATTGGAAAAAAAATAGTGGTCGAAAAAATACTATTAATCAATCGGGACAAAAAAGTAATAATACTTAGTCAAATAGAGGCATCAGCAGAACAAAAAAAATCAAACAACACAAGAACTAGGGGTAAAATCGTAATAAAAATCACTCACAAAAGGGCATAAGCAGAAAGTAAAATACAATAGTCAGGACAAAATTGTAATAATAATATAAGGATATTAAAGATATCTATTCACTGTTCATTTATGTTCATTGTTCACTGTTAACATAAGGATATACAAGAGCTAGTACAAAACAATAAAGTTATTGTTCATTTCTATTCACTTAAGGATAACCACTTTTATAGTATAAAAGGTATAAAAGAAAATAATTTATATAACTTTAAAATATACAAATACCACACAATTACTTTGAAACAAAAGATACGCATAAAATACATATAACAAAATCAACTTTTTCATATCAAGTTTATATTTTTTTAAATAATTTTATTTCACCTCTATATCCAAACGAGACTAAAACATATGTTTTTTCTTTTCCTTCATCCTAAACTTTTGAGGATAAATGGTTTATCGGAAAAGATATTTATTATTAAGACTTTTTGAAGATAAAAATAATTCTTATGCTCGTGTACGTTACATGTCACAAAGTTTCATCACATGTCCCATCACCAATAATAATCCATACATGTCACAAATTACCTATAGTTTCTCGTTTGGTTTAGTAAATTCAGAATTCAAAAAGAAAAAAATCTATTCGCCAAAGCTTTTAAAATCTTAACAACCATCGTCCACAGGCCAGGATTTACAAGTGCAATAATTTTCAGTGGATAGATCCCTAAATGTTTGCAAATAGTGCATAGTTTTCTGGGAATGTATCCGATGCTCATTTTGCCCATCTCCTGGCCAAGAATGCGGCATTCAATTCCAAGAGTTCCAATTTTTTTTTTTTTTTTTTTCCTGAGCAAATCTAGGGACTTGTCAAACTTCAAACTCTGCCTTCTAAAGTCAAATCCTGTAAGCTATAATCATGGTTGTTCATCGGTACATGAATACTACAGAAAGCAGGGTGCTATAATGGTAAAACAAAAAAGAAATTGACTTCTTTAGACTACTTTTTCCTTGTTCCAAGGCAGCAAGACATTAGCAAGTCAAGATTTGTAGATCATCCATGGTACGTCGCGATCTCAGTAAAAATATTTAAATCCAACAAATGTTTGAAGACAATAAATCTTATATAGTCCTCTTTTCCGTCTGAGATGTAGATGTGTGTTTGAAATAATGCTAGCCTTCAGCCTGCCAAAAGTGCGTAAATTGCAATCATTAGAACACTTCTATACATTAATGAACGATGAATTTAGACCAAAACAGTGATTCAACTGAATCATCTCTTCTAGTCTCCAAAAAAAAAAGGCCAATAATAATAATAACGCACGCAAAAGTAATTTACTGAAGCTCGGAAAAGAAAGGTAGCAGAAGCACAATCCATTTCCCTCCCTGAGTGCAACTGTTACTTAGGTGGCCCATATAATTATTAAGATGCCAATCGATGACCATATTCGTTGTATCAAATTCCACAAAACCTTCGTTGCTGTTATTGCCATTACCAACCCTTCCCAGACAATATGCTAGCAGGGGAATGAATATTCAAGATGCTGATTCTACCATGAACTACCTGTTTTTGGAAACAGCTATGCCAAAAACACCTGTCAATCGAAGTAGGACAGCGAAAAAGAAAGAACTGAAGACCGGCTAAGATATATTTGGCAGCAGAGGTCCGTATGGTTTTGGGGGTAAAGGCCTCGAATTTATTAGGGAGTATGGTATCTCTACAGATTTTTCTTTTTATCAGTAAAACAAGAATTTTATTGATGATATAAATAGGCATAGCCCAATTACACGGGCATATACAAGAGTGACACTTGAGCATGAGTGACAAGCCATACAAGAAAAGCATGGCTATTGAAGCCGTTAAAATATATTACAAATTTACAATCGACCAATGGAATAAAATACTAAAAAAAAAAAGATCTAATCTTGTCCATTGACTGTTCATAATTCGTCTGAGGTTATAAAAGAGATAAAACTGTGGAATAAAGTACTCTCATCTCACTTTCATTCATCTGTGTTGACGTGTTATCGTCCATCAACCTTTGAGTTTTACTTTCTGATCCAAGGGTGATTAATGTCACATTTTATATGGTGGGATGAGAGTATGGTATGTAACATTACTTTTTTTGTGATTGTTTAGGAGTTATTGAAACTTATGTGGGATTTTGGGTTTTGAGCGTGACTATATACACCTACAACCTTTGTGGTTCAGGTTTATTTAGGCTACAATTAGATGTTGATATGAGTTGAGTTAAGTTGAGTTGTGAATAACAGTATTTTGTGAGTCCCATTGAGATGGATTTAACTTTTTAGGTTAAAATGTATGAAGTAGTTTGAGATGAGTTTAATTTTTTTTATGGGAAATTGAAAAAGTAGTGAGTCTCTTCAATGATTGGTTTGAAATGACTTGAGTTTTGGTTCAACAACCAAACACAACCAGTGGACATGCCTTGGTTCTCCATTTTTCCGATCCCGTCGTGGTAAAATTGTAATAATTAACAACACTTCCTACCGGCATTTATCAATCTCATCTCCTCAAACGTAAAACCTCGTTTAATTACCGACTGAGAAGCATAGGGTTCCTTTGGTACCAAGCCCCAAAGGATAGGCCAAATAATGCCTTGATTACCAGATGGGAGCGCATTACCAAGGTGATGTCAATCTCAATGAAATCCCACCCATTTAATTCCGAATTGTGTATCCTGTCTGAGCTGTAAATCTAGGCCAGGCTTAAGTCCATCCCCTTGATCTCTATCGATGGCACTGCCCACTTGACTCGGAGGACTCATACAGACTTGCTGGCCAGGACATTACACACATGGCTACTATGATTGAGGCATATATATTTGCCCCTCTATGGCTCAAATCCTGACTTGAGAGTGTCTGTGGCTTTCCGCCGTCTAGGCTCTACCTATACAGTTCCTAGTGGGCAGGTGCTACAATGGTCATATTCAGGTAAGTTAGCCACCTTCGGTTGCTCCCTTTTACCATTTTCTGCCCATAAAAGAGCCATCATATTTGCCCCTCAACCAAATAAGAGAAAACTTCTAAGCGAACCGTGTATGGCTCACATGAATTTTACCACACAGCAATTGCACGCTGCCTTCCTCATTTTCCACTACAGAGTAAAGAAATCACCACCGCTAAACTTAAAACTCTCCTTCTTACATAGGAAGATATGATTGACAGCAAAACCAATACAACTCGTTCTAAAACTCAAGAGCTCCATGGCCACTAGAAATTCAATAAATCTGTTCTCTTTTCAATTCATAACATTTACATTCCATATCCATTCTGTAGTTCACCTGGAAAACTAAACCCAAAACGAAAGCAACAAAAGAAAATAAAAATCACATAAAAAGGCATCAATCAAGATAGACACCAACCACCCATGGCTATAGTCCTTAGCCCGAAACCTAGAAATTGAAAAACAACATTTGATTCTTGAGATTAAAGAAAACTTGAAAAATGGTGTCTATGTTATGAACCTGAGTATAACGGTGTCGTATGGTTGGAACAGATGCGGTGTCGTTTGAAGATGGAAGAATAAAACGATGTGTTTTGTTATTTTAGTTAAGTTATGCGTTTCACCTTATGTGATGTGTTTTGTGTCAGTAATTTTAGTTATTTTTCCTTTCTGTTAGAGTGTCGTGGCTGTAGTAATCTGGGGGTATAAGTCAGAGAAGGAAGGAGATGGAGGACCATCTGAAATCTAGAAGTGTTTTGTTTGTCTGGAGGAAGGAATTCCCTCGAAGAATTCCAGCGTGACTATCTAATACTATTTCCATATTTTCATCATCTTCTTCCCTGTGTTCATCTCTTTACATTTTGTCAAACACATCGCATGCATTACTGCATTTCCAACGCAGTAGCCTTCTATCCCCATTTCCATCACTTTTCCCTTGATATAAGCAGCCACCCAAACAGGTTTCTAACAGTCTAGATGTGCTTGCTTGTCCTGAAGCTTCTCGCGAAGTTACGTACACTACGAAAGGTACTTAGTTTGTTTACGAGTATCAGGAATTGTAATTTGGTTCGGGAAGAAACTAAAGACGGAGTTGAAAATCATCAGGAGAAGTTACCTGAGCGGGACTCGACTTCGGAAAAGAGACTGCCTCGAGCTTCAACACTCTGGCTTCCAAAGCAGCCAATTGCAGCTTCATCTGCAGGAGGAAAAACGAAGCCATTAAGAGTTGGAACAAACTTCAAAATTAATTTAATTGTTTCGGTTTCATAAGAGAGGTCACTTACATCATAAACGAGAGCGTATCGATCGCTCCTCGAGCCTCTCCAGATGAAGTGGGAAATCGCAGCTCCTCCCACCAAAATCCCTACACCGAACCATAGCAGTCGAGTCTTTATGTTCATCTCGTTTCTCTTTCTTTATTTTCAAACCTAGAGGTATCTGAGAATGCGGGTTGAAATTATACCGCAAAACCAGTCCTCATATTTTTTTCCTTTTGCAAAAGCTTTTTATCGAAAGTGAACTTTGGCTCAATTTAAAACATTGCTCGTTAAAATTGACCAGTGGTAGGGACAAAATTCTTTAGCATTTTTTATTACTTATTTTTTAAGTTCGTAGTATTTTTGTAAAATAATGACATACCTAAAATTTTATTTTACAAAAATATCTTGCATTTATAATATAGTTATAAAATAATTGTATAAAAAGATTGCATTTTCATTACTCTTTTAAGTTTTGATCTTTATCGTTACTCTTTTTAAGTTTTAATGAGTACTACAGTCATAAAGATATTCTATAAAAATAAATTCATAAATTAACATAATTTTATATGATACTGTGAAATCACCACTTATAAAAAAAGTTTAAGTTGATGGGAATATTTATTTTATTATTTATTTTATATCTTAACATTTTCTCTCACGTGTAGGTCAGACTCTCCATCAATGAATGACTCAACACGTGAAATATAATTAAATGTGGTAGAGTGTAGAATCAAAGTTCGAATTCAGGATCTCTACTCTGATACCATGTGAAATCACTACTTGTCTCAAAAGTTTAAGCTAATGGAAATAAATATATTTTATTATTTATTTTATATCTTAAATATTTATTTTACAATAAAATTAAATTTACAATTTAAAGTATCACATCAAACAAATGTCAATTTGTAAGTTTACTTTTTGTAAAATCTCTTTGTGATTAAAGTGTTTCTCTTAAATTTTGAATGATCCAATTAATTTTTTGTATGCCCCACAACCACCATTGTTAACACGGGTGTGCAATCGGACCGGATTTTTTTCCGATTCGGTCCAGAACTAGAAAATCCAAGTGATTCCAGGCGGTTATCTGCCTTGATTGGACCCAGGTGGGTAAGATGAATTCGGATCCAGTATAGACCCGGTTATAAATATGGTTATGTAATCGATTATCCGTAATCGGGTCTTATCTAAAAAAATACAAAAAATAATTTAACTTTTTCAAATTTCAAAACAAAACAAAAAATTTACAAAAAGTATATTCTAATAATATTTTAATTTTATAATATTTTTATTCAGTTTTTTTTTTTTATCTCTCATCTCTCAAAGCACTGCAAAACATATTAATTCAAATCATTTATTATTATTCACAAATTATTTCACTACTCTTAACAAATTATCTCATCTCATTTTACTATTTAAACCAGGTAATCTCATCTTAACTTCCAAAATCATGACTTAAGAGAAAGGTTTTGCTAAAATATTAACATTAATCATGCATGCATGCAATACTTTTCTGATTTTTCTTTTTCTTTAAAGTCGCCTTAGATTTAATCTATTTGTTACGCAAATATACTATTTTCAGAAGGCGTATTTTCACAAACTTCTCGAGCACTTATTTTGACACGTCGAAGTCATATATATATATATATATATATATATCAACATTAATTAACATGCATGCATAAGTGATTGTCCCATGCAAGACTATTGGAAATTTCTGATATATTTTTCACTAGTTTTGTAATAAATTAATGCTTGGAGTAGCATTCCCACCAAAGTTAATCTTAATTTCTGATTCTTGATGTACATTGTTATTATTTATCACCGACTAAGTAAGTATTAAGTAAATTGAAACGATCAGTTTGAATAAGTTTATATTGGAGGCAGATAATATTAAGTGTTGCATCTTGATCTTGTTGTGATGTATTATTTTTTATTTTGCTATATGTAAATTGATGTTTTGCATTGTGATGTAAACAACAATGTAATATGTACTATAAATGCATTGTGTGTGTTTATGTATTATTATTTATTTTGTATAAAACAAATAAAAAACGTAAAGGCCTATAAAAAAAAATCATTTTGAATTGTTAAAAAGTTAAAAAGATTTTTTTTTAAAAAAAAAAACTTTTAAAAAGTGTTTAAAATATATTTTTTTAAAAATCTAGGTATTAAACATGATATCTAATTTTTTTTTTAAAAAAAGTACTATTAAAATTTTTTAAAAGTTTTAAAAAGTCTTTAAAAAAAAGACAAAAAAAAAAAAATAATAAACCCGGATATCCAGGTTTACATCCAGTTATCGTCCGAATTTTTTTCCGGGCTTATCCGGATGGATAACTATCCGATTTTTAAAATTTAAATTTGATTATGGCCGGATATCCGGATCCGGATCTGGTTCTAGATCACTAATTGTTGGGGGTGGAGCAGCTATAGAAGCAGCCTTTGTTGGGGGCTAGGACCACCTCATTTTAATGTTTAACGGCACAATTAATCCTCCATTAGCTCTACGGCCACTCGGTGTGGCTATAGAACCACCTCTTCGGCGTTATGATAGATTCCATAACCACCTAGGTCAAGAGTGATGGGCTAGCTCTTTAACAATCGCTTTACTTCCATGGTGGCCCCCTAGCCACGACTAGTTTTAAGAGGAAGGAGATCTACTCTACCACCCCCACTTTCTGTGAGTTGGGTAAGTATTGTTTTATTTTTATTTATTTTTATATTATCTTTTATTGCGTTGTTAATAAAGTAGTTTTATGTTATCTGATCAATTGGCAAATATACCATTAACCCTTGTAAATTATACTGCGGAAGATGAATCAATATCACAACATATTTTAAACACTTTAACTTTTGTTTGTGTCTCTCTTATTTTGTATAGTTTATTTAACATTTAATGTTTGTCACTTTGTATACCAAAGACATGTAGTCTGATTGGCACTAACCTTCAACCTCTCCAAATGGAGGTTTTGAGTTCGAAACTCCCCTCTCCAAACGTATAAAAAAAAAAAAAAAAATGTTTGTCACTTTGTCGGGTGTATTTAATGTTGATATGTAGGAGTTCAGCCCTGCTCTCCAACTCATTACTATTTATAGAGTCTCCTCACGTTAGGCCTCATTTAGATATTGAGATAATATGAGATGATTTATGAATAATAGTGAAATAATTTGAATTAATATATTTTATAAATTTTAGATAAAAAGAGAGAAAAAGTTAAATAAAAATATTATTTGAAAATAACTTTTAATATTATTTTTATTTTGATATTTAAAAAGTTTGAATTGTTTTTTGTATTTTGTTTGGAAGTTTGTGAAAGTTGTAATGATTAAGTAATAATTAGATGAAAAATTTAAAAATTTAAAAATTAAAAATTAAAAAAATATTGTTTGTGTTTGTGATGTTTGTATATTGATATGAAATAAAATGAGATGCGACGGATCAATTGGGAGGATTATTTCTCAAATTATCAAATATACGAGATTCTTTTCTACTTTCATTTTTCTTCTTTCTTTTTTATTTTGATTTTTCAAATTACAAAAAGGCTTTAAGAAATGATGAATGCTGTTAGTTTAAAATGATTTATTTATTATTTCTTCACATCCCAAATTTTTATTAAACCTTATACTTTAACAAAGTATAAGGTTTAAATTAACAAAAATAGAAATAAATAAGTGAAATCCAATAAGACTCCAGCTCAAACTTTATAGGTTTTAAAGGAGTATATTGTACGTGACTTGGAGAATTCTGTATGTAATTATTGTAGTTAGCATAAATCGCGGGATGGAGAACTATGGATGGAGAGATTTTGACAGCAAAGTTTTATATTCTCAAGTTGTAGAGCTTTATTTTTGGGTTCTCACATTGATTCGTTATGTTTCGAGTTGAATATAAAATTTTATGAGAAGCATGTTGAAATGTTGAAACCAAATCTGAATAGCTTGTTTGATATGATATAGAATTTATTGAGACGACACACATGGTTAGGATAGCGATCATTAGCGTAATCGAGAGGTTGATCCATATAAACCTCTTCATTGAGAGTGCCATGTAAAAAAACGTTATTAATATTAAGTTGATGGAGAGACCATCCAGAAGTGAAGGTATAAGTCGAATGGTTGTATATATTTGATCATAAGACTGAAAGTTTCATTAAAGTTGAGACCAGATGATCATTATCAAGCTGTGAAACACATTCTACATCACCTAAAAAGTACTCTCTATTTTTATCTTAATATCTATTCTAATAGTGACTAGAAATCACTTGCTTATTCAGACGCCGATTAGATTAGTTGTCCCGACACTCGATGATCAATTTTTGATTTTCTATTTCTTATTGGTTTTAATCTTATTTCTTGGCACTCCAAGAAATAATCTACTATCTCTCAATCTAGTGCTGAATCTGAATCTCGAGCTCTCGCTCAGACTGCTACCGAACTCACCTAACTTTTTCATCTCTTGCGGAATCTTCATTTCTCCATTACTCTGGCTACTCTTTTGTGCGATAATCGCATTGCTATTTTTATGTCCTCTAATCGTGTCTCATACAATTGCTCAAAACATATTGCACTTGATTAGTATTATGTGCGTAAACAGGTTCTTGCTGGTGCTCTACGAATTCAATATGTTCCCTCTGCTCTTCATATTACTGATCTCTTCACTAAAAGTCTCTTTCGGTCTCAATTTCTACTTTCTCGATCCAAGCTAAACGTGTTATCATCTGCGTTTACCTCGCGGGGGTGTTAAGACAACCAAGGATCAATTGTCTCCAACTGTAAAGATATACTGCCAGCACTAGATCTGGACAACCTTGAAAATACTTAGTCAATGTTTCCTTGTACAGCCACCTGGTTTATGGTCTAGCATTATCATATGGATATGTAATTTGTAAAATCAGCTATTATATAAAAATACAAATCAAGATTAATATTTAAATAATATATACTGTATCCTAGATATTTGTTTGAAAATAGAATAACACCTGTAGATTACGTGTCCAACCAAATTAAGGATAGAGCTGAGCTGACGTGGATAAGAAAGACAAGTGGGCCATTCTGATCAGCTTTGTAGCTAAATTCACGGCTTGCTTGTGCCCCCAACCACTCATCTCTATCTTCATCCCCTCCCCTATTGTTCCACTCGTTTGCTCCCTCCTTCTCACACTTTGACAGGGGAGTGTATCGGCTAGTCTCTAAACATACTCCGACCACTCACTTCCCACCACGTGAAAGAAACCTTTTACGACCGTGATATAGATACCCAAGATTCTGTTGGCATTTTTAGAATTTGAAACAAAAAGACATTGAAGGAGAAAATGAGCCATGGATAAGATTATTAGATTGTCTAGGATACTATGGAACTTCTATTATTTAGATGTCTTGTCATTAAAATTATGTATATAAATTATTAAATTTTAGTTATATTATATAATTATATTGTGAATATCTCATGTTCGTACTACAACACTGCCTAATGATAATTACAAGATTATAGAAATTTACCAATATTCATTATATATATATATATATTTATTTTAAATTATTTATAAAGTAAATTCTTAGTCTATATTATAATGAAATATCAAGTTTGTGACTTTTACGTTAAATTATAAAATTATTTTTATTATAAAATATATCTGAAATATCGTAAGTTCATAACTTTCTTTTAATCCTATCACTTTTCTAATTATAATAACATTATCAAGTTTATGTTGAAAAATATTATTTTTAATTTTAATTTCATTATATTTAGTAATCAATGCATTTGTTGTTTGCTAAATTTTAAGTGTCTTTTATTTAAGTAATTAACACTTTAAATCTCTTAAGATGAGTTATACAATTAATATTATTGAAAATGAAAAATTTAAGAGAAAATAGTACTTATTGATAAACATAACTAAGGAGCAATATTATTTATAGGCTTCTATTATACACACCGTATATTTTAAATTGCAAAATTTAAAATTTAAAATTGCAATTTAAAATTTAAAATTTATTTTTAAATTAAATTATAAGATGCTGCTACTATATCATCTAAGTTTATCCACTTGTAGACCGGGTGCAAATTGCATTTTTTTTTCATTTTTTTTTAAATCTTTTTAAAAAATAAAAAATTATTAATATGTTAATAATCACTTTCTCTATTATTAAATAAAAACAAAAAAAAAATATGAATAAATTGAGAGAGAGAATGGTATATTTTGTTAAATTATATGAGGTGGATTTGTGTGTACTGAAGACTCCAGTAATTCACGGTGGATATACACCTGTCAGACTACCGTTGGTTAGCCATAGACAAAACCTCACAAAGGGTCCCACCTGCGTACAGCAGTCAGTCACCCACCAATAATTTCATCAGACTGGACTGAAGCTGGAACCGCCGCCTCCTGCCTACTTCTTCCTCCCCACCTCTCTCTCTCTCTCTCTCTCTGCTCAGAGCCCTTAAAGCTTAAACCCTAACGGAGCAACATTTGTAGCAGAGTAAAGAAAACCCACAACTTTCACATTATGCTACCGTTTCTTTGGCTCTCCTTTCTCTCGTTAATCTCCTATACTTCAATCCCGATCTCTAGTGCGGAAGACTCGCCGTTGTCGTCGTCGATATATGAAGTCTTGCGGGAACATGGGCTCCCCATGGGCCTGCTTCCCAAGGGAGTGAGAGAGTTCGAAATCGACGAGACCGGGCGGTTTCATGCCCACTTTGATCAGGCCTGCAACGCCAAGTTCGAGAGCCAGTTGCATTACGACCGGAACGTTTCGGGCACTCTAAGCTACGGTCAGATCGGTGCCTTGTCCGGTATTTCTGCGCAGGAGTTGTTTCTTTGGTTCCCGGTGAAGGGAATCCGGGTGGATATACCCAGCTCCGGATTGATTTACTTCGACGTCGGCGTGGTTTACAAGCAATTCTCCTTGTCGCTCTTCGAAACGCCGCCGGATTGTATGGCGAAGATGACGGTGGACCACGCTCAGCTTCCGGATGGTAGCGGTTTTATTGTAGCTGACGCAATGCCCAAGGTTTGCTTTCCATTTTTATTTCATTTTTCTACTGATGCTGAATTAATTAAGCTTTTGTTGGATTATCTACACTTGAGGTATTCTGTTGGATGTATTTATAAAATGATGAGCAGTTTCAAACGCAGAGTCAATCTGGGAAGCTACGATATCAGCTTGATCGGGACGGTTCTGGGAGGGATTTTGAGTAGATTGTGACGGAGAGGGTGTCTAAGTTATGCGGTAGTTCAATCAATCGGCTCATGGGTTCTTCCATTCCCCCTGTAAATCTCGTCGGAGAATATGGATGTGGGTTCTATGCTTCCATCCGATGTGCTTGCTTGCATTTTTTTATTCCATATAGTGCAGAGTCGACAAACTGGTCAGGCCAGCTCCTATCTGTGAGAGGATCGTTGATGAATTGAGAGGGAAATAAACAAGGCTGGATGGCATAATCAGTAATCACATTGGCGTTTTCTTCTGTAGAAGATAAAATGAGGCATGGCCATCTAGTGGAGAAAAATTCTGGTGATGAATCTGCAATTAGTTTATGTTCAAGTTAATTGTACCATGAGTATAACATGGGTGTTGTATCGAGTCTGTTATTTTATTTCTTTTCTGTAATATAATTTTTAATTATGTGAAACTAGTTCATGAGATAAAATAATGAAGAATGAAAAGCTTTGTTGCTTTATCTTTGCTTCTTCCACTTCTTATATACCGTCAATCTTATCAATTGCTTTGCTTCTAGTTGACATTTGTTGCTATTCTCATTTTCGCTTAAATCTAAGAATCGGACTATGATATTTTCTGAGTAATGCTTTTGATGTTAGAGGGATAGAAGGCACAAATGAGTCAGGGTATCCGTACTACTCTTTCTCTGTCTCTCTCTTTATAGGTGTCCACCGGTTTTGTTGAGGGACTTATTTTTGAATTGTTATGCTCATATCTGAACCTTGAAGGACTCTGTTTCGTTGTCAGAGAGTTTGAGCAGGAGGTTTGAATAGTGATGATTATTAGAGTAGATTTCTGCAATCGGTTCTCTATTTTGAGGTCCCTTATCATAATTTCAACTTTTCTTCCATGCTTTGTTTTTCCGCTGGTGGTGTAGCTAGGCAAGAGTACTAAACATGTTACCCGTCTATGGTATTATAATCATGATGATTTTCTAGATTTATGATGGAACAACTGTGGTCTTTCATGAATTTTGAAGTTTCTGAATTCATGTGTATAGATTTTGAACTCTATTCTTTTCTAATCATGGGATGAAATTTCGTATATGCTACATTGTATAATGGTTCATGGAGCCTAGTCACATTCCTCTTTTTCCTTTTGTGTTTAAACATGGTATATTAATGTTCTTCATCATATTTACACCAATTCTTTGTTCATCAAGTGTGTTGTTTCCCTCCCCATCGGCTTTGGATGCAAAAAGGTAGAGATGATTACTTGTATACTGTTGACCTGAAAGTTCTTGTTTCCTCTCTCTAGTGCGGAGAATGATTAAGATTAGAAGTTGAGGTGAGGTTTCATGGTATAATCGACCCACTTATGGTATTTGTACCTAGTCTATATCCTCCAACCCATGTTTCAGGTGACCTAAACACCAACTATCAAGGACTGAGCCTTTAGAACAAGCAGCATGCGGGTGGAAATGTGGAATTGAATCCTAATGTACACAACCATACACTTGTTAGTGCCTTTAGAACAAGCTGCATGTGGGTGGAATTGAATCCTGATGCAGACAACCATACACTTCAATGAACTTTTGCATGAACTTGCAGGGCTGAAACAATGGTTCACCCATGTAGGCTTACACCCCATCTTTGCCCAAATGCCAGTCAGAGAGAGATAGATTGTCTGGCTCTGCAGACATTTTATTCAACTATAATAAAGCAAGTCCAAATACCTCAGAAGTTTATCTTATTTTAGGGTTTGCTTTTGCATAATTGGAACTTGCATTTGTTCTTCATCTGACCTATTTAGCATTTGGTGGTTCTGTGGCATTTATAGAGAATTACAGATTGAGGGTAACGGGATTATTTGTTCATGTGGTGTTCCCTGTCAACAGTGAAGGTAAGCGTGAGTTTAGGTCCATCTAAAATGAGAGCTGGCATGGATTGTTTGATCCACCCACAAACATGCCGCATGTAGAGCCTTATAGGTATTACCAGGATGTTGTTTTAAGCAGTATCCACGTAATTGATCTGGTTGCCGGCGCGCCTGACTCCTAAGAGAGAGATCCCTTTTTTATATTTATTGTTTTTAATTATATGAAAGTTTGCCGCAGCAATTAGCATAAAAAGTGATTTTGTTTTGAATTTTTTGACGAATATAATATGCTATTGAGCAAGGCTACTAGATACGATCTTTAGGGTGTGCAAGTCCGTCCCATGTAGTTCTTATGAAAAAAATGGACATAGCTGCACATATAATGTTTTTTTTATTTATTATTATTATGGAACTATTGTTTTTAAATTAGATCTAACGTATCATATAAAAAATTATGTCAATTTATGAGTTTATTTTTATAGAATCTCTTTATCATCACCATAGCACTTCTCTTTAGATTAAATGGCTTAGTAACCTTATAATCTAAACTCCAAAATCAAGCATAATTAAATAACTAATTAGTGCATATTACTCTAAAAATATTTAGACACGATAGTATTATCTTCTTATTATGAAGATAATTCTTAATTATTTTATAGCAATTAGTAGAATAATACGTGAACATGAATTAGTATGAGTATGAGATCAAGCTTAATCATATTGTAGGTGGTGCATTGATCAGTATGTATTCAAGGTGTGGTGATATTGATGAGGCGCAACGAGTTTTTGATGGGATGAAAGAGAGAGATGTCATTACTTATAATTCAATGATTTCAGGGCTTGCTATGCATGGGAAGAGTATCGATGCTATCAAAATGTTTCAACAAATGAAGAAGCAAGGTATTAGACCAAACAACATTAAATTCATTGGTGTGCTGAATACATGTAGTCATAGAGGTCTACTAGAGTTGGAATATGACGTTTATCACTCCATGACTAGAGATTTATTAGATCCAACCACAAATAGAGCACTATGAATGCATGGTTGATCTCCTAGGGCGCGTTGGCCAGCTTGAAGATGCTTGTAACTTCATCAGAGAAATGAAAATAACTCCGGATCATATAAAATTTTGGGTGCGTTGAGTGCTTGTAAAATTCATGGGAACATTGAAATAGGAGAAGTAGTTGCAAAAATCTTAGTGGATTGTGGGTATGCAGATTCTAGAACGTACATTCTCTTATCAAGTGTCTATGCATTTTCTAGGAGATGGAATGAGCTTGCTGAAGTGAGAGCAAAGATGGAGGAGGGTGGAATGCTAAAGGAACCAGACTGTAGTTCAATTGAAGTGAACAATGAGATCCATGAGTTTCTTCTAGGAGACATCATACATGTTGAGAGGGAAGAAATTTCCAAGAAGTTAAGAGGAGCTTAATCATGCATTCAAATTGGAAGGATACCTACCAACAACACAAATGGTTATGCAGGATGTCGAGGATGGGCAAAATGAATGGGCTTTGACAATACACAGTGAGAGGTTTACAATATGCTATGGGCTAATCTCAACCACGCCATATCCAACTTTGAGGATTGGGAAAAATCTAAGGGTATGCAATGACTGCCACTCCATGCATCAATGTTGTGTCTAAGATTACTCGGAGAAAGATTGTGGTTATCGATCACTATAGGCTATAGGTTCCATTATCTCGAAAGTGAAGCTTGCTCTTGTGGGGATTATTGGTAACTCATATTTTATGAGAATGTTACACTCCAATTATTCTATACGAGTTATTCTATAAGGAAGCCTTACACTACATATATCCATTTAATCAATATGTGATTTATCATTTTTATATTTTTATTTAAATACACACGATATTTAAGCATTACGATATAAATATAAAAATAATAAATCACATGTTGGTTACGTAAAGATGTGTGGTGTAAAACTTTTATTTAGAATTTTTCTAAAATATTTAATGAGTATCTATGAATTTTGTTTATAGATTTAGCGAGCATTCCACCATTTTAAGGATTCATGAATAGCAGACATCATGAGTATGAAAAGAATATAAGCTCACGGTAGAAGACAAAAAGATGAAAAAGGAAACAATAGATTTTTGGACATGTTCGATTTATGTCACTTGCTGGATGTTGATATGATAAATTTGTAAATAATAGTAAAATAGTTTAAGTTAAAGATATTTTATGGAGTTTTGAGAAAAGAGATAGAAAATGTTAAATAAAAATATTATAAAGTTAAAAAATATTATTATAATATAATTTTTTAATATAATTTTTATTTGTAGATTTGAAAAAGTTATAATGATTAGATGAAAAATTTAAAAATTTAAAATTAAAAAATATTCGTGTTTGTATTTGTGGTGTTTAAATATTGAGATGAAATGAGACCATCTTCAAAGCTAACCGGGGCATTAGATTTAGGCATGTTCAATCTATGTCTCTTGCTGGTATATTTGGCATGAATTGTGCTATATATTAGTCACTATTTACTCCCACACTTCATGTCTGATAGTTTTTTTTTTATAAAATATGAGGTATTTTTTATAAGGTGTAGACTGTAGAGTAATTGACAGTGATTGATGAGAAAATTATTCTATTTGACATTCATGATAGTTTGGACGTTGTTTGAAGACACAATTAATGTAACTTGCATGATTATGATGTTGGGTTGCTTGTAGTTCTTTCAAACGATCGATGAATTCCAAGGATAGTTATCTACAAGCAAATTACATGCTCTTGACCTTTTAATTCGGATCAAGCATTATACTCAGGTTCCAATTAATTTTATTTACAACGAATTCTACAGTCAAAATTACCTTTAATTTTTTAATTATTATTTTTTAATCATAATTTGTATTTGATTACCAATATTGTAGCACATAATCCTTTTTTATTGATCTTAATGACCATGTCGCAATCAATTAAACGCTTGCACCTGAGTTATCTCTCATGTATTAACCTAGTGCTAGAGATATAAAAAAATTATATATAAAAAATTATAAATTAATATAATTTATTATATCTATTTTATAATAAAAATTATTTTATAATATAATACATTGTATCAAATCAAGATAAATATACCGTCTAGAGTAATTTGTTCAAGTTGACTGCTTTTTACTTTTGTTTTTTTTTATATATTTTTTTAATATATTTAAATATTTAAAAAATAATAATTTTAATATATTCAAAATTACTTCCTTAATCATTAAATAAAAAAAAAATTTTGACAATCGGTAAAATTGAACGATACATAAAATATAATAAATAATTTAATTTTTTTAAATTTTAAAATAATTTTTTTAAAATTTTATATAGAATATAATAAATAATTTAATTTTTATTCTATTATTTATAAATTATCTCAATTAATCTTTAAATTAAAATTAAGAAAAAGTAATTTTTTCCTTATTTTTATCTAATCCTAAAGTATTTCCCTACTTTTAATCAAAAGAAAAAGAAAAGCACAACCACCAAAAAGGCAAAAAGGTATCTCCCCCTTGTCTCTCTCTCCTTCCCTCAGAACCTTTCTTCCAAGAAACCACCTTAAACCCTGCAAGCAATGATAAATTAACCAGATGCAAATTTCCTTCGTATCTCTCTCTCTCTCTCTCTCAGAATAACATAAACTCTCACAAGCAACATTATATAAAAACAGAACTTGGAAGATCATGGATGAGTATTTCTCTACTCTCTCTCTCTGTCTGCAATTTCATTCACATATATTTTTCACTTCCTTCCCACTTTCTCTATGATTAGTTAAAACACACCTCAATCTTTCCCTTTTTTTGTTTTTTGTTTTTCTGGTTGAATTCTTCTTGCAGATCTGAAACATACCCGAAAGAGAGTAGCTTTCAGAGAGCGACATCAACCTCTGCAGCGGATACGACGACGAGCGTGCACGTGACCGCCTTGGATGGCCTCGTCAACGTCAACTCCCTCTTCACCATCGCCGTCTTTGTGGGGCTCTCCCTCACCACCCCCGGCCAGCGCAGCCTTGAGAACAACTCGGCCTGCGACGCCGGCATCGATGTCACCCGGAAGCTCCTCGTCTTCGAGGTCGTCTCCTTCAGCTTCTTCCTCTTCTCCTCCCTCGTAGCCCAGGGCCTCAAGCTCGCCATCAACCTGCTCAACAGCAAAGACGTCGACGAGGCTTTCCGCGCCCACATCAACCTCAAGGTCCTCAGGCTCGGGATGATGGGATCGGCCGTGGGCTCCGTCATGGGCTGCATATTTCTTATGCTCTCCATGATCAACGTCATCGAAATCCGGTTGGGGATGTTGTCGTGTGGTAGTAAATCCGCCGTCCATGCCGTCGCCGCATTGCTTATCCTGGTCTCCTCTGCACTCTTCGTTTATATTTCTACTGCCATATATGCTTTTATGCAGTGATTTTGCCTCGGTAAAGAACTATTTCTCTTTTCCAATCTGCGTATTGCTACCTTTGCCCGATGTTTAAGATCAAGTTCTCATGGGTTGATGTAAGGAGCCCAATGGCATTGTGTCTAACATTCAATAATGTTTGCCTGATCTGGGCTCTTAATTGGGTATTGTGTTGTTGTGGTTTGGAATTTTTGCCTCTTACCCAAAAATCCTTGTGAAGTTTGAACTTTGCCCTTTTAAATTTTCAAGTTAATACTCGACAACTTGAAATTGCTGCATCTATAGTGTTTATGGAATAGCTCTATAGACATTGTGCTAGTATAAAACTTTCAAGCTAATATGAGTGTGGCATGCAGCATTACTCTGCTGCAAACCCTATATAGGCGTTGAACTTGTACTCTTAAATCGTTGAATATTCAGAAAGGCCATTTGATTCTATATCTCAATCTGTCCGTTTCCTTTTTCCCAACCCAAAGGTCTGGATCAAGAAGTTATGCCCGAAGGTTAAACAACTTATACCTGAAATTAGCCTTCAGGCATAACATGTTTGTAGGTTTGCAGACCATAGACCTTCAATCTCCAAGAGGATAAAAAGTGTAATTCTTCCAAGAGAGTTGCTTTGAAATTAGAATTCTGATTCTGAATTTCATCTCGATGTCTGCTGAAGCTTAATCTATTGGCTCCTTGCGACAGGAATCATGAATGCAACTGCCGATTCAATCTCCTACACCTTACTAGAACGCATACCAGACTGGGTTGCTCTGGTCCAAACACCTCACTATTTTTAATCATCTCATTGATTGCAAATGTAGGACAATCCAGCTCAACCCACATCACCAGACCAAAAATCTACAACTAAAATTTATTTCTCTGTTCAATTGCCCGCACACTTTGAACTATGCCATCAATGTTTCTTGATAGGTGATTGGGATGGTGCTGTATAGCTCGTAGAACCATATATGAAGCTGTTCTTGAAAAGCAGCAGATTGCTTTTACTCACGATGAACAACTTTGGAGTGTCAGGAACAGTTGTGTGCTGCACATATAGAGAAAAACTACTTTGTTTAGTGAATAATGTTGAAGAGCAAACAGAACAGCTGTCCTCCAAAATCCAAGTTCTAGTTGAAAATGCGCTGGAAAGTTGAACAGTTGTGTGCTGCACGTCTTATGATCCGTATCAGACATTCACTTACCCAGATACCTACAAGCCGAATAGAGAAAAGCCACTCCTTTATGCAACTTCTTCCATTTCCAAACCTTTTGGCCCCAGATGAGAAAAAGTATTTGCTTTATTTTTTTATTTTTTGATGTTGGGGAACCTCTCCAAGGCAAGAGGACCTTTCTATCCATCCTTGCAGAGTAAATTTTGGTCCCGTGCACCGCACCTTTAGAAATTTTCTTACACGGAACTGGTTAAATCACAAACTTTTCACTAGAAAATGTGGTCCTAAAAGATTATTTACACCTATGAAGTGTTGAATTTTAGACCTTGAAGGGAGTGATACCCCCAGATCAAGGCATTTACCACTTGGGCCAACTCCTTGGAGACATGGGTTCAAGTATTTGCTTTATTTGGCCCTAGATTCAAATGAAAGCTGCATAAACGGCATGTTCTTTGAACACAAAGTGACCAAGCAAACAGGCTAATTGTGGAACGAGTTAAGGAATCTTTGCCACGAACTTGTGACTTGTAAATTTGAGAGAACCAGAGAAGTAGAGACGTATCTTGAGGGCCATCTTTTGTGTGGAATTCAAACAAGTCTCGTCTCCATTTCTGTTTTTTTCTTTCTTTTATTCTTTTTTCACTATGATGAGTGAGATGAAAAAGACAAACTGAGAAAATATACAAATATTCCAGTTATCTTAAACGCAACATAAATTATACAAAAATGCTATGTTCAGTTATTTTTGCGTATTCTTTGTGCATTTCACTAATGTGATTGACAAGCTACAAGTACCGACAAAAAAGCAAAAAGAATCAAAATCTAATACATCAGAATTGCAAACATGGATCATGACAAACTAAGAAATTAATAAATACTAGAATAATATAAATAAAAAAGTAATATACAAGACCCCTACAATGAAACATACATATTTATTGCATTCATCAATAAAAATAATGCAAGAGTTATCCTAGAAGATTCGTCTTTCTTCTCTCCCCCCCCCCTCCCTTCTCTCTCTATCTCCCTCTCTATAATAAAAATAAGAACAAAGAAAAGGAAAAAAAAAAAGAAAAAAAAAAAAAAAGGAAAAAGTCTCTACACATGCATGGTCTATGAACTTGAGCTCAGGGCAGCAAATCCACCACCTTTCATCATCTGCTTAAACTCGTTGAAGTTGACCATCCCATCCCCATCCATGTCCACCTTCTTGATCATCCTCTTGCATTCTTCTAGGGTCCTCCCTTGCTTGAGCCCCAAAGAAGCCAACACCGACCTCAACTCCTCCACGGTGATGAACCCATCTCCGTTCTGATCGAACACATTGAATGCCTCCTTGATGTCCTCCTCTTCATCCCTCTCATTCATTATCGTTTCATACAATGCTCCGAACTCATCGATATCCACGTATCCGTCGCCGTTCACGTCGATCTTTTCAATCATCTGGATCATGTCTTTATCTGGGATGAAGATGCCGAGATTTTGTAACGAGTCGCTAAGCTCCTTCCTCGTGATCCGGCCATCACCGTTGCGATCGAACATTTGAAAAATACGCCGAAGTTCTGCTGGATCCATGATGATCACCGAAAATGATAGACTGGAAATTAACAAAACGATTAAAGCCAAAAGATCAGAAGAAGGAAATGATCATTAATTAAGTTCGGGTGAAACAAACTGAGATAGCCGGAAGAAAAACAAATGAATTTAAGAAGGTTGCCAAAATGGAAAATCTTCAACTAGACGGTTGGCCTAGGTTGTTGAGTACGAAAACAACTTGACAATATGCGGTCGACGTTCTTTAGGGTTGTTGAGTGAAAATACAGCACATCCATTAATTTCGTCCAATCATTAGTTTGTTTGTTTTTTTTTTTTTTTGAAGTAATATTTAGATAATGAGTTAAAATGAGATAAATTAAAATGAAAGTTGAAAATTAAATAAAATATTATTAGAATATTATTTTTTAATATTATTATTTTGATATTTAAAAAAATTAAATTACTTATTATATTTTGTATAAAAATTTAAAAAATTTATAATAATAAGATAAAATACTTTTTATATTCAAACGTAACCTTAATTTTTGAGTTTTAATGATTTTGCTGCAGTCATCTTCTATTTATATTATGGCTATAATGACATGAAATTGTCTACTAGCAAAAGAGTTTTTTCTTTGTACACTCTTGTCTCATCATGCAGTATTGCAATAATTATTTGTGCAAGCCCCGTAGTGTGGGCGGCGCCGTGGCAGGGCATTAGCCCCCAGCACCCCGCGTCCACCACCTTGGCTTCACTTGGGCGGCAATCCCGCCTGCAGGTAAAAAAAATCCAACGGGGGCAAGAGGCAGTTTGGGCTCAGGCCCCCTCTGCACCCCGCACACCCAAGCCTGGGCTAGCCCAGCCAAATTATATATATATATATATATATAAATATATATTATACACAAAAAAACCATGTGTGGGCAGTGGACGGGGGGGCATACGATTACGGAGCAGGGTCTTCTCATAAGATAAACTAATGGTTGAATTTCATAATCATTAGAGTAAATTATCTAAATTGTGCTCTATAAATTATAATTATCTAAAATTTTACCTACACCAAAATAATAATAAAAATACATAATAAACTTATTAAGCTAAAGGGTCACCAACGTAAGGTGGAACTCGTGGATGACCACCATTAGGGCAGTTTTGGGCCACCACATGGACGGCCCAAATCAGACTGTTACTCGTTGGTCAACTTTTATTTATTTATTTTTATTATTTTCTTATTAAGTTTTGAGAGGGAAGTTTGGAAAATATGCTTAAGAATTAAAGGGTTTTCACAATTTTTAATTAATCAACTGGATTTGAGGTGCGAATTGAAGAAATTGGTAATTTTTAGATATCAAAATTTTTAGTTTTGGTAGTTTATGATATATGTAATTTGAAAAATGGGCAAAAACTTGGGGTACAAAATGAAATTCCTCCTAATAATAAAAAATAAAATAAAATAAACCGGAATTTATTATATACAAATTGATATATTACATAGTTCAGCTATATATATAACTTTTTATCAAATAGCATATATCCTAGATTAAGATTAAGAAAAATTATTATTGTAACACACTTTTGATAGAAACCTCTTAAAGGATGGATGATCATGCTATTTTATAGTTTTATGAAAAAAATATATTTATTAGAAAAATTCTATTCTCAACCTGGTGTGTAAAGCGCGCGTAATAAAGTATTTACATGGTATAATTTGATTTAGAAGATAAATTTTAAAGTTTGAATATTACAAATCAAATGGTGTGCTCTACACACTGACTTGAGAATAGAATAATTCTTTTGTTATAGAACCGTCTTGTTCATATTTACCTATCTTATCTAATTTGTCAATTGCGCAGGAAAGAGATGAACTGCAGGGCTGGTTTGCTTTCAAGACTAAAACTCAAAACTTTGAAAACCTCTAATCTTATCATTACAACTTTTTCAAATTCACACATAAAATAAAATAAACAATTTAAAATTTTCAAATCTTAAAATAAAAATGATATTAAAAAATAAATTCTAACAATATTTTATTCAACTTTTTTACTTTAATCTCAACTTTAAAAATAAACTAGTTAGAGTTTTGGTTCCCACTCGTTATCCTACAGTTTCCATCCAGTGGAATCTTTGTTTGCTCAGTACTGTCTGAAAATTTTCTTCCTTTTTGTTTAGCTAATTCCTGCAATCAACTTTGCTTTCAGGCAAAGTTTGTAAAAAGAGCACTGCACCTGAGCTTGATCTTCTTATTGAATGAGCAGACTGCAGAGAGTAAGGTATCCTATTTTTTCTTTTGTTTTTCCTGTGTATATTCAATTTCCCATTTTGGCATTTTAGCTCTAAGTACTATACAAGAAACCTAAAATGCAAGGAAGGAATGAGATGCATAGCAGAAAACCAAGGCAAGAACAGGCCGTTCAACTTTTTCCAGATTTATAAATATTGTCAAATCTACATGATTCAGTAGTTTTATCTGCCCATGCATGCAGATGCGGGCATACCCCGAGATCATATCAAGTCATTCTGAGAGGCACCAACTACAAATATTGAGTTTAATCTGAAAAAGGAGAAAGAAGAAGAAGCATGGAACACCAACGCCGGCGCCAGGCATCTGTTATCAAGGGGGAAGTTGTCATCATCCGTCATGGTCACTCGGTTCCTGGAAAATCAGTCTCGGTTCACGTCTGTAGTTGCACTGAAGACAATCCTGGTATATATTTTCACTTGTCCCAATGTTTTTTTGGTTTACTACCTCAATTCCCTTCTTCCTATTTTAAAGCAGCTCAAGCATCATTATAGCATTAGAAAGTACCAAATTTTCAGAGGCATTATTCTTTTAAGACCACACAGAATTACTTCTCACGCATGACAATAGCATTTATATGTTTTTCTTCATGTGACGTCCAACAGGATCTGGCAGAGGGAGGTTGAGCGAGAGTGCATACCTCAAAAATGGAAAAAGCAACACAATAAATGGCATAAAAACCACAACTTATAAAGTGAAGTTGCACGTAGATCCAGAGTTTGGAATTCCAGGAGCTCTGGTCATAAAAAGCCAAAACAAGCATAAATTCTTCATTCAGTCAGCATCTCTCCAAACTTTTAATCAGACCATCCACTTCGACTGCAACTCTTGGATGTACCCTTTCAAAAAGACTAAAGCTGATCGAGTATTTTTCTCAAACACAGTAAGTAATGGCAGACATTCAGGTTCTTTGACTGTTTTTTCACTCTTAGATGCAATTAAACAACAGTAATGCTGCTATTTTAGAGTTATCTTCCAAACCAGACACCAAGTGGTCTAATGGAACTGAGGGAGAACGAACTCGAAAGCTTGAGAGGAAAGAGGATTGGAGAGAGGAAGGAATGGGATCGAATCTACGACTATGACTACTATAATGATCTCGGCAACCCTGACAAAGGTCGAAAACATACGAGGCCTGTCTTAGGTGGGTCTGTGTCACATCCATATCCTCGTAGACTAAGAACGGGTCGGCCTCCCAGCAATGAAGGTATGCAGCTTCCCTTATCTCAGATGGTTGGCAAAACAATTGGACCAGGTAATTAAGAAAAGTTATGTTTGCAAGTCGATATAGAAGACACATCCTTCACACCAATGACATGATAAAATTTAATTTGTAAGAGAAACTAATTACAAACTTCTCTAGCAAATCAAATTCTATTATGTTAGTGGTATTTAGGATGTGTCCTCCGACTGGAAGGATTTGATAATTAGTCGTGCATTTATCAATGCCTATTACCCTGCATTAGCAATGCCTATTAACCCCTTAATCAAACAATCAAATTTTCACTCTGCTGTGCTGCATAGTGACTACAATTATGAGGTCAGAACACCTTAACCTACCAAAATGTTGAAGTTGGAGCACAATGGAGAGAATTAACTGACACAAGGATTAGGCTAAAAGAAAGAGGTTTAACTTGAAACCGGGTTGCACAGTATGCCTGGTGGTATGTTATGTCTAGACGAGAGGTTTCACATATTCATGGTTCTATCTCTATGATGTGACAAATTTTAACGCACCTAATTCCTTTTCCCTTTCTGTTTCACATGACTAACTTTATGCCACTAGTGCCGAAATTATATTGCAACTTCTTCATTACTACTGTGCAGATCCTTTCACTGAAAGTCATTCGGGAAAAGACAACTTGGATATATATGTTCCTCCAGATGAGCGTTTCAGCCCCAAGAAACTATCTGCATTTATATTGAACTCATTCCAGGCTACCATACATTTCCTAAGCCCCGAGGAAAAATCACTATTCCAACAAGATTTTAGTAGTTTTCACACATTTGAAGAGACACACAGAATGTTTTCTAGCAATAGAAGCCATGCAGTGGAAGAATGGATTAAAGGGATTCTAAAGAAAGGGGTGCCAGAAGAGCTCTACAGAGAAGTCATTCATGCAAGCAAGAAAAACCCAATGAAATTTCCATTGCCTCAAATTATAGCAGGTCGAGTACCACATCATCAATCTATACAGTGCAATAGACAAAAGTTTTCACTTTCATCTTTGGCTTTATTTTCTATTATCAGAAAATGGAATGGCATGGTTGGATGATGAGGAGTTTGGGCGCCAGATGCTTGCTGGAACTAATCCAACACGAATCCAGTGCTTGGAGGTACCCACTACCCTTATGGGCCAGGCTTAAGCAATTGTCAGCTAAGGTCCATATATTTAAAATGTTTCAGCATCTTATATACGTTGAAAATAAATCTACAACAGTGCCTTAAAGCAAGACTTTCTTTCTCTTGATTCAAAATTTTCAACTACTAAAATAATTATCTCAGGCTAGATGTGTTCAGCCTTACTGGTTGGCAACTTCACTACTGTCAGGTATAATGTAAGTGTAATATGAGTACGTCTAACCGATTTGAAATGTTTACTATGACTTGACCTTGCAGGTATTTCCGCCACAGGACAAAAATGGAGTGAAAAGTTCAATAAAGAGATCACAAATAGAGCATAACCTTGATGACCTGACTGTTGTTGAGGTAAAGCAAAACACTAATCTAAGCAGTAGTTTTACTTGCAGCATGCAATATAACCCGTCAATCGTAGTTTTAAATCTGACAGAATGGTTAGAGCATCTGGCCTCAAAGGACAGACTTAAGCCCAAAGTGTAGGCCTGAAATCTAAAAAATCTACTGATTCAATTTTTGAGAAAAATAATAGCAAAGGGTATAATTGTTGGATCAGAAAGAAGTAAATATTTGAGGTCAGTTCTCTAGCATGACTTCTCTTTTTTTACTTCCAATGAATTCACAGGCAATGAATCTATGGAGGCTATTCATTTTAGATCACCATGACTACCTGATGCCATATATAAGCAGAATAAACACAAAGGGTGTTTGTGTTTATGCATCTCGAACACTACTATTCTTAAGGAGTGATGGCACGCTAAAGCCAATAGCAATAGAACTTAGCTTGATTGACTCGAATGATGGCAACGAGATCAATAGGGTTTTTGTTCCATCAAGTCAGGGGACTGAAGCAGCACTGTGGCAGCTTGCTAAAGCTCATGTTGCAACTAACGATTCTGTCTATCATCACCTAATCAGCCATTGGTGAGTTGAGCAATTCTGTGCACCCAAGTTTAACAGTTCCTATTTATATGCTTCTCTACCTAATAATGTGCAGAGGTACTTAGCAAGTTGTTGTACATACATGTGACAATATATCTGGAAATAGTCTGGACTTTGTTCCGGACACCAGGTTCCAATAAGATTTATATATATATATATATATATATATATGAAAATATACATTGTGAGTTGTTTCTATCCAATGCATTTTTTAGGCTGCAAACCCATGCAGTAGTCGAACCATTCATCATTGCCACTAGAAGGCAGTTGAGTGAGATGCATCCAATCCATCGTTTACTGAATCCTCATTTCAAAGACACCATGCACATAAATGCATTGGCTCGGAGAATCCTCATCAACTCTGGAGGAATCCTTGAGAAAATATTATTTTCTGGTGAAGTCTCCATGGAGTTGTCTTCTGAGCTTTACAAGGGGTGGAGATTTGATGAGCAGGGCCTTCCTGCTGATCTACTTAAAAGGTATTCCACGAAATTATCATTGATTTTCCATGCGTGCAAGGTAAATTGGCTAGATAATCTAGAACAAGTGGAAATCTCATTCTTTTTTGCCAGTACCTTGTTGCTTTGCCATTAAAATTCCCGACTTCCTCTCTTGGTAATCTATGAGATCTTCTAGCTGGATCTATGGATATGAGATAACAGTGTGGGAATTTTCTCACGTCACAGCTGCCACAGATGCAACCTAGGGAATGTTTTTTTTTTTCAGATTTAGAGAGCATCTATACCTCCATATTCTGATAATTAGATCTTCATGGAAAAATTCCTCCAGAGGTATGGCCCTGGAAGATGCAGATCCAGACAATCCCACTGGAGTTCAGCTACTCTTTGAGGACTATCCCTATGGAGCAGATGGACTTGAGATATGGACTGCCATCAAGACATGGGTCACAGAGTTTTGCTCAATCTTCTACAAAGACGATAATTCTGTCCAGACTGATTCAGAACTCCAAGCATGGTGGTGGGAAATACAATATGTAGGTCATGGCGATAAGTGCCACGAGGAATGGTGGTATCAAATGACAACATGCTCAACCCTAATAGAGACTTTAACAATTCTCATATGGATAGCATCTGCAATCCATGCTTCGGTGAACTTTGGGCAATACACATATGCCGGTTACCCTCTAAATCGTCCCACACTATGTCGAAAGTTCATTCCAAAGGAAGGAACATTTGAATATGCTGAATTCCTCAAGGATCCAGACAAATACTATCTTAAGATGTTGCCTGACACATTTGAAATGTCCATTGGTGTAGCATTAGTGGAGGTCCTCTCATGGCACACATCAGATGAAGTGTACTTGGGCCAAAGGCCATCCGAGTGGACAGATAATGAAGAGGTTCGACATAAATTTGAGAAGTTCAATGGCACACTTAAAGAGATAGAGGGGAAAATTATGAGCCGCAATGGAGATTCCAAGCTCAAGAACAGATGGGGTCCTGCAAAAGTTCCATTCAATGGTTTATACCCAGATACATCCAATATTGCATCTCAAGTCGGCATGACAGGAAAGGGGATTCCTAACAGCATATCCATTTGACATGTCAAACATATCCAATGTGCTTCACACAATGATGATTTTATTTATTTATTTGACAGGTACTTTACCTCGGTACAAATGGTTTTGTTCATTTTTGCTAATGTTTGTTTGGCTTACATTTTACTCAGAGTAATACCTCATCAAGTGAAGTCCCACTCCAACTGAGATGCACTCTTGCTCTGCAGGCTTGCAGTTCAAAACCTGGTTATAATAGCTGCCCTAGCTCTCATTTTATCACCAACATTGGCCTTGAACAGCAAGATGTGCACTACCAACTCTCCCAGGATTGGATTGCTCAGCACCAAGTCGGCAACCATTTCAGCAGTTCCCAAAGCCTCAAAATTGAAGCAGAATGGTGAACAAGTTTTATCAAAAGATGTAGCCTACTACGTTAAACCATGTCAGTTTATAAGTTTTCTTTTAGCAATTCTCTTTCTAAGCCTAATACTTCTCCCAAAGTGGTAGTCTTTGTTCCACATTCATGGCTATTTAAAAGCTGCTACCGTAGGCTGCCCAGTAACAAAGAAAATAAGATAGTCATTGAATTCATGATTCTATTTTGGTCTAAGGGAGCAATTGGCACGATTCAACAATAATAACAATAAAAATATTGGAATTGTTATTGCTGCTATGGTTTTTAATAATAAACCAAGATAAGATCATTAGAAATATTGGTGTTAGATTTTAAGCTGTGTAATACTCTGTCGAACTTCTAGAAGCAACAAAACATAGTAAGACGCAAACTTTACCTTTCAGTAAGTCAAGAAAAATCAATCTCTTTGGCATGAGTTTCCCCACATGCCCCTTAAAGATTGCTAATCAAACAAAAAACGCTGTCACTTTGGTCGAACCTTATCATGGTCTTAAAAAATACTCTGAAACCATGCATAAACACAGAGAGCTCTGATCTAATTTTCTCATGAGAGCTACAGTAATAAAAGGATTACATAAAAATAATTCTACAAATTATCGTGACTTCATGTGATTAGTCAGATCTATTTTAAAATAAAAATAACTCTACAATATGATGAGATTAGTTTTGTGTAATTAATTTGTGGCCAAATATTTCTATTTCTCAAGTGACCAAACAAGTTGGATTATTTCAGACAAGACAGATGTCACAGTTCCCGAATGAAGGACCTAGGCTATGGGCCCTGGGCCCTGGGCCTGTTTAATGTCATTTACAATTTTATATTCAGCATGTATTTGGGCCACAATCCATTCATAATAGAGGACATACAAATTTGACTTAAAAACAAGTTAGTTACAAACGTTAATAGCTTCCTAGCACACTTCCGTGACTGACATAGTCTAGTCCAGACGACAGATCTCTAAAGACCAAAGTCTAAGAGATCTATTGTGCATAGCTCTGTCCATGACAGAGTTAATAGTAATCAGGTGACAAAACTCCATACCCCGACTAAGCGGAGTAGGGTGCACCAACCCCACCAAAAGTATGCTTAAGCAGAAGGGGGGGACCACTCCATTTGGACTAAGGTCCGAAGGCACAATTTCTTGGATTTTTATTTTTCTAAAAAGTAAAGACAAGACACAAAATAAAATACAATGGGAAACCACTGTGAAAACCAGAAAAATAGTGCTCCAAGAGGCTGCTGTGGCGCATGCAGTACATGCGCTACTCTGGGAGAAAAACTGACGGTTGATCTTGAAAGTCTCAAACTCACAGACCCCAGAAGTGCCGTGCATAGCATTGGCAAAGAGCTTTTTGGTGGCGTGTGAGAGCCACTCGCAGAACGTTTATGAGAACTTTAAACCATGTGTTCAAGTTACTCGCTGCTCCAATGGTGTTGAAGATCAGCAGGCTGGGCAACATCATGGAGGGGCGCGTGTTAGTCTATTGTCGTCGAAAAGTTTTAGATCTGCGATTCACCCTTATTTGGCCTTAAAAAACACAAAATGGAGCACTACACAGAGGGGGAGGAAGGGGGAGAGAGGGAGGGAGGGGGAAGGGAGCCAAAGCTCCCACCCCCTCTAGCCGGATCTGTAGTGAAAGTTAGAGAAAAGGGAGAGTGTTTTGGTTTAGAGAGAGGGGCAGTCGGTGAATCTCATTTCAATTCATTACTTAAGTACTTTTAACTTAGTAAGATTGTCAATGGATGTTTGCAATACAAAATTTAATTTGTCATTTAAAAAAAATTTAGAAAATTTGGATTGTGAGGAGTTAGAACTTAAAAATTACCTGAATTGTCATGACTTATATCACCCCAAACAAAATCAGATAGAATAGCCAAACTGTCCAAATATTACAAAGTAAACTGTTTAAATATCAGATAGCAAATAAGATAAATTAAGAATAAATCTACTTGCAACCGGTTTGGGGAACTGGCGCGGAACCGTGTCCTACATGGCACGTTTGAAAACGGCGTCGTTTGAAATTTGAAATGTAGTCCCGAGCCCCTTGTATATTTCACTTTCACATATCACCTTCACTTTCTCTCGCTCGATCCCTCGCCCTCTTCTCCCCATTCCCATCGTCTTTCCCAGGAAGTTCACCAGAGCCACAAACCCACTTGGTCTTCTCCACTAGAGCCACGAAGCGGCTTCAGAGCAGTCTCCGTAGGACATGGTTCTACTCCTCTTCTCCTCGAACCCAAGACCCACAAACCTTGCTATCTCAGGCTCGTACCACATCACTGAACAAGGTTTTAATCCTTCCTTACCACCAAGGAAATAACCCAAAAGATGAAATCAGACTTACGTTCGTATTTCTTCTCAAACTTCCCATTAAGATGTCTTTTCACAAACGTTGTTTTTCCTGCATTGTTCAAATACTCAAAATTAAAAAAGCAAAATCGTCAACAATCCAATATGAGTTCCAAAACAACAACGAAGTCAAAGGTAACTGATTTATCACATACTCTTTAAAAAAAGAAAAAAATGGTTTATCACATACAAACCCAACTGCACGATATGGAAATGACAAAGAATAAAACTTAAACCTAAAGAACTTTGAGTTATTATATACGAGGTCGCTTTTAATTTTTGTTCTACCATAAAGATCTGTCCTTTGGAGTGTTTTCAATTGAGAATTATATAATGAAAATGGTAAAGAAAGGGAATAAAACCCTAGATAAAAGAGACTATATTACGGCAACCAGTTAGATCTTGAAGGAAAGAATACACTAAAGGAAATTTACCGATTCCACCATCGCCAACAATTACCAGCTTGAAGCTTGGATAATCGACGGTCTGCTGGTTTGGAAAAGTTTGAAACACAAAAGCAACATGGAACGAAGACGAAAATCAAGGAAAAGAAAAGGGATATTTTTCAAGAAATTACGAAAGTAGAGCTATATCATTTTTTTCCCTCTTTCTGTTGAGTAGTGGCCCTCTTAGACAGTTCTTGGTTCAGTGAGTGAGAGCTTCTTTTTTTTTTAATTATTTAAATCAACTTATGTGGCAGTGCCACGTCATCCAGTTCCGTGCCGGTTTCGCACCGGCGGTTGTATATAGCAGAATTGATAAATTAAACAATACATACCAGATTAAAAAATATAAAATGTGAAAATATTAGTTTCACTTGAATGATGAATCTGAGTCAGGACTGCCTATGGTTATGACAAAAGAATCTGAGTTTCTGATGGAACATCCTTCAATTGACAAGAAAAAACAGTAATTAGTATTTCTATAAATAATATTAAGTATAAAATAGTAAAATAGCAACTTAAAATTCAAATAAATGTAACACTTACAGAATTAGTTGATGATCTTTTAAGCTCATATAATGCTCTAACCCAATCAGACTCACATAAAAACATATGTACAGTTTTAGTTCACAATGAAACTTGATGAGGATCAATAACTTTGCCTCTTGCGCTGAATGTTGATTCTGAGCTAACTGTGGTAATTGGCGTAGCCAAATAAGGCATCGAAACTTGCATCTAAGCCCTATTATTGTCTAGTTCTAATTTAATAGGTTGCACTATATTAACACTTCTAACAAAAGATTTAAATAATGATTGGCCACTCTGCATACTTCTCCCAGCACTTGAGGAACAACTGGAACCAAGAGTTCGAGCGTTTTCCTGCTCTCTTTGTCCCTCAAGCGTCGAATTGTATTCCTAAATATACTCATCATACAACTCATGCAATATTTAAGAGACATACTCAATATTCTAAAAAGCTTCCAAATCTTGATAAATTCAAGGCAAACAAACCTAGATCAGGACCATCTTCATTTAGGGTCTAACACCACAGCAATTGCCATCAATAGTTACACTCCCCCCAATATTTCTCAAACTTAGCACTCATTTTTCTTACCATTGATTTCATGTACTCATTCTCATCTCTATTATTTTTTCCTAGGATGTCTTGCATTCTCCATACTTTAGAAAGAAATAAGTTTGCTATTGGGTAATTACTTTCAAATACCATATTGGTTACTTCGTTGAAAATAACAAGTAGTTGACAAATATTTTCAACTTGTCCCCACTCTTCAACAGTTGGAATCCATTCAAAACTGCTATCTCTATCACCATATCTAGGAAAAACTTCTTTGAACTGACCTGCAACATCCAACATTAAATATGTGCTGTTCCATCTTCTAGGCACATCTAAAATCAGCTTTTTTGAGGGCAATTGCAATTATTTTGCAGTTTCACTAAATTATTTTTGCCTACTCTTTAATACTACCAGATATTTTATACCATCTCTCACACAACCAACGATTTGCCTAATCTCCCCAAGTCCACATTGCACAAGTAAATTAGTTATATGTGCACAACAACATACATAAAATAATTTTCCTCTAATAGACAATGTTTTCTTCAATCTAAAATCATCTTTCAAGATCCAAATGACAACATCATTAGAACTTGCATTGTCAACAGTAATTGAACTAATTTTATTCTCAATTCTCTAATCTTGGAAACACTTTTCTAAAACATCAGGAATAAGAAGGCCACTATGTGGAGGTGGCGCATTACAAAAGTTCAACACAAGCCTTTGAAGATGCCAATCAGTATCTATAAAATGACATGTCACTATTATATATGAAAGTTTTTGACAATAAGTCCACATGTCAGTTGTGATATAAACTTTGTTAATAAGTTTAAGTGAAACCTTTAACTTTGTCTTTTTAGTCTCATAAGTTCTCATGCATTCATTTTTTGTAGTAGCCTGAACATTTTTTCCCAATATGGACGGTTTGCACTTGTAAACTTATTAAATACCACATGCTTCATTAAAGAAAATGGATATTCATGGTAAAGTATCATATGAGAGGCAAGCTCTCGGACCCTACTATGATCATAGGTAAATTTTGAGACAGTGAAGCTACCATTTGCCTCTTTATACTCAACTACTAAGACTTTCTATTTTTTCTTAGAACACATGTATGGCAAACAAGTTAGTAATTGCATATGTTGTGTAGTCGTAGAACTTGATCGAAATGCTTTAAAATTTTTTTTACACCACTTACGTTGAGGTTGTTTAGCTCCATCTCGTTCAATTTCGACAAAATCATTTCATACAACAGAAGTCCACTTTCTCTTCTTTCTATCATAGGCTACTGTTTAAACTTCTGTTGGGCCCTCAGTAGAGACAGTATTAAGGGCCTCAGTATTTGCAGTGTCTCCATCATCATCATCTATGGGCTCTACTAAGCTAATCCCTATAGAGTTTTAATTTTCATACTCTTCCATCGGATCAAGTTCATTCATAGGATCATCCATTTGCTAGGTTCTAATATTTTTTAAACACAAAACTAGAAACATAAAATAAGCATATAAACATTGACTATATAGGTTATATTAATCAATTAAAATCAAAACAACATTGTCTTGATGGCTTAAGGTGCCTCCAGAAGTAATAATACTAAAAGATGTCAAAGTCAAAAGAATTTGACTTTAACAATTTTGTTATACAGCCTTGCGTTGATGGCTTAATGTGCCTCAAGAAGGCAAGAATGATACAATTGATACTAATCAACTAGAAGATATTAAATTCAAACAATTTTGACTCCAATAGTTTCAATATACAGCCTTGCCTTGGTAGTTGGATGTGCCTTCAGAAGCAAGGCATCTGAACAACATAAACATAGAACATATTGGATAAAATTTATCAACCAAAACACGTTAAACACACCACCATTTCATACTTGAAGCACGAACATAAACATAAAACATATTAGATAAGTTTATGAGCCAAAACATATTAAACAAAGCACTATTTCATACTTGAAACAAGAATATAAATATAGAACAGATTGGAAAAGATTTATCAACCAAAACATGCTAAAGAAAGCACCATATTTATCAGCCAAAACATGTTAAAGAAAGAACATGAAGTAAGAACTAGATAGGATAATTTATAATCAGTCAAAACAAGTTCAAGAAATCATATTTAAATACTTTAAGCAAGAACATAAACATAGAACATATTAGATAAGATTAATCAACTAAGATATGTTAAATAAAACATAATTAAATGGTTGAAGCAAGAACATGAAGCAAGAGCAAGATAGGATATTTTATAATCAACCAAAACCAGTTCAAGAAAGCATATTTAAATACTAGGAGCAAGAACATAAAGCCAGAACCAAATCTCCACACTCTAGTTAACAATATATACAAATAACCCGAGACAAGCCAATGAAGCAAATGAAAAATTGAAAATCTATAGTCGGGAGAATAAGTTAAACTCATAATGGGCTTTTAAATTTTGCTTCAAGCACAGATATATAGGAAAGCTCTTTAGAAGAATTTTTTTCACAATTTTCAGATATGAAATATAAAACTCGAAACATATATTTGTAATTGTAATTTGTAAACAATAGCAAAATAGCCTAAGGACCTAACAAGGCATATTCTGCCACTACAAAAAAAAAAATAATAATAATAATAAATAAATAAAATTAAAGCATAAACTTATCAATCAAAGTGATAGATAGTCACAATCTAACAGAAGCATGCATAGACGACGTGTGAAGTATGTCAGAACAGTCAATAGTGTACTTAGATGATTAGATCTAGATCTACAATGTAACAATACTACAATGTACAAAGAGTTAGGAGAGAACCAGATTAAATCTTCGAAACTACTCAGATAAGTTAATAATAGATAAGTGGCTCCAAATGGACCAAATCTAAAGAGTTCCCAACCAAATGCTTAAAAACAGGAAAAGAACCTGGGTAATCGACTCATAGACGAACGAATCAAAGAACTAGAGAACCACAAACCACAGAATCAGGGATTCAGTTGGTTGGGAGTCATAAATGCATGCATTTAATGACCAATTTTTTGAGGCCAGGCTGTGATATCAGAGGCTGAGATTACGACCACGGCTCCTCGAAAATACAGTCGCCGGCTGCATCTGTTAAGGTTTCTTGCAGTTGCAGCCGGTATCACTCTCAGCCTCTTGAGAATCCCTAGCTGCAAGTCTTCGAGAGTCAAGGCTATTCAACCCTTGATTCCATGAAAATCAAATAGGAGCTAACCAATGTAAGCGTAGGAGACTAGGGTTTCTCAATGGCTCTGAGAGAAAGTCTGAAGGAGTGAGTCAAAGTGTGAAACAGTGAGAGTTGAGAATGAAACGGCGTAAGACTAAGCAGGAGCGTAAGTTTGTAACCCTAGCTTTAGGGTATGGAATCAACGGCTCACACTATAGATTTTTGATCCAATGGCCTCAGTCCTGAATATCTCCACAACACCAAAGTAAGTTAAGTAACTACAAAATTAAATACTAAACTATTACTACTATATTCTATTTGAAAACAAAATACTGTAGTCTATAAATTATAATAGATGTTAGTTGTTATATACTATAATTTATAAAACTAGCAAGTAGTGTTATAAAAAAAAAACTGCATTTATTTATAGTATTTAATTATATAAAATTGTCTAACATTATGTTTTTTCAAACATTATAATTTAGTGCTCATAATATAATGTTATAGTTATATTAATTAGTATAATATAATAATACTATTATATATACTAATACCGTATATTAACTACAATATTGATACTTAAATATTGATACCCCATGGTCTTATATTATTTATGTAACGCCCCGCCCCCGAGAGTCCGGAGAGTTAACTCATATTACCTGATAATCAACTCCAACATTGTTAATATTTTTCTAAAAGCTTCAAATCAAACGTAAACACTTTAAATTTAATTAAACACATATACTCATATATAAAATCCCCAATACAGTAACTCCAAAAATTTTCAACTTCTCTACATGTCACTTAAACTCACATTTCAACAATATAATTATAAAAAATACCAATACTCATCGGAAACTTTCTATTCTTAAGTCATCTCACCCAATTCTTCATAGTCTTGATCCTCAGCTGAAATATCCAAAAATCATCTGAAAATATTGGAGATAAGAGGGGGTGAGTTATCAATAACTCAGTAGCAGATAACATATACTAGTATGCAAACATGAACATTTACATATTTCAGAATGCAGAACAAAATACTTTAGTTTCATAATGCAGAGTCAGAATATGTTATCAAAAATATCAGAGTGAAAGTTCAAAAATATTCTTATTCAAATTCTTTTGGCATAACATAACTGACCACCATCGTACCAGAACATCGTATCACATCAGAGGCCATGTTTAACTCCCGTGGTAGGGTTGTGCAAACCTCGGTAGCTAACCGAGCAGAAACAGAATGTGAATCTTCCCCTTATTTATTCTCGGAACCCCGAGTGTGCACACATGAAAAACCACCAGAAAACCACTTTGCTTCCAAAGTGAGTGCACCAGAAACAGAACAGTTGGTACCAACCAAAACAGAAGCCACTATTAGCACCCGTGGTAGGTCAAATAGGTCACCATCTACAAACCACATCCCGATTCAAAATGTCATGCCAAAAGTTTTCAGAAATTACATCATATCAGAGTACAGAACATCTTCAGAACAGAATAGAATTTTCAGAAATCACAAAACATAATTTTATGCACAAACTTTCATATTCGCTCTCTTTTGCACAATTCAGAAGTAAAATGCAAAATAGCTCATGTCTAAACCAGTCATGCCAGAAAATATTTTATTCTTAAACAGAATCTCATGAGTAATGCAGAACAAATAACTGAGGTAGTTCAAATCTCTTTTCATAACAAAACATGCATATTTTCAAAAATCAACCTCAGTCCATTTTATTTTCATGCAAATCTAGCATAGGAACCCCGCTTACCTGAACGACTTAGCTTTTCAGAATTTTCCTAAAAAATGTCGAGTCGACTATAAATCGTCACCTATAAAAATAATCATGTAATTTTCATAAGTTTTCAATCAATCACGGATTTCGATATTTAAGTCTAAGCTTCTTAAATAACCTATTTTAATTCCTCAAAACTTAAAACCTTCATAATCTTAAAATATATCATCATTTCCTAAAATCACCAATATTCACCGTAACCCACGTCAAATACAAAACACCAATATTTAAACCCGAAACAACCAACAAATCTCATAGCATAAACCAATCACACAAACAACTCCATCATCCAATCCAACCGATCCCCTTACTCCTCGAACTCAGTCCGGCACAACCAACCAATTCACAGTAAATATGAATTAACTCGAAAATACATTTAAATCTCAAAAGTTCTCTAGGAAAATACTTACAATACTATAATATAATTTTTGAAAGATCACGGAGGTGCTAGAAGCGGCAACGCAGCAACAAAATAGTGCCGAATGCACTGTGGCCGTGAGTCTCAATAACCCACTTTTGAACGGGGACAAACCAAGACCCGAGATTGCTAGGGTAGGGCTTAAGGATGTCGGTAAAGCTAATGGTGGTGGTGGTTGGCCGTGGTTGGCGGCGTAGAAGGTGGTTGAAGTGCAAAAATGTCCAAATCAGAAATGGAGTTGGTGGGGCTTCACCGGTGGCAGATCGGAGCTGGGGTTGGGTGCATTGGGTTGCTAGGAGGTCGAGGATGAAGTGGTGAAGAAATGGCGGCCGGAGGTGGCGCGCGAGCACAAGGAACGCCGTGGCTTCAAGTCATGTATGTAGGAGAACGGCGGCGAGTTAAGGGTTGAGCTTGGTGGGGGATGATGGTCGGCGAGAGGGGAAGTTGTGGCAGTGGGCGGTGTCGGTCATGGGCAGCTCACAGTGGCGGGCTGGGGGAGGAAGGAAAACTCATGGGAGAGAGAGGGAGGGTGGCGTCGCGCGGGAGAGAAGCAGAGGGAGAAAAGAGAAAAAGAAGAAAAAGAAAGAGGAAAAAGAGAAAAGGGAAAAAGAAAAGAGGAAAAGGAAAAAGGAAATGGAAAGAAATGAGGTCCAATCCTCACATCCTGGATCACAAAAAAAAAATGATCCAACGAAAAAAATTTTAAAACAGCAATTCGATTAAAATAATTTAAACGTAATGATGAAATGAAAATAAAAATAATTAAACCCAACAATAAACTAATTTAATATGAAAAAAAATTTAAATGCATAACAATAATTAATATTAAGGAAACATGTCAAATTTAATTTTTACAAATTAAAAATCATAAAATAAACCCACTAAAATATGAAAATTTAAAACAGGAGAATCAATTTTTAAATTAATAACAAATAATCATTCAATTAAAAATACACTAAAATACAGGGTATTACAATTTATTCTTGTAGTTATAATGCATATGTATTATGTAACAATTAATACTAGACTACTACTACTAGTCACTAGACTCACTACACAATAGACACTAGTCTAGTAGTCTACTAGTATAAACTTATTAATTAATAATAATAGATATTAACACTAAATATGTAAATTACTATAGTTGATATAATCTTATGAATACAATATTACTAGAGTCTAGTGATTAATCATATATAAAGTAATAAGATTAAAAACTAGTAAAAAGTTATTAATAGTACTTTATAGAATGATAGAATCATAAATAGATGTAACTTCATAGAATATATAAAGATAGAATCATAAGTGATAAGTCTTTAATAATAATATTATGATAGATTAATAACAATATTGTAAAGTCTTCAACAATACTTCATAGAATGATAAAATCTAAAGTGATGAGTTGTAAGTTAATAAGTTATGACTATATTCTATAGCCTATAGCTTGTAAGCATAAAATTTATACGAAAATTCAATATTTGATAAGAATAAGATAAATATATCAATATGATATATTAATATTATAAATTAAATTTACAGTATTTGTATTGGACTATAACTATTGGCTATTATATATATATATATTGTATTATATATGTACTAATATATACGAGTCGAGCTAAATACGAGTCTGTTCATGAACATTATTCAAGCCGGTCAAGCTTTATACGAGTTTGTATTGTTTAATAATCGAGTATAATTCTGGGTTTACGATTAACCCATTTAATATTCGGTTCGAGTCAATTTCGAGTTTAATTGAGTCGAATTCAAGCTGCCTGTCTTGTAGCCTGTTCATTTTACAGCTCTACTTATATCAAAAGAACAGGTCACTTATAATAATGTTAAAACTAATTTATATCTGACTGGAGACCTCACATACATTGTGTTCAAATGATTTTCATATTATGGTGATTACTATTATGGTGACTTGAGTGTATTTTCTTAATATTAACTAATTTTAGATCATTTTGTAGCTCACAATGCTCTCTCTCTCTCTCTCTCTCTTTATATATATATATATATATAATATGTATGACATAGAGGAGGGAATTCAACAGAATGATGTTGAAACGCAGAGTAGAGGAGGATGTTTCCTTCAACAAATAAAATGCTGCTACTGCTTGCTCCATTAAGAGATAGTGGAAGAAGTTTAGTAATAGTATGTATAGGTACATGGTCGAATAATAATGATAGAATGAGACAAAGCTGCTTTTGAAAACATTGCCCACCAAACCTTTGTTTTCTATTTTATGTCATTTATGACTGAGAAATTCTAAAGACAACCACCCCTACATCTCCATTGCAAAACCGGTTGACGTGTCAAGCTGCCACATCAACAGCTAATATTAAAAAAAAAAACATCCTGTAGGTGGAAAGGAGGGAAATCAAAACAAAAACACAAATTGCTTGAGGAAGCTTGCAAGAGAGCGAGAAACCAGAGAGGGAGATCTCATCGCCGTTGTGCGTTTGAAAAAATTTGGTGGTTTAGTCCACGTATGGTCACCATCCCATTGTTACGGTCATTGTCGTCATAGCCTACAGAGAGGGAGATCTCTTTGGACTCCAGCTAACAACTCATGAGATTGACTACAATATTTGAACTTCAAGACTAAATATCACATCCATAAACCATCTCGAACTTGCTTATGATAAAGTAATAGCGTTGACTCGCAAGCTATGATGGAAGTATGACAAACAAGGATCATTTACATGTATCTGTTTCAACTCCTCATTAGGATAGATGTTGAATCGGTGATCCATAAAATGAGTTCAAAATTCCAGTCCACATAAACATTGTATAGTTGAATAATAAGCAAAACACAGAATCTTATAGTTCTAGGAACCTAGACCCGAGAAGAAGATCTCCAACCAAATAATTAAAATACAGGCTGACATAGAACAAGAAATTACCTCAAGAACAAATACTGACACATATAAAAAGAAAAAGACTTCATAAACTCCCAAAGCGTTCATTGATATTAGACAAAACTCAACATCCCTAACAAGCCCAACATCCTAATCAGCGAGACAAAACACAAAATTTCATTTCCAAACACATATAAAAGACTCAACAAACTTACAGATTAAATCCAACCCACTTCATAGCAAATGGGTAAAATACAGGAAATTGATAAGCCAGAAAACTCACGTAGAAGAAGAAGGTCCAAAGAGAGGTTCTCCTTAAGAGGCTGGAATGAGAGTTGGTCAAATCTCCCTCTCTGGTTTCACGCTCTCTTGCAAGCTTCCTCAAACAATTTGTGTTTTTGTTTTGATTTTCCTCCTTTCTGCATACAACAATTTGTGTTTTTTTTCTAAAAAACTAGTTGATGTGGTAGACTACCACGTCATCCGATTCCGTGATAGGGACGCAAGGGCGATTGTCCCTAGAATTCCTCTGGCTGGCTACCATTTTGTAGCACATATTTTTATCAAAATTATGCACTTTTTAGGATACCCACGAAAAAAAAAGCAAAAACAAAACAAAAGAATAAATGAAAACAAGACTGGTAAAGTGTCATGCATGTAGACGACAATGGTAGTACAACACACAATATATTTTTACAACATATTTCACAACAATATTATAAGGAGTAATTCTATTCTTAGTCCGGTTTTGAGATCACACACCTATGATATGGCAAATCCGGTCCAGTTGTTAAATCGTGAATCCCTAACTCTGAAAATAGATTCCACAAAGTCAAACTCTAAGAAATCTCTCCCCCATGAGTCCCCAGTCGCCCTCCGAGAAATCTCTCATCTCTCTCTTCCGTGACGGTCGTTCGGCTCCCAACCCATTTGAGAAATCCCCTCTCATTCGTGAACAGAAATTCCCCTCCCCGGTGATCTCTAGTTGCCCAGCCACTTTGAGAAATCCCTTTCCTCAGTGTGGTTTCTTGATGTCAAATATATATATATATATATTTTTTTTAAAAAAATTCATCCTAAACTTGCCAAACTCTTCATCCTAGATTTGTTCTGCTCCTCAATTGATTAGTTCTTGTTCGTTAGTAGAGACCTAATTTCACAGACACAAGAAAGCTCTAAAGTCCATGAAGGATGAAGAGACCGAAAATGATTTCTCAATCAAATGGGAGTTTATGGTATTTGTCATAAATGATCCATTATTTTCTCAACGTTGTTCCTCCTCTTGTTTATATCTTATTGTCTTGTTTATTTATTGTTTTCTTGAGTGTTGCTCACGTCTCAGAATGAAGACAATGAAGAACTATGGAGCAGCTTGGTGAGAGAAAACCTGTGTGTGAGCTAAACGTGGCCCCAGATGGTCGTTCTCATCGGCAGCCCTAGACAGTGGTAGATGTAGTGCAACTTTAAAGGTCGTGAGTTGAACATCGGTGAAGGCTGGCAGAGGGGCGAAGGCGGGCAAAGGAAGAATGTGGGGGGGGGAGAAAAAATTCAAAATCCACCCATAGATTGATTTGGGGTATTTAGGGATAAATGTAAAACGCATGAGTTTTTTTTTTTTTTTCAAAGCCACATCACCGACGGGCATCGAATTTGTGGTGTATAAAGAGTAACCGGCAGATGAGTAGAAAATCTCTATTATAAGATAAGAGTATTTTTGTAAAGTAGTATTATTTTTATAAAGTATTTTACAAAATTACCCCTCATTTAACACATTATTATAAAATGTGTTGTGAAATTGTTGTATATAAATCATTTTCCATACGACAATGCTTGAAAAAGGGATTGATGGCATGCCTGTATTACCCTCCTAATCTTTGAAAATAGTAAGACTTTTCATCATCATATTTCTATTATCTTATGATTTAACCTTAAATAAAGTTATAATCATTTAATGTTGTTGAAAATATAATAATAATAATTAAAACTTTTTTTTAGAATAACAAATAAAAAATGATTTTAAATTTAGTAAGCATACTATTTGTTGTAAACCTATTGAAGTTGTAAAAAAAATTAAACTTATAGTTATGCCGAAGATATCTACAACTTTCACATCATTAATTAGTGTCTCTTGGTTTGTCCATAAGAGAGTTTGCAAATAAGTTTGTTTTTGTTTTTATTAGATAAAATTTGAAAGTCTATAAATCTCACGTATTTATTTTAAAAAAAATTAGAATTGTTATTAAAAATTATTTTTTAAATGGATCTTAAATTTAATTATTTTTTTTCAAAGTGAGTGTGTAAGAGTCTACGCACTCTAAAATTATAAATATTATTATTTTAATTTTAAAAAATACTAATAAGACTCCTAAATTTGTACACTATTTACATTTATGTGTGTATATTTACTCAAGTGGTTGAAATAATCATCTAGGATTGTAGGGCGCCCCTGCAAGTCAGACTGTGCTAAGCTCTAGAGGTGGCTAGATTTACAAGTACGTATGTATATTTCCCACCTTGTTTCAGTGACTAGGCATCGTTGATAGACATGCCGCAGCATCCAGTCTGCAGTTTGCAGAGCTTTAATTTGCCCTTGTAGGTTTTATTTTTAGTTGCATGGAGTTGTTTTCGTCTTTGGATATCTGATATATAATGTTTTAATCAATATTTTCTCTCTTTCCAGCCTTTAATTATTAAATATCTAAAATGTATTTGCTGCACTCTCATTCACTGTTTTATAGACGTCTCGTATGGTATAATATTAATATTTTTATGTAATTCTTTTTTTAGAGAAAAAATTAATAGAATAAAAAAACATAAAAAATAATAATATTATATTTATAATATTTTATTATTATTTTAAATAATAGATAAATAATTTAATGTAAAAATAAGTTTTGAATGAAATAATCAAATTAATGTAAAGTCATGTCATATTATGCAAAATTATATTTGCAATTATATAATCAAATGCCAAAGCTCTCAAAAATTCCATTAAATCAATTATTGAAGGAAGATAGCTCACTTTGATGTTTTTGTTGTTTTTTTTTTTTTTTTTTTTTTAAGAATTGAACGATAGTCCAATTTTATTAATAAATACTCACTTATAACATAGGAACACTAACTTATAACAGAGGAACATAGGAGCAAAAATTAAAGAAGGAAATCTCAAAAACAGACTCATAAAATTTAATAAAACCTAATCCAAAGCAGAAAGATAGTTGAGATATTATCCACATCGCTTAGTTCATTCCAACATACTAACCATCGAGGGCCTTTAACTCTTCAATTAAAGCATTCAAATGGGAATAAGATGATCCACCTTTTTCAATGGCTCTCCTTGCCATCTTCCCAAGTTCTTTGACTCTGCTTCTCATTTCCTTTGCTTGATCTGCACTTTCCAGGAGTTGCCTCACTGCCTTCTCTATTGCTTCCTTCTTGATAGGACTATCATTCCCACTCATTTCAAAATATGATTGTTGAACACCAACAGGAACCCCAATCTTCAATACCTCAGTCACTAATTTCTCGTTGAGAAATTGATCACCAAACGTAGGCCATGTCACCATAGGCACCCCGGCAGTCACTCCTTCCAATATCGAGTTCCACCCACAATGTGTCACAAATCCTCCCACTGCTTCATGATCCAAAATCAAAACTTGGGGTGCCCAACCTCTTATAATGAGTCCCTTACCTTCCATTCTCTTCTCAAATCCCTTGGGTAACCAATCTTCATCTTCTTTTTCTTTTTTGTCTTTCCTCACAACCCAGATGAATTGCTGCCCAGAGGCCTCAAGACCCATTGCAATCTCCGTTAGCTGAGAATCATTGAAGTTAGCCAAGCTTCCGAAACATATATAAACAACTGAATTGATATTCTTTGTGTTAAGCCACTTCAAGCATTCATGATTATCAATGGAGGATTCTTTTCCCCTCTGACCTTTGTCTTCAGCCTCCTTGTTGCAGAGTGAAACTGGGCCTATATACCACGCCTTTCTTCCGCAAACCTTTGTGTAATGATTTGCATAAGCTGGCTCGAGCTCGTAGAAGCTGTTCAACACAACCCCATAGCTCCTCACCTCGGATTCTCCAACTTCTTTCGTGAAGTCGGAAAATAATGCTTGAACGTATTTGTTATCACTGAAGGTTGGCAGTTTCCTCCTTGTCAACTTTATCTCGTCAGGAAAATTAGGGATGACGAATGGTTCAGAATCAGATGAAACTTTCATTTGAGGCTCGTACTGTCGCATGCTCACCCCTGCGGACGTAGAAAAAACACTGGTTGAATTAAAAACAAGCACTGGGATACCAAATTTAGCGGCCGCATCAATTACCCATGGAAAGAACATGTCAGCAACAATGCAATCAGGATGATCATGATTTTGCAGTAGCTGCTCGAGTGGTTGCCGGAGCATCGCAGGGGCCGTGATGAAACTGGTCATCTTTTCATGGATAGTCCTGGAGTCAGTATTCTCGCACCCTTCTGGGAGGCCAGTATCCACTGCCGGGTACTCGATGGTTTGGATATCAATCTTGACGACGCCATTACCGCGAGTTTTGGTTCTTTCAATCGTTTTCACAACTATAGGGACGTTGAACGGGGTGGTGATTATGGTTGCTTTGACACCTCGGGTTGTGAATAGCTTGGCCATGTCTAACATTGGTATCATATGGCCAGGGGCGACAAAGGGAAAGAAGAATACATGGAGCTGGCGGCTTTTGGTACCCATAACAGATTTCGACTCTGTTTCAGATCAACAAGAACGAGTGGTGACGACGATGAAGAAGGCAACAAGAAGAGTTGGAAATGGAGAGAGTTTGCCAGGTAGGTGGGCTGTGTTATAACGTGCATTATGTTTGGCTCGCGTCGAATGTATAATTATGGAAATGGTAGTTGCGGTCTTGACTTGGTAAGTGTTGTACAATTATTTAAAAAATAAAAAATAAATAAGAGATTCATATGAAAAGAAAATTAATTTTATAATAATAAATTTTATTTTTTTTTAAAACGATTGCATAATACTTGTATTTCACGACTGTATGTAACATTACTCATATAATAAAAAACGGTTACATTAATCGAAAGAGATTATATAAAAACTAAATTCATAAATTAACATAATTTTATGAAATTTGTTAAATTTTTTTATAATAAAAATAATTTAATAATTTAATATATCACATCAAACTACATTAGTTTATATATTTACTTTTGTGTAATCATGATGTGACCAAAGTAATTTAATATATCACATACTTTAGATATTTAAAAAAAAATTATTTTATTTTATGTTATTATTGTTAAATTAATTGAATTATTCTATCCATCATCTATACACCACATGCTTAATATGAAAAATAAAAAATAAAAAGTATATAATATTTAGTGTGTGAGATGATGGATAGAATATTTCATCATATATTTATATACCACGCTATTGGAATCGATGGTTTCTACCTAGTCGCTGTAATTGCATTTTTTTTTCAAATATTTTTTTAACATTTTTAACATTATTTAAAAAATACATAAATTCAAGAATATTTATTTTTTTAACAAAAAAACCAGTACAGATTTTCCGTACAATTCATGGGTCCAAAAATTATAGAAAAATAATAAATTTACTACTAAATAATAATTTGTATACAACTATGTAATAAAAATGAAAATAATATTATTCTAAATTTAATATTGACTTTTACTTTTTATTTAATGTATTTAAATATAATAAAAATATTATTATATTTAAAATTAGTTATAAGTTGTGGTTATTAATTTGTTAGCACTTAGCATGATATTTTTCAAAGGTAATGAATCAAATGATACACTTGTAATTTATTTACAATTATTTTATAATTAACACAATCATGCCATTCCATTAAAAGTAAATTTTAATATTATAAAATTATCCTTATTTTTTATATTGTTATAGAAGTGTAAGATAGTTGCAAAATAATTATAAGTTTATATTTTTGTTACGGAAGATCATTTCTGTTAATATTGATACCAAGAAGTGCTTAAGAAGATATAGAGTATCAGAAAAATCTTTATTAAGTGATTTGTATAAAATGAACTACAACTTATATAAGCTCACTTACAGAGGCGGGAAAGATAAAACTTAAATATCAAATTAACACTAACAGAAAACTCTATAATAGAATAAAATGAATCTATATTATCTCTAATACCCCTCTCCCAAGCTGAAGCATGTATGTTAATCAAGCCCAGCTTGGAAACCAGAGCAAAAAATAATGGAAATCCTAATGGCTTAGTAAAATAGTCTACCAACTGGTGATGAGAAGATACATGAAAAAGCTTTACAATATTGGTTTGGACTTTGTCATGAATAAAATGACAATCTATTTTTATATGTTTCGTTCTTTCATGAAATCTAGGATTAGATGCAATGTGAATTGCAGCCTTGTTGTCACAATAGAGGGCAGCAGCTTGAGGATGTGAAACTTGTAAATCCTGAAGCAATGAAAGTAACCAAACAAGCTCGCAAACAGTATTGGCCATGGCTCTATATTCTGATTCAGCTGAAGATCATGAAACAATGCATTGCTTCTTTGATTTCCATGAAATGAGAGAGATACCAAGGAAAATACAAAAGCCTGTGATAGATTTTCTGGTATCTTGACATCTAGCCCAATCTGAATCAGTAAATGCAGTCAAGTGAAGATTAGACTTGGAAGGAAAAAATAATCCTTAACCAGGAGATTCCTTAATGAATTGTAGTACTCTTTGAGCTGCATGAAGATGAGGCAACCGAAGAGAATCCATGAATTGGCTTAAGGTATGAACTGCAAAAGTTATATCTGGTCTTGTGATGGTTAGATATAACAACCTTCCTACCAATCTCCTGTATGAAGTTGGATCTTCTATGAGAGGTCCATCATCCTGAGAGAGCTTTAGATGTTGTTCCCTTAGAGTCTTGATAGGTTTTGATCCTAAGAAACTAGTGTCTTGTAGAATCTCTAAGGCATATTTCCTCTGAGAAAGAGAGATTCCTTGCAACTTCCAACCCCAAAAAATACTTTAAAGACCCAAGGTCTTTAAGCTTGAATTTCTTGTCAAGAAAAACTTTGAAGATATTCACAGCTGCCATGTCATTGCTAGTAATGAGGATATCATCCAGATATACTAACAATGCAATGAAACTAGTACCTTGAAGCAGTGTGAAAAGTGAATAATTTGATTTACTTTGCTGAAAACCAAGCTCAACAATGGTAGAAGAAAACTTGGAAAACCATTGTCTTGAACCTTGTTTTAAGCCATACAAAGATTTTTTTAATCTACAAACTTGTGTATCATTTTTGTCACCAAATCCAGGAGGTAAAGACATGTAAACTTCCTCCAATAAATCTCCATGGAGGAATGCATTGTTGACATATAATTGAATTAGATGCCAACCCTTAGTAGCTACTATGGAAAGGAGACACTTAACAGTGACCATTTTGACAACTGGGCAGAAGGTATCAAAATAATCCACTCCTTCTTGTTGTGTAAAACCTTTGGCAACTAACCTTGTCTTATATCTCTCAAGTGATCCATCAGATTTCAGCTTAACCCTATACACCCATTTGCACCCAATAGGACTCTTTCCAGGGGGAAGATTGGTTAATGTCCAAGTATTATTTGTTTCTAAGGCTTGAATTTCTTTAGCCATAGCAACTCTTCAATGGGAAATCTTAACAGCTTGGTGATAGAATTTAGGTTCAGTGAAAGTGGAAAGAGCTAAAGTGAAGGCTTTGTGTTTAGAAGCTAAAAAGGAATAACCAAGTGAATGAGATAAAGGGTATGACTTACTTGATAAAGGACTAGAATTCCCATGGGAAGGTGAGGAAGAGCAAGCCTGTGAAGATGCCAAATGGCAATGAAAATCTTGCAAGTAACTAGGTGGTTTATGTACTCGAGATGATCTTCTGGAAAGAGAAAGCTCTTGTGAAATTTGTGGTGTATTGGAAATAGAATATGTATTAGAATTTAAGACAGGTTCTATGTGAGGAGATAAAACAGGTAAAACAGAATCTATAGAAGAGGGAGATGAGATAGAATCTTCGTGATCAGGAAAGAGATTAAAGGGAATGGATTGATCAGAAATTGGAGTAGGAAAAACAACATTTGAAGAAACATTGGAATTCTGATTTAATGATTGGAAGGGGAAGATGTGTTCATGAAAAACAACATCTCGAGAAACAAAGATTTGATGATTATCAAGATCATAAACTTTATATCTCTTGATGGCAAGAGGATATCCTATGAAAATACATCTCCTAGCTCTAGGAGCAAATTTGGATCTATTTTGAGCTAATGTAGAGGCATAGAAAAGAGAACCAAAGATCTTTAAATGAGAATATGAAGGGGATTTTTGGAAAAGTAGTTCATATAGAGTTTTGTTGGCAAGCAAAGGAGATGGAATTCTGTTGATCAAATATACTGCTATAAGTATACATTCAGATCATAATTTTAATGGAACATGAGATTGGAAGAAAAGAGCACGAGCAACATTAAGAATGTGCTGGTGTTTTCTTTCAACCACTGAGTTTTGTTGTGGAGTGGCCACACAAGACAATTGATGAACTATTCCTTTGGAAGAATAAAAATCTGACATAACAAATTCAGTGCCATTATTTGTTCTGAGAATTTTTATGGAAGAATCAAACTAATTGTTGACCATGTTTATGAAATGCTGAAAATGCACTCGAGTGTTAGACTTATATTTCATCAAATATACCCAGGTGCTTCGAGAAAAGTCATCTACAATGGTTAAAAAATATTTAAAACCATCTAATGATTGATATGGAAAAGGGCCCCAGATATCACAGTGTACAAGTTGAAAAGGTGAAGAAGAGCTATGTTCACTGTGAGAAGGAAATGGTAGCCTCTTATGTTTAGCAAGTGAACAGATTGAATAAGGAATTGTATTATTGATTGAAACATTAGGTACAATAGAAGATAACAATTTGATTTTGGAAAAGGAGGGATGACCCAACCTTTTATGCCAAATATCAACTTCAGATTGACTAGAATGAGAAACAAAAGCTGAATTGAAAGGTAAATCACAAGGAAGAGTACTAAGATCATCTAGTTTATGCAGTAAGTATAGTCCTCCTTTGGCTTTACCCTTCCCAATCATTCTCCAATGGGTGAGGTCCTGTATAAAGCAAGCATCACCAGAAAATATTAAGCAACAAGAGGATGATTTGGTTAGTTGACTGACAGAGAGGAGATTGAATTTAAAAGAATGCATACAGAGGACATTATGTAGAATGAGTTGTAGAGACAAATGAATAGAACCAATGTGTGTAACTGGTGCTAAAATGCCATTAGGCATTTTAACAAACCCATTATGTGCAGAATGAAAAGTTGTGAAAAAACATGTTCTATGGACCATGTGGTCCATAGCACCAGTATCCACAATCCAATCACTATAATTAATAAATGATGGAGATATGGTTTTAACGGAAAAAACAGAAGAAAACACAGAGTTACCCGAAAGATGATCAATTGGAAGATGAATCAACAGCAACTTGATGAGCTGAGAATGAAGGAATTGAAGATTTCCCTTTGGAGCAATATCAAGGAGGATATCCATGTAACTTGAAGCACTTGTCAATAGTATGTCCTGGAAGAGAACAGTGAGAACAAATAGGTCTTTCTTTGCGAGGAAAAGCCTTAGTCTGATGAACAGGTTTGGATGTAAATGAAAAAGCAGCAGATGGAATGTGTGAGCCTAGCACAGATCCATTGTCTCTTTGGCGTTCTTCTTGAAGAACAAGTGAAAAAACCTTGTTGATAGGAGGAAGTGGATTAATTAGGAGTATTTGACCACGGACTTGAGAGAATAAATCATTGAGCCCCATCAAAAATCGAATGACATAATCTTGCTGGTGCATATCCATCAAAGCACGTAATACTCCACAAGAACAAACAGGTAATGGCCTATAGTTCATCAGCTCATCCCATAGACCTTTCATTTGAGTGTACTACGCACTAACAAAGAGATCATTTTGCATGAGAGATCCAATTGATTTCTTTAACTGGAAGATCCGATGGCCATTGCCTTGAGAGAAACGTTCTTGAAGATCTGACCACATTTTCATGGTCAATTCAACGTAAATTACACTGGCAGCAATCTCTTTGGAAAGAGAGTTGAGAAGCCATGATAAAATCATGTTGTTACATCGAGTCCAATGGTGAAGTAGAGGAGAAGTGTTTGATGGCTTAGCAAGAAAGCCATCAACAAAACCTAATTTGTTCTTGGAAGTAAGGGCCATGATCATGGATCTACGCCAAGTGTGATAGTTTTCACCATTGAGAATTTGTGTAACAAGAATAGATCCAGGGCTATCTCCATGATGAAGATAGTAAGGACTAGAAGAATTTGAAGGATTTGATGAGGAAGATGAGGAATTTGCAGATGAAGATTTATAAGAAGGGGTAGTCATGATGTTTTGCATGGGAGCGTATTTTTCAAACTGATACCATGTTAATATTGATACCAAGAAGTGCTCAAGAAGATATAGAGCATCAGAAAAATCTTTATTAAGTGATTTGTATAAAATGAACTACAACTTATATATGCTCACTTACAAATGCGGGAAAGATAAAACTTAAATATCAAACTAACACTAACAGAAAACTCTATAACAGAATAAAATGAAGCTATATTATCTCTAATAATTTCCAACGTGATAATACAGAAGAAACCTAGAACATGCCCACTCATCTTGATGTTACCCTTCCAACTTCATCGATCGGCCAGACTTGTAAGAAGAGTGGGTTTAGAACGTACGTACAGGTCTAACGACATGCATGACATAAGGAGTGTTTGTGTGGAAGTGGTTTAGCTATTGTCAAATCTAAAATTTTGTCAGAATCTTAATTTTTGTTTATAGTATTAACTTTTAATTAGGCAAATCCATATTGAATTCGTCATTTTGAAATCAAAATAATAATATTTTATTATATATGTTGGTGAAATATATAATAATATAATAAAAATTATAATCAAATTAACATTCACACGAAATTAGTTTGGATTGAGACACGGAAATCTTGCTCTCTTTAAGGAGATTTAAGTTTTGCGGTGTACAAAATCTCAAATTAATCGGTACAACAGGACTCCTCTTGACTTGATATCTCTAGGATACAATAACTCAACTGATCATCGTATATCCTGAACTAATTTTGTCCAAGTAGTTGAGGTCAAAACTCTATCAAAAGAACATATTTATTTTTAGCTAGAAATACTGTCAAAATTATCTAGGTACAACCCTCTTTTCTAGTCTTTCTATAAATTTTCTCTATATTATATAGAAAAACAACACCACACTCAAATGGTGCTAAAACAAATGTTTATTGTATATTAATTTTCTATAGCAATGTTATATACAGTTATGGAATGCGCAAACGTCATGCAGTCGTTTTGAAAAAGAATGAGATCCACTCATAAAAAATTAATTTTTTTTTATGTGGATCTTATATTTATTCACTTTTTTTTTAAAATAACTACACGATATTTATATAACACTTACACAATTACGATTGTAACTATCATTTCTTTAATTTTCTAGTATTACAGTGGGACAATGCCTATGTATTTATACTAGATAGTATTTACAGTGAAAATATTACAGCTAATAAAGACAAAACTTGCTACGGCTAAAGTAGATGGTTGAAGGCTATTGGGTGCTGCAGAGTATAATGGACAGAGTCTTCGTAGTGTGCTGGCTGCGCACTACTTGCTGCATGCCGTGTGTCCTACATGTTGCATGCCGTGTCCTTGAGCAGGTTTCGTACCAGCTGCTGCTGGCTGTGCATTGCTTGTACGTTGCATGTTACGGATTGACTTGAACAATTGGAAAACAATACTAGAAGAATCCCCCCTTCTCTCAATAAGCTCAACCATTTAAATAAAAAATAAACGTTTTCCTTCATCCGGCAACTGGGCAATCAATGAAAAAGAAACTCACAACATAAAAAAAAGGCCGTTGGCCATCAGTGGTACCTAATAGCAGCCAATTAAATAAAGTCGACCGCACTAACTTATAACACCATTAACAAAGAGAGGGTAAAAGAGAGTATTAAAGAGAGAAAATTCAAACGGCTTGGTTAGAAAAATACCGTAACAATAAAAGAATTTAAGCTGCCAGATTTTATCCCCATTGAATGCCTTAATGATCACGAATGTTTAAGCTGTAAAAAAAAAGAAATGATATATGCAGTTGTGAGTATGCAAACGCCGTGCAGTCACTTTAAAAAAAATAAATAAATATAGAACCCATATGAAAAGAAATTAATTTTTTAATAGTAGACTTCACTCTTTTTTAAAGCGACTGTATGACATTTACACATTTTACGACTGTATGTAGCATTACTAAAAAGAAAAAATGTCGCAAAACTTCAATGGATGGAAACCGCCAACGGTTATGACCTCTTAAAAGAAACATTAAAAAATTATTATTTATTATAAAATACCAACATTTTCCCATTATTTTTTAATAAAATAATAAAAATAAATAAGAGAGATACTTTTCGACAAAAAAGGATTATTATGCATCATGAATGTATGCTCTGTATTGAATCCTCATATAGTGAAATAATAACTTTTACTCTAGAATCAGTAGTAGTCTTAGACTTGAAGTATGACTGCTTAAGGGAAATAAATAATTATTACTTGCACATAGTAACCTGGGTGTTGACATAAGCTTTACTAGCGAGCACATTACGGCGTTGTGCTAATCCATATTTCATAAGTGTATTTGAGAATAAACCCAAATCTCATAGAGTGCAGCCCCACTTCCACACTGACATATATAAATCTGTCAATTGTGCTCCTGTAAATTTTACACCCTACTGATAAGAGCTACAAAATTTTATTAAGAGTTTCTCCAAAACATTACAAGATAAATACACTCACATCATAGGAATGAGAAATAAAATAAATAGTGCATTTCTTATGACCATCATATGATTTGTTTTTTCCATTGAATTCAGTTTTTAGGATCTCTAGTCTCTAGGTTGAGTATCCTCATATATGACTCATGAATTTATGGGTTTTAATCACATTCCCCTCGATGTATTTCAGATCATTTCTCTAGTCAAAATTTTGTTTAATGGCCTATCCACATTAATAATACCATGAATAAAAAAAAATCTTACAATACTGTATTTTTCTTCCAAAAGATCTAGATTTACAGTTATAATAACAGTTTTGTATTCTATCAATTATAACAGTACTATCACAATAAATAAATATTAATGAAACTGAATTTTTTTCCACAAAGGAATAAATCTATCAACATACGGCAGCCAACCAAATGCTAAAGCAAGGAGCAATAAAATCTTAAAACGACTTAAAGCAATAATAAAAAGCTTTCGATTGTGGCACTAAGTCCAAAATTAATACCACATACTTTTAAAGAAAGCAAACGGCAACAAATAAAATAAATGCATTTGATGTAAATATGTACAAAGCCGCATGCCGCTTGGAAGTTGGAAAAGTTTTCGTGCATCTAAATGCACTAGGCATACACAAACGTTCACCAAACACCAAGATTTCAACCACTTGTGACTTTACTCCCAAAACTAAAAAAATAATAATAAATAAATAAATAAAATATTATCTTCTAAAAACTTGACCCCCACTAATTTTTGGATTTAAAAAGAAATTTTCTTTTCATAAAAATAAATACACCTTACTCAAAAAACACTTTATTCCAATATGAAAAAATGGACTGCTATTTTTATTCCATATCTAAGAAAGACATAAGCATGTGTGCCAAAATATTTAAAGAATAATGCACACAAAAAGAAACATTTTATGCTTTATTCTCAATATTCAATTTAAATTTCCCATCACAAGCATAGCCCTTGTCACAAAAACTTCATTTTTTGTAATTACATATGATTAGATTCCATAATTTGTTTGAAGCCCGCTTTGTTAAGTAAAAAACTCGACATCAAATTCTTCCTCATAGACGATGTATAGAGTACATCTTTGAGCATCAATATACATCCAGATGTGAATTTCAGTTTAACCTAACCACTCCCAAGAACCTCTGTTTTACTTGAATCACTAAACATAATAGTCCTCTCTTCTTCAAAGGGAATAAAATTTTTGAACCAATCTTTATTATAGCAAACATGCCTATTGGCACCAGAATTTGCCCACCACCCTTCAACAAATTGAACCATATTAATGTCTGTGATCATTGCTACAAACGGCTCCTCAGTTACGTTAATTTGATGATTATTTTCTCGCTTCCGGAACTTACAAATTTGAGCAAAGTGCCCAATTTTGTCATAGATAAAACAAGTTTGATTTTGTAAAGGGGGTCCTTGGTTCTTATTATTTTGGCTTTGAAAACCCTTTTTGTGAGGTTTACTAATTTTTTTGAAATCTTTTCTTTGCGGCTTCAAATAACTATTTCTTGTATTTTGACCTTTTGACAAGTTACCATTTTCAGAAATTAAATTTACCTTTATCATGGAATCCTTATTACCATTTTGAAACACCAAATCATCTTAGCTCTAACTTCCTCCTCTACACGAATACGTGTGATTAAGGTCTCCAAGGATGTCTCCTTTTTTTTTTTTATGGCGCATTGACTTTTGAAACTCTCTCCATGAAGGTGATAGCTTGTCGATGATGCCACAAATAACTAGATTGTCTCCAATCCTGATACCTTCAGATCTAACTTCAACTACAACCATTTGAAAATCTTGCACATGCTCTGCAATGGATTTTCCATCTACCATTTGATATTGAAAGAAGCGATTTGCCTCATATTTCTTCTTTCCGGCTTATTCCGTATCATATTTACTCTGTAAAGCTTTCCAGATTTTCTTTGCAGAGCTGTAAGTAGTATTGTAATAATCATAAAATTGATCCGTAGAACAATTTAAAAGATAACATCAACAATTATACTCATATTTGGTATATTTTTCCATCTTTTCTTCGTGAGCTTTCACTTGTGCTTTAGTCATGTTCTCGGTAGTGATCTTGCTAGGATTCTTTGCAGTGAGAACATAAGAGATATTGAGAATGCTTAGATAGAAGAGCACATTGCACTTCCATCTCTTGAAATGAGCTCATTCGAAACGGAAGGGCTTGTTGAGATCTCCAATGCTTTTCGTGGATTTTTCAGTTGTAGGCTCCATGTTGAATCTCCTTAAAATTGTTGGTGAAATACACAATAATATAATAAAAATTACAACGAAATTAACATTCACACAAAACTAGTTTAGACTTAGGCACTAAAATCCCGCTCTCTTTAAGGAGATTCAAGCCCTCGGCGGTGTATAAAGTCTCAAATTAACCGATGCAAAAAAACTTCTCTTGACTTGACTCCTCCAGGATACAACAGCCCAATTGATAGTCGTATAACCTGAACCAACTCTGCACAAGCAGTTGAGCTCAAAACTCTACCAAAAAAATACATTAATTTTATCTGGAAATACTCTCAAAATTATCTAAGTACAACCTTCTTTTCTAGTCTCTCTAGAGATTTTCTCTATATTGTATAGAAAAACAACACACTCAAATGGAAAACAATACTAGAGGAATCCCCCTTCTCTCAATAAGCTCAACCATTTAAATAAAAAATAAACGTTCTCCTCCATCTGGCAACTGGGCAATCAATGAAAAAGAAACTAACAACATAAAAAAAAACTGTTGGCCATCAATGGTACTTAACAGCTGCCAATTAACTAAGAAAAATTCTATTTATAGTCTGGGACTACGTATGCATACCTCACTTAAACGAAACGGTTTGTTTAAGTGAATAGCTATCTTGCTACGTGGGGGGCCAAACGATAGAAACGGGAAGGCTCTGAAGGAAGGCTCTCGTGGGGAAGAAAGGCTCTCTAAGCCCTAAGCACCAACGCCTCTGAATCTGTCTTCCTTCGTCATCGCCAGTTTGCCGTCGTCCAATTGATCCAGCCATCAACCAGCTATCTCAGAACCTCAAAGCCTTGAATTAATGATAAAGTTTTTTACAAGATTCTGTCTTTCAAAGCTTGAATTGAAAATATTTGGACTAATGACTTTCATCTTTCTTCCTACATATTAGGTTGTGAACGATGATGATGATGATAGTGTTGGCAGAGATGATGCTAATGGGAATGGTGATTTATCAAATATGATGCTGGATGTACTGGACTCTCAGTCAAATTTGAATCCTGTAGGCATTCATGTTGACCAATTGAAGGAGAAGATGGATGGGTCTAAGTTTCAAGTATAAGAAATAGGGGAAAAAGAAATTAGGTTGAAACAATGAATTAGTTGCGGCTCCCTTTCTATATATCTTATTAGCTTTTCTCCCCACAAATTCATTATCGATTGTGAGATATTATTTGCAAAATTTTGGTTTGCCATTTTTTTATTAAGTTCTGTCCACAGTGAGTGCATTGTTTTGTGTGAACTTTTGATAACCCATAAAGTATAGAGATCATGAATATCAGAAGACAATTCAACTATGAATTTTCGGTTTAATTTTCTAGTCGAAACAACGGACCAGTATGAAAACAATTTGTACCCATTTTTACACCTTTTACTGAACGGAAACTTGTTCATTTTCGCTAATACACGATCGGTATTATTTGACTACAAAAAAACCATGTGGCGAAAGAGTTCCCTCAAACCCCAACTGTGATCCTCGTAACTATCTGAGCTTGGGCTCGTCGGTCTTGCATCCTTTGGAAGAAAACAAAGGCAATGTAGTTGAAATCCTGCTTTGTGGGGGTTCACCGCGAGATGGGTTCTGGCATGTATCGCCTGGGACTTTTGGAAACTGGGGCAATTTAGTCCATTCAAGGATAAAAACGAGGACAATTTAGTCAATTCAAAGATAGGATTGCAGAGGAGTCCCAACAAGGGGACTGTACGTATCTGCTCTCATTAATTAACTAAAAGTCGACCGCACTAACTTATTACACCATTAACAAAGAGCCGGTAAAAGAGAGTATTAAAGAGAGAAAAAATTCAAACGGCTTCGTTAGAAAAATACCGTAACGATAAAAGAATTTAAGCTGCCAGATTTTATCCCCATTGAATGCCTTAATGAACACGAACGTTTAAGCTTGTAAAAAAAATGCCGCAAAACTTCAACGGATGGAAACCAACGGTTATGACCAATTAAAACAAACGTTAAAAAATTATTATTTATTAAAAAATCCCAACAATATGTTTTAATAATTTTTGATTTTTTTTTATATATTTTGCACATACACTTAATATATTTTAATAATATTTGATAAAAAAAAATTATACAACAATTCTTAAAACCAACAAACTACCTATTATATTATGTATGCATGCATTATTCTATATAATATGCTCGTTGAAGATGGGCGGCATCTATATCTCGGGACTGGGCAGTTCATTTACAAACAAACGGAAAATACTCCAAATGAGTTAATTTCACGCGATAAATTCGTGGAGTTAATTGTGCTACATCATTGAATTAGAGATAGAGGCACTCATAGCCAACTCCAAGCTGACCTTCTCGAGCATTTATGGAGTACTCATGTCTGCACATAATTTCATAGCGAGCATATGGAAAGAGTTGTTCCCACTATGTAGTACTTCTATGACTTATTTCAATGTGGTAATTTGTAGTACTTCTATTATTTAAATGTGGTAAAGTGTAGTACTTCTATTATTGTATGAAATCAAAATCACTTAATTAGCAAGACACAACAAGTCACTTAATTAGCACATCAACTTTATGCAGGTTGTTATGCTACATATATTCATAGTCTTGTCAAGTGGAGATTCACAAACCAATCACTCAGTGTTAGCCAAAAAGAAAAAAGAAAACAAAAAACAAACCAAAGCTTTGTCAAGTGGAGATTCACAAATCCTTGATCTCATTCTTCGTCAAGTGATGAATGATGCACCTCATATAATTTTCTAAGATTTGCGATACAATCATAACATCCCATGACTCTGCTTCCATTAGCACATACCCTAAGACTATGGCCTAAAGATGATGATATAATAGCAACGAATTTCTCGCTTCTCAGACAATAATCAACCATAAGACAGTTGATAAAAATGAATATACTCACAACCTCTAAAACTACAGACACATGCTACTGCACTTCAAAAAATCCATACTATCAAAACCAAATTAGTTCACTATTCAATTTGAAATATATTGTTACCCAATTAGTTTTGATTACAAACCAAAAATGTGCATTCAATATTTTGTCGTCACTTCCCAAATCACAATGGAACACAAAAATAGCACAAGATCCACCAACTTAATTAGCAAGACATGGCAACACCTCCAAATTCAACATTCCAAATTCAAGTCCAGCAACACACGTACCAACAGTCCATATAAATACCTTTTTATATATCAAAAGAGTCAGAAAAGTTAAACTTAACTGCCTGAAGAATGTTCATAATATTTCTGAATATTAAACCAATAAAAGAAAAATAAACATTATTAATGGTCGGACTTTTCATATTCAAAATTAATGGCCGGTGACAAATTTTTTTAGAAAATGATTTACAACATAATATTTTTTCACAACATATTTCATAATAATGAGTTCAATGAAGGATATTTTTGTAAAATATATTATAAAAGTAACATTACTTTACAAAAATACCCTTATCTTACATTGTTATAAAATGTGTTGTGTGTGTATCATTACTCTTTTTTGGAAGGGGGTGTTTGTTTTTTTCAATTTTTTTTTTTAAGAAAAACTGTCATCATTCATTCATTTGAGAAACTTACATCTATGACCAGATACATTCTGAAAAGTCCTCATATCAAATATGACATCATAAACCAAAATAATACATTTGAAGCTCTACCAGTATATTATTTCCTTCTGTCATTGGTCTGATTTTCACTATTGCTGATATTTTCTATAGAAAAACTTCTATGAGACAACACCTTTGCCTAAATAGAGACTAAACCTCACCCTTACTAGCGTGTGTATCCATAGTTTCTTGAAAACTGATTTTGGTTTTAGAAATCTCAAGTTCTTGGCGAGCATGATTTTCTTAAACTTTTGAAGGTATTCTTGTTTTTTATTCTCATACATTTGATTTTAGTTTTTTATTTTTTGTTAGAATTTACCCATCAAATCGAAAGAATTGTTAGGGGTAAAGAGTTAGTTTTGAAGGGATCGTGTTACAGTAAATACATAATATCTAGAAATTAAATAAAATTTTGGACGGTGTAAAAAAAAGTTGAAGAAAAATATTTCTATGTATATAATTTTTTCGAGGGACAATTTTCATATACGTAAAATTTTGAGAAAAAAAAAAAGAAATTTTTAAATTATAAAAAGTCTTAGGGCTTTCCGCCAATTGCCAGTGATCAACAGATTTTAAAACAAGAAAAATGCTTAAGCCACCGTGGATTGTCGAGTTTCTACCAATTTGATTTTTGATTTTTTCTTTTTCTTAATAGTTAAGGAAGTACTTTTTAATGAGTTTTTAATTTTTTTTAAATTGTTTAAAGCAATTTAAAAAATGCTTGAAAAAAAATATAAAATAAACAAGTGCATTTTACACTTCTCAATAGAAACTCTCGAAACAACCTCTCAGTGGCCCTATCAATTCTCTTAAAACAAACTGATGGCCATAAATGATCGATCCCAAAAAGGATTCGAGTTTAAGATATGCGGCGAATCAGTTTTCTCAACAAAATTATGCGGCGAACGAAAACTCGCCGCAAAAACTACTCTACTGTGGCGATTCTTTTTGCAACACTATAAAAATCGCCGGAAAAATCCTTTTTTCTTGTAGTGGTGCCATCATTCTCTGGGTTTGCTACATAATTCACATAAGCTTCTTGCCCCCAGATACCATGAATTAAGATTCTCTGCACGAATGTTCCAAAGGCCGGCACTGTTGTCAGGAGAAACTAAAATGGCTGTCCAAGCTCCAGGAAAGACCTGCTCTCAAGAAGAAATAAGAGTTTATCAACATAATATTTCAATGTTTTTTCCCTTATGTTTTCTTTTTTTGGATTTCATTTTTGTTTCTAGCTAATCATTTATAAACAAAATCAAAGATACACCACATATCTTGCATGCCATTATGTGTGCGTACGTGTACATGTGTGCACAAGTACTTCGATTGAGTAAAAATAAGGAGATTTATATGAAAATTCCTATTATAAAACTAGATCGTGCGAATATAAGGGGAATGAGTATGTAGTTGTTTTACATTCACACTAAAAATTCAATATTGAAAGGGGCTACCTGGCAAATGCTGATAGCATTACGTCATAGTGGAAATCGAAAGGGTTCATTTTCTAGATTTCAAAGAGGATCTTTCCAGAAAATTAAACACCTAGGATTTGCATTTCATTTTGACAGTATGCCTAGTAGGTTCCTAATGTAGTGAGAGGCAGGGAGCATCACAAACACACAATCCCCTAGACCCATTCTGCAAGTCTTCCATGTAGATAATCTGAAGAAAATTAGCATTCATACAGATTATAGAACTCCTTAGCATTTAAGATAATCTCTACTTTTCTTTTCCTAAATTAAGCTCAATCACCTTCCTAGTTATTGTCTCTCCCATCCCTCGATTGCAGTTTTCCAATGCAAAAATTGTTTCACCAGGTGATCTCTCTACAAAAGCATTTTGGGTAAAGATTGAGAGACAGGCATACCAGTGTAGTGCAGCGAGCAACACCATCCCATTTGTTATAAGTGCCTCTGCTATTCTCTGTCCACAGTCCAAAATCCATACTATAGTTGCAACAGGAAATTGTCCAAATGAATCTTTCAAGTACACAAACTCGAAATTTTCAATCAAGGACATCAAAGCTAAAGGCTCACCCCACAACAAAGAATGCATAGCCATCCATGTGGTAGCTCTGGACGGTTGTATCATTGTTTTGAAACATGATTTCCATAAATCCTTTGTGAGTGCCATTAATTAGAGATGTATCCATTTTGGGAGGATCTATTCGGGAAATCCAGCTTGTAGACTCCCAGCAAGTTGAACTGCTGCGCAAGCTTTATGGGTGTTGAAGGTGGCAAATATGAAATACCATTGAGGGTAGTACGCCACTTCCCATCTATAAGCTCTGGAGGTCTATTGAGGATCACTTATAAATCCGTAACTGTAATTTGACCATATTTGAAAGATCCCTGTGGGTTTGGACGAGCAGCACCAGCAGAGACATTCCACCTGAAAAGCACCATGGAGATGAGAATGTGACAATATATAGTCTGCCCAGCATCCATGACTAATCATCCAACACAATAACAATGTTGCTTTGCCCTCAGCCAAAAATGTCAATCGTAAGCAGTTGAAAAGATAATTTATCCCAGATCACATAACTTATTAATGTTGAGATCAAGTATGAAACCATCTTTCAACCACTCACTTTCCTGCATAGGAAACGTTATTGATTGATTAAGACTCTAAGAATCTTTGATGAAGCATACAATATGTCCTTTTGGGATATTAATGTCATTAATCCAAAAAGAGATATACTTAACTACAACCTTATGGATCTTGCTTGATTCATTGAGAAATAAGAGTCGTATTCATTTGCAAGATCAGGAAGAGGACCTGAAGCAGGTCCTAGAGAGTTGAAGTAATGCAAAATGGCAACTCCAGTAGCCCTTACCAAACAGATGAATTGACAAACCACGAACTTGCAACCACTTAGTAGTCATGGCAAGCATTTTGATCCATCTGACCAAGAATGAGTATGACTGACCCACATGAATATCCATGTCTGTGTAGTTCTGCTGAACTGTGTAAGATCCTTCAGTCTCCACAAGAAGTATGTTATGATCTTGTATTCGGAAATTCAAGCTAGTTGAAATGCCAACATTGTGCACCCGGAGGCGGTATGTTTTTCCTGTAGCAAATGAAATTTCAAACATTTGGCTATTACAAAAACTGCAACTAAGAGAAACTGCACATATATTTCATGTCAATTGAACATTTTCTCTCTTATCTCAAACTTGGATTTTGGTGGCTTAAAAAATACTTCAAATATACAATTGTTTATAATTAAGAACAACTACAAAGTCTCCTTTTTATTCATCTTTAATATCCTCCTATCTAATTCAACTGCATTTTAGAATCACTATAAGAAAATAGGCAATTTTCAGCGATTTTAAGATCGTCGCAAAAAAAATGGCCGCAAAAACTTTTTATTTGCGGTGATTTAAATTTCACCGCTGAATTCCAAAGCCGAATTTGGAAAATGCTGATGATAAAGTTTTGTGGCGACATTTAGAGATATTGAGGCAACTTTTTTTGCCGTAAAAAACAAGTGCGACTATTGCGGCTTTTTTATCCGTTGAATAGCCAAATCGCCACGATAAATATTGTTGCGGCGAAATATGTCGCCGTAAGATTTTTATGCGGCCAATTTACTGCTTATTAGCGACAAATCAAAAGCGCCGGAAATATCTAAAAAAAATTAATTACCCCGCGCATTTCCCCCTCTGTCATTTCCCTCCGTCTCCCACCCTTCCCCCCTCTCTCCCCAATCCCTCCGCCGCGCACAACCTACGCTATCGCAAATATTCCGTCGCCAACGACCCCACCATGCCACCACCACCTCACCTCGACGACCACCCCCTCCTTCTCTCCCAGCCCCTCGCCGATCTCTATCCTCCCCGAATTTGGCCTCACCTCTCTCTCTCTCTCTCTCTCTCTCACAGATTTCTCTATATCGTTGTTGCTAGGGGCTCCACTCACCACCACCCACACATCAACGCCATTGCTAGTTCTCCGTTGGAGCCCCATTCTCCTCCACGCCTAGCTCAGCAGCTCGAGGCTTTCCCTCTCTCCCTTGCTCTGTTCGCAACCCAAGACCACTAGCTCCCCAGCGCCATTGTACTCCAATCGAGCCACCACTCCACGCCAAGCAACCACCACGACCACCCCTCTCAACTTCCTTATTAACAGATTTGGCTAGCCATTTCCTAGTAGACTGTATACTTCATTTATATTTTGTTTTACAATACCTTTTCTTTGATATGGTCCTCCTTGTATAATGTTTTAGTGGGGAATATGTAGGATATGTGCGCAGAGAGACAGAATGAGGATATGGATCATGCTATTGCACTCTCTCTGTTTGAAGAAAGTCAAAAGGGAAAAAATGTGATTGGTAAGTGATGTGTCTTTCAAATGCTTGCAAATGCTCCTGCCATTGTATACTTTCTATAAGTTCATGGTATTGCATCATTAATGCAATTCAGTTCTCACTTCAAATCCAGTGCACATATGTGGGGTGCATCGTTGCATGCTGGGTCTCCTAACACATGCATTGAGTAAGGTGTGCCTTGAGTCTGACGAGTCTGTGAATGGGCATGTTCAGCAGTCTACATATAGTTGGGCGTCTTGCCCAGCACCCTACGGTAGGGCTCAGTAGGCTACTGAGCCCCTAGACGATCTCATTGGTATATCTGAGCTCGGTGCTAAATGGCCTTCCCGGATAGGTTTGTAGTCACGAGCTCGGCACGTGATTCTCCGGCTCGGACTCTTAGCTTACGAGAGGGTTTCGCCTTTGGGCCTGGAGTTCCATGGCTTGCCTTCTTCAAGCCTGGGCCCTTTAGGGATGGGCCTCTCCTTCACAATACCCTGTGAATTCCTATCACGTGCGCATGGTGGGAATTCATAATACTTCTAATTACGTTGCCCCACATTCTGCTTCCGTCGCTTCAAGTTCTCGAGGCCAACTATTGTTGAAGGGGCGCCTCTCCCCTTCTCCCGAGGTCCTCCTGTCTCTCGACGATCGATTTGATGTGCTGGCCACCCTTCCCTTCATATCTTGGGACCTCATTGGTTCATGCCCCTCACTCTCTTGACACAACGCTTTCCATTCCTGTCATCGCTTCAGAGACCGTGCACCGCGTGGTGCTTGCGGACGTCGCTGCTGTCAGAGTCGCTTTGTTTCCCACACACTCTCCATCCTGCCTTCACTATATAAGGCCCACTCCCCTTCTTTTTCACCATTTCCTCCTGCCATCGTCTTTCGTGTTTCTGCCATTTCTCATTCACTTTCTCTCCAGCCGTCGTGTTCGCCTCCCTTCTCTTTTCTCCATTACTGCTTTCCTATTGCTTCCCATCACTGTGATGGCACCTTGCAAAGTTGATCCTGTTCCTCCATATTTTGGGGGGAAACACTGGGTTTCCTCCATCTCAGGCGATGACTTCAGGGCATTCTTCTCCAAGTACAGGATTCCTCCTACCTTGGTTCTGGAGATTTCCCGGGGTGAGCACGCGGTGAAAACTGATGGCACGACAACTAGGGTGGCTCTTTACCAGCTAATGTTTGCCAATAGTCTCCGCCTCTCGGTCTGTCGTCCGGTTCACGAGGTTCTAAATTACCTTGGACTGGCCCCGTCGCAGCTCCACCCTAATGCATGGCAGCTCCTGATATCCAGTTTCATCATCTTTCTGATGATACTCAGCAAGACTCCTGAATAATACCCAGACCTAACAGCTCGGGAGTTCTTGTACGTATATCGCCTTAACTACCGACCGAGAAGCGTCGTCTGTTTCCAAGCCAAGTCTCCGGGCCAAAAGATTGCCTCGCTCGAGCAGCATCATTTGAGCATAAAGGAGTGGCCCCGGAAGTATTTCTTCGTGTCGGGCTAGGACTTGGAGTACCCCGAGGGGCAAGCCGCCCACAAGGAGTTCCCTATTCAGGCGTGCTGGGGATTTCCCTCTTCCACGAAGAGCTTGGAACTTACCCTCAATCGGAGAGAAGAGGCTCGGTTGGAGTTGGTGACAGCTTGGCTGCGGGCCCACCCTGACAAGTCGCATACTGATTTGGTCTTCTCTGACCAGAACATCCACAACTACCTATCTACGCTTGACCGTTCATATGCTATCGAGAGGAATTTCTTGGGTAGCAACCCCCCTTGGCTGGACCCTCTAGCCTCCAGACAAAGCGACCAAGGGTACACCACGATTCTCCCCCACAAAGTGATGAGGCTGGGTGTCATTCTCCTTTCAGCGGTTGTGCTGGGGAACTAGGAAGCCCACCCCAAATGCCTCGTGACCGGGAGTTTGTGCTTGCCGAGATTTCGGTTCCTTCGACATGGGGGAGCACGACGTCATTTCTTAAAAGCTTAAGTCCTGCTGCTGGGCCCTCTACTCCAATGAGCTCTCAGCCAGCTCTCGCTAAACCTTTTATGGACCCGTTGCTTCCTTCCACAAAGAATTGGATTCCTGCGATCTTCAGGCATCATTTTCTGCTTCTCTAGCACACTCCCCTTCTCGTGCGCCTAACCCGTTTGAGTCCTTCACTTCTTTCAAGGATACGCATCAGGAGGAGATGGCCCACGAGGTTCCCTAGGCAAGGCAGACTTATTCCTAGGATATGAGCCATGGAGGCGCTAGTGAAGACAAGACGGCCTCGGGGCCCGGGTTGAGGGAGGCAAACTCCAGCCCCTCCCGGGCCTCAAGTCAAAAAGGGGTGATGGCACAAATCTTCTATCAAGACGAGGAAGATGAAGATGAAGAAGAAGAAGAAGAAGAAGAAGGAGCCAATGGAAGTGGAGAAGGGCTGAGACCCATAGCTCCTCCTCCTGTAAGACCTGCCTCTCCAGTCGTGGGGTCACTCCCCCATTCGTCTGTAGAGCCGAGCGGGATCGATCGTGGCCCTGATTTCCAAGAGCCTTCAGTTTTCATATATCTGAGTGATGATGATGACTCTGAGGCTCTATCTCCCTTGGTGCTCAGGCCCTGCAGCGAGACCTAGGGATCCTTTCCGAATTTCACTTGGCAGCTAGTGATCACAGGCCCCTCCGGGGTAGAGGGGACGTAGGCCACAGCCTCGACCTTGAAAGAGGCTCCCGCTGCCACCACCGAGCTTGTGGGCCGGATGTTGCACCTCTATTTTCCTAGGTATCTTCCTTTGTTTGATGTATTTCGTCGAGCCTTCTCTAGCCTTCTACTTCTCATATAAATATACATATCTCGTAGGCCGTAGTCTTGTTGGCCACGAAGATCGGTGGGGAACTGGGAGAGATGGAGGAGGTCAATCGAGAGCTTGGGACCTTGTCACGCTTTGGATATTTCAAGTTGAAGTAGGTGGCCCAAAGAATAAAGAACCTCAAGACTAAGCGGAAGGAGCTGATCAGCGAGGTGGTGTATGTGAGGAACAAAACCAACACCTGGAGGCAGTCGTAATAAGGCGTAAAGAGAAGAAGAAGGCCCTTAAGGGTTTATTACGGATGCCAACCAAGACATCCTTTGGCTAACGTCAATGAAGAGGCGTACCGAAGAGGCTCTCCAAACTTCCGAACAAAGTTTGGTCACTCAGGAAACAGAGTTGGAGGCCGCTCGGGAGCAATTGGAGTTTGGTCACTTGGGAAGCAGACTCAGCTTTGTAGGACAGGGGGTCGGTACCCAGTCTGGAGACTTGGGACCTTATCCCGTAGCAAGTCATTGGACCCATTTTTTTGCTAGTGTAAGGACTCAAATTTGTTGGACAGGGGGTTAGTACCCAGTCCGGAGACTTGGGACCTTACCCCACAACGAGTCAAGAGATCCATCTTCTTACGAGTGTAAAGACTCGGCTTTGTTGGATGGGGGGTCAGTACCTAGTCTGAAAACTTGGGACCTTACCCTACAGTGAGTCAAGGGACTCGTTTTCTTGCCAGTGCAAGGACTCGGCTTTGTTGGACATGGGGTCGGTACCCAGTCCGGAGACTTGGGACCTTACCCCGCAGTGAGTCAAGGGACCCGTCTTCTTGCGAGTGTAAGGACTCGACTTTGTTGGATGGGGGGTCGGTACCCAGTCTGGAGACTTGGGGCCTTACCCCGTAGCGAGTCAAGGAACCCATCTTCTTGCGAGTGTAAGGACTCGACTTTGTTCGACGGGGGGTTAGTACTCAGTCCGGAGACTTGGGACCTTACCCTGTAGTGAGTCAAGGGACCCGTCTTCTTGCGAGTGTAAGGACTCGACTTTGTTGTACAGGAGTTCGGTACCCAGTCCTGAGACTTGAGGCCTTACCCTGCAATCTTATTTATATATATATATATATATTTATTTTTTTAAAACCACAAGAGATTTGATATGAACATCCAGGCATCCTCATTCATTCATGGTCATTCGTACAAAGTATCGTCTTCTACTTCTACACATAATACTTCTTTAAATGTTCGGCGTTCCACAAGCGGGGTAGCTCGTGTCCCTGGCTATATTTTAGGCGATAGGAACCAAGTCGGTTGCTCACAGTCACTACGTACGGGCCTTCCCATTGTGGTCCCAGCTTCCCCTCTTCCGGGGAAGTTATTTCATTCTGCCATAGCGCACGGGACCTACCTTGAAGGAGTGTGGCCTGACTCTTCTGTTGAAGTATTGCCCCACCTTTCGCTTGTTATTCGTTGTCCAGACTGTTGCTTCTTCTCTTCTCTCCTCAGGGACATCCAAGTTTTTTGCTAGCCTTTCGTTGTTAGCGTCTGGGTCGAAATGTTGGACATAGAATGTGGGGAGTCCGACTTCTATGGGGATTACGGCTTCGCTGCCTTAGGTGAGGTTGAAAGGTGTCTCCCCAATGGGGGTCGTCCCCGGTGGGGGCCCGATACACCCATAGCATACTTGGGAGCTCTTCGGCCCATGCTCCTTTGTACGCCCCAATCTTTTTCTTGAGGGCAAATATGAGGGTTTTGTTGGTTGTTTCAGCCTGTTCGTTGGCTTGAGGATGTCCTGGCGAGAAGCACTTCACTTTAATTTCGAGCTCTGTGCACCATTCCTAGTAATGTGTGCAATCGAACTGTCTTCAGTTGTCCGATATGAAGTTCTAAGGTATGCCGAATCGGTAGACCACTGACTTCCACAAGAATTTCATGATGGTTCGGGAGGTGATGCTTGTGAGAGCCTTCGCTTCGACCCATCTTGTGAAATACTCGACCGCAACAATGACAAACTTGGCTCCTCCTCTTGCTATTGGGAATGGGCCATTCCAGTCCAGGCCCTATTGGGCGAAGAGTCACGGGGCCGTGATTGATGTCAGCTCTTCCGTCGGGGGGTGTGGAATCGACCCTTGCTCTTGACACTTTGGGCATTTCTTGGCAAAGTCTTCTGCATCCTTGAGGGAATAGGGCCAATAATATTCGGCCCGGGTCATTCTCGCAACGAGAGCCCTCCCTTCTAAGTGGCTTCCACAAATCTCTTTGTGATTCTCTGCTAGCACGTATTGGGTTTCATCCGGTGAGAGGCATTTGAGGAGTGGCTCGGAAAAACCTCTCTTGTACAGAGCTCCTTCTAACATGGTGAATCGGGCCGCCCTGTTCCTGACCTTTCGTGCTTCTTCTGGGTCACTGGGCACCTGTAGGAATTTTTGGATATCTATTGCCCACTCGGGAGGTGTTGGGGTCGTGACAGACACTTCCACCCCGTTGGAGGGGGAGTTGACTGTCCTGACTACGCTGTATTCTGGAAGCGGGAGTTCTTCCGACCCAGATGCAGCCCTCGCCAGACGATCTACCTTCTGGTTTTCTCTTCTTGGCACCTGTTGGATGTTGAAGTAGCGGAAGCAGTCACACTCATTGCAGACCAACTGGAGATACTTCTTCAGCCTTTCCCCGTTCTTGACGAATTGCCCCAGTACCTGGCTAACTAGCATTTGGGAATCCACCCTCACTTCTTTTTCTTCAGCTCCTAGTAACCGAGCGACTGTCATTCCAGCCAAGAGCTCTTCAGACTCAGCTTCATTGTTGGTCGTTTTGAAGGCCTACTTCGCCACCAACTCGGCAGGACGAGCCGTCGATGTAGACCTGCCAGGGCTTTCCTTGGGGTGCATTTGGAATTTCTTCTGAAAAATTGGTGAACTCAACAACGAAATCTCTTAACACTTGTCCACTGATTGCGACTCGAGGCTAATACTGCATGTCAAATTCGCTGAGCTCGATCACCTATTTTGCAAGTTGTCCCGAGGTGTCTGGCTTCTGCAGTACCTTCTTGAGGGGGAGATCGGTGAGTACTTTCATCGGTGGGCCTGGAAATACAGCCTTAATCTCTTGGCTGCAATGACTAGGGCGAATACTAACATCTTCGTTTGGGGGTACCTTGCTTCTGCTCTGCGGAAGGCCCGACTCATGTAGTAAACTGGCCGCTACCCTTCTTTTGCGTCCCGAAACAAAGTACGGCTGATACAGCGTGTGGTGATACTGCCAAGCACAACGTCAAGGTAACCCTGAGTCTTGTTTGACTAAGCAGTGGGGGCCGACTCAGATTCAACTTCAAATCGACGAATGCTTTTTCGTATGTCTCATCCCACCCCTGGGCTTTCCCCAGGACTATGAAGAAGAGTAGTCACTGGTCGGTTGATCAAGCGATGAAGCGGTTCAGGGCTACTACCCGCTTAGCCAGCCTCTCGACTTCGTGAAGGTTCCGGTGGGCTGCTACCCGCTTCCACCTTTTCTGGGTTCGCCTAAATCCCTCTCTCGGAGACCATGAATTCTAGAAACTTATATCAATATGATATATTAATATTATAAATTAAATTTATAGTATATGTATTGGACTATAACTATAAGTCACTATAATTCTATATACATGATTAATAACACTTATATAACTTTTGGCTATTATATATATAAATATATATATTGTATTATATATGTACTAATATATACGAGTCGAGCTGACAAGTCGAGCTTCATACGAGTTTGTTCACAAACATTATTCGAGTCAATCGAGATTTATACGAGTTTGTATCACTTAATAATCGAGCCTAATTCTGTGTTTACGAATGACCCATTTAATATTCGATTTCGAGTTTAATCGAGTCGAATTTGAACTGCCTGTCGAGTAGCCTGTTCATTTTACAGCCCAACTTGTATCAAAAGATTAGATCACTTATAATAATGTTAAAATTGATTTAAATCTGACTGGAGACCTCACGTACATTGTGTTTAAATGATTTTCATATTATGTTGATTACGATTTTATGTGGGTGTCTTCTACTTTTTCAGCACCAAATCAAAATCGGCCATACATGATATTAGAAAACTGTTACAGACATAAACAGTTTACATAAAAGTAAACTTACAAATTGGCGTGACTTTATAAGATCTGATAGATCTACTTTACAATAAAAATAAATTTACAATCAGACTTATCATATCAAATCACGTCACGATAATGGATAGTAGAAACATAGAAAAACTTAATTGTGCAAAAGATATGACTTAGTGAGGACAATGGATATAAGAAAACAAGAAGAAGATCAAGACAACCAAGGGCCAACTTGATTTTAATTGTTTAGGAGCAACCTTTCATATGAAAAGCTACTGTTGCTCTAAAAAATAGTTGAAGGTACTATATTGTCTTTGAGTGTGTCTACAGTAATCCTCGTTGTGCCTACTCTTAAATGAAGATTTGCAGGGTCCGATATAATTAAAAATATCATAAAAAAACTTGAGTGTATCTTCTTAATATTAACTAATTTTAGATCAATTTGTAGTTCACAATCCTCTATATATAAATATATAAATATATATATAATATGTATGAGTTAGAGGAGGGAATTGATGAACAGAATGATGTTGAAACGCAGAGTAGAGGAGGATGTTTCCTTCAACAAATAAAATGCTGTTAGTGCTTGCTCCATTAAAGAGATAGTACTGAAAGAAGTTAGTAATAGTATGTATGGGTACGTGGTGGAGTAATAATAATTGATAGAATGACGAGAGTTTTGCACGTAGTCTTCTCTCTTTTTTTTTCTCTCGGGAAGGAGTCGAGGTGAAGTGGGGTCCACTAGGATTCTAACGGAATCAGAGGTGGTTGGGAGTGGAGGAACTGCCTCTGGAGTGACTCCACAGCACGCTAAGGACGGTGCTGGTGGTTGCAGAGACTTTTTTTTTTGTGGAAAAGAAAGGTTTACGACTGAGGAAGAGAGCATTGTGGTGGTGGGTACGAATTTGTTAAGGGTGAGGGTGGTTTATTGGCGGTGGGGAGATGAATGAGCTTGAGCATCGGTGGGAGAATCTGAAACTGTCTGAGGAGGAGGCAGAGAACATCGACGTCGATGTTTTTGAATCTGTGGATTCGAAATATAAAGAAGAGGTGAGCTTAGTAGGGAAAGTTTGGTCGGAGAGGAAGATTAGTAAGGGTGTGATTGAGTCTGTCATGGCAAAAATCTGGAGAATCAGTAGAAGAGCAAAGTTCCATGAGGTAGGGTTGAATATTTTTGTGGTGGAATTTGCCAATCACGAGGACAAGCAGAAAATATTGGAGGGGAGACCTTGGCTTTTTGATAATCAGCTGTTTGTGCTGCTGAACTTCGATGGCCTCACACCGCCGCAACAGATGCTTTTCAACATGGAAAGATTCTGGATCCAGTTATACGACTTACCTCTAAAATGCATGAACAAGGAGACAGGGGAGATTCTTGGTGGAACACTTGGCAAAGTGGTGGAGGTAGAAACAGAGGAAGACGGAACTGGATGGGGTTTATTCCTCAGAGTTCTAATTGAGGTAGACGTACATAAACCTTTAGCAAGAGGGAGGACCATCAACTTGAAGGGAAAGACTCTATGGGTTCCTGTAAGGTACGAAAAGCTTCCTTACTTTTGTTTCAAGTGTGGTTGTATTGCTCATGGTGATCTGGGTTGTAAGGGAGAGTCGAACGGGGAAATCCAGTATGGTGCTTGGTTGAGAGTCGTGAGTAGACAAAAAAATAAAGAAGGGATGATGAGGTCTGAGAGGTTTAAGAAAACAGTGAATAATGCTAATGTGGAAGACAATGCCAAGGGAAAGGAAGATAGGCCAGAGAGGGAGAGGAAGGGTGAGTTTTATCAATGTATGGAGGAAGAGGTGGAAGTGGTTCCTGCCACTCAGGAGGTATTGGAGCAAAGGGTTGAGGAGGAGAGCAGTTCAAAGGAGCCAGGGGAAATGGGGTTCTCTCAGGGGAAAAGTATAGAAAGGAGTGAGGGGTGGCTGTCAAAGGAACTTCTTGAGGGAGATGGGAGTAAAGGGGTGAATCCAATGAGTAATTTGGGAAAGGAACCTTTTGAGGGAGAAAGCACAGAGAAGGGGGAGGGGTTGCCTACTTTGGGACTTCTTGAGGTGGAGGGAAGCAAAGGGGTGAATCCAAACAGTAGCTTAGGGAAGGTTAGAGGTGCATGGAAAAGGAGAAGGAACAGTGTGGAAGGGTCTTGAACATGTCACCTTCGAAGAGGTTGCTGAGGTCAGGGTTGGACATAGAGGAGAAGGAAAGAGTAGGTAAAAAAGCTAAAGGGAGGGAGGGGACTATGGTTGGGAATGTTGAAGGGTTTGCAATAGTAGAGGTGGAGGCTGTGCAGCAGCCCCACCTATCATTATGAAAACTTTGAGTTGGAACTGCCGAGGGCTTGGGAACCCTCGGACAGTTCAAGACCTTTGCCACTTGGTAGAGGACAAGTTGCCCAATGTTGTGTTCTTAATGGAGACAAAACTGAGGAAGGCTGGTGGGGAAAGAATTAGGAGGAGGTTGAAGTTTAATGGGTGTTTGGTCATTGAACCTTTAGGGAAGAAGGGTGGACTAATGTTGTTATGGAAGCAACCTCTAGAAGTTGAGGTTCTGAACTACTCCAGATGGCATATTAATGCATGGATTAAAGAAGTGCAAGGAAATGACAAGTGGCTTCTAACGGGTTTTTATGGGCAGCCAGAGACAAATTTAAGGGAAGAGACTTGGAGTCTACTAAGCTCTTTCAAACCACAAGAAGACAAGGGGTGGTGTGTAATGGGTGATTTCAATGAGATAGCAGCCCATGATGAAAAGAGTGGGGGAAAACAAAAAACCGAAAGACAGATGGCCAGGTTTAGGGAAGTGTTGGAAGAAGGGGGTTTGTTTGATTTGGGTTGGAAGGGGGATAAGTACACTTGGAGTAATAAGCATGAGGATGAGTCATTTACAAAAGAGAGATTGGATAGGGCTGTAGCCAACATCAAATGGAAGGAAAACCATTCAGATGGGTGGGTGGAAGTACTGGTGGCTTGGTGTTCTGATCATAGGCCCATTTTGTTGCACATGAACCAGGAGTATGGAAAACATGGGCGCCATAAGAAACTGTTCAGATTTGAAGCTGGCTGGTCCTTGGATGAGAGCTGTGAAGAGGTGATTAACTCAGTTTGGAAGGAAAGGTTGAGGGGGAGGGAGCCCTCTTTGGGATTAAATTTCAAACTTAATGAGACTAGAGAAGCTTTGGTAAGATGGAGTAAACAAAGGGTTTCTGACCATAAAAAAGCTCTAGCTGAGAAATCTGAGTTGTTGAAGGAGCTACAAAAGAATGAGGGCAGTCATAATATAGCAGCCATAAAGGTTTTACAAAAGGAGATTGGTGTTTTGCTTGAGACAGAGGATGTGAAGTGGAGGCAAAGGGCAAAGGTTAACTGGTATCAGCTAGGGGATAAGAATACTAAGTTTTTTCATAGCTGTGCAAATGAGAGGAGGAAGAACAACAGGATTCAGATGATTGTGGATGAACAGAACAGAAAGTACACGAGTCAAGAAGGTTTGGAAGGGGTTTTCAAAAGTTTTTTTGAAAAAATTTTTGCCTCTTCTGATCCGAGGAGCTGTGACATTGAGGAATGCCTTAATGGCTTAAAGGGTTGTGTGACTAGCAGTATTAATGACCAGTTATCAAAAACCTTTACCGGAGAAGAAATTGAAGTAGCTGTCAAGAGTATGGCACCTCTCAAGTCCCCAGGGCCAGACGGGTTTGGAGCATGTTTTTTTCAAAAACATTGGAACACAATTGGTGAGGAAGTTAGTGGTAATGTGCTGAGATGGCTCAATGAAAATTCCTTAACCTCGACTACAAACTTTACTTACTTAGCTCTTATTCCCAAGATTTCAGCCCCTAGAGTGGCAAGTGACTTTAGACCCATTAGTCTTTGTAATGTAGTCTATAAGATTTTGGCTAAGGTGTTGGCAAATAGACTAAAGGGAGTTCTTAATGAGATCATATCCCCTAATCAAAGTGCTTTCATCCCAGGTAGATTAATCTCAGACAATATTCTGGTTGCTTATGAGGTGTTGCATTCCATGAAAGTGAGGAAAAAAGGCAAAATGGGGAGTATGGCCATTAAGCTTGACATGTCAAAAGCTTATGACAGGATTGAGTGGTCTTATTTAAGAGCAGTGATGGTCAAAATGGGATTCTGTGGAAAATGGATAGAGCTGATAATGATGTGTGTGTCTTCTGTCTCTTATTCTGTTCTTGTCAATGGGAAACCAAGTGGCCTAATCAAGCCCTCGAGAGGATTGAGGCAAGGAGACCCGTTGTCTCCCTATTTGTTTATCCTATGTGCTGAGGGACTTAGCTCCCTATTCAACAATTCAGATCTTAGAGGAGAGACAAGGGGTGTGACTGTTTCAAGAGGGGGGTCTCGTATAAACCACTTATTATTTGCTGATGATTGTATACTTTATGGTAGAGCCAAGAAAGAGGGATATGACAGGATTCATGGCTTGCTTAGTTTGTATGAGAAGGCATCTGGTCAGTTTCTCAACAAGGATAAAACTGCTGTTTTTTTCAGTTCAAACACTAAGGAAGTTGACAAGAGATTGATATTGGAAGGAGGGGGTGCAGTGTTGAGAGGGAACTATGAGAACTACTTGGGGCTTCTTGCTGTAGTTGGGAGTTCCAAATATAATGCTTTTAGAGGCATTAAGGAGAAAGTTTGGAGAAAAATCAACAATTGGAAGAATTCTTTTCTGTCTGCTGCAGGGAAAGAGGTACTAATCAAAGCTGTCCTTCAAGCTGTGCCTACCTACACTATGAGTGTTTTTCAGCTCCCTAAACAACTTTGCAAAGAACTCAATGTCATGCTTGGCAGATTCTGGTGGGGTAATCAAAAAAGTGGCAGAGGAGTGCACTGGTGTAGCTGGGAAAGGATGGGGAAACAAAAGGGAAAATGAGGGCTGGGGTATAGGGATCTCGAGAGCTTCAATTTGGCTCTATTAGCCAAACAAGGGTGGAGGATCCTTCAAAATGAGAACTCTATAGCTGCCAAGATTCTAAAAGAGAAATACTACAAAAACAAGTCTCTGCTTGATGCTAGTCTGGGACATAGACCTTCTTTTCTGTGGAGGAGTGTATGGAATGCTTTGAGTTTGCTTAAGGAGGGTCTGATTTGGAAGGTGGGGAATGGAGAAAAAATTAAAATTTGGGGCAATAAGTGGCTTTCCACCCCTTCATCCTTCTCTGTCCAATCACCAATTTCTAGTTTGGATAAAGAAGCTAGAGTTTGTGAACTGATGCAAGGCAGAGGGGAGTGGAATACTCTTTTGATCCGAAACATTTTTAACAAGGGAGAGGCTGACCAGATCTGCAGTATTCCAATTAGCAGCATGGAGGTGGAGGACAGATTAGTATGGGGTCCCTCAAAAAAAGGCATTTTCTCAGTAAGGAGTGCGTATCATTTGGAGATGGAAAGAAAGCAGGCCATTAGAGGTGAAAATTCTAGGCATGAGGAGAGGGTTAAAGGCTGGGACAGCATTTGGGAGTTGGATGTTCCAAGGAAAGTTAAGCTTTTCCTCTGGAAAGCTACAAACGACTTCCTAGCTACCAAAAAAAATCTCTTCTTGAAGAAGATAACAGGCAATCCCTTATGCCCCATCTGCAAACTAGATGAGGAGACTATTATGCATGTGGTGTGGCAATGTCCTGCAGCTGGTGATGTTTGGTCAGAATCTTCAAGCATTATGTAGAAAATGAAGAGGGAAGAGCATGATTTGCTGGCTTTATGGGAAAAACTTACTCTAAAGCTGAGTGAATTGGAGTTAGAGGAGGTTGCAGTGGTAATGAGGGGTCTGTGGGTGAGAAGAAATGAGAGTATCTTTGAAAATATCTTTAAGTCCCCAAGTCAAGTTATCAGCATTGCACAAAATGACTTGAAAGAGTACAAGCAGGCTCTACAGATGAACAAGGTAGCACTGAGGAATAATGAGGAAGGAGGAAGCAGTACCTCGAGGTGGGAAAAGCCAAGGACAGGTTCTGTCAAAGCAAATTGGGATGCAGCAGTAGATAAGAAGTAAAGGAGGGTGGGTTTAGGGGTACTAATTCGTGATGAAGATGGAAAACCTCTAGTTGCTGTTGAAGGTCAGAAGGACAATGTAGACCATCCTGCTGTGGCCGAAGCTCAGGCTCTGTGGAAGGCAATGGTTATATGTAGAGATCTCAGATTGGAAAAGGTCATTTTTTAGGGAGATGCACAAGTGATTGTCAAAGCAGTCAACAATGCAAGTGAAGATTTTTCTGTTTATGGTAGCTTAACTGAAGGTATAAAACATTTGTTAAAAGGAAGGACAAATTGGACAGTTCAATACACACATAGATCTAACAATGCAGCAGCACACACTTTAGCAAAGGAAAGTTTATATTCACAAACTGAATTAGTGTGGATAGAAGACATACCTGATAGCATTCAAAGAATTGTACAGAGGGAGTGTCATTGTATTGAGTGACATTTTGATATCAATGAAGATGATGTTTATTTCAAAAAAAAAATAATAATAATAATTGATAGAATGGGGACAAAGCTGCTTTTGAAAACATTGCCCACCGAACCTTTGTTTTCTATTTGGACGTTGCTACGTCCACATATGGTTTTTATCGAAATTCTCTACCCTTATTTTATGTCATTTCTGGCCTACCATTTTCAACTTCTAATTACACATGTTGGTGTGATGTATTTTAATTTTGAAAATACTAGTATGACTCTTAACTAAATATGTCTATTCATATATTTTATTATTATTATTTTAATAATTAACAAAGTGACTATTAATAAATTTATATCTTATTTTTATTTATTTTTTAATAATTAGGGGTGCTTAAAAAATATTTTTAAAAAAAGTGATCATGATCACTGTAATTGTAATTTTTCTAACACTTTTTTAAAAAACAAATACATAAAATTAATAATATTTACTTTCTTAATTATTAAAATAAATAAATAAATAGGTACAAATTATGGCTTGAAAAATCATTTCTCCCGTAATAATACAGAAGAAACCTAGTGCATGCCAACTCATCTTGATGATATATACCCTTCCAACTTCATCGATGGGTGAGATTTGTAGGGGCTTAGAACGTACGTACAGTTCAAACGTCATGCATGACTGGCAGTGATTGGGAGAGATTCTGTGATTGAAGAAGGATGTTGATTTTTTTTTTTTTTTGTTATTGTCGTAATGTGAACTTGAGTCTTCTAAACTCTAGTGATTGAGAGAGAGTTAGAGTATTGATAAAGTTTTTGAAGATTTTTTATGATGCTACTATAAGACTTTTCTAGCTCTTTGTATGTCACATCTAATGCATATTTTCAAGAGCTTTGTGACATCCAATCACATTTGTCAAAAATATGTCCAAGTAATAATGCAGTGTTGAAATGTATGGCGGCGAATATTAAGATTAAGTATGATAAATATTGGGGATCAATCGAGAAGACTAACTTGATGATATTTATTGCTGCTGTTCTTGATCCAAGATGCAAATTTAATCTTTTACATTTTTGGTTCAAAAAAATATATGGTGGTAATTTAGTCGAAGAAATGATGACAAAAATGAAATAATTGATGATTGATATTTATGGAGAATATAGTGTTGTGTACGGGAGTTCAAGTGGAGTTTCCTATTCTGAGCCTCCTTCCTAAGTTGATCCTAGTATGATTGATTCTGATTCTCAACAGAGTTTTTGGGTTGAGTATGAGCAAGAAATAATTGAATCTAATTTGATGAACAAATCAGAGATCGATCAGTACTTGGAACATGGTTGTGAGACACGAGCTCCAAATTTTGATATTTTAGATTGGTGGAAGATCAATGAAGTAAAATATCCTATTTTGGCAAGAGTTGCACGGGATGTGATGGCCATTCCCGTTTCTATTGTTTCTTCTGAATCAGCCTTCAGTGCAGGGGGTCGGGTGCTTGACCCATTTCGTAGTTCACTATCTCCAAGAACAGTCGAGGCACTCGTTTGTACACAAAATTGGTTGAGGGATCTAATACTCATTGATCTTCGTGCCTCCTTGGATAATATTGAAAGCTTTGAGGCGGAATTGAGTAATAAACTTATTTCTTATTTACATATTTATTAAACTTTTTCATTATGTTTATTTTTATATCATTTAATAATTATCATGTATTTTTTTAGAGTTTGATCCAAAATCAAGTTTTACTTACGTTGATGAGGAGTAACTCAAGGCTTATGGTTTGCATGATGGTATGTTTTTCATTTTCACTCTTTTGTTAGAGAAACTAAACCACTTTGTGTTGACTTGGATTATTTGATGTGCTATTATTGATTTGGTGTTAAACTTTTTCATAATGACAGATATAGAGAAAGAGATAGGAAGCTGCTGTTATTTGATTGTTGGATGCTCTTCAATCTTTTATCCGTTAATATTCATATTTTTGTAATTTAGATAGTTTTTGTAATAGATGGCTTATGTACATTTTTTTTATTAGTTCTAATTTAGATAGTTTTTGTAATTGATGGCTCCTTCTTTTTATTAGTTCTAGTTCTTTTAGTTTATTTTTTGGAAGAATTATCATTAGTTTATGTCAATATTTTTTTGATGTCTTTTGAGATCTTAGTGAACCAGTTTTGTATGTTATATTCATTTTATTAAGCTGTAACTTAACACACGTCACTTACAAAAAAAAAAACCGACTCTGTACTGTGCAGGTCGGGTCGGACTGGCGCGCAAACAGTACCGGGTCGGGTCGGCCCGGCCCAGACCCGGTTGGAGTGCATCGGGTTGCATTGACTGCTAATGAGACATCAATCGATCCTTCACGTGCCACCCTTGGAAATATGCTTAAGAGTTGGTAGTTTATCATTTCTCCTGAAACTTATGACTGAATTAAATGTCAGTGAATGATGGTACGGAAGTTCTATTAGATAAAAAAATTTAAAAATTAAAATATATATTTAGATTTTGAAATGAGTTTTACTACACAACCTCCACCACACTCTACACTCTACACTTTTTTAAATTTTTTAAATTTTTAATATTTTTTTTAAATTATTTTTTGAGTTTATTTTTTTAAAATTATTTTAAATTTTTTATTCATTATTTATATAATAAATATTTAATAAAAGAAAAAAATAATAAAAATTAAAAATAATATAGAATGTAGAGGTTGAGTAGATTTTTTTATTTCAATTTATTATTATAATTTTTTTAAAATTTTAAAATAATAATAATAATAAATAATATTTTAATAATATTTTATTATATTAATTCAATTCAATTCAAATTACTTTAACGTTCAAACGCAGCCTATAAACCAGTCTTCAGTCCCCTAGCATGGTCCCGTTGAAACGTCAAAACACCCCCGTCCAAAACAAATTTGTCGGCGGCCATTAATTATGAGTACGTACGAGATGTCCGGATGACAGAACCTCTAGCCACACAAACACTTCACCTTAAAAACATGATTATCGCCTGCAGATATATATTTTCAGAGAAATATTAAATTACTAACTAATTTATTACTCTTAAACTATTATTAAATAAAATAATATATTTTTTAAATTTGATTTTATTTTTTGATTTTGATTTAAAGTATCTAAAATTTGAAAAAAATATAATTTATAAAAAAATAATAGATAAATTACAGATAGATTGTTTGTGTATCACTACTCAAGTTTCAATTTACATCTGCCATGACACGTGAAAATAGGTTTATAGGTCACGCTTTCAAGATGAATTAATATTCTAAGTTGGAGATCGATTATGGGTCCCAACCTTGCCTTCATGTATAAAGATAAATAATATTCTAGACTCACATTCGGGAGTAGTACATGGCAAAAGATATTTTATGATTATTCTATTAAGTTTATTAACTTAGTCTTGTAGAGGAAAACGGATTGATTTGAACTTAATTATGAGCATGGATGAGAGCCAAGTGGTTAGGGCGCTGCTACTCAGCCCTGCCAAATGTACAAAAAAAATTATTAATTTAATAGAATAAAAAAAATTGAAGAAAATAATATTATTAAATTTATAATATTTTATTATTATTTTACATAATAGATGGATAATCTACTGTAAAAATAAATTTTGAGTGAAATAATCGAATACAAAATCTAAAATTATATTTATATTTGTATAATCTAATGACAAAGCTCTCAATTTCAGACGGTCGAACCATAATCTTTAAAGTACTAAAAATTTCCATTAAATCAATTATTGAAGGAAGATAGTTCACTCTTCTTCTTTATTTTTTTTTTCCTTTTTTAAGAATAAGACGATAGTCCAATTTTATTAATAAACACTCACTTATAACATAAGAACACTAACTTATAACAGAGGAACATAGGAGCAAAAATTAAAGAAGGAAATCTCAAAAACAGACTCATAAAATTTAATAAAACCTAATCCAAAGCAGAAAGATAGTTGAGATATTATCCATATCGCTTAGTTCATTCCAACAAACTTAACTGTCGAGGGCCTTTAACTCTTCAATTAAAGCATTCAAATCGGAATAAGACGATCCACCTTCTTCAATGGCTCTCCTTGCCATCTCCCCAAGTTCTTTGGCTCTGCTTCTCATTTCCTTTGCATCTTCACCTTCCATGAGGTGCCTCACTGCCTTCTCTATTGCTTCCTTCTTTATAGGATTATCATTCCCACTCATTTCAACACATTGCTGAGCACCAACAGGAACACCAATCATCAATACCTCAGTCACTAACTTCTCGTTGAGAAATTGCTCAGCAAACATTGGCCATGTCACCATAGGCAGCCCAGCAGCCACTCCTTCTAATGTCGAGTTCCACCCACAATGTGTCACAAATCCTCCCACTGCTTCATGATCCAAAATCAAAACTTGGGGTGCCCAACCTCTTATAATCAATCCCTTACCTTCCATTCTCTTCTCAAATCCCTTGGGTAACCAATCTTCATCTTCTTTTTCGCTTTTGTCTTTCCTCACAACCCAGATGAATTGCTGCCCAGAAGCCTCAAGACCCATTGCAATCTCCATTAGCTGAGAATTATTGAAGTTAGACAAGCTTCCGAAACATATATAAACAACTGAATTGATATTCTTTGTGTTAAGCCACTTCAAGCATTCATATTTATCAATGGAGGATTCTTTTCCCCTCTGGTCTTTGTCTTCAGCGTCCTTGTTGCAGAGTGAAAGTGGGCCTATATACCATGCCTTTCTTCCGCAAACCTTTTCGTAATGATTTGCATAAGCTGGCTCGAGCTCGTAGAAGCTGTTTAAAACAACCCCATAGCTCCTCACCTCGGATTCTCCAACTTCTTTCATGAAGTCGGAAAAGAATGCTTCAACGTATTTTTTCTCGGTGAAGGTTGGCAATTTCTTCCTTGTCAACTTTATCTCGCCAGGAAAGTTAGGGATGACGAATGGTTCAGAATCAGATGAAACTTCCATTTGAGGCTCGTACTGTCGCATGCTCACCAATGCGGACGAAGAAAAAACACAGGTTGAATTAAAAACAAGCACTGGGATACCAAATTTAGCGACAGCATCAATTGCCCATGGAAAGAGCATGTCAACAACAATGCAATGAGGATGATCATGATTTTGCAGTAGCTGCTCGAGTGGTTGACGGAGCATCGCAAGGGCTATGATAAAAGTGGTCATCTTTTCATGGGTAGTCCTGGAGTCAGTAGTCTCGCACCCTTCTGGGAGGCCGGCCTCTACTGCCGGGAACTCGATGGTTTGGATATCAATCTTGACGACACCATTGCCGCGGGTTTTGGTTCTTTCAATCATTTTCGCAACTGTAGGGACGTTGAGCGGGGTGGTGATTATGGTTGCTTTGACACCTCGGGTTGTGAATAGCTTGGCCATGTCTAACATTGGAATCATATGGCCAGGGGCCATAAAGGGAAAGAAGAATACATGGAGCTGGCGGCTTTTGCTACCCATAACAGATTTTGACTCAGTTTCAGATCTTCAACATGCACAAGAACAAATGGGGCACGACCATGATGAAGAACGAGGAGAGTTGGAAATGGAGAGAGATTGCTAGGTAGGCGGGCTATATTGTTGCAATATGTTTGGCTCGTGTCCAAAATATAATATAAATAATTAAGTTTATATTTTTTTTTTAATTTAAATTTTGAGAATAATATGTATAATATGCATATATATATATATTATATAATAATAATTCTATTTAGAAATTCTTACAATATGTATAATATGCATATATATATATATTATATAATAATAATTCTATTTAGAAATTCTTACACCACATACAATTCACATATTATAATTTGATTTAAAAGATAAGTCGTGTGAATGGTATATGGCATTATATAATTAGTTAAATTCTATATATATTATATAATTATATTTATATTTGAAAATTTTTCTACTACATACAATCCACGTGACATAATTTGATTTAGAAGATAAATTTTAAAATTTAAATTTTACAAATCAAATTATGTTGTGTGAATAGTGTGTGACATTATATAATTAGTTAAATTATGTAACACCCCAATAGAAAATTCAAATTACATGACTTATATTCTATAATGCTAGTCAATAATATAATTAGAGCTCTATTAAAAGTTTATAAAGAGTAAGAACTCTTTTTTATGAAACAAAATGAAATTTCATGTATCACATATCCTTATTTTTATTATATGAGATATTACAATTTATCTCTTTAAATTTTTGACATTCTCATCAGGTCAGTCCATCATAAATAATATAGCTTAAATTTCACATTTTTAGTTTAGATAAGCTCTGATATTATTTATAAATTGTAATAAAAAGTTTACATCACATTACTTATATTTTAAAAAGATTATTTAATAATACAATTGGAAGCTACACCTAAGTACAGTTCTAACGTCATGCATGACTGCTAAGGAGACGTCAATGGAGCCTTCACGTGCCACCCTTGGAAATATCTGCAGGTGATCATGTTTTCAAGGTAAAGTTTGTGTGGCTAGAGGTTCTGCCATCCGGGTCCGGTAACCGGGGGGGTTTGTTTCGACGGGACCATGCTAGGGGACTAAACTCTAAAGACTTGGAGATGTTTGGATTCGAAGATGACTTGAGATGACTTGAGATGAGTTGAGATGAATTATGAATAATAATGAGATGAGTTGTGAATAGTAGTGAGATTTGTGAGTTAAAGTTGCTGAATAGTAGTGAGATGAGTTGAGATGAGCTGAGATGACTTGGTGTAGCTAGAGATGCTTTCACCTGTTTTTTTTTGGGGGGGGGGGGGGTTGGTTACGGGACCATGCTAGGGGACTGAAGATGTAGCTAGAGATGCTTTCACCTCATTTTATTTTATTTTATTTTATCTCAGTCTCTATCGCCGTCTCGCACGATTGCACGAGCAGCACCACACCACCAGACTCCAGTCACTCCACGGCTCCACCGTCGTTGACTCGCCACCACTCAAAGGTAAGAAATCTGAAACCCTAAATTTTATTTTTTTAGTTTTGGATTGGAGATTAGAGGAAGGATGAGTTGAATCGGAGATGGAGGATGAGAATAATTGTGAATTTGTGTGATGTGGAGAAATTTGTGCATGTGTTTGATTCGTTGTGTGTTTTTGTTTTTATTATTATTATTATTTTTTTTTTTTTGTAGTTTGTATTTCACTATTTCTGGCCTCTAGGTATTCGGATTAGGAATCTTAAATCAATTTAGGGTTCTAATCCGAAACCCATTCTTGAAATTTAGGGGTTTCAATTGAAACCCCTTAATTTTCAATTTAAGGGTTTTAATTGAAACTCCTTAAATTTTAGGGGTTTCGGATTGAACCCCTGAATTGAGTTAGGGGTTTCAATTAAAACCCCTAAATTGTGTGTTTTTGTTTGTTTGTTTTTGTTATTATTATTATTATTATTATTATTTTTTTTTTTGTAGTTTGTATTTCACTATTTCTGGCCTCTAGGTGTTCGGATTAGGAATCTTAAATCAATTTAGGATTCTAATCCGAAACCCATTCTTGAAATTTAGGGGTTTCAATTGAAACCCCTTAATTTTCAATTTAAGGGTTTTAATTGAAACTCCTTAAATTTTAGGGGTTTCGGATTGAACCCCTGAATTGAGTTAGGGGTTTCAATTAAAACCCCTAAATTTTAGGGGTTCGAATTGAACCCCAAAATCAATTTAGGGGTTCAATCCAAAACCCCTAAATTGAGTGGTTTCAATTGAAACCCCTTAATTTTCAATTTAAGGGTTTCAATTGAAAGCCCTTAAATTTTAGAGTTTCGGATTGAACCCCTAAATTGATTTTGGGGTTCAATCCGAACCCCCTAACACAATTTAACGAAACCCCTAAATTGAGTCCCCTTAAATTTTAGGACTTCAGATTGAACCCCTAAATTGTGTTAATGGTTTCAATTGAAACCCCTTAAATTTTATGATTTTCTTATGTCGTGTATTATTATGATTTTCATATGCAGTGTGTTGATTGATTTTATAATTTTTTATTGTGTTGTGGAATCAGGAATGTCTTCTCAAAGGGATTTCACTGATAGCTCTCCTACCCCTACCAGTACCCCTGCCCCAGAACCTAACCCTACTTCAACCCCTGGGAGTGGGAATACACATTGCCTCGCCCCCAAGCCCACACAAAGCAAGAAACTTATTTCCGTAGTTTGGTCTCATTTTACCAAACTAGAGGGTGGTGACCCCAATAACCCCCAAGTTAAATATAATTATTGTGAGAAAATATATGGATGTCACTATAAGAAATATGGTACATCCCAGTTAAAGTTTCATCTAGAGGAACAATGCAAGAAGAGTCCAATATTAAGATCTTTACTGAAGAAGAGTCAATCTAGACTAGAAACTTAACTGAAAAAAATGATGGATGGGAGTAGTGGAGGTCCAACATTGAAGGGGTATACAAAGTATAATGCTGATGAGTGTAGAAGGAAATTAGCTCGTATGGTTATCATAGACGAGCTACCTTTTCAGTTTGTGCATGGGAGAGGGTTCCAAGAATTTGTCCAAGAATTGGAACCTAAGATATTAAAAAGATGTACTGGAAAGATAAAGATGTTTTAAGGGGCCAACTAGCGGGTTTGGTAGTTTGCCTCACTACCAATACTTTGTTGTGAAGACTGTAGACATAACATCAAAGAATGGTCTTTGTACTGATGTTCCTACCAGATGAAACTCAACCTTTTTGATGTTGGAGGCGGCCCAAGAATATAAGGCAGCCTTTCAATTATTGGGTGATGAAGACATTCAATATGTTAAATACTTTGATGAGCACGAGGGTTTATGAATGTCTAATGATGATGATTGGGAGGTAGTTGCTACTTTTGTTGATTTTCTCGAACCTTTTTACGATAGCACGTTGAAGTTATCTGCTTATTTGCACCCTACATCCCATGAATTTTGTCAACAAATATGTAGGGTGCAAATAAGAATTAGACGACATGTGTAGGGATTCCAATCTAAGGATGAGGAGGATGACATTGACCATGAGTGTCAAATATGACAAGTGTTGTAGAGATTTGACTAGACTAAATATTTTGTTATATGTGGTTGTTATTTTTGATTCTGTCTAAAAATTTCAGGTATGTTATATGGTTTGGGACTTGCGCATGATTAGGCATAGACTGATCTTATTGGTGAGATGGCCCGAGATACACTTTATAAATTTTATGATGAGTTTAATGCAATTAAGGGTGGTATTACATCTACTACACCTACCCCAACACCTCCTCCAGACACCGGGGTAACAAAGAAGCATAGATTGGCATGGATTAAGACCCTCACACATAATCCCACACTAGTCCATCAATCTACAGAGGTAATTTCAGAGTTAGACAATTATTTGTCAGCAGATTTTATTCAAGATGATGATGATTTTGACATATTATGATTGTGGAAGGTAGCATCAAAGAAATATCCCATATTTTCTGAGATTGCCTGAATTGTGTTGGCCATCCCTATTAGCACCGTTGTCTCGGAGTCTGCCTTTAGTACCAAATGGCGCATATTGGATCCTTTCTGTAATTCATTGTCTCCTACAACTATGGAGACATTTATATGCACACAGAGTTGGACGATAGAAAATTATATTTATGTTCCGGATGTTTTAGATTTTAAAGAAACTGACGAAGAGGCTGGTGATCAATTTGGATCTGCACCATCTGGTAATTGTTGTTTTTATTTTATTATTTTGATTTATTTATATTCATTTCAATTTCATCAGTATTGATTTTAATATTGATTGTTGTAGAACCACATGAGACGACTCAGACGATGTCTACCTCCATTGCAATATGAATATGTGCTCAAGCCTCAAAAGACTACCTATCCGACCGCCCCAAATGTCACAGTCAAAAACCCAAACAGGTCGCCTCTTTTTTTAGATTATTAATTTTTTAGAATATTGAAATTTGAATCAAATGTACGTATTATGTATTTGATTTGTAATTTTATAATGTTGATACAATGTCTCTTGGACATTTTTTTCTTTGTAATTTTGTAATTGTTTAGATTTTCCATTTTATTTTTGTAATAGCTTAGTTATTATTATTATTTATTAGTTTTTATTAGGTAGTAGATTTGTAGTCTATAGTAGTACTTCATTAGAGTCTTAATTATATAAAATTGTATATGTATATATTATTTTTATTCATGTAACTTTTTTTTTTTTTTTAAAAACTTTTATTTTTATGGGCCTGGGCCATTTTGAGCCCATTTCAACGGCTTCTGGGCCTTTGGCCCAGTAGGATGCGGGGGGCAGACAGAGGACCCCCTCTACCTGCACCCTGTTATCTGGAACAAGATCCCTCACTCCTGCACTCTAAGACCGGGGGCGGGTTGGGGGCTATCCTGCCCCGTAGGAGGCCGGTAGCACCCCTACTTGCATGCAATTAGTAGCAACTGTTATCTGTACACCAAGCGTCGGAATAACACAGAGGCGTCGAAATGAATTGCGATGATGCACAGATGCAGCACGACAAAAAATAAAAATAAAAAATAAGAAACAAAAACAAAAAGGGGTGGGCCTTATGAGCTGTCACGCACGCCGTCATAAGTGCATTTAATGGAATTATTGGCGCATTAAGGTTATCTAAAAAAAAAGGTCAACTGAAATGAAAATTCATCTCTACTTTTACAAGAGATGATATAATTAATTTCAAAAGACCTAAATTAATTTTATTAAAAACAATTAACAGTGCGTGCAGCTCCCTAGAGTGAACTCAAATATATATACATGAGAAAATTTGAAGTAAAGCTGTGTCGTACCATACTGATATTTCTATGTATATAATTTTTTTGGGGGGCCAATTGTCATATACATAAAAATTTGAGGAAAAAAAAGGAAAAACTTTAAATTATAAAAATCTTTGGGAGGGTTCCACCACTGGCCGGTGATCAACAGATTTTAAAACAAACCGATGGCCATAAATGATCGATCCCAAAAAGGATTCGAGTTTATTTGACATGATGCATGTCTTTAATCAATCACAAGCTGCATGTAGATGTTGGCATTGTAATTTTACATCACAACACTAGATCAATTATACATTCATCAGTTTCAAAATTACAATGATACACAATAGAATTACAATTTTACATGCTTTTCATCCAGCAATAATATTCTACAGCTACTCCATTCCCTTGATTTTTCTTCCCGTGGAAACAAATGAAAACTATATATATTTTGTATTCCACTATTCCTCAAACTACATAAAAAAAATATCTTGTTCAATTACTTGATACATAAGGCTTGCTTATCATTCAATCCAACTTGATTACCCTATGCAAGTTCCTAAGAATACTATCACTACTATAACCAAAATTCTTCTACTTACATCTGATGAAGACGGTGCACCAGAGAACTTGATTCTGTGAGCCTGATCACTGCAGACAAGAAAGAAACAAATAAAATTATTGGTTAAGGTGATGGAAGTTTTTTGTATGAATTGTATACTTTTCAGTATATATATATATATATATATATATATATAGATTATTGCAAATGCTTTTGATTTCCATTGCATAAATGTAGTATAATAATCGAACTGACAAGGTGTAGTTGTGTTTGCCTTCTTACCTTTGTAATGATGAAAGTAAGCCGCAATATATAGTATTTTCAGGCAAAGGAACTTCAGTGCCATCAGTCTCTGGGTTTACTACATTCACATAAACTTCTTGCCCCAGATACCATGAATTAAGATTTTCTGCACGAAGGTTCCAAAGGCCGGCATTGTCAAGAGAAACTAAAATGGCTGTCCAAGCTCCAGGAAAGACCTGTTCTCAAGAAGAAATGTTTCTATGAAAAGATTTACTTCATCTAGGGTGACTGTTTTATAGAATTCTGAATATGTATCACTTCTGAATCGATTTCTTCCGGTAGCTAGATTCTAGTATCCAATCTTAGGTATCTTAAATCTATTTGTATGAGATATTCTTAAGATTCAATATTGAAAGGGGCTACCTGGCAAATGCTGATAGCATTACGTCACAGTGGAAATCAAATGGGTTCATTTTTTAGATTTCAAAGAGGATCTTTCCAGAAAATTAAACACCTAGGATTTGCATTTAATTTTGACAGTATGCCTAGTAGGTTCCTAATGTAATGAGAGGCAGGGAGCACCACATACACACAATCCCCTAGACCCATTCTGCAATTCTTCCATGTAGAAAATCCGAAGAAAATTAGCATTCATACAGATTATAGAACTCCTTGGCATTTAAGATAATCTCTACTTTTCTTTTCCTAAATTAAGCTCAATCACCTTCCTAGTTATTGTCTCCCCCATCCCTCCATTGCAGTTTTCCAATGCAAAAATTGTTTCACCAGGTGATCTCTCTACAAAAGCATTTTGGGTCAAGATTGAGAGACAGGCATACCTGTGTAGTGCAGCGAGCAACACCATCCCATTTGTTATAAGTGCCTCTGCTATTCTCTGTCCACACTCCAAAATCCATACTACAGTTGCAACAGGAAATTGTCCAAATCAATCTTTTAAGTACACAAACTCGAAATTTTCAATTAAGGACATCAAAGCTAAAGGCTCACCCCACAACAAAGAATGCATAGCCATCCATGTGGTAGCTCTGGACAGTTGTATCATTGTTTTGAAAGATGATTTCCATAAATCCTTTGTGAGTAGCATTAATTAGAGATGTATCCATTTTGGGAGGCCTGTTCATCAATCTATTCGGGAAATCCAGCTTGTAGACTCCCAGCAAGTTGAACTGCTGCGCAAGCTTTATGGGTGTTGAAGGTGGCAAATATGAAATACCATTGAGGGTAGTACGCCACTTCCCATCTATAAGCTCTGGAGGTCTATTGAGGATCACATATACATCCGTAACTGTAATTTGACCATATTTGAAAGATCCCTGTGGGTTTGGACGAGCAGCACCAGCAGAGACATTCCACCTGAAAAGCACCATGGAGATGAGAATGTGACAATAGTCTGCCCAGCATCCATGACTACTCATCCAACACAATAACAATGTTGCTTTGCCCTCCGACAAAAATGTCAATTGTAAGCAGTTGAAAAGATAATTTATCCCAGATCACATAACTTATTAATGTTGAGACCAGGGATGAAACCATCTTTCAACCACTCACTTTCCTGCATAGGAAATGTTACTGATTGATGCAAGACTCTAAGAATCTTTGATGAAGCATACAATATGTCCTTTTGGGATATTTATGTCATTAATCCAAAAAGAGATATACTTAACTACAACCTTATGGATCTTGCTTGATTCATTGAGAAATAAGAGTCGTATTCATTAGGAAGATCAGGAAGAGGACCTGAAGCAGGTCCTAGAGAGTTGAAGTAATGCAAAATGGCAACTCCAGTAGCCCTAACCAAAGCAGATGAATTGACAAACCGCGAACTTGCAATCACGTAGTAGTCATGGCTAGCATTTTGATCCATCGTGACCAAGAATGAGTATGACTGACCCACATGAATATCCATGTCTGTGTAGTTCTGCTGAACTGTGTAAGATCCTTCAGTCTCCACAAGAAGTAAGTTATGATCTTGTATTCGGAAATTCAAGCTAGTTGAAATACCAACATTGTGCACCCGGAGGCGGTATGTTTTTCCTGTAGCAAATGAAATTTCAAACATTTGGCTATTACAAAAACTGCAACTAAGAGAAACTGCACATATATTTCAGGTTAATTGAACATTTTCTCTCTTATCTCAAACTTGGATTTCGGTGGCTTAAAAAATACTTCAAATATACAATTGTTTATAATTAAGAACAAATACAAAGTCTCCTTTTAATTCATCTTTAATATCCTCGTATCTAATTCAACTGCATTTCAGAATTTTAACCATATACTATATAATATCAAGACTTTGGATTTTGTGAGAACTTTCCCCACTCCTTTCATTCCACAAGGGTAATCAAACATGCTTCTCCCCATCTTTATGCAGTCTTCTCTCTACCTTTAATTCACTCATAGGTTTCATTTTACATCTGCCATCACACGTGAAAATAGGTTTATAGGTCATGCTTTCAATATGAATTAATATTCTAAGTTGGAGATCTTTTATTGGTCTCAACCTGGCCTTCATGTATAAAGATAAATAATATTCTAGGCTCATTGAGGTACATTTGGGAGTAGTACATGGCAAAAGAAATTTTATGATTATTCTATTAAGTTTATTAACTTAGTCATGTAGAGGAAAACGGATTGATTTTAAGAATGTGAACTTATGAGCATGGATGAGAGCCTAGTGGTTAGGGTGCTGCTACTCAGCCCTGCCAAATGTACCACTCAAAATTACCGCTAATGCATTTGTATTTGTACTTTTTTCATAGCATTTTCCCTCGTGGTTAATAAGAAAAAAGCATTGATCTATTTTTTCAATTTATCTTCAATCAGAACCTAGCATAAACCAGATCCTCTACACCCTCCAATAGCAAGATGACACATCAGCCTTTTACAAATTAAAATAGGTTCTCATCAATAAAATCCTTATTTACAGATAAAGAAAATAAAATAGGTTCGCCCACACTAAATTAAATCTGCAAAAATGTAAATTAAAAAAAAGGGGTGGCCATCCACCCTTGGCCGGATCGCCCCAGGTAGGGGTGCTACCCGCATGGTGCGGGGCGGGGGCACCCCCTCCCCGCCCCCACTATGCCCTCTCTATGCGGGGCGGGGCGGAAGCCGGGCGGGGCCCCGCTGCCCACCCCAAGCCCCAGGCAAGGTGGGTCTCCGACCACCCTGCTTCGAGATGGATCTTTGGCTGCAGTAGAGGTTGTGGCCGCATCGCGGTCACCACCTCTAGTCCACCCTAAGGGTGGTTATATATGTCTTTTAAAAAAAAAATAAATAAAATTTGAAAAATAATCCTGTGTAGTATGGCCATTCCAAAAAATACTAGAATTCTCATGTGGCGGTTTGTGATTGGTGGGTGTCCTAATCATAGGTGCTCTATTTTAGTGACTCTCAGATCATTGGCCATTGCTGCTTACCAAATAATTAGTACAAGATTAGTAAGCTAACAATTCTATGTTTGCACAAAGGTAAGAAATGTGATTAGTTCATGATGATATTTAAACTGATCAAAACTTGACGAATGGGCGGTTATGATCTATTGTTAGTTGGTAGGGGTTTATAGGCTTATTGTGATTAGTTAAATTCATGGTAGAGATTTTACCGCATTAAAATTTTCTCACTTTCAATTCAAGTCAATGTACAAAAATAAGGCAAATACTGAAATGATAGATATTTGAATTTCAAAGTGATAGTAAGGCCTGGCCGGAAAGTGTTCTTGCTAAAAAGTTCAGTCTTCTATGGCAAAAGTCCTACTATTGAATTTAAAAGGTTGAGATCTAGAGAAATCCACCCCATAGGTTATGCTAGAAAATCTAAAGAATCCTGATCCATGACAAACAATTAGAATAGTTTTTTTTTATAAGTTACACACAATTAGATTAGTCGAGAAGGTTAATGCTACATGATTGGCACACACATTGTAGAAAGTTACCTGGTTCAACGTTTAGTGTCTGGTAAACAATGCCATCTGGAACAACTGCCTCATCAAAGCGATAGGGACCAAGTCCATTAATGAGGATACCATCCGGAACTCCAAGGTCAGTTCCTTTTTCAACATCCTTCCTTAGTTCCTGTTTCACCATAAGCATCAGTCAATACCAAGGAAACCAACAAAAATAACCCTAACAAGATATACACCGACCTTATGACTCTTAGTATACCAGTCGCTAATGAAGATTGTAATATCTCCATCTGGCGTCCCGAAGGGCAGTGGAATCACTTCTCTGTTGTTGATGATGACTCCCCCATATCCACCTGCAGCTCTCTGAAAGCTTAGGGAAGGGAAGTAAAAGAAACTCCCTATTTGATCTTTAACCTGAAACTGATATGTCCAATTCCAACCAGCAGGAATTGGACAATTAGTCCCTGAAACACCATCTTGCCAAGAGTTCTTCCTATGTTGTATGCCATCCCTGCATTACACTAGGCAATATTAAGATTAATAAAGTCGATACATGCATTTCGCTAATTCTTTACGGTAGAAGTAGATATACCATGTGAGTAGCAACGGCTCATCAAGGTCATTCTTGACATTGACAACAACATTCCAATTCGTAGTGACATTGAGAATTGGTCCTGGAAATTGCCCGTTAATCCCAATCACCTGGAATAATTCAATCAAAATTAATTGGCAAGGGGGGAGTAGCCAAGATATTAAGCACAATGTGGTATATAAACCACAACATAAAGATGTACACCATAGTAAATGAATGCACAATATTATAGGAACACAGATAAATAAAGCCTCCATTCCAAAATCTAGGATCAGTATGAGAAAGATATAATGGAAAAGTAAAAAGATAGGTTGACCGTGCTTAAGCAGTCAACAGGTAAACCTCATCTTCATACCCAAGTTTAAGGTCAATTACTCATAACTCATGCATCAAGTGAAAAAGGAATGTAGATGGTTAAAAAAATAAATGACACGTTGACAGCATATTTGAAGAAGCACAAATATTAAGAGTAAAAATTAATAGGGAATCAAGTGTTGATGGGTAGACCAAGAATAAAGTTCTAAGAGTAACATACAAATATGGTGGACGTCACCTGGCAGGAAGAATAGTGCAAAAAATGCATTAAACAAAGGTGTCTTTATAGTGGTATTGATCTCCAGATGCGAGAAGCAAATTCTCAAGATTACATCGTGACAAAGCAAGTAATTTATTTATTATATTATGCAAGTACAAATGCCTGATTTTTGAATCAGCATATTGTAGGACTTTGCACATCTAATACAATAATGTTAAAGGATTCAGATAAATTGAAAAACACACTCATATGGCCACTACATGCTTCACGATTAGATTACTGAGTGATAGGGTGTGATAATCCATATGATATGGATAAGGGTAGGTGGTGTATGGGATCCCACATTGCTTGGGAAGGAGAAGTTCTTGCTCTTTATAAGGTTCTAATGGGACTCCAATTGTATCATTGACTAGTCCTTTTGGAGTATAGGCCATGTGGTTTAGGCCTTCCATTGGGGCGTTACATAGGGTCTCAATTACCACATTCAACCATTCAATTCTAGCATCTGAGCTCACAAATTTGCTCAGATAGATTACAACTGTTTTGAGAAGAAACTAGTTTGAAACTTTTGGTTGTCAGTATGGATTTATTTAGTTTATATTGTATAGTAACTGCTGGAAACATGTGGTTCATAGATTTCTAAATCCGAGAGTTAGCTAATGATGAAGCAACAACCAACAGCAATATTATGATAACTAATAATCCGAGAGTAACTTGTGTGGGCACAAGAAGAAATGCATCACATTCCACAACCCAAAATTAAGCCTGAAAGCCCTTTGGGCACAAATCAACATTTTCCCCCAATAAGAAAAGTGAGGTCACCGCCAAACATATATAATTGCCAACAGGGATGGGAAAGTCTGTAGAGGTGGATGGGGAGTTGCCCTGCCGCCATTTAAGAAAGAAGGAAAGAAGTTCTCGCATATAGAGCAATTGGCAAATAAGATTGTCTATTATCTATACATAAAAAATTCAGGCTTTAGTTAAATCACTAAAATACAAAAAGAAAGACAGCAAAAGAACTCAGGTGCCATAATAAGAATAACTAAGTACAAACTATACGTCACAAATGAGTTTAGTAAACAGTGACAAAATCCTGACGTTATTTAACAAAGGCACTTTCGTGAGATACAAGAGAGCTCCTATGTTGTCATCGCTCCAACAGATTAATGGTAGATCTTGAGGCACCACTCATACCCTTTTTTTGCATTTTGCTTTAAGTCAGTGCTAGATTACTACATTCGCCCTTAGCTCTTCCTTTAATTTTTATATCTTCGTTTTTCTCTTTGCTTTCATCTTTTAATGGTGAGTTTTAGATTTTGACTAACATCTTGGGAAGGAGGAAGAGGTATAGCTCTACTTCGCGACCTGAATTCTGACCGAAACCCTCCTACAAGACTGGCTACTTTGGGTCGAACACGGAGGTAGAGTTGAAAAGTTTGTATAAACAAGTATTGTCTAAATTGAGAATGACGGTGAAAATTTCTTTGTATACTTCATCAATGCCGTAGGCATTACAAGATTTGCATTAGGAACTTGTTCCGAGTTAAATTTCTTTAGCTTTTCACTCTACAGCTTATTAAAATGATTCTCTAGTAAGCAACTAATTTCCAAGAAACTAATCACATGAACATTACCCAAAATTTAACATGAGCTATTCCTAAACAGTGTGCATTTACTTCCTAAGAACGAGAGTGAAAAAAACTTGAGAGTAGAGGAACAAAATCAACAAGTAAAGAGAACTGCAGAGAATGGAAGTGAAGAAATAACCCGTTGTTTAACTCCAAGTGGGGAAGCAGTGATGTAGGAGACAGTCCAATCGAAGAACACAAAAGGGTCTCCTGCCAAAGCGGCAATTGGGAAGCAGGAGAGAAGGACAACGAAGAAGGATGAAGCTGGCATTGGATCCAGATTCCTATATCAAAGTTTCTTCTTTTTATTTTCTTTCTGGGTAATGGGTATCCGTATCTTACTTGTCTTCACCGAGAAGATAGAGAGAGAGGAATGGGTGGGCGAGGTTGCGAGTAGAGTGGTAACAATAGTAGTGGCATATCTTTGCAGAGAAACAGCTATGGCCGTCAGAGGTGCCTCCTGTTGTGTTGTGGGTCCCATTGGCTGCCATTTTTATAGAGAATCGAGCCGGAGCCACTGTGTTTTCCACGACTTTAGAAAACGCGGATCACATTGCGGGCCATTATTTTTTGACAGGGGGAAGTCCATTGCAGGCCATTATTAAAGCGTCGATCGTATTGGGAAAGTTGGGGGGGAATTTGGAATTGGAGCTGCCTGCTGCCTGCTGCCTGCTAATCTTTTTGGACCGACACCGGAGAAAAAATAATAATATAGACATAATTTTTAATACTTGATACTATTATTTAATGATAAAATAACATTCTTTAATATCTGGGTAATGCTAGAGGTGTACTGTTAGTGTAAATATTTTTTTATATATTTTTTAAAAAAATTAAAAAAATACAACTTTCACTAATAATTGATTCTTTAATCATTAATAAGTAAATACTTGAACCGTAATTTTGAGCAATAACCATGAGAGGGCTAAGTAGTATTTTTTTTTTAATATGTGATAGTACCATATAACTTAAAAAAAAAAAAACACATAAAAAATACACTACTAATCTCCAGCGGGAGCCCTCAACGGGAGATATAGCATTTCCCTTTTCTAAAACTCTTTACAAAACCATATTTTAAATTGAGGATATTTATGTTAAACAATGTTATTTTCTTTAAGTTATTTTTATAAAAGAATACAAAACTATTTATAAAACTTTTTTTTAAGCACTACTAATATAGAAGTTTTCCACATCAACTATACTAAAAAATAATTATATTTTAGTGTTTTTAAAGTTATAATGAATTCCAAGTACCGACTAATATATTGCAAAACTATATAGAAAGGAAGGGGAGTGTGTGGATTTGAATAGAAAAAAGAGAGGAGAGTAGTGGTTTGCTTTTTCTTTTTTTGGTCAAGAGGAAAGTGAATGAGCGTATGAGCATCATATAGCTTTAGGGATCACCGCTGGATAATCCCTTAGTCTGAAAGTTGGTCAACAAATCATGATGATCTGCATCTCTGGAATCTGGATTACAACTGCAAAAAAAAAGAGAAAATTATGGAAATTGTTGTCTCTTCCAGTTCTAAAATGCGTTTCAAAATTAACCACTTCAAATGAGCGATTGGCTTTGAGCTCCTATGACAGAGCTGCGCAAGTTTTTCTCTGCAATATCAAGGCTGCCCTTTGGTTTGACAAGTGTAGGTCCAGCCCCAGCCCCAGCCAGCCGGACCGACTGGTATTGTGATTCAAAGTTTCAAAACTACAATATTTTTTATAGAAAAAATACTATTTTGCCCACTTAATTTATCGACTCATTTTTCATGTATTTTAATTTTTTTTATTGATATTTTTTTATTTTTTTAAAATATTTTAAAATGATAAAAAAACCTGAATAAAAAAATTGAAAAAAAAAAAAGAAATGTTCTTAATCTGACGGTAAGCTTGTGCGGTGCACTCTAAACGGCAGATTAGCACTACTCTATTTATAGCAAGACAAGCAACCATTCATGTCGTCCAAAAAAGTGCCTTCGAATTCAAAGTTTTCCTTTTTCAAAAAAAAAAAACCCCAACACCGTGGCCATTAATCATTGACAACTAGACTAATGTAGGGCATTTGAGTTGAAAATTGAGATATATGATTGACCGATGATACGGCTGATTCATGCCATTAACTTCCCCGCACCTCCCCAGAAGTCACAAGTCTATTTGACAAAAAGGAACAAAAAAAGAGGGTAAAAGAATAATGAAGAAAGCCGAATGGGCAAAGGAAATAGGGGCAAATTGACGCTCAAACTTCACTTTCATTTGCATACACATTTTAGTTTGAAGATTCACATACAAGAGGGTAGTGCTGTTTTTTCCGACTGAAATTAAATACCACAAGTAAACATCCAGGAACATACTAGTTACGTGTAGATGCTGTGTTACGTGCCAAAATTGGTATTTGCATTGCGCTGTGCTCGGCGAAGTTCACCCAAGAAGTCCATAGGTGAACCATAAGGTCCAGCACCAACTGGAGCCATCATCTGAAAGATAAGCAATGCAAATGTGAGAGAGAGAAGGGTAAATAAGAGCAGTGAGAATTTTCATATTCACCTGATGAGGAAGTCTAAAACTCCATGCTGATGGGGCAGTTCCTGCGTACATAACTGGTCTCTCTGAAACAAAAAAACTCCAAAACCGTAAATAAACCCACTTGGATATTCACATCATGGTATGCATGCAATTCAGTCATATCATCGCATGCTAGATTTGCTAAGAAAATCCTAAATGTAATACGATAAAGTGCAACACCGGTGACACAATGTTGATGTTGGCAGACAGTCAAACAGAGACTTCTCTCTGATGTGAAGCATATCAATGCATGACACCTTAATGGTGCTACCCAATCTCCATTCTTTTCACTGCTCATCTATCAGTCCTTTCTACCTGAAATTTATAAATCACTCAGCAAACTGTAACACCCCGAGTCCAAAAGTGTGATTTATTATTATTATTATTATTATTATTATTATTATTGTTTTTGTTATTGTTATTGTTATTGTTTTATTAGATATGTCTTGAGGTAATAAATAGTATGATCATATAAATGTATGCGTATTGTGAATATTATTGTCATATATGAAAATATGATGTGCTTATGATGGTTATCTATGCTACGCTAAGAGACAAGCCAATGTTAGATTCCTTTCATGATCTTGAGGGAATATGAGATTATGCTTGAATGAATAAATTTGTTTGATTAATTGAATGTTACTAAAAATCGTATGAAAGCAATGAGATATTCATGTAGTAATTCAAGTAAGTATGCCATGTAATAGAATAGCCATATTATGCGAGCCATGTTCATGTAGTACTTAGATTATGTATGCCATGAAATGTCATAAAATATTCAGATCATATTATGTTATGCCATGTATAAGAAAGTACCATGTTATGTTATGCCATGTATAAGGAAGTGTCATGTTATGCTATGTCATGCTATACCATGTTCAAGAATATGACATACCATGCTATGATATGTACAAGAATATGACATATTATGCCATGTTATGCTATGCCATGTACAAGAATATGCTATGTTAGAAATATTCATGAAAACCTAATAAATTTTCATGCATTAAGGAAGTTAAGAAATATTACGGTGCCACGGACTCAAGCGTGGTTAACCATAAGTTAAGTGAAACACGGACCCAAGCGTGTTTCACTCCATGTTATGCAAGTTAAGTGAAACACGGACCCAAGCGTGTTTCACTCCATGTTATGCAAGTTAAGTGAAACACGGACCCAAGCGTGTTTCACTCCATGTTATGCAAGTTAGGTGAAACACGGACCCAAGCGTGTTTCACTCCATGTTATGCAAGTTAGGTGAAACACGGACCCAAGCGTGTTTCACATCATGTTATGCAAGTTAGGTGAAACACGGACCCAAGCGTGTTTCACTCCATGTTATGCAAGTTAGGTGAAACACGGACCCAAGCGTGTTTCACTCCATGTTATGCAAGTTAGGTGAAACACGGACCCAAGCGTGTTTCACTCCATGTTATGCAAGTTAGGTGAAACACGGACCCAAGCGTGTTTCACTCCATGATAAGACAAGATAAATAAGATATTATGCATTCACGATTACATGTTTGCCACGATTATGTATGCTTCCGCTTTTGGTCAATGATTAAAACATCTGCTATGTGAGTCTATAATGATATACGTATGTAAAATCCTTCAGAAAGTCATGTTACGTGTTTGATTGTAATCTATGAAGTTGTAGGTATGTTTTGAAGAGTCTCATAGAAATGAAATGTATGTTACAAAAATTATATTTTACGGTATGATGTGCTACTTACTGAGTATTCGACTCATTTTGTTTGTTTGTCTTCTTGTTTTCTTCTATGTCTAATTCTCGCAGATGATGTCTATGATGATGCAGAGTTGGATGGCCAGGAATAGATCTAGTACAAAGACTTAGGAATGAATAAGTGATATTCACACAAGAATTAGATTCCTTTTTATGTCATTCATAGGATTAGTTTGTGTTCTTTTATTTTACGTTTAGTTGTTAAAACAATCATGTTCAATCTAGTTTTAACGTTTTGATGAATTTCAATAAATGAGGTATTTCTGGATATGAATCTCTTTACCGGGCACTAAGTTATAAATGCTAATAACATCTCTATCCTACGGGAACGGGGTGTTACACAAACTCTATCTTTCGCAGCTCCCATCCAAAAATGTTAGGAAATTGGTAAGAGATTAAAGCATCATTTAGTTTGAAACTCAGCTGAATCAACGGGACTCCACCAAAGTCCATTCTATATTAAAACTGAATACAGCTCTTTCATTTTTTCTAACATGTTGATGTTAAGCAGATAACAACATATATATAGTCCACAAAGTGTTGGATGCCTAATTGGTTGATGGCATCTCATCTGTATGTTAAATTTGCTGTTTGATTAGTACATGCCACGCTGTAGACCATACAAATACAAGTAAAAATTCATAAACAATTCCACACACTAAATCAAGAAAAACTTGGTAGAAGTCTATTTAACAAGTATGCAAATAATTTTTTTTTAATGGCACCGGGTGTCCAGGAATAGCGTCCCAACTGATCCCAGGGGTGCACAGGTCCTCGGCAAGGAGTTTTCCGCAAGTGCACCTTGAGTAATTCAAGAGAATCCCCCAGTCCAATGGCCCCTAGAGATTGTTTGCACCCAAGGGGATTTGACCTTAGACCCGGGGGGAGCATACCCCCAAGCCCAAGGCCTTTACTACTTGAGCCAACCCCTAGGGGTTAACAAGTATGCAAATACAACTGAAGTTGATGGATCGCCAAGGCGAAATATCATGGTTGGCCTAGATGAACATCGCTCATATTCATAGTCTAGCTGTTTGATCAGAGGCTATTCAGGAAAAAATAAAATAAAATAAATTTGTATCGAGCTAAGATGGTGTCATCTTACAATATCACATTGCTCAATTACATTTTGTATCTTACTCTTAAAATGTAGGTTTTTGTTAGCCAATAAGAAAAAGAAATCAGAACTAAGAAATTGTTTGTGCAAAATTGATGATTTCAAATTGTTAATCAGTTCTATTAACTATATTACTATATTGTTTGGTATATTTGCATTAAACTCTGCACAATGATGAACTAATTCTAGCAACTCGAATTTGTCCTAGGTTCCATCATGGATGGAGTGCACAAGAAAAAGGTAAAAGTTCATCCACTCACCAGATAAATCTATCGATGGATTATTGTAGCAATCCAACGCAGCTGCCCAGCCTGTATTTGAAGATACATGAAAATTGGAGATAACAAATTTTAGATGACATCCAAATGGCCACACACAAATCACTGAAGAAAATAGTTTAAGATAAGTGTTAATCAGGAAAATTTTCATGCTGATTTTTATATCTCAAGGCCAAGGGATTTCCTTAATATTTTTGCTAAGTAAGTCCATTTTATTAAGAGTGAAAAGGTCGCAGCCAAGGGACTTTACTAGAATGTAACTACATATCTGTTAAAGAAGCAAATAATACACACTGATTCATGATAAGGGTGAATCAATTTCATTAAGCACAGCAAGGATTCCAACCAAGTCATCCCACACCCAAGACACTGTGTTGTGTACATTGGCACAAGTATCTCCACTAGCACAACAAATGAGCAAGTTGTTCAAGAACAACCTGAAACTTGCCTTGATAAAAGCTCTTTATGTTTGTATTTCTCAAACGAAAAACCTAGCAAATGATTTTTAAGGCTCGAATAAACATGCAAAGCTTGAGCAAGACAAAGCTCAGCTTATTTAGGCAAGCAACACAAGCTCCTGAGCTGGTTCATGAATGAAGCTTGGAAAATTAGATGAATAGGCCAGCACTTCCTGCATAGATAGTTGAACTTGGGTATTCTACCAGGACTGTACTGTAATAAAGGTGATGTACAAAGGACACAAGAGATCACAAACAAATAATCGATAAACATAAAATAATCGTGTTTAAGAGACTGCTGCAAGAAAACATACGATCATCCAAGAGCCGAGAAGCTTCACTGCGACAGCATCCCTCTAAAGCTATTAATCCTGAACAATGATTTTCATTCAGAAGATTGCTGCTCCCTGAATCCCCATGATCGATGATGGGAAAGTTTCTTGAAGCACCAACTTGATTCTTCTCTACATCATTTTCATAAAGATTTTTTATTTGATCAAATCGATCTGCAAAGTTTAATAAATTCAAATCGAACATAAAGTTTATGCCAACAGATGTACAAATTCACCTTCCTAACAGAATGCAGCAATAAACATCCATTTCCTAAGTTGCCCTCTCGCATCAATAAATATATATATTTATAAATATCTTTTTATAAGTAAGAAAGCCAATTTTATTAAAGGAATGACATTGGGGAAGCCCATGTACACAGGACGTAAAATATATCTATATATTGATATAAATAAAGAGACATCCAAAAGTTCATTGAGATAACAACTTCATATTTCATGTATGAGCTTTCTGATCATTTGGTGAAGTAAAGAGAGGTCAAACAAACACAAACCATAAAATTTCAGATCAACCATGTCCACGACAAAATCGTCATTTTACCAAATTCCTACATCTAAATTTAGTTTCCTCAACAAAAATTTCACCAACAAAATTGTTAAATAGACTAAGTTAACTAATAAAAACAAGAAAAAAGCTTTAAAAGAGATTGATAATGGTGCTGTCCATTGGAATGTAAGTTTTTAGAGAGCGGCTCAAGATTGGGATTTGGATACGTTTGCTGATTTCTTTGACTCGTTGTATGCTATGTCGATTGACAATGAGATGGAGGGATGATTTGGAATCCGAGTGGAAACAAAAAATTCTCGGTGTGCTCCTTCTATAAGGCTATCTCAGGATTTTCTAATGATCATTGTTTCCCTTGGAAGGCTATTTGGAAATGCAAAGTACCTCCTAAGATTGCTTTCTTTATATGGACTGCATCTCTTGGGTGGATTCTCACCTCAGATAATTTGAGAAAATGTGGTCTCATCATTTTAGATTAGTGCTTGATGTGCAAGAAAGACAAGGGGAATCAGTGGATCATCTTTTGTTACATTGTGAGGTGGCCCAGTTTTTATGGAATGAGATCCTTAATCGGACCGGGGTGGCATGGGTTATGCCTGGAAGAGTTAGGGATATTTGGAGGTGCTGGACAGGAATTAGGGGAAATGCCCACATCGCTGCTGTGTGGAGAATGATCCCTCATTGCATTATGTGGTGTTTGTGGATGGAGAGAAACAAGAGGTGCTTTGAAGACATGGAGCATTCTTTGGATGAGCTGAAGCGATTTTTTAAAATACTTTACTCTCTTGGGCTTCAGCCATTATTTGTAATACGGACAATCTTCACGATTTGCTTATATCTCTCACTAGTGCTTAGATGTAATTCGGCATGTTCGTTGTATACTACTAGTGTACTTGGGCTATGCCTTTTATATCAGTAAAACTTTACTTTTACTCATAAAAATAAAAATAAAAAAATAAAAATAAAAACTTTACTTTTAAAGTTCGTTGATAAGGGCACGTTTTGACGATTCATGAAGTCTCCTTTCAACAGAATTTTGGGTAATAAAAGTTGAACACATCTGATATATTGCTTATTAAAAACTTGAAGTGGTGCAGTGGTGCAGTTTGCAAAATCATGCAAGTAATTTTCAATGCCATTAACTTTTATGGAGGCTCATATTGCTTGTAAACAATTGGTGCCACATTTGATTTCGTTGGCTCAATTCAGGATGATATATTCATTCTTTCAATCCTTGATAAATTCAAATGGATCTATTTGATTTTCATGTGACAATAAAGCAAGCATTGAAAGAATGATAGCAATTCTATGTCATCTAGTTCCTTTTTAATAGAAATTAAGTATATGAATTAAAATGAGACACACAAGCAAATGGAGGCAAATAACTCAGATGAATCCTGCTGACCAGGCTTGCTGGATGCAAATCCAAATTAATATTCCAACAGAGTAGAGCATGGTCATTTCAGGAAAAGTAGGGCTTATTTTCGTTTTTTTTTTAAATCTATCGGCATCCTTGTTATGAGACTTCAAATAATAAATTATGTACTACTGCCTGCGCTGTCCAGAACACACAGCTAAAATTGGAAACCGCATGCAGGATAGAAAACCAAAGCTTGATATTAATCGCATTACAACAGGGAGTAGGAATTAGTTGTGATAGTCAACTTTTATTTACAATCTTAAACATGGGTATTCTTTTTTTTTTTTTTTTGCATAATATGCGGTTCCCATACGATCAATGAATGAACATCCATAAGATTATCATCGTACAATGCGAAACAAAAAGAACCGATAGACTGGGAATACAAAGGAGGAAGAGAAATGACCTGCTGACTTGCGCCTGTTGAGAGGGCGATTCCTGCAATCGAAGAGTTTTACTTGAAAACAAGAAAAAAGCGAAAACTCAAGAAAGAGAAAAAGAAAAGAAATAACAATAGAAACCTTAGATTGGGAGGAGCATGACGCCTGATGGCTGTATCTGCTGCAGGTAGTGTTGGGGGAGGGTTTTCAAGCATCTCTCTCTTTCCGATGAGGGAGAGGAGTCGGGGAGTCGCAGCCGAAGACTGAAGAGAAGGAGAGAGGAGTGCACGACTGCACGCGCGTCGGCCGTTCTTTTTAGCTATTACATCAATCGGGCCGCGACCGGATCGTGTGTATCCATGCGAGAAATAGTAAAGTTTTAGGATAAGTTCACGTATTATTAGGGCTGTACAAAAAACCGATAAACCGACCTAGACCGACTCAGACCGGCCGCCGGAGCTCGGAATCGGCCGAAACCGGTGAAGAACCGGTCGGCGTGCGGCAGAAAATAGTATAAACCGATATCGGCCGGTTCGGCGTCGGTTCGAACCTGGTTCAAACCGCTGAACCGGCCGATTAAAGAAATTTTATTTTTTTTTATATATTCTGTATTCAAAACGACGCCGTTCCACTTAAACTGAAACGACGCCGTTTGGTATTAAACTAAACGGCGTCGTTTTATTCTTAACGTATTAAAAAAAATTAAGTAGAACGACGCCGTTTGGTTTAGACCAAAGGCGTCGTTTTGAAATTAGGTCGTCTTCTTCTTCGGGCGTCTTCTTCCCAGTGACGCATCGCCGTTTTCATCCCCGCTCTCTCTCCTCTGCGACACTCTCTCTCTCTCTACTCTCTCAGACGTAACTCGCCGATGAACCGACCGTGAACCGCCAGAGAATTGCCGGTGTCGAGACGGCCGGTGTTTTTCTCCCCATCGATCGGTTTCGGCCGGTTTCCTCCCCCAAAAATAAACTATCGGTCGGCGTCGGTTTTACCCCAAAACTGCGCCGATACAGTCGGTTTTCACCCCTACGTATTATATTTTAAAAATGGTGGATTTAATATTAAAAAAATAATTTTTTTTATAATGAATTTAAATTTACTTATTTTTTTAAAAAAAATACGCGAGATTTATACATTTTAAAACCGTAAGAAGTATTAGCATTCCATCTAATATTAAATTTCAATCTCATTGAAAAATCATGTAATTTAAAAATTAAGGTGTTGTTTAGAAGTGAGTTGAGAAAAAAGTTGAATAAAATATTATTAGAATATTATTTTTTAATATTATTATTAATTTAGAATTTAAAAAAATTGAATTATTTATTATATTTATATAAAAATTTGAAGAAATTGTAATTATGAAATAATGTGAAACACTTCATATCATAACTCAATACCATATCAACAAAACAAAATAAGGAATATTATGTAACATAACTCAATATTAGAAAAAGGCCAAGAGTGAAAAAGTGATACACATGAAATGAACTCCACAGATGTTTATATATATCCAAGTTAGTTTTTCAGACAAAATTAAATATCTAAAAAATATTATGAAACTTTATATGTCTATCTCTCTTATTTTAGGCCAAGAACTCTGAGATCTCTATTCATTAGTACAACATTCTATTTTAGAGTCTTTGACAATCAAATTTGATGGAATTAATTAAAATTTATTTATTCATTTGCAAAGTTTTGAAAAATAATTAAAATAAAAATGTCTCTTCTTTAAAAAAAAATTATTTATTCAGGTTTAGTTGTCAATAATAGAGGAGAAAAAGAATAAGGAAGCTCATCAGTCATCACCCCTCCAAAAACTCAAGAATTCAGAGATGTTGGTGCATTTGAATACAAAATTAACAATTATATGATCAACAACTAGTTTTATTATTACAATAAACTAGTCAATTAATTGAAGAAATATGAGAATTCCATAGATTAACGAGGTGTTGGTGAGAAATCTTTAAAGTCTTGCATATCCAACCACTGATCCAAAAGTTTTAAGACTGTTGGATACTAATTTGATTAAGTTTTTAATCCAAGGAACATAACACTGTCTTTTAATGATAGGTTGTTTACAATATGGTAATTTATAATATTAGATATAGAGCTTAATTTAGAATATAGGAATTGAATCCAATCTATATGCACAAGAAAGTGTAATAACATTTCAAATGATACTTCTAATAGGAAATACCATTTCAAAGAGAATGCTTAACCCAAATTTCATTTATTTGGGCCCTCCAACCGTGTTAATTATTGGGATAGAAAACTTTGACGAAAAAGGTTTTCAACCCTTTGTTAATGCAGCTGTTGGTTTAGATCAGAAAGCATGTACTATTCACATGAACCAGAACAACAAAAAAAGAGAGAGAAAACATATACAAATACAAGCACTGAATGTGCCATTCTATGTAGGCAAATCAAGGCAAACAGCATGCTCATTTACTGTGTCTTGCTTTGGTAATAGTCTTAATGAAACCCTTGGCGATCTTCCAAAACCAATACAAGTTCATCACTGCCAACACAGGAGGCACCACAAGCAAGCTGTAGAAGCCCAAAGCAAAAACTTTCTTGACCTGAAACAAAAAAGAAAATAACAATTCAACAGAAACACCATTTATAGTGATTAGGTCAAGCTTGGTTTGAAGAAACACCATTTACCGCGCCATAGATATGATACAGCTCACTCTTTAGTTTTCAGAAGGACCATTGGTTATGAGCCAATGGAAACAAAACAAGTAATATATATAGTCGTCTTTTTTGTTTCTGCATGTGAGGGGAGGGGAGCAGTGATATAGAGAGGAAGCCGATAGTCCACCACCCTTGAGCCTAATGACAAGACCAGTTTGCAGTTTCATTTTTGGTGACTACCAATCAGGAAGAGAGAAATGCTTGAAATCACCTGGATATTGCTTGCTATGATCAAGAAATAGGGAGAAACCCTAGTTTAGGCTGTTTAGGTGTATTTTGATTCATACCAAAGAAAGTCTTTAACTCTGCAGTATAGTTTTCAACACATTGAAAAGAATAAATGCACCGAGCAGCTAGATCTGTACAATTTCTGAAAAGGGGCAAGAAAGACCCTGCTGTTGCAGTAAAATTTTTAATGTTTCTCAAGCAAGTTCTTTAAAAATAAGAGCAAGCAAGATGAGTCTTTCAGCCATATTGCACAGTACCCTATCTTACAAATAATAAGAAAGGGAGACAAAAATTGCAAAGAAAGTTGAGCTACTCTAATTGAGCTGTGAAATTGGTGTGACGAGATATTTGCAAGCAAGCTACAAAGACCTCTAGTTAACAAATAAAAAAAATATAATGTAAAGATTGTATATGAAAGGTTTTGTAATTAAGGCTCATTTATGGGGAAAACCATAACGCGTCCACTAACCTGATCAAAATGGATGAACATGTGTGCAAAAAAGTAGATGAACAAAAGAATCCTTGCAACCTGAAGGAAGAAAAAATTACATTAAAAGAATTACTAATTTTCAAATTACCATTGTAAATTATAAAATCCAATTTTCCCCTTCACCCTTCTCTCTCTTTCTCAACATACAGGTGTCTTGACCTGTGTGTCTTGACCTGTGTGCACACTCTGGCATATTCAAGCACTAAATATACCAAAGGTATATTCAAAGAAGAAAAGCGAATAGCTGAAGTACACGTAAAATTGGATCTTGTCCAACAAGATCAGCCATCTCCATTATCATGTAGCCTCCCACAGAAGCCTTAAAAACAGATAAAAGCTTCTGTACTAATTCATGTCAATGAAACTAAGAATGAAAAATGAGGTTTCCATAAAGTTTATATTCTGCATGTCCTTTTTTTTTTTTTTTTAATTTAACCAAATTATTTGACAAAGAACTCCCTTCAAGTATGCATTTTTGCCCGCATTACACCCATCAAGAGCATTCATCATTGAAAATGAGCACTCTTTTTTATCTACACAAATGCCAATAGGCCCATCATAAACCTAGTATACACAAAACTTTGGTTAACAACTGAAAATAACCGAGATCATGACTATCCAAGACCATACCAACCACCCAAGGAACAATGCAACACCATTAAAGATGTAAAGATTGGAGTTCTTCTGACCAGCAACATCCAAGTACCTGAAAGTATGTATTAGCAGAGATAAGCCAAAGTTGAAAACAGACATCCTGAAAATTAAGGAGATTCCAATTGCTAACTTTACCATCTTAGATTTACAAAAGGAGTTGTGCTCTCGGAGAAGAGTACCATTAGTATGTAAAATTGCACTTGACCACTTATGAGGGAGAAAAAGATTGAAAACATGGATAGCCCATGGTGCAGAACCTGTTAGAAATAAATGAAATCAATGCAATTGGTGAACTAGTACACATGAATATTTGAAATCAGAAGTCCGAGATTCTATAATTCAACTTGACCTGAAAAAGATTACCAATTTAACCAACTTATTGAATTAACCATAACTAGATCCCGTTGATTTATAAATCACACTTTTCACTTTTTCAATCTCGAATGGTCAAATAAAACTTGGATGCCAAGTAATCTTAGTCAAAGTTGGAAAGCCCATTCTGGAAATTGATAAATCCATAAGATATGATACTATTATTTAAAAATATCAAGCAAGTGTTTTCAGCACTTACATACTCCAGACCACCTAGAGCTGGAAAGAGCCATAGAATCATTGCCAAGTCTGATATAAAATAACCAATGGAGAACTGTATAAAGTGCAAAACAAAAGGGACAAGAATGAGTGAACTGAATTCAAAGAAAATGCAAAAGAATATTACAATTATGTTGCAGTATCACACTGCCCAACAACAATGTCAAGTTAGCTAGGATCCTCTCATGCCTGTGCCCATATGTTGTGTGCTAATAAATATGCATGGGGGAGAGAGGTTATACTCAAACCAAGTGGGAACTCCTAATTTATATAGTATAAAATGTAAAAGTACATCGCATCTAAAACAAGATAGAATAACATTTACTCAATTGGATTCACCATAATGATGGACATTAATAGGATATAAATATTCAATTATGTTCGCGTGAGGTCATGTATTGGAGGTTTACTGCCCATGGGTGGGTCTGAGGGTAAGGTTCCACATATCCAAACAAAAAAAAAATAGTCATTATTCCTTCACCAACTGGATACATCTGAGATCCTCAACAAATACCACTAGAGCCACATGGAATTTTTAATTTAAGTCTCGAGCTCTGCAAATATGCACTCCCCAAGCAAAGAACAGTCTCTTCCACCTTAGGCCTAAGAAATAAAATTTAAAATGGCATTCCACTATCAATTCACCTTACAAAACAACAATTTAGAAGCAGCTAAAACAAGCAAATCTAAAATGGCCTTCCCTAAAGTTTCAAATCTTCCATTTTGTCAAGATTATGAAGCACAGACTCTTTCACATCTCTCTGAGTTATTATTCATCCTCCTGTTCTTCCTCCCCTTTTTTTCTAGCTAAAGAACTGAAAATCTATCCTAGGAATGGAAACCTAAAACACGCAAAATCTTTTATCCATTTCTTGAAAATGTGCTCTCTTCATATAATTTGGTTTCAATGGTCAGAGAATATCACTGTCTACTGCAACTCTTTTAGCCCTTTTTTTCAGTGACAGTTTTGTGTTTTTGGCTTAGCATGCAGACAAAATTTGAACATAGGCCACCAGTTTCATATACTTTTCTTGAACATAAACTATGAAACCACAGACTCTATTTTGAATATGATTTAGATCGAGAAAATTCATCACGTGTTTGGGTGGTGTGGGGGGGCAGCGAGACAGAGAAAGCGAGAAGTAGAGTCTTTCTTTTATTTTTCTAAATTCTTTTGCTATGATATTTCGAATTTTCTTATGTTAACAATGTAATAAAAATAGTAAAGTGAAGCTAAAATACAAAGTGTTTGACATCCCATCCAATTTGAATGGGCTAGATGTATCTAGAATTAGCTAGATGTATCAGTAAAAATATATCGGTTTAGAGGGTCATGTCTATTTATACGGCACAAATAAGTTGAATTGATTACTTAAAGGGTGAAAAATCATGCCAAGAAAGTCAAATAATGCTTCTTTCAGAGTCAACTTACCCCCAATAACGTATCTGATAAAGCCGATGTCCTCCTAACTAGTAAGTCACCATCAGAGTTCTCATCAAAAGTATCTGATAATAATAAGAGGTAAAGAGAAGCAAATGCTACTAGAAGAGCATGGAATGTCGAGAATCCCCTGCATGACAGAAACTGTAACCTTTATGCCCATGAAGAAACCAAAAAATCTAATATGGACAAAAATTGTGAATGCAGAAACAGGAATTAACATGCAGAAGAGTTTCACCGGTTGTTCCATTCAACTTTTTGTGCAGTGCTAAGTTTGCCATATCCCTTGAAGCATAGGAGGCTAATACGACCTGTTAATCTGTAAACCTTCAACAAGAAAAAGGAACCAAAATTAAAAAAATAAAAAATAAAAATAAAAAATAAAATTCATTAAAAATATAACATAAGAACAAGAAATGTATAAAAAAAACCTTGTCAAAATTTCAACCCATTTCTTTTTAAGTGATTAGATACTTGACCTAAATATTTCAAGCTTTGAAGGTACCAAGACATAAAAGTTGAAGTCATATTATTCCCAAACTAACAACAGCAAAAAGACTCATTTCTAAACCTGGATCCACAGTCTGCAAGCAAACATCGGTCACTTATTCTTTGGTGGGGGCAGGAGCCAGAAATTAAGTTCGTCTACAACTGAAATCAGTTCTTGATTATGTATATTAGTTTTGTACAAAAATAATTCCTGGTGATGTTATAGAATGCCCTACGTTGCATTCTTCTTTTAGTAAATAAGAAAAATAATAAGGCACCAAGAAGCTCCAAGAATTTAAATTTCCCATGATTTATCTGAAAAGGAATTTCACCAAAACAAAAAGAAGGCACCAAGAAGCTCAACGGCATGTATTCTCGTATACTATATGCATCAAGATGTAATTTTGTAGTACTAACGTTTACAAGCATGCTTACAATTATGCAGACTAGTATGCCAGAAAAGACGGACGCCAGCCAGTGATATACTTTGATCGGACTGACGTAGCCAATGTCAGAGAGAAGATCATGGGGAAGAGGAAAAGGAAATTCAACCATATTGCTTTGTTGGAACGGCTATCTTAGATGAAACTGCGCCAAACCCAAAGAGAACCATAAGAATCCCATTGTAACACAATATTCTTGGGATTCAATGCCAATCCAACAAATTAATCCGAGAGGAACAAAAAGGAAGAATACAAATAAGGGCGCGGGGTAGGGGCAGAGCAGACGTTCAGAAGAATCAGTGCCTCAAGAAAACAGCCCAACTATTAGAAGGGTGAAAGCCGCTTGAATTTGACTCAAGCCGGCGTGAATATCGCTACACGGTACAGTAGGGGATGGAGCAGCCGGAAGGGTCTTCTTCTTCTTCTTTCTTTCGGTTCTCTTTCTCCTTGAAACTTGGGAGTCTTTAAGGAGGCAGGAAATCAAACAAAGAGCATAAACACGAAAGAAACTGACATAAGACTAAGGAAGAATGATTAGCATAATCATAGCAGCAAGTTAAGCGAACCCAAGAAATTGACCGGATTCTTTACCTGTAATAGTCGCCGGGATAAGGCAGGAGGAAGATGGAGTAAAGTAATAGAATAATGTTGTGCGCACGCAAGGTGTTTATATACATGTAATTTTTGTCAATTGTTTTTGTTTATTGGTTTTTTTTTCTTTAATTATATTTTTTTTTCTCAGCCTCTTTTTAGTTTATATATATATATATATATATATATATATATATAATATATTAGAGAAAGAATTCGGAAACGTTAGACTCGGAATGTACTTAGATATAATGATTTAAATAAAAAAAATAAAAAAATTAATAATTTATTTATTTAAGAAAATAAAATATAAAATTAAAGAAAGATAAAAAGTTTAAATTAAAAAAAAATTAATTTCAACAAAGTATCTAACCACATGACAATTAAGGATATTTTGATAAAACATGACTTAACAAAAAAATAATATAAGTTAAAAGAAAAAAATAAAATTTACTATTCATAATTATATAATCATTTATTATAATAGAGTAGATATATATTATAGGAAAACTTCATTAAAAATTTAGTTTCATTTGTTTTTACAGATAAGATGAGATGAGTTGAGATTAAAATTAAAAATTTAAATAAAATATTGTTAAAATAGATTTTTTTAATATTATTTTTATTTTAAAATTTAAAAAAAATTAATTGTTTATCTTATCAACCCAAATAGCTTCAAAAATAAGCGTATGAACAACTGCCCCGCACATGACAACATCATCCACATTCCAAGCATAACAAGCCAAACAATAAGCAGCCTCATTGCCTAATCTATGAACATGTTGAATCTTATAAACACTAAACATTTTCATTAAATGATGTGTTTCCTTCACCAGATTATATAAATTTGAGTAGGAATCTGTTGTTGCTTCTTGAAGTTCTTTTATCTTCATCAAGCAATCACTCTTGAGAATGATGTGAGATATCTCCCTCTGTATACAAAATGGGAGACCTCTGAACATTGCTAAAAATTCAACTTCTTCCGATTATGCCACTCCTGCCCTACTCATTTGAAATGCTAAAATTGTTTATGTTATTATTTATTTATTTATTTATTTTTGTCTATGAACAGATCTCATTCTCAACAAAGCATAAGTTAAAATTTTTGTTTTCGACTAATGAAGGTTTAAAAGATAAAGTGTTATTTTTAAGAAGAGAGAAAATTAGTGGAAAATGCTGTGAAAAAAAAAAAAATTGCAGGAGGAAAAAAATAAACAATTTAGTAATTGTTACCATTAGAAGTGTATTAGGATCTTAAAACTCTTGGGTCTCAACCCATCTCATATATTTTTCAAACAACACTCAAATATAAATATTTTTAAATTTTAAATTTTCGACTTTTTTACAACTTTGTTGAATTTTCAAATAAAATACAAAATATTATAATTTTATAAGATTTTTATTCAACTTTTTTTTCTCTCCTTTCTCAAAACCTAATAAAATATTTTATCTCAAACTATTTTATTATTATTTACAAACTATTTTACTATTATTCACAAATTACTCATCTCATTCATTCCTCAAACAAGAGACCTTAGTCATTTATTTTGGCCTTTTTGAAGCCTTCCTATCAAAACAAAAAGAGTAATAATTTTTTTTACAATTTTTTTTTTATAACCAGTATTTTTAAATAGAACTATGTTACACGAAAATGATTATTTGCGTATCATTTTCCAAACTAAAATGCTACAAAATTATGCATACATCATTCCACCGAAAAAAAAAAGAAAAAAAAGAAAAAAAAAGATGATGATGATGATAATGCTAGAAATATATAAAATAATTTTGCATTATTTTTGTTAAAAAATATTTTAAATAACGCCAAAATAATATCTTCTACTGCAGAATCGAATCCAAGATGGGTTAAAATTGATTACTTGTTGAAAGAAAAAATATGTAGAGATAAAAATATTATATATGTATGTCTCTGTGTGTTTCTGTCTGTCTAAGTCAATCGATAGAAGGATCTCATCATACTTATGGGGCCTTACTTCCTGTTTCAATTGAGAATAATGAGACATGAAATTAATGATGTGGTTTCTGAAATTTGATAAACATGCATAGTTTTCAACAAACATGGAGTTGAATTTTCAGGCATAAGGTAAAACGATTGATAAAGTCAAAAGCATCTGCCGTGTCACTTGCAACACGCACTAAGCTATGAATTGAAAACAGAGTTTCAAGAAAAATTCCAGTGCTTATTATGAGCTTGTCGTCCACTCGACCTTATGCAGGTAGTTCGTACCATTCATACATCCACATCTGAAACACAGAGACCCATAAAACAGATATTTACAAGCAGTTAAAGCTTATTAGTGCTCATGGAGCAGGCAATGCTTCCAAGTAAGTGCATCAACACCATAGTCATTTGTCATCTAGTATCCTCCTTGTATATAAGCATTCAAGCGGTCTAGCTCCTCCCGATGCTCACTCACCACAGCACGGACCACATCTCCAATGGACACCATGCCCATCATCCCATTTTTATCTATGACTGGAATGTGCCTGATTCGGTTATCTGCACACCCAAACATTAGGTCCAAGCCTTAATTGTCTTGATTTGTGTATGTGTGCATCCATGCATGCGTGAGAGAGAGAGAGAGAGAGAGAGAGAATAACCGTCAATAACAATAAGCAGCGTATGGTACCTGTCATCAGTTGCATTGCGCGCAGAACTTTTGTATCAGGTGTTACTGTGATAAGCTTGTTCTGTGGACATCATGTTGCAGTATTATAACGCCACAGATTGTTCAATGCAAGAAAGAGGAAAATGTGAAAAGCTTTTGTTAGAAACTGGAGGAAAAAACCAAGAACCATGGCTTTCCTGCAAAAGTGGAGAAAATTTTATACCTCTTCAGTCATAATATCCCCAACCTTGGTTGATTTGGATGATCTTCCCTGCACTATAATTTTCCTTAAATAATCTGCAAATATATCATCAAATAGAAAACATGATCAACTAAGGCAAGTACAGACATACCTTCCAAGAATTGCGGGTAGGATATTATATTTTGACGAGTAAATATAATGGTGATAGTATATGAGCTTGCAAGACCAGGAAGTCACTTCTTTTTTCTTTTTCTTTTTTTTAGTCTTAGTAAACCAGGAAGTCACTTCTTTCCCACTTTTGGCAGTTGAGTTTTTGGCAAGATTCCAGTGATATCACACGTCCCTCATGGCACCAGCCAATGGTCCATGGAATCATCTCTAAACTCAAGCGAGATATGAAAGTCATCTCAACTAAGCCATACAAATCATCTTCAATTGTCGCAGCCAGGGAAAATCTGCCATCTCATAATGAAGGGTTTTGGAACGAATAAGAGCTCATTCCCTCAAACTCTTTTAAATGTCAAAGTATTCCTACTTAGAATCCAATAGTTGCCAGCCGTTTTTTTCAATCGGTAAAGTTAAATATGCAACCTAGTGTTATTGAATCCGGAACCTCACCATACACCCTATTCTTCTGAGGGGAGGAAAATTGAAATGGTCAGCATTCATTCAACATATCGTGAGATCATAGATATTTCTTGAAGCTTCTCGTGTTATATCCATTATTCTAAATTCTATGGAGTTCCAGTATATGATCAACGAAATAAAACAAAAAAAAATCACATTGATGCCATCCAACATAAAGAAGCAAGATAGACCTTTCAGGTGGTAGAATGAATTAGAAACCACATCATTGGAGAATAATGTCAATGAATCTTGTGGAATATCAGATTGCAGTTCAAAAAAAGTTTAGATCAGTTGATGCAATTAAACTATAATAGAAGTAAATAATCAAATTCTCATATACCAGTGAACAATATAATATGTCGTGGTATATTAAATAAGAGTGCAAGTTCTAAACACAACCCTTCATATCATGAATTTCGGACAAATACAATAGTTCTTTGTAGGGAAGTATATGAGCTAAAAAATCTTTAAATAAGCACAAACCTCTCTCTGTAATGATTCCTGCAATTGATTTCTGCTCTCCAGGTTTCACTACCACCAAGGCTCCAACATTGTGCTGTGTCATCTGCAAAAGAATGGTTTATGTAGTCTATAGATTAATTTTCTCTACAGAAAATCCCGTCAAATCATTTAAATACTTGTCATACACAGAAAAGAAAAAGGACATTATTAAGCTCAAAGATGCATACCGACTCAACAGCATTATAAACAGTGTCATCCATAGTGCACCAAAGCCAAGAGCCATCAGCACTTTTACCTTTAGCTTTCAAGACATCTGCAATCGTAGTGCTCTCAAAACCATGCTCTTCCATTCGAGCAGGAGTTATCGACTGAAAGCGTGAGAACATAACAGGTTGCATCAGTGGATTCATGAGACGGAAGTGTTTCAGAACTGTATTTTTTACAATGTATCCACATGATGAAAATGATTGAAGAGCTCCTTGCATTTTCCCTGTTAACAAGCGAGGTGGTGCTGCATAAATTGATAAATGATGTTACACTTAAAGACGATGGTGGTTATCCTTCACAAGGGAAAAAGTGACAAGTACAACAAAAACCAATCACATGCAAAGTTTATTGCTTAACTGGAAGAGAAGTTCATAATGGGTATCAACTCCAGAAAAATCAGAAATGATATTCTCGAGTCCTATATCAATTCATAACCTCCAAAAAGAATTGATTTCGAGCTGACTGGTTTGTTAAAAGTAATATTACATTAGTAATGCTGCTACAATTTGGTCTGATCTATTCAACAATTACGACGCAAAACTCCGATCAAACTTGGCTAATACATTGGGAAACAAATTTCTCCGATCAGAAAAAGGCAATGCAGATACAATTTGGTCTGATCTACTCTCAATGACAAGTCAAACTCTGATCATACTTGGCTAGATACGTCGTACAACAAATTTCTCCGATCAGAAAAAGGCTCTACTATTAAACTTATGATAAGAAGAAAAATGGATAAGGGTACTCAAACGTTTAAATGCGATCTAGCTTTCAAATCGAAAGAATGATGTTTTGTGATCATCAGTATTTACCACTTCTCACCGATCCAATATGTCCCCTTATTTTAAAAGCGATAAAAATATGAACCCCCTAAAATAATTTATTAATATATTAAGGAATTCTGCCATAGCTTACGTGGAAATACTACAGGATTTTAATCCGAAGATAAATATGTCAGATAGAGAAATGGAAATTGATTCAGAAAACGAAAAGAGATGGATTTCCAAAAGGGGAGAGAAATCATGAACATATGCAGCATCGATCCGTCCACTATTCGTACTGATCCCAGTTTCTCCAGCGAATTTATATGGAATCTATCTAACAAGAAAAATGAGCACAAATCTGGCACGAAAATTACACCGACGAATCCAATAGAGCACGCACCGGAGCGCAAAGAAGATCGGTGGGGGTGGGGTCTTAAATGCCCAGTGAAAACAGCGAACCAACTCTCACAAATCACAGATAATGGAAGGAAGGAGTATCATCTAGCAGACAAAGAAAACGAAACAAAGCATACCCGGATACAAGAAAGAGATTCTTGCAGTGGCCTGGGGGAGAACTCGGCTCCGGGATAATGAATGAAGTGAAGTGAAGAGAGTGGAGAGACGAATATGACTTCTTCAGCTGCGAAGCCAAGCGCGGGGCTTCGAGATTTATTCCCTACTTTACACGTGCGTAGTTCTTTTAATGCTAGAGTTACCGATATTTGGGTCTCGATAATTTTTTTTTGTTGTTATTTAGTGATTAAAAAAATAATTTTTTATAATGTTGTATTTTTTAAAAAAAATAAATAAATAAAAAAAATACTTCTATTCTTCTCGAGCCGGTCTCGTGCTACATCCTCGGTGGACGTAGCACTGCTCTTGCCTTACCTTACCTTATCTGAAGTCTGACGCTTAGCCCATGAGTCGTGGGCGTGGGTCTGTCGTTTTTTTGTCCATTTCTCCATCACTTTTGTTAAGATTATACTTTAGTTTTGGCAGAAGATTCATACTTAGCTTAAAAATGCAATAGATGTGAGATAATAAAAATTCAATATGTTGGATCCATGATTTTGCTCTTCAGCAATTCAATGTTAATGAATGAGGAACATTAAATTATTTTAAAGTTGGCAGTGGGCACATGTACGTGACAGAAATCATGACCATCCACTTACTTACCCAATCACTAAAAAGGTTTGGAAAATACTCAATTCTAGTACATCTCTGCCTCTATTCTATTTTGTATAAGGAGAAGCTGCAAAAATGACAGCGCCTAAGAATGAAAAAGAAGCTAGCAAAACAAAAGATTATGTTAAGGCCTTGTTTGTTTTGTGAGTTGAGACACAGTTGAGATGAAACAAACTCAACTTGGCTCGTACGAATAGAGTAATCGTAAAAACAAACACATTATTTTTTATCTCTACCCATATGAACTCGTCTCAAGTAGATTTCAAATTTCTAATACTGTTTGAAATTACCTAACACTGATAAAACAACTGACACCACGTGCCCTTTGTCCATTTTCTTTTCCCTTGATTTTCCCTATGTAAAGTCGTAGCCATCAGAGATGGATGAACCTTTTCCCATTCGACATAGCAGACTGTCCATTGCTTCTCCTTCCTTCCCAAGCTTGAGACCTACAAGCCCTACTTATTGTAAGCTGCAAAGTGTGAATCTTTGCATCCATCAGTCCATGCGATTCTCCTTTGCATCACAGTGACGCCGTACGATTCTTCTTTGCTTCTAAACCATTTTCGTGACAGATGGTTCCATCAAACCATCAAATGGTCTTCTCCCCTCTTGAAGAACACATTAAGCTCGCATGGGCGTTGAACAAGAAGGGTTCTCGTGCCCTGTACAACGACAATGGGTTCAGCTTTTTTGAAAACCCACTCAATGCCCCTTTCGTTCTCATTTCCTCTTTCAATTGGGCAGTGATTTTGTCGGTGAGCGGATCGACGGCTTATAGCAAGGTCTGTAACTATTTCAATCCCCAAGAACGTACTATAAATTGAATATGTCGAAAATGAACGAATCCACCATAACACATCTCACCTCACGATACACCACTGTCTCTGGCCATAAACGTCGTCGAGCCCAGAGGCCAGCCACGACGGCTCTGAAGACTCGATCCTACCAGGTAAGCATGCCTCGTCTCCCTACTTCAACTTTTCCATTTTGCTTCTTGGGTTTTTTCATTATACTTTTAATTTACTACCATGTTCTATGTTGATTATTGGGACTGTTTGTGCACATAAATTGGGTATCCATTTTACTATTAAGGAAAATCTATTTTACTATATATTGTTATAGAGGAAGTCTATGCGAACAAAAATAATTTGGTTTTTTTCCTTGGACTTTTATTTCCTTTTTATTTTGTTTTGTCAATTGCAAAATTGGTTGAACTAGATTGGACTGTTGGAATCTATTTGGATGTTGTGTATGTATGATTGACATTTGGGCAAACTACGAGATTTTTGTTGTTGTTGTGGTTATGTTAAGGTTTTGATAAGATGAGAAAACATTTTGTTTATACGCAAAGACTTCCTATGAAACTATTAACTCACAAATACAAAGTTTGGAGCCATTTTTGTATACCATCTTGTACACTTGGGCTATGACTATTCTATTAATATTTTTTTTATAAGTAAAATGAATGGTTTGTGGTTGCTGCAATGCCTATTCTATTAATATAATTGTGTACTTATACAAAAAAATAAATTTTGGAGCCATTTGCACTTGAACAAAGAAGATGTGATAGTACTTGTGAATTAATTAGTATTTAGAAACAAAAATTGGGTTTGTTGGCAGAATAAAAAATATAATTCACTAAAACAAAGTATATTTTATAATTCACTAAAATATAATTCACTAAACAAGCATACCATCAAAGTTGTTGGAAATGTCTAAATCTAAAAGTATGGTTAGTTCCTTCAAATGTTTGCAACTTTCAGGGGTGCTCTTTCAAACTTTCCAACTTTCCGGGGTACTCTTTCAAAAGTTTAGTTCCTAAATCCAAACTTTGCAGATGTTCGCACTTGAACATGGTGGATGGGATAGAACCTATGAAAAAGTTACCATTTAGAAGTAAATATTGGGGTTTACTTGCTAGAGAGAGAGAGAGAGAGATTGTCTATCGAAATTATTTGTCCACAAATCTAGACTTTGTAGAAGTTTGCACTTGAACAAAGATGAGGAGGTTGTCCTCGCGAAAAAATTACCATTTAGAAAAGATTATTAGAGTTTGAAAACCAATTAAAGATTATAATCGAGCTATCAAGACAAGGTTTAAATATTTTACATTTAGGTTGAGCATGAATTATTTACAATTTTATTAGTTGGCAGTCCAAATTTTCTTGAAAAATCAAGGTCTTGTACCATAACTTAGGGACAACTCATGCTAAGATACAATGTCAATTAAGTATTGTTGAGGAAAAATTACAAAGCACCAGATTATGTCCATGTTCTATGTTGGTTATCCTGATCTGTTTGTGCACACAAAATGAACGTGTGCATTGTCTTTATCGCGTTCTGGTTTGTAAGCCCCAAAACATTAAAAGTGTGCACACAGACTCTAGACCTTAGAGATGAGATAGTTACTCTGTGGGATCCATGTGGGAGAGCTTAGCCACCATAAGTAACTTCGTATCAATTTGTCTAATGAGATAACCAAATGAAAGCTTTCATGCCATAGTGACAAATACAAGTAATAACACAAAGCAACCGAAAATGCTCATCAATACCTCCAACATTGATCTCCCAGAAAATTTCACAAGATTTAATAACTTTATGATCCAACTAGCAAGTTATTATCCCTCTCAAGTCTTGCACCTCAAACATATGAACATTTTTTCTGGCATGACCCTCAAGATTTTCTCATGCTCCTCTTGGATTGAACTAGACTATAAAAATTTGTTCTGCAAATGCAGCCTAACGTGTACATGTTGGTTTGTTTTAGTCCATAAATGTACCAAAGTGTGTAACAGGTTCTCTGTATGTGTGGTATGTGATTAAGTTTGAAAAAACATGAGTTCATAAAGGAAAAATTTATACTAAGGAAATACAATGATTTATTTTTTTATATAGAAAACTTAAATACTTAATTACATTTCAAGGTATATTGTTTTCCTAGCGTTACGACCTACGCTCGTGTCGCGTAACTCACTGTCGACAAGTATGGTTGACATTTATAAATTATAGAACGTTCATCTTTCATATGCATTAATTCATATTAATTGCTGCAATTAATCACTAGCCTTATATATTTATCCTTCATCTGCATCCATCATCCTTTCACATGGCTATGTTCTATATATCCTTGATCTGTGATTTTAGCTATTTCACATGGATGATCTAGAGAATACACACACTAATCGTGAGTTATGGGTAGATGAGATAGATGATATTTTGATTGAGATAATGTATGGGAATGCCGTTAGTAGTGCACTACGGGCAGGGAAGATCACAATTAGGGACCACGCTTTTTACGCTCAATGCCTTACTACTCTGGGTACAAAGGCGTTTGATGCGAACCAATTAAATGACAAAATACAAAAGCTGAAGAAGAGGCAGCAACAGTTCACTGATTTGATGAGCCAAAAGGGTATGAGATGGGACCCTGACACCAAAATGGTGATAGCCAGTTACTAGCACTGGGCAAATGCTATTAGGATAAGCTAATTAAACTTACACAAAAAAAATAGCCAAGTTACTGCATCAATACATGTTTCCTTCAACTTTTATGTCTAGGTAACCAATATATAAGAAGCGACTTGATATATTTGAACTAGGTGAAATCAGACTGGAAGTATTTTCAGAACGCAGGGTGCCCAAAATATGCAAAGTTTTACACCATTTTTAGTGTGTCAGTTGCTACTGGGACACTTTACCATGCATCAATCGAATAAGTGACAAGGAGCGTCGGCTTGATGCAGAGATGCGACGTCAGGGCCTCGCACTGGGCACGCAATTGAGAGTAGAGGTTGATATTGATGACATAGACGTTTCCATGGGGACACTTTCCATGGGACCATCGACACACTTGTCACGTCTCTATAAAAATAAGGGGGCGAAGCAGCCAGGTTGATGAGATGAGGAAAACAACAGTAGTATGATGGAAGTGCTAAGAGGAAAGAGCTGAGGCTTCTGCAGCAAAGCATAGCAAGGGATCGACGCTGACCATGGACAGCGATGATGGATGGGATCCGTTCACTCAGTCGAAGTTACCGAAAGATAACTTTTTTCGTGCATTCAACGAACTACGTGACCTCATCGTCCAACAGGACCTTTTAGCCATAAATGACGAGCATAGGCAATCGTGGGCCATGCATTGTTGATTTCTATT